>NC_134483.1:347021511-347621511 GCF_040206685.1 Ascaphus truei
CATTCACCCACCCCAGTCAGTCAGTCACCCACCCCAGTCAGTCACCCACCCCAGTCAGTCAGTCAGTCACCCACCCCAGTCAGTCAGTCACCCACCCCAGTCAGTCACCCACCCCACCCCACCCCAGTCAGTCACCCACCCCACCCCAGTCAGTCACCCACCCCACCCCAGTCAGTCACCCACCCCGTCAGTCACTCAGTAACCCAGTCAGTCACTCAGTAACCCAGTCAGTCACTCAGTAACCCAGTCAGTCAGTCACTCAGTAACCCAGTCAGTCACTCAGTATCCCAGTCAGTCACTCAGTAACCCAGTCAGTCAATCAGTAACCCAGTCAGTCACTCAGTAACCCAGTCAGTCACTCAGTAACCCAATCAGTCACTCAGTAACCCAGTCAGTCACTCAGTAACCCAGTCAGTCACTCAGTAACCCAGTCAGTCACTCAGTAACCCAGTCACTCAATCAGTAACCCAGTCAGTCACTCAGTAAACCAGTCAGTCACTCAGTAACCCAGTCACTCACTCAGTAACCCAGTCACTCACCCACCCAGTCAGTCACTCACCCACCCAGTCAGTCAGTCACCCAGTCAGTCAGTCACCCACCCAGTCAGTCAGTCACCCACCCAGTCAGTCACCCACTAAGTCAGTCGGTCACCCAGTCAGTCAGTCACCCACCCAGTCAGTCAGTCACCCACCCAGTCAGTCAGTCACCCACCCAGTCAGTCACCCACTCTCTCTCTCTCTCCCACACTCTCTCTCTCCCACACTCTCTCTCTCCCACACTCTCTCTCTCCCACACACTCTCTCTCTCCCACACTCTCTCTCTCTCCCACACTCTCTCTCTCCCACACACTCTCTCTCTCCCACACTCTCTCTCTCCCACACTCTCTCTCTCTCCCACACTCTCTCTCTCTCCCACACTCTCTCTCTCCCACACTCTTTCTCTCCCAAACTCTCTCTCTCTTTCCCACACTCTCTCTCTTTCCCACACTCTCTCTCTCTCCCACACTCTCTCTCTCTCCCACACTTTCTCTCTCTCCCACACTCTCTCTCTCTCCCACACTCTCTCTCTCCCACACTCTCTCTCTCTCTCTCCCACACTCTCTCTCTCTCCCACACTCTCTCTCTCCCACACTCTCTCTCTCCCACTCTCTCTCTCTCTCCCACACACTCTCTCTCTCTCTCCCACACTCTCTCTCTCTCTCCCACACTCACTCTCTCTCCCACACTCACTCTCTCTCTCTCTCCCACACTCACTCTCTCTCTCTCCCACACTCTCTCTCTCTCCCACACTCTCTCTCTCTCTCTCTCTCCCACACTCTCTCTCTCTCTCTCTCTCTCTCCCACACTCTCAATCTGGATATCTTATTTACCCTATATATCTTAACTGCCCTATACTACACCAAAATAACCTATACTGCTTTCTTCCAGATCTGACTCAAGCTTCACACGGAAGACATCAGCATCCCCCCTAACACAGAAGACAGGTAAGGAATACATCCCCTCCAATGTATAACATTGCGGGAATGAGGGTAAATGACATTGAGGGACTGCGGATCAGGTAAGATCCCAGGCGGGATTGCTGCTTTAGATATTGTGAAGCGGGGACGTCCAGACACTGGTTAAGGGGTTCAGGAAACTAGTCATTCACACCTGGCTTTTATTTCTAGATCCGACATTTACACACACACACACGTAACAAGGACTAATTGTAGTATAATGTAATACAATAAATACATTTATGTCAAAAACGAATGTTCTGACTAGGAATTTATTAAATGTATTTTATTAATATATTTTCTTTTAAAGCGGGGTTGGGGGCGGGACTAGGGGCGGGGTTGGGGGCAGGACTAGGGGCGGGGTTGGGGGCAGGACTAGGGGCGAGTAGATTTTTTGGTTGGGCGAGTAGCTTTTTGGGTGATTTGTCGAACACTGTATATATATATATATTCATTGGCATATAAAATTCTCAAATGAGTGGAATAAAGCCACTAGTATAAAGAGAGAATATGCACAGGAAGTGTATATGGGCAAGATATTCACATACTGTAGTAGCAAATAAACACAGCACATAATGTAGGTAACCCACTCAGTGTAACTAATAACACATGGATACATAGATAGTGTCAAACGTCAATACAAGGAATCAAACAGTCAAATCACGTATGTCAATATAAAGGAAACAATTGCAACAAAAAAGTCCAAACAGAAATTGAACAGTAGTATATTATAGTATTATAAATATAAGGTTATGTAAGTCCAAAGATAAATGTAGACGCACATGCAACCATATATAGACATAACAGTATTTATGACTTGGACCCAGATCGAGCAATGAGCGCTGGAATATGCGAACATATCTGTAAGATGTATAAATGGAAAGCATAAATTTGATTAAATTGAAAATCCAAATACACAAGTTAATGGTTATCTATCCTTATCGGCTATGTATATACAATGATTCATAGCTCAATGTAAATATGAACTAAAGAATATGTTTAAAATTAGCATGCTACAGAAAGTATTTGAGATCCCATTAATATATACATTTAAACCTTTTGGGATAACGTATCCAAAGAATAAATCAAAAAGGCTTCTCTTTTATATAGGGCAGAGGTTCTATCTCCCCCCCCCCCCCCCCACCCCTCCCCTGTACATGTGATTTTACATGTTCTATGGCCATGCATTTAAAGTTATTAAGAGTACCTAATTGACAAACACTAAAGTGCTTAGACACAGGATGTGTCTGGTCTTTTTTTGTTATGAGTCTCATGTGCTCCAACACTCTTTGCTTGAAAGGTCTTGTGGTTAAACCAATATAGCGTAAGAGCATTTTACACTGACTAATCTATTTCCATTGTTTGCAAAGAGTCTTTACATGCAACTATACTATATATAATACAATATTTTTTACTTGCATTCCAGAAGAAAAACACTTTGAGGTTTGAAAGCTTGTATACAATAAACCATTGTTGGTTCAATAACATGTACTGTATCATACACCTATTTTTCCTATACTATTTTTTCACACAGTGGGGAAAGTTAATGCTACAGATTAATGCTCTAAATCTGGCGTTGACTGCCATTCATGTCAATGGCAGTTAATGTGGGATTGGGTGCGTTAGCTTGCAACCGACCTTAGTACATTTCCCCCTGTAGGTGAATTTACCACTTTACTGGAAGGATTTATTTTTAGTGTAGTTTGTGTTACATACATTTGAAAATGTTGGACACATGCACAAGTTTTTTTTTTTTTCGTCCATGTTATCTGTGGATCTTTGAATCTGCCTGCTAAAGAAGACTTCTGGGATAAAGAAAAAATATTTGTTAAAGAGATAACACATTTACATGTGTTGCATAGTGTTATGCTTATAAAAATGGAATATTGAACACATGAAGTGTTCTGTTTTTAGCCTTCAACTAACATAGAAGGTTTTTTCCCAGAATTCACCCTGCTTTCATTGTATAACAAACATGCACATCTTTAATCTAAGAATTAAAATTCCATCCCATGTCTTTAGATGCAATTGTTGATTCAGTTGCAATGCGTTTCTTTGCCTTGCACTCTGAACACGCTTGTAAACAAATGCTGCTTCTCAATGTATCTTTACTTGTAAAAGAAATATAATTGTATGCAGCAATTACTATGTAGTTATTTTCCCAGAGTTAATGCCTTATTCACTAAGGTATTTATATGCAAAAACAGCTATCATAATTGAGCTCATTAGCATAGGGTTAACATCACATGAAATAGGAGCATAGTGAATCTGGGCCAAAGAATTTCGTATATTGGCAAGTTTTATATGATGGATTTACTCTGCACTCATTTAGTTAGTCTTGATAGTTGTTATAGCATAAACCAAATTGTGTCGGCCTTTAAACAAATACTAATTCCTGGGTAGTTCCTTTTAGAAGTGAATGCATCTTAAAATAGCATATTTAAAGGTACAATGCACCTAAGTTTTTTTTTTTTCTTCTTTACTTATTTGGATCAAGGAGATCACCCCGAGTTGGATGTTCTTCTTTATCCAAACCAAGCCATATGTTTTTACTTACCAAAATCCGTAACCAGCGTCAAATCAGTGAAGACAGAAGAACAATCATTATTTTCCCTGGACTAACGTCATAATCACTAAACTACTTGTATTTGGATATAACTTCCATAATTCAGTTCCTTAAAATATGGTTAACGGGCTGAATTTCTTGATAGCGCCAATGTGCACTAATTGCAGTTAGCAACGGTAAATGAAAACCTGCACCATGTTAGCTGAGAACTATTCCAGAAGCCACATAGAAAATACAGTAGCACACCTAATCCTACAACAATGATACTGCAATAAAAGCCACCTGTAAACATCCAAACTACAATATCAATCAAAAACGAACAAACTGTTATACAATGAGGATTGTGCTCGCGAGAAGATAATGATTCCCTGATGAAGAAACCCAGCATTACGGAGTTTCGAAACGCGTAGGAAGGTTTTTGGCCATCCAGGGACCCCGTAGCTGTGCATACCAGACGGTGACGTCAGCGGCAGGAGACGGTTAGAAACTACTCTGTTGGCAGCAAACCACGAGGACCGCAGGAAATCTCCCCGCACTAAAGGACGCTCTGCACCCCACGGCAAGCGGCTATCCCTGGCAAAAGACCCCGAACCACTGTACATGTCCTACTCATGGATGGTGAGTAGGATTTCAGTTTTATCAAACGGCGGAGCAACGCAGCTTCCTTTAAGCACAAGCGCTTGGAAGCTCATTTCTTATTCAGCAGTGAGAACTATCCTCTTGATCAGCAGGAGAAAAGTCTACTGTTTATTAATTTCACATATGTTTTATGTCAATTGCGGTTACAATTGTTTTAACCAATAAATGCTCTTTGTATCTTGTCCCATATGACAATTGTTGTCTCAAAGATAATACACTATTGCGGTGTTTTTTGTTTATTTCTTGTTCCCTTCTCTGAGGTATTCCATATAAGAAGAAATCACTGCACAAGTCTCTTTTCCACTCTTCATCCTTAGCGCCATAGGAGGCTAACTAGAATGTGATGAATAGGTATGTTACTGGTCAAAGATTAGAACAATAACCTAATATTCCGTGATACAGAGATATAGGTGGCTGCCTATGATACCACTCTGACCCTCTGGTCAGAGAAACACTGTATATACAAAGAATAGGTATCTGTGGCGCCTGACATATAAATATATGTTTAGAAAAAGGATATATACAACCAGGGCTGGTTGATGTGCAGATCCCAGGATATCTCCAAATGGTGAATATTCGTGCTTAAAAAGAACAAATAAAATGCATAGCATAATATTGTATGATAAGCATGACAAACATAACATATAACAAACAGCTGAGATAGTCAAAAGGTGAACAAATTATATTAACATTTAATAAAAAGACATAAAAAATTACAAAAAAAATAACATGAGATATACATATGATAATATATAAAAAATGAGACAAGTCAAACTGATATATCTGCCACAGTGGCTGTCTTCCCCACTACCATCTGCGGGCACTCAGAGATCCTGTAAGCCTCACAGGTACAGCTCAACAAGAGCACAAGTAACAGTTAATTCTCCCATCATAAAATTGTGGTAATAAGACACAGTATTTTTTTTTTACCCAGTGCGATATCAACTCCGTTTTTACTGAGCTTGATTTATCCAGGCCATACACCCCTAAATGATTTTCTCCACTAAATGTGGCATTATTTAACACATTATTAGTTAGGCTGATGTTTTCTTAAGTATGCTTTAATGAATTGGTGCCAACTATAATATATACCTCCACAAAATCATGTTTTCTTTGAAAAGGGAGTCGGGTGTTTGTGTACCTTTGGTTGTGACAGTGCTAGAACATATAGGGCTATTCAGAAGAGCCTATGCATTTTAAACCAGGTTTAAGAATTGATACCTGTATTGTGCTATCCATGGCTACTGACTTTTATAGGGATCTTTAACACCAAAAATAAGGCTTTATTTTGGTGAACAAAACTATCTGGAATTCCTTTGTCAAAATGTGTAAAAATATCCTTTATAATGTAAGTGGAATTACACTAATAATACACATTTTCATAATGTACTTATTTTAACCTCAGTAGAGTTAGTTTGAAACAATGGATAATCTGTGGTTGAAAGTAATGATATTGCAGTAAATTACAGTATGTAAAAACATGCTATTTTATAATACTAATTATTATGCTATTGTAGGTAATACAGCAATTGCTCCTACTTTTTTTTCATATTGATTTTTTTTATTTAGGGTTTTCCCTCCCATTCTGGAAGTCAAAATGACCGCCAAATCGACCTTGGTCCCATGGGCCAATTGGAAGCCGCAACCCATTAAGGGTGATGACATTATTATTGCAAATTATATCATTCCCTTTCAACCATTTACCCAAACATTTAGCTGCTTCACATAAGACCAAGAGTTTGCTCTGTGGTAAATAGGAATATGGTTGAATAATAAAATGAAAGGTATCCCTGCGAGATGGACACGGTTTCCTCACATCTCACTACATTAAACTGGAACCTTTATTTCTGGATCACAAAAAGCAGGGCAAGTGAACTTCTCTTCTAATTGTTTAAAATGTACCGTTCTACATAGACCAAATTGCACTAATGACAGTGACATATTTAAAAGGTTAATGATGGATTATTAACAGACAAGTATACGTATTTTTAACTTCATCCTAACAATGTTCTAGACATTGTAAAGACATTGTTAGAATAGATTTTACAGCTCTTATCTCTGCCTTAGTTCTTCTTTATCACTGCCCCCTCAGACATCTGATTGTTATTATTAATGTGGAGAAAATAACAACCCCCAGTTTACAGTCCCTATTGTAACCAAGAACAAATGGAATGTTTAGCCTTTCAAAGTGATTAAAGGAAATGTATACTGTCTGATTCATTCTTTTAAGAAAGATACCAACCAGATAGTGCTGACCTTATATCTAGCCTATTACTGTCACTGTCACTCACTCAGGGCCTTAGTGTGACTTCACATTTAAAGGCGCAATCCCTTCTAGGACCAAAGTGAACTATTTCCAGTGACATGTTTCAGGTGTCTCATCTGGATGATTGATACATTTTTAGACCCAAATCTGACACCCATAAGTATTTTTCACTTCGTTTTTAAGGTTAGACTTGGGAGAGGTTTGATTTTCTCTGGCTATTCCCTTTTGTGTGATGTCACTGTGTGTGTACAGCCAATCCCTCCTCCCCATGACATTACTGGCTCTCTGATAAGGACAGGGTGGGATAAGGGTAAAGAAAACACTTGAATGACAAACACTTCCCCATTCAGAAGGCCCCTAAGAAATTCATCTGGCCGACTATGTGGGATTGAACCTTTAACCAGTCATTACTCTCCACTGTGGTTTGTAAAAGCCAGGTTCAGAATCTAAAAAACAACAACTAATCTACTTCTGACTTTGCATTTACTCACAAAACTTTAAAACGGCATATATATTTTAAAAGAAATCACAGAGGAGAAAGGGTAAAAAATAAAACCTCCAGCAGTGTGAGGTATTTCGGATACAAGAGCTGGGAGCTACTGTATGAATCAATTTGTGCAGATTTGAGAATGTGACAATACAGGCATACCCCGCTTTAAGGACACTCACTTTAAGTACACTCGCGAGTAAAGACATGTCGCCCAACTGGCAAACGGTAGCTCACACATGTGCCTGTCAGCACGTCCTGAACAGCAATGCCGGCTCCCTACCTGTACCGAAGCTGTGTGCAAGCGGGGAGACTATAGAGCTGTTACAAATGCGTTATTTACATCGGTTATGCACGTATATGACAATTGCAGTACATGCATCAATAAGTGGAAAAAAGGTAGTGCTTCACTTTAAGCACATTTTCGCTTTACATGCATGCTCCAGTCCCATTCTGTACGTTAATGCGGGGTATGCCTGTAGTGTGTTTCTTTAAATATTTTAATATTATAATTGCTTTCACATACATATGTATATGTATGTATGTATGTTAATTTCCCTTCATAATGGTCTGGAAATGCTGAAACTGGTTGGGCCTACACTGTTTTTAAATTGTAAAAATAAATGGGAGATTTTCTTTTTTAACCATTTTTTAATGCAAAATTGAAGCGTGCCTCATTAAGGCAAGTACTTGACTGTCTATTCAGATTGGAAAATATAGAGATGGAACCTGTATTGTAAATGTTAAGATTTGAATGACTTCCTTAGGAGTTGTGGTAATGAGATGGATGTCCTAAAGTATATTGGAAAAGAGATAATTGATGCTACTGTCCACCTGCAACTGTGACTATGCGTGTTTGTAACTGTGTTATGCAATATATATATTATGTCCTGATATATTTCAGGTTTTTTATTAATATTGTTTGTTAGTACAGAGAAAATTATTATTTCAGTATTGGGTAATACTATTTTTTTTTGGACACCCAAACAAGTTTATGAGCGTTCTCTCTCTCCCTCAGGTCAGTGATACTGATTTACAGAGATTCCATGAGCATAACACAGATGTAAAAACAAAGATAACAATCTAAGGCAGGAGATGTGGAGAACTAATTGCAGAGGGGATGGTAAATTCACCCCAAGGTCAGACCGGGCAATGCTCAGAGAAATTGAAAAAACCCAAGAATTATATCTCAGACTCTACAGGCCTCAGTTAGCATGTTAAATGTTAAAGTTCATGACAGTACAATTAGAAAAACACTGAACAAGTATGGTTTGTTTGGAAGGGTTGCCACGAGAATGCCTCTTCTCTCTAAAAAGAACAAGGCAGCACGGCTAAGGTTTGCAAACTTGCATCTGAACAAACCACAAGGCTTCTGGAACAATGTCTTTTGGACAGACGAGACCAAAGTGGAGATGTTTGGCCATAATGCACACCGCCACGTTTGGCGAAAACCAAACACAGCATACCAGCACATACACCTCATACCAACTGTCAAGCACGGTGGTGGAGGGGTGATGATTTGGGCTTGTTTTGCAGCCACGGGACCTGGGAACCTTGCAGTCATTGAGTCGACAATGAACTCCTCTGTATACCAAAGTATTCTAGAGTCAAATGTGAGGCCATCTGTCCGACAGCTAAAGCTTGGCCGAAATTGGGTCATGCAACAGGACAATGATCCCAAGCACACCAGCAAATCTACAACAGAATGGCTGAAAAAGAAAAGAATCAAGGTGTTGCAATGGCCCAGTCAAAGTCCAGACCTCAACCCAATTGAAATGCTGCATTTGCTGCATTGAATCATATACTGTATACCACATTCCTAGATGTGCAGTACTATGATCCTTTAACTTTAAGTGTTATATGTTTGTGACTGGACTATGTAATGACAAAGTGAGAATATGATGCAAGGAGGGGGGGGGGTCTGACATAAACAGCACTGGGATATAAGCCGCCATTTTAAGTCAGCATCCATCTTAGGTGCTTGATATTGTCTATTGTCTGTATGAAAGTTGGTATGGAAGTTAGTTTAAAAACATTTTTTTTTTCCTGCTCCTGAAGTCTTAAATGATATTAAGCTGTTCAACTAAGCCACAAGACCTTGAAGAGGGGACAAAAGCGCGAATGTTATGAAAATAAAAGATAGATAACATTATGTCTCGCATTCCGAGGGAGGTGCCCATGAAGTCCCGTATGTAGAGGAAAAGTCACCGGCCCGTATAAGGAATATTAGCTGAGTCATTTCATTTCTAATATGAATCCCATAATAATGCGGTTAACTCAATGTGTTCATGTTCATATTTTGTTTATCTTATATGCTTACGTAGTGACGCACACGCAACCTCGTTTAGGGGGCGTGGGCTTAGTATTTTGTGTATAAATAAGGCCTGTATGCCACCATGTCGTTGGGGGAGTTTTATTTTGGGACTGCCTTCTGCGTGTGCACCGCACAATGCAATAAACTTATTTGTCATTCTGCAATATATCCTCAGATTGATGACTCTTATTTATTCACGCTTTTCACAGATGGTGCTCCGAATAGGAACACGAATATACCGGATGCTGAGCACCTGAAGAAACCACTCCTCGGTCACTCAAATCTGAGCGCTCATAAGAATCAAGGTAAAAGGCACCTTTTGAGGAAAGCCCGAGTTTAAAAAGTTGTTTTGAGTGGTGTGTAGAGAGATGTGTTTTGAAGGTGTCTCAATCTGGGTTGACGGGTTTACCTAGCAGTTTAAATAAGTTTATTTGTCTGTTCCTGTATCCATTTTAAAGTGTTATAGTTATTTAAGTTTTATTGGGACTAAGGTGAGAGTTCCGTTAAAAGTTTAGGTGTTTTGGTGATGAAGGTGAGTGTTTGTATGCTTAAGGGATTATTCAGACCGTCCTGGGTTGTGATAAATATTTTTGTTGTCTGAGCAGGAAGGGTCCCTGATTGTACATTTGCTCTGTCTTGTCATTAACATACCAAGTGAGTTTATTTGTGGATATCTGTTTAGAAGGTCTTATCTGTATCCATGTTATAAAGGTATGAGGTTTATCAGGACTGGGTTGGACCCGCTGAAGTAATTCAAGTGTTTTCTTGGGTATGGTTATGGTGAAAAAATATGATTGGGGAACAGTTTCGTGACAGGTCCTCATTTGCATATTTCAGAACAATAACATGCCAAAAGAGTTGTACGCAATCAGCTTGCGCTGATTATTGTATCAGGAGTATTGTGCAGGTCAATTAAATGGGATTACTGTAACAGGAGAATAATGGGAAACCAAAGTTCTCAAAATTTGCTGTTAGAGGTTGTGAGTCTGCAGACAAAAATAATAAAGAATGGATACAGAGAACAAGAAGAGACAATATAAATATGTTTTGTTGGCCAATGAAAATACACATGCAAGTTCAAGTGAAAAAACACATGCAAGTCCCAGTGAAAAACACGCCACCCCAATGAAAAAAGTTTGTTTGCAATAAATTACTATGGAAGGAAGCGTGAACCTATGGGCAGCCGCACCGGTTTTCTTATTCGTAAGAATGTGAACGCAAGGGCTCATAGTGGAACCTTCTAACTTTCAGTAATCCCTGTGTGTCTTTGGCAGTATAAATCTCTGGATTTTATGAGGTTTTTGTGGCTAAAGTTAGGCATGGCGTGACCGGCTGACTGGAAGCCGCAGAAATCAGGTGTAAACGTATCAGCTTTTCCTTCCATTTCCCCACAAGCAATAAGTGGTTATAAATCATTTCCTGATATAAACTCAAGTTTCGGTGCCGGCAAGTAAAATTGTTGCGCCCTTAGTGGAGAGTTGCTAGATGGATTTGATACCCTAATGAATTTTTCCTGAATGATTACCTGGGTGAAAGATAAACCATGCTGGGTATCACCTGTGTACACAAATCACCATCAAAAAAACTTGCAAGTACGTACAAAAACATGAATATTATTTGCTCACAATGAAGTCAAATGTCTGCAAGAAAGAGAATCAGAATCGAAGCAGCACAGAATCTGCCCCCACCTTTTTCTCCAGCGCGAAGAATGTGCCAAGATACGAAAGTTAACCCAAATGCTCCGGATCATCACAGAAGTTTTAAAGTCAGGTTATTTATGAGAATAAAGAAAGATAAGGGAACTTTTATTAATATAGTGGCAGGATGAAATTGTTTGGTAATAGGGGAGAAATGTTTTTCTTTTATTTGTTCGTTATTTTTGTGATGTTGTTTGGCTGTGTATGAGAGGAGTTTTTGTATTGTGTGTTCTGTATTGTGTGTAACCAGTAAAAACACATTTCAATTTTATTTCTATAGGATTAAGATATGTTTGGGAATATTTTGTGTTTAAAAATGCGGGTAAAAGCTCACAAGCATTGTTTGAATTATATATTGTATTGTATGTTTTTATATAT
The DNA here is from genome assembly GCF_040206685.1 of Ascaphus truei. Classification (NCBI taxonomy): domain Eukaryota; kingdom Metazoa; phylum Chordata; class Amphibia; order Anura; family Ascaphidae; genus Ascaphus; species Ascaphus truei. Next base: position 347,033,354 of record NC_134483.1, read on the forward strand.
ATATAACGCATTAATATGCATAGCGTTTCACAGGAGTGGTGCACGTCGTAATCATATAGGTAGCAAATGGTAAAGGTAAGAGGTCATGGAATAAGTGATCCAGATATAAAAGTAACATTAAGGAAGAGAGGTCCCTGCACTGAGGAGCTTACAATCTAATTGGTAGGTAGGGAGAGCATACAGAAGCAGTAGGATTTCATTAGAAGTCAGGAGAGAAATTTCAGGAGGGGAAACGCAGAATCAGAGTTTAAAGAGTAGAGTGATTCTGGCAGCAGCGTTTAGGATAGATTGTAGGGAAGACAGGTGAAAGTCAGGAAGGCGGGATAGCAGGGGATTACAGTAATCAAGATGGGAGAGATTGAGGTCCTGAGTCAGAGTTTTAACAGTTGAGCAACAGAGGAACAGGTGTATATTTGTGATATTGTGGAGGAAAAAGCGACAGGTTATAGAAATGTTTTGAATGAGAGAGGAGAATATGAGAGAGGAGCAGGGTGTGACCCCTAAGCAGCGTGCTTGGGCTACTGGATGAAAGATTGTACTTCAAGAGTAATGTGGAAGGAGATAATAGGGTCAGGTTTGGGAGGAAGTATGAGGAACTCTGTTTTTGCCATGTTAAGTTTAAGGCAAAGGAGGGCCTCCCAGGATGAGATAACAGAAGGACATTCAGAAACTTAGGTTTGTATGGCAGGTGTAAGGTCAGGGGTTGAAAAGTAAATGTGTGTATCGTCAGCATAGAGGTGATATCTAAACCCAAGAGATGTTATTAGGTCACTTAGAGAGAGTGTGTACTGAGAAAAGAGAAGTGTGGTCCACAGAGGTGGAGTAATATGAGCAGAGTGTAATGACCTCTGTCTTTGGCAACATATATGTCATCAGTTATTTCAGTGAGAATTGTCTCCGTGGAGGGAGCATTGCAGAAGTCAGATTGTAGAGGGTTAAGGAGAGAATGGGTGTTGAGAAAATGGAGCAAGCAAGAGAATACAAGACAAATTCAGTAGTTAGAAAGACAGGTAGGGTCAAGCTTGCTATTTTTGAGTCATGGTATAACTGTTGCATGTTTGAAGGAGAATGGAAATGTATCAGATTAGAGGGATAAGAGGAGATCAACAGTGATGGTGACATTCTCTTCTGATACAGTGGAAAAAGAGTCAAGGAAAGCAGGAAGAGAGCAGGAAGCGGTGTAGGATAGAAGGAGGAAACAGAGGGAATGTTCTGATGTATGGATTTCACCTTTTTCTTAAAACAGTCAGCAAAGTCCTGAGGTGAAGGTGAGATGAAGGAAGAGTTAGTGTGGGTTAGACTTGTGAGTGTTGATTAATGGAGAGAAATAGGTTTGTTTAGCTTGAGACAGGGCAGAATTGAAACAGGATAGCATAAATTTGTAGTGAAGGAAGTCTGAAAGTATGAGAGTTCAAACATAAGGCATTAAAAAGAACTGAGTGGAGGGAGATAGCATGAGCGTGTGGGAGCTATTTCTGTGTTAAGAAGTTATATAACCTCAGCTATATAAAAGCCCGCTATTTAATTTTTGAGAAGCCATAAAAATGTAGTTCTTAGGGCTCTGGATAAAGCTCCATGTATTTAAACTTTAAGCAAAAGTTCCTTATCCGTTATCTTATCTGTTTAGGGTCAATTGGTGAAACGCCCAGAAACAAGATGGCTCTTTGCCCAGGAACACGCTTTGAAAATATTTTTTTTCTTTAGTCAAATGCGGAGTGTCTTTAATAATATAAAGCTGACCATGTGCTCAGCACTGTGCAAAGAGATTATATAAAGCAAGACATTAGTGTGAAGTCTTATACAAAATCATAAGTTATAACTTTTAACCATTTATTTTTCCAAAGGTGTCCGTAAGCAGTGGTTATTGTCAAAAATTGCTGTGTAATCTAGAATGGGTTGCCAGGAAGTAGTGAATTGGGAGTCACCTCTCATTTGTGGGTGTGTCTTGTGCATAGGGTTAAATACAGGGGATACATAGTTGCAAAAGCAGTTACATAAGTGAACAGGGTATACATTATATACAAGGCATTTCAAATTTTTAGCTGAATAGTTACAGTGGAGTGTTTGGGTAAAAGCCAGATAGGGATTGGCTAGGGAAATTTGTATGGGTAAAATAATTGCTTAATTGGGGGTGAATATTTTTCCATGACTGTGTATAGTATTGGGAGAACAGAGATTGGCCTGTAGTTTGAGACAGTGTTTTTTGTCCCCACTTTTGAAGATTGGGACAAACTCTGGCAGTTTTCCAGGTCTTAGGGATATGGCCTGCAGACAGGATAGAATTAATTATGGAAGCAATTAGTTGGGCAATGGATGGGGCATCGAGTCTTAGGAACTTTGAGGGTATCAAAGTCAGGTTCACATTTGCTACTTAGTTTTAATTTGAGGAACATTAATAGGGAATACCTCTGTCTATATGCGGATGCTAAGACAGGAGTAAACACATTGATACAAGAATTTAATCCTAGGTATAAATTATCTCCCTATGAGACACTTATGGGAGGACTTATGACTATCAGCAGTCCAAAGGAACAAATTAAGGACCATGTTATTGGTAATAAAACAATAAGTGGGATGCAACTAATACATTTTTTGAGTCTCTCTAGGCAAAGTTGAGAGTGCACCTACTCGAGATGGGGTTAATAGTCACATATTTCCTACGCAAGCATGCTCTTCATCCCAGATGAAAAGGCCTATATTAACCACCACTACAGCAATTAAAGTGGCAAAGTTCTTTTCCTTGACCCAAAGTACAGTAAAGCTCGTTCCAGCTCCACCAAAGACCAAAGTCACCTAAAGCACAGCCACATCAAGTTAACGTCTTGCCGAGTCAAAACTCTAACCGTTAACCAACGAGGAAAATAAGATACCAGGCTAAGGCCCGGTCTTAATCCGAACATTTATTTTCACTTTTCTTCTTTCAAAGACTCAATATTTTTATTTTTAGAGTGTGTTAAGTTAGAAATTTAAGATGTATGTACAATTGGGCCTTGATGGGAGGATTGGTTTCCTGGAAGTGTGGCTTGTGAAAGCTCTTGTATGTGTTGTGGCAGTACTCATCACTCTCTATGTATGTATCATGTGCAGCAAAACTTTGATCCAGAAGTGTGTGGCACCTCCACCGAAAGGAGGGGGTCACCCAGGGGCGTGTGTCAGCCACAAGGAAAGGATCACAAGTCAGCCATTTTTGACCATCGCAGACATCGTCTGTTCTGATATTCTGAGTGAATGATGTATACAGTGCGTGCAGGGGTGATGATCAGGCATCCGCTTCCACAGATACCAAACCCCTTTCAATTCTCAGTAATAGAATGTTGTGATGATTCTGAAAATATATGATGATAGAGATAGATGCCATTTCCTTTATCTAGCAGATGCATACCCAAAGAAAGGTTGCTTGCATAAAATAAGGTTTTTAGTATTATGTGTATAATTTCTGTATTTTTCCATTTTTTAAGGGAACCTCTTTAAAGGGTGTATCACACACTAGGAACAAGAATCAATTTATGGGTCAAGTGTCTCCACCAACCAATGAAACCTGTGTAAAAATGTATTTTTAGACAGATAACAATTTGCAGGTTTTAATTTCATCATTAAACCAAGAACAGGTTCAGATTAGGCTTATGGCCTTACAAAACAGAATTGTTTTAGAGTATGTTTTAGCTTCAAAAGGAGGGGTATGTGTCCTAGTTGAAGAACAATGTTGTGTTTTCATTCAAGATAAGTGTAGCAGTGTACAGCATGAACTAGATGAAATAGAAGAGATTCAAAAGAGGCTTACAAAGGGAAGGGACAGAATATCACCCCTTGGGGTTAGGTGGATGGCTTAAATCACTTGGAGCAAAAACTTATGAATGCTTTGGTGTGTGTGGGGTTGTTACTTGTTGTCATATATGTGTGTGTCACGTGTTGCAAAGGTATGATCCACAAATTGCTACCCCCTCCTCCAATCTGATGCCACTCTTTGCAGATGCCAGAAACAGCAGTCCCTTGAAGAAAGAAGATGCCGATCACAGTTATTCAACTCCAAAAGACATGTTGGGGGCCACCGCGCCATACGAGACTATGACAGCAGGAGGGGACGACCCTCTCCCTTTCACTCCAGTGTATACATACAAACAGTATCAGATGATGGAGCACCCCAGTATACAATACGCGTCTGTCTATGTGTCCCTGGACTAACATCATAAACTTAATTCTGAAAAGCATGTTTTTAGAATAAAAAAGGAGAATATGATGCAAGGAGGGAGGGGGGGGGTCTGATATAAACAGCACTGGGATCTAAGCCGCCATTTTAAGTCAGCATCCATCTTAGGTGGTTGATATTGTCTGTTGTCTGTATGAAAGTTGGTATGGAAGTTAGTTTAAAGACATTTTTATTTTTCCTGCTCCTGAAGTCTTAAATGATATTAAGCTGTTCAACTAAGCCACAAGACCTTGAAGAGGGGACAAAAGCGCGAATGTTATGAAAATAAAATATAGATAACACCATGTCTCGCATTCCGAGGGAGGTGCCCATGAAGTCCCATATGTAGAGGAAAAGTCACTGGCCCGTATAAGGAATATTAGCTGAGTCATTTCATTTCTAATATGAATCCCATAATAATGCGGTTAACTCAATGTGTTCATGTTCATATTTTGTTTATCTTATATGCTTACGGAGTGACGCACATGCAACCTCGTTTAGAGGGCGTGGGCTTAGTATTTTGTGTATAAATAAGGCCTGTATGCCACCATGTCATTGGGGGAGTTTTATTTTAAAACTGCCTTCTGCGTGTGCACCGCACAATGCAATAAACTTATTTGTCATTCTGCAATATATCCTCAGATTGATTACTCTTATTTATTCACGCTTTTCACAGTAACTTGGATTGTTAGATATCGCAGAGAAAACTTCTAATAACTGCAATGATTTTTTGTAACCCTTACACTTTTATGATGGTGTTTTAATGTTTGCTGGAAAGATGCTAGGTAAATCTAAATTACTAATCCTCAACAGATATGTGTGTCACAGCTGTAGCCATTTGCTGATTGCTCATTTAAGTGCTCAACATAAGGCTCAAAATAATTCAGCAGTAATTCCTCACAATTTGGCATTTAGCCAAGGGGCAGCATTTATGTGTGCCATTTATCTCCTCCCCAACTCCTCCTACTGACACTACCCAAGTCGCAAGCTAGGGCAGATGGGGCAAAACGTGATGCAATTGGTGCAGGGGTTTGTGAGAGAAGGTGGCAACTGTTCATTCGCTGTTGGTGCTACTGGGCAGCTGCCTATTGGTAGGCTGGTTATGTTTTGGAGGGAGGCTATTGGTCCTCATTGTGCCAGATGGTCATCATGCAGCCGCTTGTGAGGAATTTTGGGGCATGTAAGGCCAGCAAATCATCGGCTTTTTCATTTTAAATAAGTTTGAACCCCCAACCTCCCTATGACCTGTCCCGTGGTTATAGCACTTATGGATCAATAGAATCAATCTGGGTGAAGAGATTGCATCAGAGGTTGGCTGCAGTGGAGTTGGTGTCTGTATGAATGTGTAATGCAGCCCCAGTCAGCCTCAAGGTGGAGAAGATAATCAGAGCACCACAGCGGATGTCATCCCAGGTGCCTGGAGCATGACAGAAGTGCCGGTCAGTGTCACCAAAAGGGGCTCAAGGCCACATGCACTAAGCCTATTTAACCTAAATTAGTGTTAGATTAATTATAACGCCTATGTACTAAGCAAATCACCTAACGTTAACCTAGGGCTACTCCTTAAATAACATGGTTAATTTGTTTCTGGACGTTGGTTATACAAAATAGGTGTTCCCCCTAACATCACATATGCACTAAACGAGAGAGAGACGCACTTATTTTAGTAATGTGAAGCACTATATATACCCCCTCAAACCTCCCTCCAAATAACATAAGGAAAGACACCTGTCCTCAATGGAGCACACCCTAGATATGCTAATGGCATATGCAGAGTATATTTAAATGACTCACAAGTTATACCTCACAGAAGATTTTCATAAGGCCTATACTTATAAATAATCCTAATGGCCCCTTATGATGAAGGGGGTATTCGTGTCAGGCCCAATAGGATCAGAACCTACAACCTAAGCTATTAAAGATAACAGCTGTAGGACTGAATTATCTCAGATGCTGGATTACTTCCCTGGCACAGCATACATTAGAGCTCTACTCCTCACACCTGTAGATAATCATACTCTTGCACACTTTCCTGACCTCCTGTAAAAGCAGACCAGGTGTGAGCAGCAGAGCGCTAATATATGCTGTGATAGTGGAGCTATCCAGCACCTGAAATAGTACAGATATCCAGCATCTGGGATAGTACAATGCTAGAGCTGCTGCCCTGAATAGCATAGGTTGTTGGTTCTGATCCTGTTGGGTCTCTCCCCCCCCTAATGAGTTAACTAATGGCCGTTGTTTTTGCAGCCAAGTAGCTTAGTGGCTACCCATTAAACTCGGGGGAAAACAAGGGTCCAGAAGGGCAAGCATGAAGGTCTAATAGCCAGGCAGCAAAAAGAGCAGTGGTAGGGAGAGTAGCAGCACCAGAACCAGCTGAGTGGTGGAGCAGGTGGAGCCCGCATTAAGGTGTGCTGATTCTCTGCTGGTAGAAATTGCCAGGACAGAAGTTTCAACCCTGACAAGTGAAGACTCGCTGCTGGGTGACAAGAGGGAATTTGTTGACTCAGGATTATCTAATGGTGTGCAAGTGCCTGTTATGAATTGTAAATTAGTGCACTCATTGATAAATTAGGGGTTATGAAAGAGAGTGCGGAATCGGTTGTAGAGTATGAAACAAATTCCTTAGAAGACTTGATGTTTTTGGGGCCAGCAGGAAGTGAGTTATGTTCTAATTTCTAATGAACATTTCAGTGGTTTGCACAGAAGTTTGGTATTCCTATAGATCAGTGATTTTCAACAAGGGTTTCTTGGAAATCCCTAAAGGGTTCCCTGCAATTTTCAGGTAATTTGACAATTGTACCAAATACAGATGAATTTACAATGCATCTGATCTCAGACGCTCTATTAGAGAGAATTGGGGTTCCTTACAATGCATCTGATCTCAGATGCATTATTAGAGAGGGTTGGAGTTCCTTACAATGCATCTGATCTCAGACATACTATTAGAGAGGGTTGGAGTTCCTTACAATGCATCTGATCTCAGACGAGCTATTAGAGAGGGTTGGGGTTCCTTACAATGCATCTGATCTCAGACGCACTATTAGAGAGGGTTGGGGTCCTTACAATGCATCTGATCTCAGACACACTATTAGAGAGGGTTGGAGTTCCTTACAATGCATCTGATCTCAGATGTGCTATTAGAGAGGGTTGGGGTTCCTTAAAATGCATCTGATCTCAGCCATACTATTAGAGAGGGTTGGGGTTCCTTACAATGCATCTTATCTCAGACGCACTATTAGAGAGGGTTGGGGTTCGTTACAATGCATCTGATCTCAGACACACTATTAGAGAGTATTGGGGTTCGTTACAATGCATCTGATCTCAGACGTGCTATTAGAGATGGTTGGGGTTCCTTACAATGCACCTGAACTCAGACACACTATTAGAGAGGCTGGGATTCCTCAGAATTTCACAATATAATTATAGGGTTCCTTATCCAAGAAAAGTTTGTAAACCGCTGCTAGATAGTGAGAAGACTGTAGGTCCATCTACGGTAATTACATTTTTAGGGCTAGTACTCTATTCAGTTTTAATAGAGTTTAGGTTGCCAGTGGAAAAAATAGCTAGTTTGTGTTTTTTTTGGTAGTTTAACATTATTTGTTCATAAGGTTAATTGAAAACAATTACAATCATTATTAGTCCATTTGAAGTTTGCTTGCAGGGTTATACAGCACCTATGGGGAGGATTCTCTAGGGAGGCTTATGGCGAGTGTTATATCTGGTGTAAGATGCCTATATCTTCACATTCGCTTGGTGAAGGAGTTAAAGGATAACTTAAACGTTTTGTATAATGTTCTGCTTAATGGCTGCTCTTGTTTGCAAAGTTTGCTTCAAATTGGGATCTGGAATAATTTACTGACGCTGCTGGCTTCAGTGCCATTTTGAAGGGTCAGTGATGCTCAGAGTTTTGGCCTGAATTGTGCATATACTGTAGGCTTGGACAAGGGATATTCGTTTGATTTAGATGTTCCCTATTGTTGTAGCACTAGATATGTTGAACAAAGTATCGGCAAACAAAAGAGGTATTTTTCGTACTGCTATTTTAGATGTGGTTTCAGCTATTAGTAATTTAACAATCACTTCTCCTCCAGTTGTTCGTATATTAAGACATTTAGTCCTTAGCTGTTTGCATCATAACAAATGGTGTGGGGCACAACATGTGCCTGGTGTTTTGAAAGTGATTGCTGATGCCTTATCTTGTTCGCAGTGTGAATATTTTTAATGGCTGGCACCCTGAGCGGACAGAAAAGCTGGCCACACATTGCCTTTTTGGTGGGATTAAGTGAGTTTGTTAAAAGATCATTAGCACCTGCTAGTTGGGCGAGTTATGCTGAAGCCTGGGATACGTGGAGTCATTTTCAGAAGAATTTTATGGGGGAAGTTAACACAGCGGAGGAAATATGTATATCTTTACATTAAAGATAAAAAAATCATTAAAGGTAACGTTACATCAGCATTGGATAAATGATTAGCTGTGGTTTTACTTTTAATAAGCTTTACGGTTATCAGGATGTTTGAAAATGTGCTTTAGTGAAGCAGTTAGTTAAGGGTCATAAGCAAGGTAGATACGATACAGATAGGAAACCAATTATGCCTCAAATATTAACTGTTATTTGTTGTTGGTAAAGATATTAGTTATTGAGCCTTTGAGTTTGTCTTGTTTAAAGGAGCGTTTGCATTGTTTTTTTGTTTTTTTTTCAGCTTTCAGACAAAGTGATCCCCTGCCAGCGAGCAAGCATTAAAGAGGGGGTTTCAGTTTGCAGGATATCTGTGCGTTGGTAATAATGAGGTTTGTGTGGGGTCATACGCAGGTCACTAACGGACAAAGCAGGTTGGGGTTTGTGTTTGTGTATATGTAAGCTGGGGTGTAGCTCTACTTGCCCAGTTTATGCAATACAAAAGCAATGTTTAGAAATAGGACCTTTGTGTCAGGGTTGTTTTCTACTCATGATAAGTGTCCATTTGTCAAAATTTCAGGTATGTTTTAAAAGTTTGAGTTCAAATATTTGACAATTTGGCTCTCATTCTTTTAGAGCAGGAGCTGCCAAAGAAGCAGTCAGGCTTAGTCTGTAGGAAAGCATTGTTAAAAAAGCTTGTTTGATGGGAATCCAACTGCTATGAGCGTTATGTTCTAGCAGGTTTGTGTTTCAATTGAACTTGTTCTTATATTCCTTTTTTTTTTTTATGTTTAATTAATCTCTTTGGGGCATACAGATACAGTATAACAAGAATTATGGTCTCCGGCACCGGGACAAGCTGTGCCACTGCGGCTGTCCCCGGTGCTGGAGGATTATCCCTGTGGGGGGGTCTGATCGGGAAGCTTTTTGTTTTCTCAGCAGCGGCAATGGAGGCAGTAAATCTTACTACATCTGTATGTATAAAGGCAAAAGTGGTGTAATTCTGGGGCAAAAAAAATCCCCAATGTGCATCAAAGAAAAAATGTAAATCAGTAGGATACATCTGTAGGAATGTTTTTGCCCTAGAATTGAACTGACACTGTAAGAGAGCAGTAATGCAGCCTTATTGTTTAAAGTTGGGGTTTCCAAGGAAGCCAATAGCACTGATAAGTTGTTTAAAGACAGTTTTGAACCTTCATGTAGCACTGCTCCTTTAAGACAGTTTGTATGCTGTGATACTGTACAGTTACAAGCAAAATAATAGGTTTTTCCTTGCTCACTTGCAGGATATCTCTGTATTTTGTGGAACTTTGTAGTGGTTGCCTATTAGGGCATTGTGGATGGCATTTTCCTTGTATGGAGAGGTACAAAGGAAGATCTGCTTGGAATAGTGCAGAATGTTAACAGTTTACACAAGACAATACAATTTACAGTGGAATATAACGAGGAAGCCACCCACTTCCTAGATGTGTTAATAAAGAAAAAAGGTAAAGAGCTGGAAATAGATCTCTTTTGAAAACGGAAGGATCTAAATAATCTCCTTTTTTCTTCAAGTTTCCATCCCCCTGGCACAAATAAAAGGTCTCCCTCAGAGCCAATTATTGAGAGTTAGACGGATTGTGTCTGATGATAAAACTTTTGATGCCAGAGCAGATTAAATGATTGAGACATTTTAAAATAGTCTATTGTCTCAAAGACAAGACAGCAAAAAGAACTCGTCAAAATAATTCCTAGAGCTAAGCTCTTAATTCCAACTAAAATAATATCAGAAAAATAAAGAATCCCATTTGTATCTACTTATGACATCAATTCTGCTCAAATTACGAAAAGTATTTTGAAACACTGGCCAAGATTGCAAGGAGATAAAATATGTGGGAATGTAGTTAGGATATGACCAATGTTTTCCTAGAAAAGAGGGAGAAATATCGGGAATGTCCTAATTAGTGCAGATGGTATGACAATAAAGGATAATACACGACATCTTTCTATTGTGATTTGTGGTACTTTCCCTTGCCGTAGTTGTATTATTAGGGGGAATTATATTATACACCCATCAAAGGGATTTCAAATCCCAGTCAAATGCTTTTCAACATGTGATACTAAATCGGTGGTGTACTTGTTGAAGTGCCCCTGTGGTACAGGATACATGGGCCAAACTGATAGGCCTATCAAACCAAGATTAAATGGACATAAATGTAGTATTAGAAATGTTGACCCTATAAACATCAAGAAAGATACACCGGTAGGAAGACACTTCTATTCCCATGAATATAATGTATCACAGTTACAGTGGCAGGTGATAGAACAAATACAGATACTTATCAGAGGAGGCAACATAACACAGCATCTCCTACAAAGAGAAATGTTTTGGATTTATAAATTGGACACAGGTAGCCCTAAAGGGTTAAATGAGGATATGAGCTTTAAATGTTTTCTGGGTTGATAAGTATGTCAACAAAGTTACTTATAATGTTTGCATAAAGCTTCTCTTTTGTTGCTGTACTTAAAAGTTTGGCAACAAGTGCTGATTGCAGTATTATACTAAATATGTATCCTATGTAAATATCTTTATTCAACTTGTGATAATACATATGAAGATGTAAATATACATTTTTTTGCAAAAAGTAGAGGTCTGATGAAAATTTTAAAACGAAATAAGGGGTCAACGTGGATCTCAAACATACCACGCCATGATTAAGTGGCGTTTTTTTGACAATTGTTAAGCTACAGTACAAGATCTTCTGTCAGTTTTCAGATGTGGCCACTCATAATGTATCAATGAAATAAGGCACTGTCTGCTAGCTCAACAATTTAAAGCACTAATCCTCAATAAAATATATCAAATATATAGATATTTTAAGACAATCCTTTCAATGCTTACTACAGTGATTTTTTTTAAACGTTCATTCTTATCTTGTCGCACTCTAGATATTTTAACTTCTATTTGTAACGTAAAGGCATCGTTATTCTTCTGTTTGGTTAGTGTTAAAGGTTGAATACATTTGAGACTAGAGCTTACATGCATTATAACAACTAATAAACCTGACAGTTTGCCAAATTGTGAAAGTATACTATTGTAACCCTTCTTAAATACCTCAGACTAACACCTGCAGTTAAGGTGGGGGCCTGAGTCCTCCTTCTCTATGTGATAAGCCACACGTGGCATAAGGTCAGACAATGGGAGAAAAACTACAGTAGTGTTTATGGTATGACAGTATAAAGAAAGTAGCAATGCACACTGAGGTACCTTACAGATGCGGCATTATGGTCGGTCGCACTGCAACCATTAAATCCGCTGCGGCGCCATGTTTTCTGTGCTCGCGGAGTCCCAGTAAGCAGACTTAATGACCCATCAGTATTAACACAGCGGGGGTCCCTGCGTCTAAATGGGACTCGTGCTGTGTGAATCCTACCGGGTGGCATCTGTCTGTAAGGGACGCACAGTAAGGGAGAGACTCAACCAGTTACTCTACCTGCGCACCTCTAACAGGCTTTTATTTTATTTTAGTAACACAGTATTGTAGCAGGAGTTTCCGGAGATGAACCGCTTTAATTTCAACCTCGGAACCCCTGCTTCCCAAGTTACAGGCTCTGTTATGGGGTACCGGTATCCCCAGCTATCTTTAAATTCTCCCACGTCACGGCCCGTGTGACTGGGACATTTAAACAATGGGGCCTGTAACTTGGGAAGCAGGGGATCCACGAGGCTGAAATGAATGTGGTTCCGCTCCAGAGACCCCGTGCTTCAATACTGTGTTATCAAAATAAAATAAAACCAGTTTCATTACCTTAGCAGCTAGCCGCTAAGGCAATGAAGGGGTTAAACCAGAATACCTGGTTTATTGGAGGTTGAGGAACAGCATTAATTTCAGTCTCCAGGGACCCCCTGCTTCCTGAGTTACAGGCCCCCAGTATGGGGTGCCGATATCTCCCTGCATTGTTTAAATGTCCTGGTCACGTGGGCCGGGACGCGGGAGAATTTAAACATGGTGGAGATACCGGCACCACATAACGGGGCCTGTAACTCCAGAAGCAGGGGGTCTGTGAGGCTGAAATCAATGCGGTTTATTTCCGGAGACCCCCGCTTCAATAATGAGTTATTAAAATAGAAGCCGCGTGATCGCCTGTTAGAGAGGCGTAGGTGGAGTGATGGATTCAGTCTCACTATTAATGAACGTCTCTTATAGACAGGTGCAACCCGGAAGGATTCGCACAGCGGGAATCCCATTCAGATGCAGGAACCCCCGCTGTGTTAATCCCAATGTGCCATTACCGACATCTATGCGGTGCGCAGCGGACTGTCAAGGCATTGCACACTGTCCACCATGGTGCACGCGCATGACGGATCGCGTGGCCCGCCTGTGCCGGTCAGCTGAGCGATCTGTGAATTACAGATCCTCGTGACAGGGAAGGCGTGTTGGAGGCATGGCCGATGATTCGCCCTCATTGGGTGACCCAGCCCCGAGAGACACATGCAAAACATTTTGCAGTGCGCGTGCTCTATGGATGCTCCCATAGACTCAATGTGTTTGATCGTGCACTCGCGCTGTTGCAAGCACGGTCACTCTAAGTATGGACGCGGCCTTAGAGAGCTCCATTCTTAGTCCCACCTTTCCAGAGTCCAATCTCATTGGCTAACACCCTTTATATCATCAATCATATACTCCTGTTCCGGAAGTGGCTCCCTGCTCCTGCACAGCAAGCTGGGTGTTGTAGTTTCCTATTGCAGCCAAGGGGCAGTGTATGTGTCAGCTGTCTGCACTTACAAGGGGATTACACTATGCAAAGTTTTAAATTCTGGTTCTCTTGCAGGCTTTGTTTTGAGATAGCAGAAGAAAACCTCTAGGGAGGAAAGTGGAGCACTGCGCTGGGATATGATAAACAGGAACCGGCACACCAATGGATAAAAACTAATTTATTAAGTGACTGCACGAAACACCAAAAACAGGACAACTACCCACTCTGACGCGTTTCGGGCTAAGCCCTTTGTCAAAGAGTATAACCCCACATACAAAAGTATTGACTTAAATACAGAATTTACCTGATTGATGCCGGCCGTGACCGGAAGTGACGCAAACGGAACTGACTGGAAATCTCGCGAGACTAACCAGTAAACCGGAATCTCAAGAGACAATCCAAGTACATGTCACAGCGTCACCTGGCCTGGAGGACGGCAATCAATAGGATAACACACTAACTAACATACATAAATACTCAGCACAACGGCAATATACAATTAGCAAGGCAAGAATGATACCTGTTAAGTCACTCAAAGAAAGTGACAATACTCTCATATAGTAAGCAAAAGCAAAAGGAAGAGAATAAGGGAAGGGGGCCAAAAACTGGGTACACAAACCAACAATATACTAAACATATATCTAATAATAAAAATCTAAAATTAAAAGAAAAGGGGAAAAAATAGTAATTTTTAATGTCTGCACTTACAAGGGGATTACACTATGCAAAGTCTTAAATTCTGGTACTCTTGCAGGCTTTGTTTTGAGATAGAAAAACAATGGTGAAAATAACAGAGCACTACTCAAAAGCATCCAAATTTTAGGAAAAAATGATGAAAAATTAAAGTGCGTATTCCATAAAAATTTGATTATTTATTGGTCATAGGACAAACAAATAGCAATTTTTCATAATTTTTTCCAAAAATGTTGATGCTTTTGAGTAGTGCTCTGTTATCTTCACCATTGTTCTTCTATGAATCTTCATCACGGAGGCACACAAAGAACAACTGGAGCCTGGGATATATGCGTGGACGCTGCACCATACCATTGAGTTTGCTTGCTACATATATCCTGTCTTATCTGCGGACTTAAGGTACTATTTAGGGTGAATTCATATGCTACGGTTTCTGGACTGATTATGTATCATACCTTCACTTTAACATACAAGTGGTTTGTTACTTAACCGGAATGCCACACCTAGTACCTGTCCTAAATGTGTTTACATATCTCCAGGGTTCGCTTATAACAGCTTCCATTCATATACAATATTGTCGTGTTCTGTATTTTGGTCTTTAGCACCACGCATGTTTTTTCATTTTGTTTTGAGATATTATTTTCTTTTTTGTTTGTTTTTTGTTTTTTGCTGCTTTTCTTAATTGGGTACATTGAATTATACGCCAGATCCAGATACACAATAAATATAAGTTTTTAACAATAAATATTTATCCTATCAACAATTTGCAGTGACAACAGAGTCAAAGCAAGTTCTCTAATGGTTATTATAATTTATCGCTGATGGGCTGAAATAGGGTTGAGGCAATTATTGTGTTGATTGTGCTTGAGAGAGCATTCTGGTGCATTCAACATTTAATGTAATCAGATATTTGAATATGCATAATTTTGATGTTTTTATGATTACATTTTCTCTCGATTTTTTTATTGTTAGGACTTGTTTCCCTGTACAATTACAGTCTGCACATACCTTATTTCAGCACTGGCTGATGGTTCTAAGATAATTTTTCACATATTGAACTCAGATTTCATGTTTCAGGGCGATGCTTTAAGACAGCACTCTTCTGATATACAGATGTAGCAGACATTATTGCACCCGGTAACACAATGCATTGCATTAACACTGACAGTAGTGACTTTTTCCACTTTTATATGCTGTTCTACTATCCTCTATGTTAATACAGAGGCTAATTTTAAGTGTCATTTACTCAACAGTCATATGATCATTGCTACTATTTAAGCACTCACCACATCACTGATACAAGGTAATAGTTGTACAGTAGTTGTACTCACTGCTCAGGAGTCTCAGGACAAGTTGCAACTCAACAACTTTGCCTATACTGTATGTACCATTCTGAAGAACGTATACAGAATTGTAACTACATAGCAACTATCAAGGTGCTAAGCCAGTGGTTTTCAACCTTTTTTCTCTCAGTTCACCCCTAATCACAGTGCTCTGTTGCTGAGGCACCCCTACAACAGGATATGGTCACAGAGAACAGAGACAAAGAGCAACACGACACAGAGCCACAGTCAGAGGGACAGAGAGTCACAGGAGTTAAAGGAGGAAGAGAGTCAGACAGGGCAGGGAGTCAGAGTGGGCAGGGAGTAAGGAAAAGCAGAGAGTCAGAGGAGGTAGAGTGTCACAGGAGGCAGAGGAGGGCAGGGGGTCAGAGGGGAAGGGAGTGACAGGAGTCACAGGGTCACAGAAGTCAGAGGGGGCAGAGTCACAGGGGGCAGTTCACCAGACAGTCAGAGGGGACGGGACCAGACAGTCAGAGGGTGCAGACAGTCAGAGGAGCCAGAGGGGGCAGACAGTCAGAGGAGTCAGAGGGGGCAGACGGTCACATGAGAAAGAGGGGGCAGACGGTCACAGGAGTAAGAGGGGGCAGACGGTCACAGGAGTAAGAGGGGGCAGATGGTCACAGGAGTTAGATTTGGCAGACGGTCACAGGGGGCAGTGAGTCACGGGAGTCAGAGGGGACAGTCAGAGAAAACACACACACAACAGAACAGTCACAGAAAATACACACCAACAGAACAGTCACAGAAAATACATAACAACAGGACAGAAAAAATAGACACACACAACAGGACAGACACAAACAGCCTCCTGTCCATGCTGCTTCCTCCTATGCTTGGCCACACCCTGCAGACTGCTGACACCTCCTCCTGATTGGCTGCTGCTGGGTAATGCAGCCAATCAGAATAGAGGAAACTGCCCTATACTCCCCCTGCTTTGGGAGATTGGAGAAATCCTGCTGCACCCTTTTGATCCTCTCACGGAACCCCACTGCGCTAAGCCATGGATTGTGGGGAAGACAGAAAGAGGCCTCTCCCGCATTTCCCTCTAATCTTGATCTCATTATTCTCAGCATGTATAACTGTTTGCAACTTCCACTCTCCCCTTCTCCATTCATTTAACTTTCATTTTAAGGGGAAGTCCAACCTAGGACAAAACTTAACCAAGGACAGTGGCACATTAAATAGTTTAAATATAGCATTTTTTTAAATAAGTTCTAAAACAAAAAATGGATTTGAGCCACTAGTTTGAACTGTCCAATCGGAAAGTTTCCCACCTAAATAAATCAACAGTATCCACTTCTGTGTCTGGAGGACGTGGACACTATCACGTTTAAGAGTAGTTTAGATCTGTGTACAGATGCTCTTCTTAGCATTGGAAGGCGCAGTATAAAATGCTGAAAAGTATATCTAGATTTGTGTATAAGCTGGCAACTGAGGAATGGGATATTTGGTCGTAGCCGTTTCACCGTGACTAAATGACCACCAGCGTTTGGCCGCAGATGGACCCGCCAAAGGAACCTCCACCGCCGGCCACTTATAGGAGAAGGTAAGTTTTCGTGGGTAGGGCATGGGTTTATTTTTAGGGGTTTTAGTGGTTAGGGCATAGCGGTTTTAGGGTAAGGGCTTAGGGTAGGGGTTTTTAGTGTAGGGGGTTTAATCACTTAAAACAAATATATTTACCATTCAATTTACCCCTGAGGAAGGAGGCAGCAGCTTCCGAAACGCGTTGGGTGGTCCCTGATATCCCTGCGTTGCCATCAGCTGCCGTTACACATTGCCAGCCCTGCCGTGCGGCTCTGTGACTCAGAAGCATCTTTTGAATTTGCCGCCTTTGGAGCACACGCGACCGCGAGGAGCAGGGGAGTTTGTGGCACCATCTACACTGTGTCGGGCGCCTCTGCGCATGCCCGTACTGCCTAACATTCAGACAGTGTGTTCCTGCCCCTGCTACAGCGTGGATGAACGCGTCCTCCATCACCAAACAACTCCTACACGCGGAGAATACCGGAAATCGATCTGGGAGCTGTGCCAGCCACTGTGAGAGGGGATACTCTCTAAAATATCCACTGCGGTTTAACATCTTGGCTTCGGTAAGCGGGCAATTCGGCCAGATATCGATTGGGTCCTTTAACTTTGCCTAATTGTGCTTAATTGTACTGTATGTTTTTATAATGTATTAAATTCATCTTTTTTAGTCTACTGTGTGTTTCAGCAACATTGCCAGTTTTTGTTTATCTGTAGTTTTAGTGTCTTAACAGTATTACACTATGTATTTCTTTTTCTTATTTCATGTTTGATCCACGCCGGCTGAGATCATCCCTCAATTCCATCTGGTTGTATATTTAATTTATTTATTATTTCATTGTGTTCAGCGCCATTGATACCCATCCAGTACCAAATATATTTACCGCGCTTCTCCATGTAAGGAGCATGCAGCTGGCGAAGGGATTGGCCATACAAATGTGAAAAACAGAAAGTGAATCCCTGCGCTTCTCCCTTTGGGATAGCAATAAATGGGGAATATATATATATATAGATATATATAGTGTAAAAATCTATAAGATAAAGGAGACTTTTGGTTTACATCCTTTGATCAAATAATGCCAAGCCTGCTAACCATGTCAAGGTAAGTATCTATAGCAAGTCTCTACACTAAATGCATACTAATGTTATGTGAAATAAACCCAGAAGGGGTTAATATATCCAAACATATGCTTATATAACCTAGTGCAGTTAAAAACTGGTATATACCAGTGGCGATACTCACATGGCTGCAATTAAAGTGAATAGTGAAATACAGGGATCTTGCTGGGAGATTATATACCTAGAAGAAGGAGGGGCTGGCCTCCCACAAGCTGCCCAATAAGCAATTGCAGGTAATTGGCTAAATATATTAATTACACCCTAATAGTGGTGCCCTCTAGGAGCGTGCTGCTAAGGATTATACATTGGCCACGCTCAGTAGCACTCTTTTTGACTTAAATATATATATATATCAAATGTGGTGGGTTTTGGAGTTAGAGCGTGCTGGGAATGTGTGTGTTAATTTAGTTCCTGACTGGTAACAGTTGCTTGGAGGTAAGTGGCCCCTCCTCCCAGAGCTCACCCCTCCCCACCTTTTTAACTTGGGAGGTTCTGGCATTTTGCTGAATGGACAGGACCCACTGTGGTTGCTTCCCCTCATACAGAGGTAAAAGGAAGGTTTCACAGTTTAGTGTTATGACCTGCATTAATTTGGTTATACCTTGACGTTTGGTATGCAGGCTTATGACGCTTTGGCCAAAGGGTTTAACTAAATAACCAAGTAAATATTATTATTATTTATAGTATTTAAACTTTATACTTATTATTTTATATGTTTTGTCAATTGGATGTAGCATTGGGCACCCCTGACTTTTGTTTGTATAGCTTCATTACCTTAGCAGCTAACCGCTAAGGTAATGAAGGGGCTAAATACTAGTGCTGGTTTATTCGGGGCAGAGAAGGTGGGTGATGGTGGTAGTTGGCACGTGGTGGGTGTTTATGCCTACAGGGAGCATTACGGGAAGAATTAACCCCTTCATTACTTTAGCGATTACTACCGCTAAGGTAATGAAGGGGTTTACCCCTCCCACTACTCATCTGGTAGGCATAAAACCCCACCATGGGCAATTCCATCCTTCACCCACCCCCTCTACCCCCAATAAACATTAAAATACAATACAACAAGCAATACTAGCCAATATATGCAGAGATTGCCAGTGTGGTTACCTATACCCTCAATGGGAGCAAAGATAACCCCAATGGCAATGAATGGGCACCCTACTACCCACCCCCATCATATACAGTACAGTAATGGGCAAAATCCTTATTATCCAGATCTGGATAATAGCGCTTTTGCCCATTAAAAATAAAACATTACCCAGGCAGCATAAAGTAAATGAAAGTGCCCTTGTCCTCATCTTTGTCCTGGTCATGGCCATCAAAGGCCTTTTCTCCGTAAGTCTCCACCGGTACCTGCTCGGAGTAAAGAGGTGGTCTCTCACCACTCCACTGCTGTGCTGGAACCTTTGTATCCTCCGATCGAGATACTGGTACGCTGACCAGGTCGCTGACGTCGTCGGGAAAGGAATACTTCTCAATCGCTTTGGCCATGCTTTCGCGGTTCTCGGCTCCCCTTTGGATAGAGCTGGGAGCGGGAACACCTTTTGGCGGTACTTGCGGTGGTTCTGGCTCGCATACCGCATCTGACACCTTATCGGGAACTGGGTCTGGAATCATCTGGGAACCTGGATCAGTCATCGGGGCGAACTGACCCCCAATAGCAGTATTAAGAGCCCGCAAACCCGCGCTAATTGCCAGCAGTAATGTTGCTGGGTCAGTATCGGGCCCGGTTGTGTCATGAGAGTCAAGGTCCATGGGCAATAGCATCATGGACAGGAAGTAGCTGGCCTCACACACTCTGGACAAGTGGCTCTGAAGAATTGATCTTTGCCTCGGAAATCACAGTTAGGGCATATGCACTTCAAAATGTTAGTATTGCCCTCCATTACTTACAGGAATCATCCCGGCAGGGAGTAACATCTCAGAACACGGGTCACCATTTCAGGCCTGGATAAAGTACGTGGAGGCAGGAGCACAGGTAGGGTAGCTCCTCCGTTGTTGGTGGCTCCGAAGAACTGAGGGTGCGGGCTGCCACACCCGACTCCTTCTTCTAGGAGTCGCTCGGGATTGGTTGTCCTTGTGTCCCCTCTCTCTGGTAGAGATTAGAGGAGGGGCTCACAGTGACAAGGCCTGATTCTGACTCATGGCTGAGCCAATCACATCGTTGGGAAGGAGCCCTGTTTTTCTCGCCACAGGCAGATCCCAAATCCCCGGGAATAGGGTGTGCTCATCAGCACATGGTTCAGCACCTACGTTGGGTGCAACCTTGTGGCTACCGGCAGGGTGCCGGACGCCATTTTCAAACAGTTCACATACGGATCGAACCTGCGTAGTTATGGCAAGCTCCTTGATCTGGAGAGCAGACACGTCATCTGCTGCCCCATACATAAGCATAATGTCCTCTCTGTCGTCTCCCTCTGGTGGACACAGAAGTCCTATGCAGCACAGAAAGGGCGTGGCTATGGCTTTCGTGCCACTTCACCACATACTGGCAACACTGGTTTCTGCAGTTTGCAACTCCACCCCATGGTCGACGTGGTTCTGGCGGGAATCCATTTCCTTTAGATCTGGACAGCACATTGTTGCGGTCTACCGAGAGTAGATTATACCCAGGCTAGCAAAGCCCCATCTAGATACGCTGCACACGATCACAGTTCATTACAAGCACTCTGTGGTTCCCCAGTCTGGATACGGCTATTAGTGCTCTGGGTGTTCTTCCAGCAGAGGGGTCTTGGCACTTAGTGCATCAGGCACCCCTCCTAAGATACTCCCGAGCAGTACCTTACGCTGCCCCGCTTGGCTGCCAGCATCGCAGACTCTCTTCAGAGGTCCCTGGGACTAAGTTAACCAGAGCACCCCCTTTAGGCATCCTGACTACCCGCCTCAGGGTGACTCAGAACAGCAATCACTACAGGTCAGGGCCCCTGCAGCTGTCCTAGCTCTTCCCGACTCCCCAACATGAGTCAGGGTATAGGTCTACACTCACTCTCCCCCAAGGAGGAGAGGAACAGGGAAGGCCCCAGTCTCAGGCTCCCTGTGTGCAACCTTGCCTCTCTCAAGTGGGGAGAGGCGCTACTGAATTTGGGGCGGTACTACAATTAAGTACAGCCAGGAGGAGGGCAACAGGTCTGTCCCACGATTGGACATGCTCAGGCCTGATGTCACCGCCTCCCACTGTCAGTCAAGTGCAGCACCAGGGAGTGGAGGAAACCAATATTAACTGCTAGCAAGGCTTGCACTTACCAGGGCTTACTTTTGGTTTTGATTCTAAAATGTTTTCATGTTTTGGCTTTGTCAAAACGTGATATGTTTTGGTTTCAAATATTTAAAAATTATGTGAAAATCTTTTTTCATTTTCCGTTTTTTCAAAATGTTTTATATAAGAAAAGAAAAAAAAATCCCTAAAAATATATACTAAATGAAAACAACCAAAAAAACTAATCTGATGCTGAGCTTTTTGGGGGTTTTGCTCAAATTTTTACTTGGATTGGAAAATTCAATGTGAAGTCCAACTTTAAGTCGAACATCAAATCCGTGAAGTTCGAATTTCGAACTTGTGAAAATGCTCATTATTTGTTTTTGATACTTTTAGGCACACATAGAAAACAATAAGTGATGTTTACCTTCACAAAAAATAGTGTAAACAATAATAGAAAAAAATAGTTTTAGCCAACGTTTAAGAGAAAAATGCAAAACAAAAGGCATGAACCGCAAAGAACTGACTGACCAATCAAAGTTTCTACACGCAGTTCCATCCAGCTAGATTATTTTCATGTTTCCGAGTGCTTTCTTTGTAAATACTACAGATATGCAAACATCTCTGAGTTTTGCGCACAAAAATGTTTTGAAATTTTTCAGAAATGTTTACACTCTCATGGAGTTCCCCTTTTTTGCCGTTCTGGCAATATATTTAGCAAAATTGTCAAAATGTGAGCAAAATCACCTGGAGTTGGAAGAGAGAGAGCTTTTATTACTCTAATCTCCCTCTCTTTATTCTACACCAACATTAGTTATTTTGTGTTCCGTATGCCTACGCCAAATATGTATTTATATGTAGAATAGTTATGTATATTTGTATTTATTTAAGTTTCACTGTAAATATCCACATTGATGTAGTGTTAATGTATCTTTATTTACTAAAGTCAGGCTATGGATGTGCATATGTTGGTATATTCCGAACTGTTTGGAATCAATGCAATTTGCATTTCCCATTTAATTTCTACCTAATGGGAATGAGCAGGTGGTAATTTTATTTTTAGCAAGGAATTGACTGTCAAGGATAAAACCTTTCAGTACATATTTGCCGACAAACAAATTTGACCTACTTATGCATGCCCAAATACGTTGCCCTATTCACTGAAAATGATTTGGAAACATTTTGGGAAAAACTCTCCTAAGAGCACCATAAAAGTCACAGTTAAATCTAGAATGAATAGGCGATTAATTAATGACTGGTTTGACTCTGGTGCACCGGGTCTTCAATGTATTTTTCTGGCAACTCTCTTCGATTCCGAAAGACCGAGACTAATTTGTTTGCTGTACACTTGCTCACTATTTATTAAGGTGAAATGCACATCCCATTAACCTTTAACCAGACCTGCGCCTCTGAACTATGACTTCAGCTTTCTCAACAGTTTCAAATGGGCTTTGTTATTCTCTATTCACACTTGACTTCCCAAAGTATGTTCAAACTGCACCAGTACATGATGGATTTTTTTCCTTGAACAATTCAAAATTAGAAACTGAAACAAAAATATTATTTTGTATTCAAAAAAATAGTTGAAAGGAATAAGCTGCTTCAATAGATTTTCAGGTGTGTAATCTCTTATGCTGAATTTATAATGTGAGCAATGATGCGTCTGCACGCACACGCCAAGTACAAATTGCAGGCTCCTTAGAGGCCGCCACTAGTGCGCACACGACGGAGTGCAATGGCGTGACCTTCATTGGACGAATCGCTCACGTGACCGGCCTGTCGCTCCATGAAATCAGTTTCAACTGGTTTCTTGCGCAACGCGTGCCCCCTCCCGCTTCCACCCGCGCCCGCACGCCGCATGGACGCGATCACTGCCTTAAGGCAGTCTGATCGCTCAGTGTGCGGACGTGTCCACATGGTCTGTGGCACCATGGCCCCAGCCTAAGGCTGAGATCATACGGTTTGCTTTAGCACATGCCCATGGCGTGGGCGAGCCTGACGCTCAAGCGATCTCTACTCTACTGATTCAGGCAATAGGAGGGGACATGGCAGAGGTGTGGCTATGACGTCACGGAGCTTGTTCGCCGTGATTGGCTAAACCGTTCACGTGATGCGGCCGTCGCTTGAAAATACATATTTTTTAGTAGAGATCGCTTGAGCGTCAGGCTCGCCCACGCCATGCGCACGTGCTCAAGCAAACAGTATGATCTCAGCCTTAGGCTGGGGCCATGGTGCCGCAGACCATGTGCACACAGACTGCCTTAAGGCAGTGATCGCGTCCATGCAGCGTGCGGGCGCGGGTGGAAGCGGGAGGGGGCACGCGTTGCGCAAGAAACCAGTTGAAACTGATTTCATGGAGCGACAGGCCGGCCACGTGAGCGGTTCGTCCAATGAGGGCGAACCAGCTCCGGGACACCCAAGGCACGCCCCCAGGCATGCCCCCCATGCCCCGTCCACCATGGCCAGAGGAAGCACCCGCAGTAACGCTTGCGCTCACCACGGACAAGGCGGGACCCCGGTACTGAGAAAGTAGTGGGAAAGTATAGAACTGCGCACCCACGGCAGCGGAGGCACGCCTGGAGGGTGGATAGTCAAGATCGTCGGGTCTGGGTTGGAAAGCGTGGGTTAGTCTTGATACTTGCCGAGGTCGTAGGTAGGTGCCAGGAGAATAGTCAGAGTCCGAGGTGCCCAGGTCAAGGGTTGGAGCCAGAAGAGAAGTAGATTATCCACTTGTCGGGGTCAGGGATGGAGAAGGTCGGAAGGACTGAGGCAAGCCGGGGTCGATAATCCAGAGCAGGGTCCAAAGTCTTGCCGGGTCGGTACATAGGGAGGCAAGATGCAACAAGATTAGAAGCTCAGAGAACACAAGGCAGAGACAAAGACGTGGGAACACAAGGCTAACAATAACTATGTGTAAGGAATCTGGTGTCTAAGCGCCGTCAGCGCGACCATTACTCACCTCCCGTCGGTACTCAGGCGTCCAAGCATCTGCAGCGCAATTCCCACATACCTCCGTTGTCTGCCACTGGCACTCTGGCTCCTCGCCATCACAGGATTGCACCAACCGAAGAGGTGCCTGTTGAACCGCAGCCTCTGCGTGTGTCCCCAGCTCCGCGCTCTATGCGCACACGTGCATCTGTCTCTGACCCCATGCGCATACGCGCATCAGTCACCGAATCCACGCACACACGCACGCCAGCCCCAGACGTTATGTGCATGCATTCCCAGCTTACAGAGCACACGCCTAACAGAGCACTTTTAACCACTGCTCCTGCAGGGAGGTGTCGCCCCCAAGCATCACACAGTTCCATGCAAATCAATAACTACACTCAGCTGGGCTGTAACACCTCCCTCCTATCAGTTAGGACTCCTTGCAGTCCTCCAGGCCTGCCCCCTCTTCCCATTGGCCTGTCCAGCTTTATTATGCCTGTGCTTCCCATCACTCGTCGCTCGACATAGTTCTGTATGGAAGCATTTGACTACTCTCTCAGTGACTCCTCAGGTATTGACGCAGATTGGACGACTACCTCCTCTGGCTCTCGACTTTGGCTCTACTTGGACTTCGTGACTTCTGGCATCCCTGTAACACGGCTTACACCTTCGACCATCCGCAACTCTCCAATCCCTGATCTTGGCAACGGCAATAACTACTCCTCCTCTACTACCGGTACCGGCAAGTATTGTCTTCCTTACTATACCTGGCCTGGCAACACTAACACCACACTCCGGACGCGCTCCCTTTGCTGCGGGTGCGTGTATCCCTATGTCCCACCTCAGCACAGGGGACGGGTCTGGTCTGCGGGCAGCACCGGCGTAACACTATGCTCTGCCAAAGAGGAAGTGACAGAGCTGAGCATATGTTGTAACAGGAGTCCAACGAGAGAAGGGGGTGGAGCGGAGGAGCGGCTTCTGCGGAGGCAGGGATAGGCTGTGAGTAGCAGGAGACAGGTGAGGAAGATATCAGTGTTGACGCGCAACTGGGGAGCGGTGCACGCGCGTCACGTGTGCGCTTTGCAAGTGGAGGGGCGGAGCCAAGCTCCGTGGGAATCTTGAAAGCCCTCCGTGGGCACTCGTGCTCTGTAAGGTGCGCAGAAGACTGTACAGCAGGAGGCAAGGAGGAAGCACGCCGCGAGAGACGCATTCTCTGACCGCTATCAGCGAAATGCTTTGCAGAAGGAGGTAAGGAGGGAACAGGTTGCAGGGGCTGTGTTCCCCGATTCTTTACACCTGCATCACGCGGGTCTCTTCCCTGCCTCCACACACCTCCGTGTGGGCGAAGGCACCATGGCCTCAGCCTAAGTGTGCACTGCTACTAAACTCTCATGTCTCCAGTACTGTGGCAAAACAGAACCATAATTACAAACAAAATGAATCCCATTGAAAGCAATTGGAACTTTGTTACTTTCATAAATCTGGTTTAATTCATTCGCAATTGTTTTTCTGCAATTTTAAAGACAGGAGACTATTTTAGAGAGCAAAATGCATGGCATTAGTTAACAAATGGTAGGTAATAAGTAGAGATTGTCATGGTCGGGAGGGCCAAATCCGAGCGCCTCTGTCATCAGCTGGATCCATCCCATGCCCGTGGCCAAAACAAGGCAAACCGAATTCATTGATTAATTCATCGGGTTAGCAACAGCCTATCTTGCAGTATCATTGTGACCGCTGTGCGCTCTGCCTCCAGCCCTTCCTTTCTGCATTTCACTAGCAATAGGGGAAAGAGGAGGGGTAGGAGTTATCAGCACCAGACAAAATATATGCAAAAATAAAGGGTGTTTATTGACCCATAACACACAGGAGCCCGACGTTTCGGTCCCAAGGGGGATTCTAGGGAGATTTACATTGGTGTGTTATCTTGTAAATGGCTACTCCGCATGGGTTACGTTGACTCATGGTGCTGGATTCGGGCGACTTGGCAATGAGGTACTGTAGCAAGGTTTCAGAATATTGGGCGCCAGGAACGTTTTGTCATACAACAGTCTTTTATTTAGGTCCCTAGGCACGGATACCACACACCGCACTTCCAAGAACGTTGTACGTTTTTTCTTTCTTTCTTGTTATTGATGCTTGTCACATACAGCACACCTGTGAGCACGTGAGCTGCATATGGGACAAGGGTTAATACACAGCTCTCTTGCTGGCTCACTTTTCACCATCGCAAAGGTCCCTCAAATTAACAATATCTCCCCTCAATCCATCCGAAAGTGCTATACCACCTGTCACGAACAGCACACTTGAACACGTGACTTAGATATGCAACCAGGGTTAATTCAGGGTTAATACTCTAGCCAGCCCACCTTTCTCCTACACAAGGTACTTTCAATGAGTTAATATTAACCCGTTACTCAATTGCAATCATATCCACTGCCACCATCCAAGAATTATCAAATCAATTTGCAGAGACTCAGGTCTATTATAGTAAAAACTATGCACTTAATGCACAAATCTGTTGTAGCAAAATATGTCCGAAAATGTAAATTATTCTCTAGGGTACAACAGTGTGACGGTAGGGGTAGCCGGCCTTCATAATAAAGGTGAAGCCCGACTAACTGCCCCTGGAAACCGTGTGTAATGGGCCATGAGTGTCAGCCCTTGGGGCCAGTAATGTGACTGTGTTTCCCTGTAACCATGTCCCCACTAAACTGTCCCTTGTAGGGTAATAAGCTAGGGATGCCAGGTGTGGTTAGGGTCCCACATAGGAAATAGCTGCAGGACTTTGGGAACAGGAGTTTAAGCATGGATGTTGGGGGCAATTAGGGTTAAAAATGGTACGAATCTGTACAGAAAGACGGTGTGTTATGAAGGGTTAATGCAACTCTATGGGATATCTTTGCCCCACAGCAAGTTCTACAATTATGTTTTAAAACAGGGTGCAGGAACCTGTTTTTAAACCTAGTTGCAGAGTCCAAGTTTTAGGGACCATGTTTTAGGGACCAAGTTTTAGAGTCCATGTTCCCAATG
Source organism: Ascaphus truei (assembly GCF_040206685.1). Taxonomy (NCBI): domain Eukaryota; kingdom Metazoa; phylum Chordata; class Amphibia; order Anura; family Ascaphidae; genus Ascaphus; species Ascaphus truei. The sequence continues at coordinate 347,060,510 of NC_134483.1, forward strand.
TAATTGTATATGTATCCATTGCTATACAGACAGCCCCGATAATGTAATTAGCTGAGGGGTCTGCTTGGCAATGGCAGATCAAAGGTGGATGGGCAAGGTGTTAGGACATCTGGCAGGCGGGGAAGGGCGGAGGAACAGGTCTACGAATGGGCTCTCAGCGGGTGAGACCCTTTGTTGTAGCCAGACACCATGGAGCCTGCCCAGCAAGTGGCAATGGGCTGGCCAGGGAAAGCCGTTGCCGAAACGGAGCTTGTAGGCACAATTTCCATTAGCCAGTTCATATTTGCCGACATCCTGAACCTAAGCACACCCCTCCTTTGATTGGGTAAAGCCAGATGAGTCCCTGGCTCATGATTGGCGGTTGGGGACAAACCCCCTCTCTCATTGGTCACCAGTCCGTCTTCCATGTTAGACATAGCCCAGTGGGGTCTATGTAAAGAGACTGGCCGATCACAGAACCACAGCAACCACAGCTTGAGCCAGTGAAGCAATGGCGAGCTTTTTTAAAGTGCTCTGCTCCGATTAGCAGAGCGCTCGGACAGAGTTGCCGGAGAAAAGCCTGGCCGAGCTGAGGCTAAGTCCTATATTTCATGGCCAAGTTCTGAGAAGAGAACGTAGCAGGGTGAGCACTGCGGGTCTCCCGAAAAGAGTACTGGGTGTCCCTGGATGTGCAGCGGACAGGGTAAGCCTTCCTGAAGCGGGCGCCCTGCACCTAGTTGAGGCTAGTGACTCACCCCAGACCCCAGTTGGTATGTATTTACTGTATTTTGTGCAATTTATGTATGTTGCGGGCTTGCCCGAATAAACACAATTTATTCAATAATGTTGTCCTGACAAGTGAATTGATCCCGGTAAGGTAAAAAATTGTTAAAAGTACTGGTCCCCCGTGACAAACAGTTAATTCAGAGTCCCAAAGCATTACTTATTAAATGTTTTAATATATAATATATAAAATACAGTGATTTAGATTATAGAAAAAGATTACAAGAACATACAGTTACAATAAATGCAGAACATATAACAAATACAAACCGGCGCTTCAAAAAGTCCAATATATGCAAATCTAAGGTAATATGAAACCTTGTTATAGAAATCCAATCTGAAACATCGGGATCCACTTGAATAATCCACGGAGACGTTTCCTCAGGACATGTGGGATTAAACACAAGGGATAATCACAGTGTGTACTGCTGCATACACAACATAACAACAAACAACTAGGACAGGACAAAACTAACACACTAACAAACAATAAACAATCAAAAAACACTGCGGAAATATTAAGTTAAGCTAATTTATTAAAATATAAAAGAGGCAATGTCTGTCTAAAAATACACGAGTTGCATTGCGCTGCTGATCCGGTTAACAAAAACCAGAATCCTACGCACAACAAAGAGGAGTTATACAGGCATATCCAAACAGTGTCAGATGACTGCTAGTGGCTCCTCCGCTGCAGGGGAACATCTGTGTAGGCTTCGTGTACCGAGCTCAAGTGCAGGAGCAGACTTCGGGGGCTAATAAATGCAGAACAGTTTCTTAAAATGGAATGATAAACAAATAGAAATCCCTATACAGTACATTATCATAGGTCTTTCCCAGAGAGGTCACTGGAGTAGAAGATGAAAATTCACGTATCTGATCCCAAAACACCCCTCTTGTTGAATTCTGATTTTTATTTTACCTGGGTGAGACTGATGTACCATTTCTCCCCCATTGAAACAACATAAGACCCACCCCACCCCTGTCATAAATCGTCTCTCCTGACATGTTTATGACTTAGAAAGAAAAAAACTATTTTGATGTTTTAAAAGCTGTGTAAACAGATGAAAGACCTCATATCTGAATTTCTCTAATTCTTGGCTGTCTATGATGTGATTCATATCAATAGATTCAGGCGAGTTTGCTGACAGACTTGCACCTAAGTATGAGTGACAAATGGATATCTGTCCCTTATCACCTCCTAGACCAGTGATTTTCAACTGGGGTTCCGGGAGCACCCCTCTGAGGTTCTGCGGCCGCCAGAGGGGGAGAACTGGGAAACTCTCACAGCTGTCCCAGGCCTGGTGGCGCAGCAGCACCCCATATAGCAGTGACCCGGCATCAGCAGGAGCAGCCGGCATGTCACTGCTCTTTCCTCTCCCTGCTTCTGCGGTCAACTTCCGGCTGACAGAAGAGAGAGGAAGAATTATTTTGAGAGCCAGCTCCCTTAAAAACACAGTGTGTACCTCTGTGTGTTTGTCTGTATGTGTCTGTGTGTGTGAGAGGGGGGGAGAGTGTGTGTGTGGGGGGGGGGGGAGAGATGGTGAGTGTGGAGAGAGTGTGTGTGTGTGTGTGTGTGTGTGTGTGTGTGTGTGTGTGTGTGTGTGTGTGTGTGTGTGTGTGTGTGTGTGTGTGTGTGTGTGTGTGTGTGTGTGTGTGTGTGTGTGTGTGTGGTGCAGAATAAATTAGTGTGTGTGTGTGTGTCTGTGTGTGGGGGAGAGATGGTGTGTGTGAGAGGGGGAGTGTGTGTGTGTATAGAAGAGAGGAGGAGTGTGTATGTGTGTATAGAAGAGAGGGGGAGAGTGAGTGTAAGGGAGAAAGTGTGGGGGAGAGGGAGCATGAGGAGAGTTTGATGGGGAAAGACACGAAAGATAGGGGGTGAGAGACGGGGGAAGGGACGAGAGACAAGGGCGGGAGGTTGGGGTTCCCCAGAATTTCACAATCGAATTCTGGGGTTCCCCAATCAAAAAAAGGTTGAAAACCACTGTCCTAGACATAAAGGGTTTAGTCCTCATTTTTAATAAAGTCCTCCAACTAAGTTGTGACCGGTTTGTCACCTCCCTCTGTGATGCACAAATGATCATTCAAGAATATCATAGGGCCTCATGCAGTAAGCGTTGATAAGGCTTTTTTCACCATTTTCCCGCCAAAATTGGGTTTGAGATTCAGTAAGCGCCGATAATTGCTTGATTTCGCCAGTTTTCGTATCCGATAATTTTGTTATGGCCAGTCGCCTGCCGATAAGCCGGTTTTCGGCACTTATCGACACTTTTTTAATTCGGCTGTATTCAAGTAGCAAAATCAGCTTATCGGGGCTGATCGGCACTAAGAAATTGAGACTTCATGGCCAATTTGTCCCGCCAACTAAAGTTGGCAAGTTGGAGGGGAGAACGATCGCTAAGGTTGCCGGAACGGCACTTAGAAAAAAAAACTCTTCTGTACATCAATGGAGTGGGGACGTATAACATTATAGTACTGTTTATGTTATATTACTCACAATACAAATGTGTTTAGCATTACAGTGTGGGGGGGATTCACTGCATTGTGTCACACCTGACGTTTATTATTTGCATAACATTGTACTTTTATATGTTTTCATCATTTGCGTGTCACATTACTCATCATGTGATGATGTGTCAATGGAAAAACCTATACTCAACTCTTAAAGGAGAACATCCCATCATATCATACATGTTACTGACCTGTGCGACAATTTATTATATGATGTTACCCATGTCACACATCTAACACATCCACCGTATATTCATGTTGCTTTACATTAGACAATGCTTGTAATGTGTAACGCATCATCAAACGTTCATGTACATCTTTCTTCTCATGTTTACATGTAGTTTGTGTCCTCCCTTTTTTGATGACGTCCGCTATTGGACAGTCAATCACATTGCATGTTTACATTGTAAACGTTGCATTACAAGCAATTCATGCTAACTTATACACACATCTACAATAGTTACTCATTGTTACACGTTTCAAACTGATTCAATAGCAACTATCCTGATGCCATAAATGTATGCATATGCACACGAGAATTAATTGTTGTGAACATGTGACACTAACATGGCAAATTAGACATGTTGCAGCAAACTTTTTCTACGTCAATCTCATGGTTTTAGCATAATTACATGACTGCGTGTTGCGTTCAGAAGTGGTACATGCATTACACATTACACTAATAATTTACAATGAATGCTTGTACAAAGCTTCACGTTACATCATTGTGAAATATCAGGATTGGCTGCTGAATACACAGAAATAATACTTCTTAGATCAAATGGATACAGCTTGGGAGCCAAGTACTTTAATATGTTAATGTAACACGTTGCATTTTACAAACTCACCTGACGTCATCACATAGCTATTTAAAGGACGGCCATTACCTGCTCATTCACAGCTACAGATTTCAAAATGTTGCGCATGTTTAGGAGACGTCGTAACATTCTTTTGCACGAGTGGCTTGCTGATGAAGAGAATGACATAGGGCAAGGGAGGGACAGAGCCAGGGACAGTGACAGGGACAGGCACGCGGACACGACAGGGACAGGGAGAGGGACAGGAGATCAGAGGAGAAGACAGAGGAGAGAAGTTGTGGCTCGTCCGCGTGTGTACAGGGAGAGAACCCTGTTAGATGGGATGAGTGAGGAGGAGATAGTAAGTCGCTATCATTTGAGTTCAGCAGCAATCTTATCTCTTTATGAAGAGATAAGGGGAGATTTAGATTTTTTGACAGCCAGAGGTCATGCAGTCCCTGGGCTTGTTAAAATGCTGTGCTCATTACATTATCTTGCTTCCGCGTCATTCCAGACAACTGTGGGCATAGTGGGCGGGGTCTCGCAATCTACATTCTCGCGGGCCTTTACCCAGTTTCTCTATGCACTCAATAGACGCGCTAGGAATTATATTCATTTTCCTAATAAGCAGACAGAGTGGCTGGAAGTCAGGAATGGCTTTTATACCATAGCAGGGATACCATCTGTGCTGGGTGCAATCGATTGCACCCATGTTGCTTTGATTCCGCCTAGTCAGAGTGAGCATGCTTACCGCAACCGTAACCACTACCATTCCCTGAATGTACAGGTGGTATGCGATGCCACGATGAAGATAATGCATGTGGTAGCCAAATTCCCTGGTTCCAGTCACGATTCCTCTATCCTGAGGAACTCATCAGTCTTCCATGGTTTCGAAGAAGGCCATTTTGGACCTGGTTGGCTGCTGGGTGAGTACATATTTGGATTTTGTAACACAAACCTCATTTTTGTTTAGGAATGATTTTATTTTAGAATGTTATCATTAATGTTACCTTATGTGTGCTCCATTGATTATAGGTGACTAAGGATACGGAATTAGGCCGTGGCTGTTGACCCCGGTGCTAAACCCTCAAACTGAAGCAGAGGAGAGGTACAATGCTGCCCATATATCTACGCGATCCGTTATAGAGAGGACATTTGGCCTTCTCAAAACAAGATTTAGGTGTCTCGACAGAACTGGTGGGGCTCTTCAATATAAGCCACAAAAAGTGTCTGATATTATCATTGCCTGTTGCATTTTGCACAATGTGGCACTCAGACATAATGTACACGCAGACATAGGTGAGGCTTTGGTAGAGGAGCATCCCACCAATTTACCAGCTGAAAATGAACAAACAGCCAGTGGTGCCGAGACACGCCAGAATGTCATAAATACTTTTTTTTCTTGTAAGTAAATACATATATGTTCCTAGTAGTACTTTTATATATTAATTATGTTATATTAACACTACATTTTTTAACATAACCTTCTGTTAGGACACAGATGAATATGGGTTGCACACCTTTCTCTTCTCTGCTGTGTGGACAAAGGCATGTGGCACCGGTATGTTATTCTTGCACAGGTTATATAATCCTTCTTCGAATGTAAATTAGTTGTGTGTATGTGAATACAACAGGTGTAACAAATGAGTAATTTCTTAACATTGTGTTGTTGAGTATGCAAACACAATACACATAGTATGGCCATAGTCATTCATTCTTGCAGTATGGTTACATACAATGTTATTGTTACACTGTAACATGCGCATTAATATGATGTGTACACCAGGCTGCTTTTCATATTTTATGTGACAAAATATACATGGTGTTTCATATGTAACACCAAATAGACACTTTGGTGTGTTGCTTACGTTAATGAAGATGTCATGTCAATGTTTGCAATTTATATATTGTTCCATTTTTTTTATAGGTATATCTCCTCTATGACTGATCATGGTATGTATATGAACTGACATCTGTCATAAGATGTGCCTACCTCTATATACGTATAATTATAGGATGTATAAACCCAACATAGTTGTCAACTTCAAATCTTACATACATCTCGTTTCTGTATCATGTACATGCGTTTAGCTACTATTGAGGTTTCATGTGCATTGTATTTGAAAATGATTAGTGACAGGACATCACATTTAATGTATGTTCCCTTACAATTTCCATTAATCTAATATAGGGGTGGGTGGAGAGAAGGGGATAAATGCTGCTAGTTTTTTCCTTAGTGGTGGTGATTAATGACGGATGCACATGAGTGATCATAATACTCCATGCATAAATGCCTGTAATCACACCAATGCTTTGTACATCTTATATGTTGCAATGTATGTGATTAGTAATGGTATCAATTATTTGTAAAGATTAGTTTTACATTGTCACATGTGTATGTATAAGTCACACATGTGTGTTGATGTGACCTACATGTAACAAGTGTCAAACTGTTAACACAAAGCAAAATATTTCACACATTTATTAGTAATTTTGCATAATTCATTTCACACACTGACAATGTTGTTAATATAGTTGGAATGTCATTCACGTCAGTTCATCATTATTATGATGATCATTTACAAGTATTCTCAACATATGAACGTCAATCACGTGCACATTTGCATACGCACACTTTTCAAGACAACTGTTTGTGTCTGTATCAATTTGTGTGTGATGCATGTATAACACCGTCAAATGATAACATCAGGTTTATTATGGTAGCTTATATCATCATACTCACTTTACTATGTATGTGTTGAACGTTTACTAAACACAGTAAAATATAGTTAGTTTGGTAAATTAAATATACACAGAAACTTACATGTTTACATGATCTGTACCTAATATTCATAACATCATGCATTATAGTTGAGCACTACATCTTGGCATTAAAATTATTTGCCACACTCCAAAACAATTTTAACAACATCCCCATGTAACATGAGAATTTTTACATGAAATGGCTACTTGGTTTTAAGTCTCCTTTACATAATTTCTACAGTCATACGTTCCATTATACAATATACTACACTAATGTGTTTGCAGAGTGGCAATGGTTGTTATATATTACACAGAGCATGGCATATAATGTTAGTACAAAATAAAGAACACACATACAATTTACAAACTGCACTGTTTAGCAACATCATTATGTTAATTAAGTGGTTATGAAATATAGGCATAACCGGATCACATTTTGTATTGTTTGTTAATATGCGCTGCAAGCATTATAAAAATTGTTGCATATGTAGTATATTAGTCGGTCGCTCTTCCTCACAATCATCTCATATAACGTTTGACTCTTCTGAAATCATACATTGATCCCATTGATTCTTCCCCGACATCTCTGAAATACAGCAAACAGATGATGGTCACAGATGGCACCTTTATATATGTATAGCCGTGACAACGCGTTACACATCTCTATATGATTGTGTATATCTACGCGTTATTCACTTATATGTTAGAAGTGCAAGGTTACAAGTAAACATCATTATGTATCCTTTTGTTAATTGCGTAGCAGGCATAACTATGGATATGATCTTTCCGTTGGCAGTATACATAATAATGTGCGCGCACATCTTAATTTGCGCACGCACTTCCCGATTGGGTCGACTAAGTGTTAGCGCATGCGCTAAACAATGTGTACGTTGTGCGTTCAATACATGTTGTTACTAGCATTAAGCATATAATATTTCTTTCAAATCCAATGAACGCGAAACTACATTCGTTCTAAACACGTACTTCTATAATCTTTTTAAACGGACGTGTGTGGACGGAAACAACGGGCGATCACCCAATGAGAGAATACAATACGTGCGACGTCATGTTATGGCAGCGTGAAGTGCACGCAAACACTCCTCCCACTGAATTAACATTGGGCTACCGCACTGTGAACGCCCACAAACACAGACGCGCGCACATGACACAGTGCAGTGACCGTAACAATAACAAATGGACACAGCCAATAGGCTTTGACGCGCGCACGTCGGTTGGGGGCGGGGCTTACACCCGTAATCCTTTTTAAGGACGCCTTGGCACATGACAAGTGTCCCACGTCATATGTGGCCGACCCTCTTTTGTTAGATGTTGCATGAAAAAAAAAAGAGGTGTGTGTTAAAGTTATGGTAACATGTTGCAATGATATGTTTTAAGAGATAGGAAACTAGGTATATTTATTCCGTTACCAATGTGTACTAATGTTTCTGGTTGTAGTATATTGTAATAGGAAACAATGTGTTTGTGAACGCTACATGTTATGCTGTCTGCAATGTTACGCTGTATCCACGCATTTAGCGTAAAAATGGTGAATTGAAAAAAAATTCAACTTTTAACGGTGAGTCAACGCATAACAATTATTATATTTACCATTCTTGTAGAAGTAACACTTCGTTTGGCTGCAACTGGTCGCTCCAGAAAGACAATGCATTTTCATCCATGGTTGAGGCAACCGTTGAATCCTATAGGACACACATCTCCATGAGGCGTTCATAGGAATCGCCACTGCCTTCTTCAAACAATACGTCCGGAGGTACGTACAGTTCTTGGTTTTGCCATTCTAATGTGTTTTGACCAAAAAGGTTTGGAAAAACATCATTGTAGTTATGTTCATCTTGCATCTGTGCTTCAGGAATGGAGGGTGCAGATATTGCAGCAGGTATCGATTCAGACGGAACAGTAGTAGCGGATCCATTGCTATCGGTATTAGGAATAAATATGCTACTTATCAGAAGATATGTGCCATGTTCCATGGTAATTTTAAATTGTGGTGCAATCTGCCAAAATCCATACCTTTCATGTAGGTTATCCTGGACACGTTCAAAACATTCATTTATTAATAAAGTGAATCGTACAGATGATTTAAAATTTCCAGCGCGGCACAGGTCTTGGTAATATGGATATTTACTTCTGATCAAGTCATAGATCTGCCCCACGTTGGCTTTGTGTTGTTCAGTTGATATGATGGCCTCTGCTATCATTATTTTATAAGATTTATGCGGATGGCTGTTCAATGTTGTATTCTCTGCCATTGCTGCGTCTCTGTGTGTGAAACTTGAGTTGTAGGTTTTTTCTTCTGAATGTGAAACTATTTAAATGTTATCTTTGTGGGTTTTTTGTCAAGGTCAGACTTCAAGTTCCATGTTTCACTCCTTTTTTAAACCACCAATTTGAATGTGTAGAAATAATTGGCACACATTTTTTGGTTAAGATTGCATTTTCACTGTGAAAGTTACATTGTTTTTAAGTTAATCTACATTCTCAAAACAAGTTTAGGATTTTAATTAAAAAACAATGTGGGTGAGAAATTCTACAGTGTTGGCATTATGAAAAAACTGCCTACAGTGACATATAATGAGATATACACACACACCTGCTAATGTTTTTCTCTGTCTTTTTTTCAACATTTCACTGTGTGTATCTTTCTGTCTGGTTAATTCCCTGTCTGTCTCACACAGTTTGACTATGTGTGTATATCTAGATATCTATATATATATATATATATATATATATATATATATATATAGATATATATATATATATATAGATAGATAGATAGATAGATAGATAGATAGATAGATAGATAGATAGATAGATATATATATATATATATATATATATATATATATATATATATATCTATCTCATAAACACATACATATGTATATTTTAAAATAGATATATATATATATGTCTCAGAAACCAACAATGAAATATATGTGTGTGTGTGTGTGTGTGTGTGTGTGTGTGTGTGTGTGTGTGTGTGTGTGTGTGTGTGTGTGTGTGTGTGTGTGTGTGTGTGTGTGTGTGTGTGTGTGTGTGTGTGTGTGTGTGTGTGTGTGTGTATGTTAAGGTATTTAAGGCCTTATATGTAAACAGGGATTGTTATATTGGTCAGACTTATTTAAAGGTTTAAACATTACAGGGTAAGTATGTTTGAGGGCCTATTAGAGTCAGCTGTGTCCAATTTGGAGTTAACATCAAACAAGGCCTTTTGTGAGTTTACAAGGCCTGTAGTGTTACAACATATAATATATCTATTTAATCCAGTTCTACACTGAACATATTGATGGCAGTAAGTAGGCCTTGTATGAAACCTATTTAAATGGTGATCAAGGTGAGTGAATTATGTGCTTCATAATAATAGGCCCATATTGTTAAAGGGTCAGATCATGTATATTTCACTAACATAAGGCCTGTTTTCTTTCAATACTGTGTTTTCACAAGGAAGCATCATATATATCTTTTGATAAAAAACCTCTAGACAAATTTACATGTTTAAAACATTAATATATATATATATATATATATATATATATTTTTTTTTTAGTTATACACTGTGTGTGTACATATATATATAGATACTAGATATATATTACTACACATTCACAGATATGTTATTGAAACCAGTACTCATACATGATGAAAGGCCAACATTAAGAAGCTTCAAGGAAGGTGAAGGTAAGTAATATTTGACAGTTCATCCTGCACAAAACTGAAATGTAGAATGTTAGCAGTTAAATATATATTTATTTTAACTTGCATGTGAATACTATTAACATGCAATGATTACCTAAATTACCTACCAAACACACCCAAATACAATCTTTTGCAGCTAAGTGAATGTCAGCTTCTCTAAATATTGTGTGTAATGTTGGACCATTACTGAACAAAATGATTAATACATAAATATTAATTACATTATGCATTCATTCGGACTGTGAACATTTCCAAACCTTCACGTGTACAAGGACATACTTGAATGTTTGGAAACAACAGGTCTTGATCATACATACAATATTCATTAGATAATCTCAAGTCATCAACACAAGGCCAAATACAGATTTACTTAATTAGAAAATTTATTCTTTTTTTCCTTTTGAGACCGAGTCACAGGCCTGCTTGTTGTTGGTTGGGTTTTTTTTTCCGTTTGGCTACAACTTTAAGCAAAACAGAGCCAGTTTGACTGGCCTGTGGCACTTCACGGGCAGGGCTTGTGGCCTGTGACACTTCACGGGCAGGGCTTGTGGCCTGTGACACTTCACGGGCAGGGCTTGTGGCCAGTGACACTTCACAGGCAGGGCTTGTGGCCTGTGACACTTCACGGGCAGGGCTTGTGGCCAGTGACACTTCACGGACAGGGCTTGTGGCCAGTGACACTTCATGGGCAGGGCTTGTGGCCAATGACACTTCACGGGCAGGGCTTGTGGCCAGTGACACTTCACGGGCAGGGCTTGTGGCCAGTGACACTTCACGGGCAGGGCTTGTGGCCAGTGACACTTCACGGGCAGGGCTTGTGGGCAGTGGCACTTGTGAACAAGTTGGTACACAGTGTACAACTGATGCTTGCTCCGTTTCATGTTTGTGTTTTTTAGTTTGTTTCCAAAAACTGGTCAGTAGTAACTGCTTTTGCATTTTTCTTTTTGGTGCCTCCTTTGTAAGTGTCAGCTCCAGATTTTCTACAGATGCCAGCGGTTGGATGTTGAGAGGAACATGCACAGAACTTTCAGCTACTGTACCGGTAACATCCCGACCTGGGGAATGAAGATCAGATGCATGGGGTGAAAAAGTAGCAGCATCTAAAGATCCTTCCTCTGATGGGTTAAAGTTGAAATGATGTGCTGTTGTAGTCATTCTCAAGTGATTTGCTTGGGTTAGCTGAACAACTACTGCTTCTAATGTCGTGTTTAATTTTTGTATCTGTTTAGGAACTTCAATGAAGACTCTGTGGAGATGTGACAATTGTGATATCGTTTCTTCCTGCAGTGATATCATCCTTTCGTGCACTGATATCAGATCTGAATGGCGACGATTTTCTGCTTCAACAATTTTTTCTTCAGAAGCTGCTATTGCTGCGTATGTGTTACTTGCTGGAGGAATTGCCTGTGTTACTCTTTGAATAGGAACCTCTTCATGGTCACTTGATTGCATTTCTGTGTCTTTGGCATCATCATGTTCTAAAAATAAATGAACACATGATGAAATGGCATGCAAATGTCTGCTGTTTTACTATGTAATTATACACTGTGATAAGAAGTAACACCTAACATGTTTCCATATGTTTTATGACGTCACATTAAAATGTACCTTGACTTAAGAATTATGTTTCGACTCAGTGTGAAATAAGAATGAATGAAAGGTTGTTCAAACCTCACAACTCCTACATGATACTTTACATCACAAACACAATACATGTTCTCTTAAAACACTTCATTTTCAATTACACTAAGTGATCCAATTTAAATAACATGTCAAAAACAATTAATTAACATGTCAACATAACATATATAAATGAACATATTATATGTCCTGCACCTCATACACTCATCTTCCAGGTGCGATGAGCTGCATGACCCCGGTGAAGACACTTGTTCAGTCTCAGGTGACACATGTCCTCCAGGAGCAACTATATAGAACAATAACATCAGTTGTTAATTGACATGTGTACATAATGAACATTGAGTTAGTGTATCTTGAGTATTTATGGCTATCTAACAGCATCACTTCATGAACTGAAAATATGTGTGTGGCAAACTGAACATTATTCATTTTAATAACAATAACAATTGTTTAATAACAATAACATGCCAGTGTACTTTGGACATTTTAGTTCACTAACATACAACATACAATGTTTATGCAGTAATGCGTTAGCAAAATATTATTAATATTGGACATACCCTGCATATGTTGTGCAGTAATATCACAATAATAATGTACATCACTATCATGAGATCAACGTTGACAATGCTTATCATTAAGTAGGTAATATTGGAAAAGTTATTGTTTTTGTTACAGGATATGTGTGCTACATTAATAGAAGCTGTTGCAGGCCTGAATGTGGCTGCCACTCAACAACACAACACATGCAGTGTGTCACTCACAGATGCTACTGGTGTCATAATGTGGTGTTGATATAAGTTGAACAATAGATCTGAGTGAACGAATGTGTAACTTACGGTTTGAGCTACGTGAAGGTGAAAGAAACGGCGCTAACTCTATTAGTGTACACTTGTGTTATACAGTGAATTTTAACAAAATCAATTGATTATAAAACAATGGTGATGTGCTCAAATAACGTGCAAATGATATTATAAAGTTCAAACCCCCTGCTCAAACCCAGCTGGTGGGGACTGGTTTCACTAGTCCCACAAATCGTCACTCTCCAGTTGTAATCCAGGGGGAGCATGGAGGGAAATAGAACAAAAAAGACAAGAAAAACAATCTAAGTGTAGACAGTTTTAGAATAGTGTATAAATTATGTGTTCTGTCTTGGCTCGTATGTGTTGCCTACTTACAAGATGTAAGTCAAAATCAAGCGGTTTTGACACACAATGGTCTCTGCTAGAAGGATTTCTCCACCAGGTAATGGGGTCTCCAACTCTCAGCTCAGCAGCAATGTGTATGTAAAAGAAAGGATAACCATAGTGCAGACCAGTACAATATAAAAAAAATCGACTTTATAGGGTTAAAAAATGAACACTTACAATAAAAACAAGTGATTTAAGCATGTGTCACAATTTTTGTGATCAAGGAGAGAAGAGTTTGTTAATTTCAGGCTCACCCGCCTCCTCCGATGTGACTTGGTGTGAACCACCACTCTCTGGGACTCTGTACCTCCGGCGGTGGATGCCGTCTTCCAGGCCTTTCTCCCCTCGTGGGCTCCCTCTTATGTGGGTTATTCGGCTCCCATTAACAGATGCTGGCAAGCACTGTACTTGGAGCTGGCTCTCGGGTGGATGATTCTGCCTCCCTCTCACGCCGATGCGTCACTTCCGCTCCGTCCCGATACGTCACTTCCAGTCGCGGTTGTGTGAGTATCTATTTGGAAATCTCTCCTCTCTCCTCTCAGGGTGGCTACCACTCTACGCGTTTCGCCAAAAAAGGGTGCGTGGCTTCCTCAGGAGTGTACCGCCCCTTACTCTATGGTGTCTTTATATACCCTCCATAATTGGTATTTGATCTCAAACACTTGTGTAAAAAATGGTCCGCACTGATTGCCATCTATACATCTATATGCATGGTGGAGCGCTTTCAAATAGGAATAGGATCCTATGACTATTGATGCGGTTAACCTGTTAGTGTCTGTCTAAAACCGCAATGTGGGGTGATAGGAAGAATTACTCCTTTTGCTGTTTGATATGGGTGATCCAATTACATAAAGGGTGATGAAGTGGAATCAAAATTTATCCACAATATAATTTTCAATTGATGGGAATAATGTGATAGAATGGGGGTCAGTTGGAGTGGGATAGGGTTGAAGCTGACTTATTTTATGCTATAAATGGATCCAGTATCATGTTTTAACCCAGCAGGGAATGGGTTACATGCATGAATCAATTATGAAAAAAGGGGAAAAAAGCTCCCAAAGTTTAGACTATGGGGGCCTTAAAAATGTTTATGTTGGTAAACAAATTATACCTCACATTTTTCAACGTGTGATATATGCAAAAATGTACAAAATGTACAAGAGAGCTCCATCATGTATACAAATTTTATATATTCATGGGGATTCACATTTATATTCAAGAGGGGTTGGGTGTATATTCAATGTTATTGTTAAGAGTTTATACATAGAAGTAAATAAGCTGATGGGAAATAAACAACCTTACATTCTGCAGCATAACTCATATATATTCTTTACAACTTTTATACAAATGTAATAAAATCCTTTGCTAAGTGCATAACTTGAGGGTAATAGGCTGGATGATATACAGTGACACAAATATCGATCTTATACCTAGAAAACAGATGACCAGTGCGTGCTGCGGGAGAGAAAAAAAGGAGAGAAAACAACAGGTGGAGAAAGCAAAAGAACCGGTTAGTTCAATCTGGAATTTCAAAGTCTCCTATGTTAACTGGGTTACAAGAAGGGTGCTATCTCAATTTCCATGTTAAGGCCCCTGGGGGAGAGAGTCCGCAACCTATGAATCCAGAAAGTCTCCCTTCTCACGAGTTCCATATTGCGATCTCCCCCCCGCCAGTGGCCCGCAACATGTTCTATGGGCATGTAAGTCAGACCTGTGGCGTCCCCCTGGTGCTTTTCCATGAAATGTTTGGAAAGACTGTGTGTTAAAAGAGATCTTTTAATGCTACTCAGATGTTTAATAATTCTAGTTCTTATTGGTCTCTCAGTCTTCCCCACATACTGTAATTTGCATGGGCACTCCAGGAGGTACACCACATGGTCTGACCTGCAAGTTAGACTAGATTCTATATTGAACCTTTCCCCTGTGTTGTTTGATGTAAATTCCAATTTATTATTGGATTTAAATTGACATGTCCTGCATGTCTTGCATCCATGAAAACCTTTATTAGATTGTAACCAGTTCTGAGGCTTTGCTTTTTGTTTGAGGATACTTGGAGCTAATGTAGATTTTAAGTTGCGCGCCTTTCTGAAAATGATGTTCGGATATTCTGGTAATTCACTTCCCAAAACTGGGTCATTCTTAAGTATGGCCCAGTGTTTGTGTATGATCTTCCTAATTTCCTTAGCTTCCCCGTTATAGTTTGTGAGGAACGCAAAGTCTGACTTATTCTTTGTTGTTTTATCTTTCGCTCTAGATTTCAGAAGATCTTCCCTCTCCAGTTTATCTATTTTCAGTAAGGCTTCATCTAACTTCTCCTCTTTATATTTCTTCTCTATGAATCTCTCCTTTAATTTTGTTGATTGTTGTAAAAACGTTTCTCTCTCACTGCAGTTCCTTTTAATTCTGGTGAACTGACTTGATGGAACTCCGTCCATCCACCTTGGAAGATGACAACTTGTACGCAAAATGTAATTGTTTTTATCTGTTTCCTTAAAAAATGTTTTTGTCTTTATTTGATCATTTTCTATATAAATTTCTAGGTCTAAATAATTGACCTTTTTGTCACTGTACTCACTCGTAAATTTTAGATTCAGCTCTTCGTTCTCTATGCCTATTAAAAATTCTTTCAACTTACTTTCTCCGTCCCCCCAAATTAGGTACACATCATCGATGAAACGACGCCAGAGGACCAGGCCCTCCCCAAGCTCTCCATTTGGCCAGATGTTATCTTCCTCCCATGACGCCATGAAGAGGTTGGCGTAGCTCGGGGCGAACCTGGTCCCCATCGCCGTTCCTCGTTTCTGCAAGTAATGACTTCCCTCGTACCAAAAAAAGTTGTGCTGCAAAATAAACATAATTCCATCAATAATGAAGTTAGCTTGTACCTCTGCAAGGTCAGCATCCTTCAATAAAAAACTTTTTATGGCTCTGCATCCTTTTGCGTGATCAATTGATGTGTATAACGACACAACGTCGCATGTTGCCATTATGAATTGCCTTTCCCATCTCACCTTACTTAATGTATTTAATAAATCTGTGGTGTCCTTTAAGTAAGCTTTTTGTTGTGTGACATACTTCTGAAGGAATATGTCTATGTACAGTGACAAATTGGCTGTTAGTGAGTCAATCCCCGAGACTATGGGTCTGCCTGGGGGATTGACTTCACTCTTGTGAATTTTTGGCAGTTGGTAAAATACCGGAACTTTTGATTTGTCACTGTACAGAAACCTATATTCCCCCTCATCCAGTACCTCCATGTTCTTACCCTTCTCCAATAAACACCTCAGCTCCTCTGTGAATTCATTTATTGGGTTCTTCTTCAACATAGTGTATGTTTCTTCATCCCCCAGTAGTCTTAAAGATTCCTGGTTGTACTTATCCCTGTCCATTAGGACAGTCCCTCCCCCTTTATCAGCCTGTTTTATCACTAATTCCTCATTGTCTATGATTTCTTTCAAGGCTGTTTTTTCTTGTTTTGTGAGATTTTCTTTTAATTTCTGTTTGTGTGCCGCCAGGTTCTCAAAATCTGTATTGATGATCTGGAAAAAAAGTTTCCAGATGATTCCCCTTGGCAAAATGAGGATAGAAGGAGGACTTGGGTTTTAAACCCGTGTGAATCATATTTTTTTTTTCTCCCGCAGCACGCACTGGTCATCTGTTTTCTAGGTATAAGATCGATATTTGTGTCACTGTATATCATCCAGCCTATTACCCTCAAGCTATGCACTTAGCAAAGGATTTTATTACATTTGTATAAAAGTTGTAAAGAATATATATAAGAGTTATGCTGCAGAATATAAGGTTGTTTATTTCCCATCAGCTTATTTACTTCTATGTATAAACTGTTAACAATAATATTGAATATACACCCAACCCCTCTTGAATATAAATGTGAATCCCCATGAATATAAAAAAATTGTATACATGATGGAGCTCTCTTGTACATTTTGTACATTTTTGCATATATCACACATTGAAAAATGTGAGGTATAATTTGTTTACCAACATAAACATTTTTAAGGCCCCCATAGTCTAAACTTTGGGAGCTTTTTTCCCCTTTTTTCATAATTGATTCATGCGTTGTAACCCATTCCCTGCTGGGTTAAAACATGATACTGGATCCATTTATAGCATAAAATAAGTCAGCTTCAACCCTATCCCACTCCAACTGACCCCCATTCTATCACATTATTCCCATCAATTGAAAATTATATTGTGGATAAATTTTGATTCCACTTCATCACCCTTTATGTAATTGGATCACCCATATCAAACAGCAAAAGGAGTAATTCTTCCTATCACCCCACATTGCGGTTTTAGACAGACACTAACAGGTTAACCGCATCAATAGTCATAGGATCCTATTCCTATTTGAAAGCGCTCCACCATGCATATAGATGTATAGATGGCAATCAGTGCGGACCATTTTTTACACAAGTGTTTGAGATCAAATACCAATTATGGAGGGTATATAAAGATACCATAGAGTAGGGGGCGGTACACTCCTGAGGAAGCCACGCACCCTTTTTTGGCGAAATGCGTAGAGTGGTAGCCACCCTGAGAGGAGAGAGGAGAGAGGAGAGATTTCCAAACAGATACTCACACAACCGCGACCGGAAGTGACGTATCGGGACGGAGCGGAAGTGACGCATCGGCGTGAGAGGGAGGCAGAATCATCCACCCGAGAGCCAGCTCCAAGTACAGTGCTTGCCAGCATCTGTTAATGGGAGCCGAATAACCCACATAAGAGGGAGCCCACTAGGGGAGAAAGGCCTGGAAGACGGCATCCACCGCCGGAGGTACAGAGTCCCAGAGAGTGGTGGTTCACACCAAGTCACATCGGAGGAGGCGGGTGAGCCTGAAGTTAACAAACTCTTCTCTCCTTGATCACAAAAATTGTGACATGCTTAAATCACTTGTTTTTATTGTAAGTGTTCATTTTTTAACCCTATAAAGTCGAATTTTTTTATATTGTACTGGTCTGCACTATGGTTATCCTTTCTTTTACATACACATTGCTGCTGAGCTGAGAGTTGGAGACCCCATTACCTGGTGGAGAAATCCTTCTAGCAGAGACCATTGTGTGTCAAAACCGCTTGATTTTGACTTACATCTTGTAAGTAGGCAACACATACGAGCCAAGACAGAACACATAATTTATACACTATTCTAAAACTGTCTACACTTAGATTGTTTTTCTTGTCTTTTTTGTTCTATTTCACTCCATGCTCCCCCTGGATTACAACTGGAGAGTAACTTACGGTTTGATACATAATGGTTTGGTGGGTGAATTTGTACATAGAGTTACCATTTCAAATGAGTGTGATTAACTTCTGTTTAGCTTGTCAGGTTTTAAGAACTGTAGTCCCTCCCCCAAAAACTGAAATCACCCTGACCTTTCAATTAATTCAAGCAGCAGAAAATGGTGTCAACAAAGTTGACCGTAACATGACCCTGTTATTTGGCTGTGTGCACAACCCCACCCCCTGAGTTCACGTGTATGCTGTGATGACATTAATTGCAGCTGCTTGAACACAATGGTAGATGAGCTAAATAGTAGTCTGAAGTGTGCTACCTATGAACACAATTACATAACATATGCAACGTGTGCCTCATTATGCACTCTGTATAAGAGATGAAGCAAAAAAGGACCTTTTTCTAAACAAAAGCAAATGTGTTAGTGCAAGTGATGTTTGATGGCCGTTGCATGCAATATCTTCGATGCATGATTTGAAAAGGCAGTAATGTCGTGTTTGTAGGTGTTAAATAAATTCTATATAAATTACTATTATATATATGTATGTACTGCAACAGTACATATTAATGTTTGCTCATTTGCATGTCTTAGACATGTGTGCAACCCTGTTGTTCCCCATATTCGACCAGCATAAATTGCTTCCACTGCAGCAAAGGATTGTGGGAGATGACATGCAAATGAGCACGCAGTGCCACGTTATATATTATTTAGTGATTGTAGTAGGACAACGAAATATAAATATATATTGATAGATATATATATAGAGAGAGAGAGACATATATACATATATAGATGTAGGTATGCTTCTATTGGGAAGAAAGTATAAATAGCAGCGGAAATATAGAAAATAATTGTAACCTACGACACGCCTAGTACAGTAACATTTCTCACCTGGTGGAAATTCTGACGAATAAATTCCGATATCTCTGTCACCGGCCAAACCCTCAACGACGACGGAAAGTAATTTTTCCCGAAGCTGCTCCTCCAATGGAGTTAAGATGAGACGTTGTGCTAGCGGGCCACCTCCAGTGCCAGAAACATGCAAGCGTTGTTGTTGTATTTTTCTTTTTAATTTTGCCCTAATATCGTCAAATCTCTTGCGACAATTATTCCGGTCCCTGACACGATTCCCACACGCATTCACACCAAGTAGTATTTGTTTCCACTTTTCTGTTTTGGATGCTGAACTTGTCCGCGCTTGAAATACATAAAAAATATATGACGTTAATTCTTACTAATACAACGAACCATTTCCTACAATGCTAGCTGTTCCAAGAGATACCAAACATGCTTGTTTAGGTGTAATATGTGTAGCACATGAGCATTCACTTGTAAACATAGACATGTAATGAAGCTTGCATTAATATTGTATGAAGTTTGCACAAATTGAACAACTGAGTGTTCTTGTCGTTGTAAAGCATGATTAAAATATGTGTTTACAACAAAAGTTAAATTGATAGATATTATGGACCCATATTTGCATATTATGACACCTCACATGACCTACGATAACATGTATTTGAAGAATGAATGCAAAGGTAGACTTACATACTAAATGGCCAAACAGACTGTGATAGTGCTCCAGAATCCCAGTGACAAGAGCTGTGTTTTCGTTGTCATTGAAGCGAGGATTACGTGGCTGCTCCACACGTTTCTTCCGAGCACGTTTAGGCTCAGAGCTTGGCTGGTGCTGACTGGACTCTCCTTCTTCCAATGGAAGAGACTCCAAAAGTGGCCCACCAGCAAGCACGCCACCACCAGACACCCCATCAGCAACTGAGCCACCAGCAGCACTCACACTCACATCAACAGCACTCGCACTCCCAGCAACAGCACTCGCACTCCCAGCAACAGCACTCGCACTCCCAGCAACAGCACTCGCACTCCCAGCAACATCACTCTCCTGAACCGTACGTTCACTCCAACGCGTACTAGCACGTCTAGCAGTACCACTCACACCAGCATCACTCTTCCCACGCCTTGCGGCCATACCTCTAGCACTCACAAAGAACAGAAAACAAATGTAAAGCCAATCACACTAAACACTTACACATACAAAACAAGACAAAGATGTAAACAAAACAACAAAGGACAAAGCTCTCACAATACACAACAACTCTCTCAGTCAATATGCAAATATTAAATCGCCCAGCTCTGTGCGTCTCTCTCTCTCACTCCCAACAACACAGAGAATGATTAACAGTACACGTTGCCTTTAAATAGGCCGCGCTATCCAATACATGCTTGCTTCGCCTGATTCAGCAAGAAGTTTGATTGGCGAACCTAACAGCACCCCGCCATGCACGCCGATACACCTGTGTGTGATCCGCAAATCATCGTGAGAGTGGGCGGAAATGTTTTCGACTTGATTTTCAAGGGATTCGGCACTTACTGCATACGGAGAGGGAAAATCGCCAACATCATGCCAAGTCGGTAAGCTTGGCCATTGCACTTTTTCGGCGCTTACTGCATAGGGTCCATAGTTTTCTTTGAGGCTAACATCCCAGGATCTGGCCATCAGCACATTTCACATTTAGTGATATACCCCCCCCCCTCCCCATATTAGGCCCTCTTTTAAGATCAGCACAGACCCAGGAGGGAGCCTGTCATAAACCCAATATCTTGTATTTTTAAGACAAATGGTAACCACATTAACCCTTGAAGCACCAGCTTGATTAAAAAACGTAATATCTCATGATATTATCATGAAACTGCTTTATGTGCTTCCATGAATGTCCACTCTTAACACTCAAAGGGAGGTGTATCTCTTAGTTGCTTAACTGTTCTTAGACCCGTACCCCCTCCTTTTCTGTTCGGGATACCCTTCTGTATTATCCCGGTAGTGCTAGGCCCATTAGTGACCCCAATACCTTTTGTCGGTGTGGGAATTGCCCCTTCCCTGAAGCCAGAGAGTACTGTTAATGCAGATCCGCAGCTAGAGCCGATCCACTGATGTAAACTCCCTAGGAGCCGGGCAGGGAGGGATTACATGTACATATACTATAGGGAATAAATAATTCATAAATTAATAGTAATAGTCAAGGGTGAGTACTTAAAAAATTGTCCCAAAAATGAAAAGAGTTAATAAAGAGTTGAATTTAACAGAATGCTTTATATAACGCACTAATGCTTAGTTTAGGATTTTAAGTCACTAATACTGCATGTCATGGATCAGCATATGTCTGCTGAAGAAATAGACAGGTATGCAAGGCAAGAGTCAGGACAAATGTGATGTACCATTTCCTATAAAACAGGAATATGTCCATTATTGCCTTTTAGAATGCTTAAGATTCAATATTGAAAGATAAAAGAAAAACCTCCCATGAAGTCAGGAAATGGGGACAGCTTCTCCAAGGATGAACCACATCATGAAGATTTCTGGAAAATAAGGATGAGAAGCTCACGCTGCATGGTGTAATAAAGTATCAAAATGTTTAATTATAAAAATCGGATAGACAAATGCTCACTTACAATATATAAAATAAAATAAATCGCATTGAAAAAAAACTGGATTAGGTTTACCAGGTGTTGATACCTCTTAGTAGATTTCCAGAATACCATGGGTCAGCAATAGCATACAGAAGAGAGAATTCATCTATATATATATATATATATATAAATGCTTCTTGCATAATTCCATGGGTGGCACAAACCAGCAGCAACATCCGG
Source organism: Ascaphus truei (assembly GCF_040206685.1). Taxonomy (NCBI): domain Eukaryota; kingdom Metazoa; phylum Chordata; class Amphibia; order Anura; family Ascaphidae; genus Ascaphus; species Ascaphus truei. The sequence goes on from NC_134483.1 coordinate 347,082,814, forward strand.
CTGGACAGGCCTTGAATGGTTGTAGCATGCATTCAAATGAATCAGTGCAGGAGCGCCCAGGTCAAAATCGCAAGTGAGCTGAATTGTAATGTAAAGTATTGTCCACCAATGTACCGCCGGCAATTCTAATGGAGAGAAGTATATATTTCTCTCGTACATACTAAGAATATACTTTCCTCTGTTGCTCGACTGCTAAAACTCTGACTCAGGCCCTCATTCTCTCCCGTCTCGACTACTGTAACCTCCTGCTGTCCGGCCTTCCTGCCTCTCACCTGTCTCCCCTACAATCTATCCTAAACGCTGCTGCCAGAATCACTGTACTCTTTCCTAAATCTGTCTCAGCATCTCCCCTGCTGAAATCACTCTCCTGGCTTCCTATCAAATCCCGCATCACACATGCAATTCTCCTCACTTTTAAAGCTTTACACTCTTCTCCCCCTCCTTACATCTCAGCCCTAATTTCTCGCTATGCACCATCCCGTGCATTGCGTTCTGCTCAAGAATGTCTTCTCTCTACCCCCTTTGTATCTAAAGTCCTCTCCCACCTTAAACCTTTCTCACTGACTGCCCCACACCCCTGTAATGCCCTTCCCCTCGATACCCGACTAGCACCCACTCTATCCACCTTTAAGACCCACCTTAAGACACACTTGCTTAAAGAAGCATATGAGTAGCACCGTAGATATTACTAGACACGATACATAAAGCTTGGCCCCCTGCAGAAGCACTTACCAAAATGCCCTCCTACTGTTTCTGTACGCTCCTCCTACATACCAATTAGATTGTAAGCTCCTCGGAGCAGGGACTCCTCTTCCTAAATGTTACGTTTGTCTGAAGCACTTATTCCCATGACCTGTTATTTATATTATATTATTTGTTATTTATATGATTACCACATGTATTACTACTGTGAAGCGCTTTGTAGATTAATGGCGCTATATAAATAAAGACATACAATACAATTGAGTGCACTATATAGGAAAACAAATATTATTTCCAGGGCCCTTTTTTAAACCAGAGCCTTGTGGTGTCGGAAAACTCCTTCCGGTCCATTCAAGAAGGCCTTAGTGTTGTATCTTGTCAATGCACAAATATATGTCCATTTCTGTATGTTCTCAAGTGGGGCAGGAAAGCTTAATATTTACTTAATGTACCCGTGCAAAATAGCCAGCCTTAGGCTTGCGGTGCCCAAGGCGGCACGCTGGCAGTGGGGCCCCACCTGTAAAAAAGTTAAGAGGACTTAGCTTGACGAGCTGCCCTCCTCCGACAGCGTTATGACATCACTGCGGCATGTGACGTCGGTCACCATGGCAATGTGAGGCTACAGGAGGTGGCCCGATCCGGAAAAGGTAAGACCCCTCTCACAAACGAACACAGACAGACACACACACATACACAGAGACAGACACACACAGTGACACACCTCTCTCTGCCGTCTGGGGGCCCCGCGCTCCCTCCTCTAGCTCCCCCCTTCGGTCGGGTGGAAGTTGTATTACTGCGCCGACAGGATGATAGAGAGGAGGGAGCGTGGGGTCCCCGAAGGTGCGGGCACAAGGCGACTGCCTTGCTCGCCTTGTCCTAAGGCCAGCCCTACGTCCGGTGGTTCAATCAACGTATACAAAAAGTTACCTTTATTGAGAGTGAATACATTTCACAGAACAGATGGGCTGCTGAAGGACAGACTTATCAAAGGCAAATATGCAGACATCCTGTGTACATTTATGTCGGTACGTTAATTCTGTAAAATGCTGTTTACATGGTTTGCGCTACATGAAAGAAAATAATGTTAATGATAACAGTACAAAGTTACATACTCTGACCAGCCAAACGTTTCATAAGCAAAAACAATTAACAAGTAAACTGTTCAAAGGTACAGGCTAATCAACTGATGTTGCCAAAACTAGTATCCAAATCTCATTAGCAGAAAATATGCAGATTGATATGAAGATGTAGTGTGCATTTTTACTAAACAAATGCACAATAAAAAAAATCAAGCTTATTACATAATATTTCATTAGAGTTGTTTTTATTTTTAGAAACAGGATTGCAATGACATGGAAAGACGACTGCGTGCTAGAGCTCTTCCCATATATACGCTTTTCAGCCATACACCTTTAATCACACTGGTCAAGTTTTAGAAAACACCAGGGGAAAGAAAATAGTGATTGGAAGTAGACAGCAGAGAATACAGTGCATGTGTGTGTCTTCCACTTTGACAGATACCATGTAAAGACCAGGAAGAATAATGGCACAAATAATCACCCATCGTTTAGGAAGCAGCTGAAAAGAAAAGGAGATATATTTTGATCTTCATTCCACATACTGATGTACATTTCCACTAGAAGCGTAATACATTTTTAGATATGTAGATATGCCGGCTAATTAAAAACATGGATAGACAGCAGTTGCAGAAGGCAGCAGTCATTTAATTATGTGCATTACCTTATGGGATTAACCAAGGCCCGACAGAGATTTCCATCAACAAATAAATGTGGTGTTGGGCACTCTGGTGGAAAAAGCCACAGCTTGTCCTGCCAGGCAGGTACCCAGGTGCAGGATCAGGGATGGATAATGCATATCACATTTCAAGAACCTGTGTCAGCAGTGCAGCACGCACATTTCTAACATACACCTCATTTTCTTGTTAAATTGACCCCAAAGTGCATTTTAGATTACATAAAAAGCGCAGAATTAAATAATGAACATAATTGAAGACATTTTCCTGTCGTTTGTGTTCCAGCCCCGTTGTTTTGGAATTAGAAGAGAATAATGAAGACTTGCTTTACATGTCTTATTTCTTTTTAAGACATGATTACTCCCTGCTGTGTGTGGCCCTTTATGCACAGCTTGTTAATGGTGCAAATTGTGCTCTTCCATGGGAACTTTCAGGTCAATTGGTAGCTGCAAGTATGTTACGAACTCTGTAATTCTCTAGCGTAAGAAGAAAAAAATGCTTGGCTAATAGACAATAGTGGATTATACAGTGTTTGGCCTCGCTTATAGTGCCCGTGACGGCGACGCGATGGATGACGTCACCCTTCGCCAGCAGCGAAAGTTATACTTTAACTTTTAGCGATGTTGCTGGCGACAGGGTGATTGATTGGTTCAGAGGTTGTCACATGTGGCAAAAGCCTCTGAAAAATCAAATTTAACCCGCTACCAATTTTCCAGACGCTTCGACGCTCCGTCGCTCCGTTGCGCTGTAAGCGCTGGCGACGGAGTCAATTGTTTTGTTTTCGGGCGACGTCGCATCGCCGGCACTATAAGCGCAGCCTTACTCTGAATAATTATACATACTCAGATCAGATATGTTTTCCATTGCACACAACTTTGCTTACTTTACACAGCTCTTCTATCTCCCGTTACCGATGTTTGATGCCAATGGAATTGCTGGTATTATACATTGTGATACATTGTAAAATTACTTTACCACCATCCTAGCAAAAAAGGAATATATTTTAATATGCTGCAAAAGTATTTCCATTACATTTATCTGAAAAATATGCCATACAGAGTGTTGTGATGACCTAATGGGAAAAGGTTTTAGTGAAATCTACAAACATGAATTCGGGGGGGGGGGGGTTGTTGACAACCCCCTTTCGTCAGGTAAAAAAGATACACAACCACTATATATATATATATTTATATTTATATATGCAGAAAACAAGAAGAAAAAACAGGCGCACTCCTAGTGTGATAAAGTATAAAACAGTATTTATGGGATTGTAAAATATAAAAAGCGCACTCACAAACAGAGTAAAAATAATAGCATTTATGAGATATACTCAATCGCCTTGAAGCTGTGAAGGGAATGTATCAGCCTGTTCAGTTGGTGCCACCTCTGGTGTAGCCATTGGTTCAGCAAGGTGCACTGGAGCCACCGCAGCCAGATGATGTAATAATCAGCAACACGGTCAGAGACTCCCTCCAGATACACCTCCCACAGCTCTCACTGCTCACCAGCAGGCAACTGCAAAACCGGAAGCGACAGCTGTCCCAAGCAAAATAGCAACAGCTCCAAGGTACTCTCTCCGTTCGTGCAGTAATGTCAGCCACAAACTCGCCTCTTTGGGAAACGCCCTATGCGTTTCAGTACTAAGGACTTCGTCAGGGGGTGAATTCAATGGTCAAAAGGGGTGTCCTTTATATCACCTTTACTGTTGTGATTGGCCAGTACGGAGGGTGGGCGGGTACTTTCAATTTCACAAATTTAACCCTGTTTCATTGCTGGACAACATTATACATGAATTTCATAAAGCACTAGAGCCTATTTATAAGCAGTTTAAACATATATCCTACTAACAAATGAAAACGAATAGCTAGATGAATGAACAACATACAAATAATAAATCTTAAAAGGATGAAATATTGGATACATCCAAAAATAAACTATATATAGAAGTAAAAGAATAACACATTAAATAAGCACAGAAAAATCTCATTGGAGCAACACACAAGCATAATAAAAATCATAAGAGAAATGCATGACCTGTGAATAAAAAATAAAAAAAAAGGGGGGGGGGGGGTGGAGGGGAAAGTAAAATGAAAAAATGGGGGGAAAAGAGGGGGGAAGGGAGGTGGAAAATGGAACAGGGAATGGAAAAAGGGGAAGGATGTGAAGGAAAAAGGGAAGGGGAAAGAGAAATATGGAGAGGAAGGAATAACAATAAAATACATAATATAGGGGATAAAATAACATATTTAGCCTACAGCACCTGGTACTCCCAGGTGGTCTCCCATGCAAGTACTAACCAGGCCCAACCCTACTTAGCTTCTGAGATCAGACAAGATCGGGCACATTCAGGGTGGTGTGGCTGCAGGCAAATTATATACCAAATAATATATCAAATAATATATCATTAATAACCTTTAGAAATGGAACAGGGAATGGAAAAAGGGGAAGGGGGTGAAGGAAAAAGGGGAGGGGGAAGAGAAATATGGAAAGGAAGGAATAACAATAAAATACATAATATAGGGGATAAAATAAAATTTTTAGCCTACAGCACCTGGTATTTCCAGGCGGTCTCCCATCCAAGTACTAACCAGGCCCAACCCTCAACAATTTGTTTTTCAGCGCAATTCAGCTCTAAGGAAATTACCTTCCTGGATACTACTGTATATAAGACAACCAATGGCCTGGCAACTCGGCTCTTTCAAAAGGATACGGATAGGAACACATTACTATACGCAACCATCATCATCCTATGCCGCTTATTTAATGTGTTATTCTTTTACTTCTATATATAGTTTATTTTTGGATGTATCCAATATTTCATCTCTGTCCTTTTAAGATATATTATTTGTATGTTGTTCATTCATCAGGCTATTCGTTTTCATTTGTTAGTAGGAATATGTTTAAACTGCTTACAAATAGGCTCTAGTGCTTTATGATTGTCATGTATAATGTTGTCCAGCAATGAAACAGGGTTAAATTTGTGAAATTGAAAGTACCCGCCCACCATCCATACTGGCCAATCACAACAGTAAAGGTGATATAAAGGACACCCCTTTTGACCATTGAATTCACCCCCTGACAAAGTCCTTAGTGACGAAATGCGTAGGGCGTTTCCCAAAGAGGCGAGTTTGTGGCTGACATTACTGCATGAACAGAGACAGAGCCTTGGAGCTGTTGCTATTTTGCTTGGGACTGCTGTCGCTTCCGGTTTTGCAGTTGCCTGCTGGTGAGCAGTGAGAGCTGTGGGAGGTGTATCTGGAGGGAGTCTCTGACCGTGTTGCTGATTATTACATCATCTGGCTGCGGTGGCTCCAGTGCACCTTGCTGAACCAACGGATACACCAGAGGTGGCACCAACGGGACAGGCTGATACATTCCCTTCACAGCTTCAAGGCGATTGAGTATATCTCATAAATGCTATTATTTTTACTCTGTTTGTGAGTGCGCTTTTTATATTTTACAATACCATAAATACTGTTTTATACTTTATCACACTAGGAGTGCGCCTGTTTTTTCTTCTTGTTTTCTGCAGATATCCTTGGGATTTGGTGATCCTTATATACGGGCAGCAAAACTCCAGTGGACTAAGTACATTTTTTGGAATTTCAACTGACATCTGGTTTTTATTTTATTTTTTATATTTCATATTTTTTATTTTTGCTATAGATTTCAGTTGTTTTTATCACAAATTCGCCCTTTTGGGGATTCTTTGATCAATAGCCTTGTTAACTCTATCTGATTTACACAGCTGATTTATCCTTATCAAGCTTCCTAAGGCGCTACTCCAATTTTTTTTATTTTTTTTATATATTTATATATATATATATATATATATATATATATATATATATATATATATATATATATATATATATATATATATATATATATATATATATATATATTTATATATATATATATTTATATATGAAAAAGAAAAGGGAGTGAAGTAGCGCAAAATAAGAAGTGTTGAAATAGTGTAAAAATATTATTAATGAATATTTCTAAATAGGCAAAATCACTAAAAATTATAGATGTGTATACTACAATTTAAAATAAATATATATAACATATATTATGTGCTCCTATTTCGTGAAAAACAATTTAAGACAACACTCCAAAAACATGTGATAACATAAAATACAAGGAAAAAGAAAAATTGATATAAAAACCAGTCCTTGAGTGAAAATCCTTAAATAGGAAAAAATTGTCCTGGTATGAGGGGATCTCTGGCAGCTCTCAAATAGGATGAACCACATCCAGGTGATACCTATTAGAAAAGATTAAAGAGAGAGCGCACGCCCCATAGCATAATACAGTACATTTATTGGGAAAGGGGAGGGGGGGGGGGGTAGAAAATCCACTCACAAGGGTAGGTTAAAATCAAGCAGTGTGTGAAATATATCACGTGCTGTGACGAAACGCGTTAGGGAATGGAACTGCGTCATCACGCAAGCGCATGACAGGCCGTATCGAGCGCTGATATACATTGCGGCCAGCAGAGATTGGAGATTTTCCTAAAACTCAAAGACTGCATCATTGATTTTAAGGAGCCTTTCTACTCATGCACAAGAGAACATTTACCAGCAGCTTCAAGTGAGATTTGGACTGCAGGGTCTGGAGGCTGAGTGACCAGAGTTGGCGGTGATATATTTCACACACTGCTTGATTTAAACCTACCCTTGTGAGTGGATTTTCTACCCTCCCCCCCCTCCCCTTTCCCAATAAATGTACTGTATTATGCTATGGGGTGTGCGCTCTCTCTCTTTTTTCTTTTCTAATATATATATATATATATATATATATATATATATTTCTATCTTCAGATAGAAATGTTGGCTATTTTTAATGATCTCTTCTTATTTCAACGTGCTGCAACACTTTCATTTCAAACTAAGATGAGCCCTCATAGCCCAGCTCCGTCTGTCCACTTAAAGTAGCAGTGCCATATAGAGGAGCAATCCAAACAATATCCTTCATGTGTGTTTTCTTAAAGAAATCCGTTCAGTAGGATTAGATCATACTCACTACATTTAAAAAGAAAATTCAACTCTTAATGCCATTTTTAATTAGTTTTAAAGCATCCCTTGATTTTTATAGCAGATTTAGCCATCTCCCCAACAGTGCAAGATTTTTGTATGATTTTCCTATTTGTGATAATTTGTTGCCATTATTCCCAGCAGTTTGAGCTGCAAACTGTAACAATAGATAATGTCACCTTAGTAATATAAGAATACATTGTAGCTGCTGAGTTACACTGACTGAAGGGTAGATTTAAACTGAAAGGCAGCCATTTAGTGAACACTGGGAAGCAGGATCTTTGCTGATAGATCACGGGAGAATGAATCATCTGGCTGCATGTGTAATTAGTTTTCAATAAAGGCATATATATATATATATAGCAAATGGAAATATTACTGTATGCTCATTTGCATGTCTTAGACAGGTCTGCAACCCCACCTTTCACCATTATCACCCAGCACACAGCACTTACACTGCAGCAAGGGATTCTGGGAAATTACATGCAACATTTCTATACAAAGTCTCAAGAGAATAATTTCTCTCTTTTAAGTATGAACACAACACAAAAATACCTTTTAAGAGGTAATCGAAGCAGGACTTTTAAAAAATAAAAAAAAATTGTTTTAATATATGTAGCCTTTGATTGCCTTTATTGAAAACTAATTACACATGCAGCCAGATGATTCATTCTCCCGTGATCTATCAGCAAAGATCCTGCTTCCCAGTGTTCACTAAATGTCTGCCTTTCAGTTTAAATCTACCCTTCAGTCAGTGTAACTCAGCAGCTACAATGTATTCTTATATTACTAAGGTGACATTATCTATTGTTACAGTTTGCAGCTCAAACTGCTGGGAATAATGGCAACAAATTATCACAAATAGGAAAATCATACAAAAATCTTGCACTGTTCGGGAGATGGCTAAATTTGCTATAAAAATCAAGGGATGCTTTAAAACTAATTAAAAATGGCATTAAGAGTTGAATTTTCTTTTTAAATGTAGTGAGTATGATCTAATCCTACTGAACGGATTTCTTTAAGAAAACACACATGAAGGATATTGTTTGGATTGCTCCTCTATACTGTATGGCACTGCTACTTTAAGTGGACAGACGGAGCTGGGCTATGAGGGCTCATCTTAGTTTGAAATGAAAGTGTTGCAGCAGGTTGAAATAAGAAGAGATCATTAAAAATAGCCAACATTTCTATCTGAAGATAAAACACTTTCAACTCAGGAGGAAAACATCAAAACATGCAATATAATATTTGCGGCAACATATAATAACAGAATGCTTTATATAATTGACTAATGCTAGGTCTAGGATTTTAAGTCAATAACACGTCATGGATCAGCATATGTCTGCTGAAGAAATAGACAGGTATGCAAGGCAAGAGTCAGGACAAATGTGATGTACCATTTCCTATAAAACAGGAATATGTCCATTAGTGCCTTTTGGTGCTACAGCAAATCAAGAATGCTTAAGATTCAGTCATCACCATGAACACACATCTTACAAGCATCCCTAGTTGATTATCCCCTGGCATTGCTGTGCAGCCAATCCTGCACACAGAGCATGTTGGAGTCACGGTTTTATGCCTTCAGAGATTGATGCCAAAGGCTGATTAACACGGCCTGAGGGAGCAGAAGGGGAAAGAAGCTGTCCTTTCTGTCTTATTGCTCACTGCCAGTGAGAGAGATGGCTTCAAGAAATATATGTGGATTTCTGGCAATGAGAAGAAATGGGAGCAGGGAGATTAATTGCTATGGTATCTAATCAAACCCCTATCAAAATAAAATATTTGTGGGAGCGGGAGTTCAGTGTTTAGATGGGAAATGTCTTGTTTCGCTGGTGTTTAACCGTACGATAAAAGTGAAACTAGATTTTGTGTGTGCTTTCAGCCGGATGCCGCGGTTTAAATGTTCTGTTTATGGAATAACAGGTGAAAACTGCTTCTTCTGGGGAACGTAGTGCATTACATGGGCAATCTTTCATAGGACCAACGTGTATTAATAGCAGTGACATGTTTAAGGGGCTACATCTGGGTGACTGATGCCTGTTTACCAACACCTGTATTTTAATATTATTTTTTAAAGTCAGTTTGTAAGCATGGTGAGCTGAGACTTGGGGGGGGGGGGGATTGATTACCTCTGGCTTTTCCCTCAGGGCCATATTCACTACAGGGTGCTAAGCGGGAGCACGTCAACCCCCATTCACTTAAATGTGAGTTACGTTGTGATAAAGCATAGTACGGTTTAGTGAATATGGACCTTTGTCTGATGTTATGGTGTTTAACAAGAGGTTGCACAGGTATAACCATACTCCCACCGTAAGGCCTGGGACATAGTGCCCAAAACAGTGCGGAGGCGCGCTGAGGCTCAGGGAAGTCACGGAGACACACGCTTTCGCAAGCGTGCGGAAGCGTGTGCGAGCCCCTGCTAAAGCCGCACTCATTGCGGCTGCAGGGGCTCAGTGCCGAGCAGCAGCACGCCTCAGCACGGGTCAGCGCATAAGCGCTGACCATGCCCGAGGCCTAAGGGTAAAGAAAACACTTAATTAACATACACTCCCCCCTTCTGAGGCCGTTAAGGCTAAGGCCCCCCTCCCTCAGTCAGCGCGCCCGCACTGCAGACAGGCGGCGCGCTGACAGGCACAGACCGCGATATGCGGTCTGTAGGGAGCCGGAGCGGATGGGGACGGGATTGGGAGGGGGGGTGTGGTTTGAGCAGAGGGACCCGCTACTCCCCCCCTCCCTCCACGGGCTCGGTCTCCCGGGCTGCAGGAGGGAGCTGCTGCGGGCTGCTGGAAGGTAAGCAGCTCCCGCTCCCTCCCTCTTCCCCCACAAATGCCCTCCTCACACACGCTGATACACACACACCACCCCCTACCTTGTGTAGGAAGCTGTCTGACAGCTCCCGCTCCCGCCGCTGATAGGCTCATCAGCGCACCACGTGACGCGTCACCGCTCGGGATCAAAATTTTCTTGCATCCCCTGGCGGCTGACGCGTCACAGCGCGTAGTGAGCCGTGCAGCGAGGGGGGACTGGGACCTGCTCAGAAGGATTCCCCTGCTGGTGGTGAACGCTCATGCGGCTATCCGCGCTGCCGGGCGCAGCGGGTCCCAGCCCTAAGAAATGCAATTTGTAATTAATTTCTAGAGGAAAAAAAAAGGCGGCAAATCCTTGCTTTTAGCACAGTTAATTTAGTTTAAGGAAACCACTTAGATTGTTACATTGCTTTAAAAAGGTTGTTTTTTGGTTGACTACATGGGATTGCTCCTTTAAGGCATTTCGAGCATATTAAATGTGTATCCCGCAAAGGACTATTTATGAAGTAGGTAAAAAAAATGTGTAAAGCTGGGAACTTTTATATAGAGCGGACTTGTGCTCATACACATTGATTTGTTGTAATAAGTAATAAGGTCAACTCTGCGAAACATACATGAATTGAAAGTTAGCTTAGGTCAGGTATTTTATTTACCTTGGGATGAGTCCATCCCAGTGAGTGAGCTGCAAGAGGTCATCCAGCACCTTATTGCAGAGGGTTGATTAGTAATTGTAGGCCTATGTCATCCCCAATTTTCTTTTCTGTTCATGTTGTTTATCTATTGGATATATTTTGCACTTTGTTTGACCCTAAATGCTTGTGGATCAGCTTGATAATTATTCAAACATACACCCTTTGTTTTCGCAGGAATGCTTTTAAAGAACTTCTAAAGGACAGCATTGTTTAATAAAACATCATGGTTAATTTAATATTTTGAAAAAAAGTTATCAATTTAAATATATCCAAGAAATTTACATTTTCCATCTCTGAAATAAAAAAAAACCTGCATGGGGTTTTTGTTTACGAACGACTCAATCTTTTCTGCTCACGGGCCTTGGCCCATACTAGAAGATGTGGAGTGGCAATTTTGTTTAGCTGTAAATGGAGCTTTAAACTTGATTCTTGCCAGCTACATAAAGAAGGGAGGTATATTTTCACCAAGGGATGCTCCTGCGTGACAATGGTTAACTCCTTGAAAGCTGGAAGGTAAGCGGTATCACACGGCTACACCGCGAGTCGCTATCATAGAATCACGCCTGAGGTGAGGTGAACAGAGTAGGAGGGTCCGGCTCATGTGTTCCGGTCATGGACTCCACTAGAAAACACATATGTACTAACGCATGATGTGTAGCTTTTGTCATGAGGACCATCAGGGTGCCTGTCCTCATGATGTACGTTATAAGTCAATAGGGCACCCAAATGGCTAATATCTACACTTTTGTTTTCTCATCTAAACTCTTTCCGTAGATTGGGAGTTTTAAGAGAGGGACTTTATATCACCTCCCAAGATTAAACACAATCCTCCAAACCCAAAATTGCATCAATCCTTATCTATGTATTGATCCTGATCCCAAATGCAATCTAATAATCATACTGTATAAACAACTTGGTGAAATTGTTGTTAAGATAGTTTGCCCTGGTGAATGCTTGGGAAAAATCTCGATTCTTCCACTGGGAACTGTACATTTACCTGAACTGAGCTGATCTGTGGTCCCTGATCTCTAGGGATCTACTATTCCTGAAATATTCGTAATGTGTTCGCGCCATTTGTCACACAGCCTACAAATATGGCCATGGGGTCACAAATAGAAAATTGCAACGTTGTGTCTGATGTTGCAACTTTCTATTGACCGCAGGAGCGAGCCCTGAAACTGTGGCCCTTGTGTGTCCATCAGGCAAGTATTCTTGTGTCCTCTGTCTAAAAATAATAAAAGGCTGTGATTGGAGGTTAACTTCTCTCTATAGCATCATATAAGAAAGGGGATTAGAGACAATGCAGCTTAATCAATAAAGTGAAACAGTGCTGATTCAGCACTACTGTAAAGAAACTCCCATTCAAGTACCATCGTACTCTATTGAATAAGCACCAATTAATTTAATTCTTACCTGACTTTGAAAACCACTCAAGAACAAATAGATCGTAAGAGGCAAAATGAAGTCACTTGTGTTAGATAATATTGAAAAAGCTATGTAATGGACCATGCAACATTTTTATGAATAGGGCAACATGTTAGAAAATGTAGAGGTGTCTAAAATGGTTTCAAAGTCAGATCCTATGTAATATGACCTTAAAATTATTCCTGGTGAACTTTTACTCTTCTCTTTACAACATTCATAGAAATAGTGACATTTCAGGCAGACGGCCCCATATCATTACAGATTATTTTAGGCAATGTCATCTCCTCAAACTCCCAGAAGATGTTAATGCCTTACAAAATGTGGGAAGAAAGCACCAAGCCCTATGTGAGGTGCGGCAATACTGCTGAAGATCCTCGTGGTGAAGCTGTGTGAGTACCTACTGCTTTATTATTGCTTCTATGGAGGGGCTATCCCAATGAGGAGAGGAGGAGGAACCCTTTGCCTTCAGGGTTTTTGTGCCCCCAGCAACAATATTGTTTTCTCTAGACAACAGGATGATTATTTATGTACACCACTAATTATTTCCCGTTTATATTTCATACATAGACCTAGCACTTGAGCACCATCCACCTTATTCACGTATTACATACTTGTTAATCTGGACAAGGTGGGATTTGTGCATGGCAGGCAGTATTCTGATAATAACAGAAAAGTCAATAATTTGATCCATAATGTGAACAAGATGTTATATTTTTATAACTATAAATCTAGAAGCAATCCGATTTTGTGTTTGTTTCTTACAGTCTTTAGATCTCTTTCTACAACCATCCTTCTACAATTGGACTACCTGTTGCAGATCCTAGGGTAATAATGGTGAACAATTAAACTTGATAGATGAAATTTATGACCTGATTCTCATTCTCTCTAAGCTTGTTGGCCAAGATTGTCACGGGAGACCAGGCAGTTTACACCTTTTTACCAGGATCATTCACTGAGCAAAACAAGATAATAAAATAAATTGTGGTTGATTCACTTAAAATAGGTAACACACAAAGGAACACAAAATACATAAGAAAGACACATTTACTGGTGGTCTGGGCTACAAAACTAGACTTTCCTAGGTGAATTGAATAAAAAACAAAGTATTTATTTGACCAGGACTTAGCCCAAAATGTCCTGGAACTAAAATTGCCATGAAGTTCTTGACGCCACCGATCTCTTTCCTCTGGAGGACTTACAATCACTTCGCCGGGAGTTAGCTCCAAACGTCCTGGAACTAAATTCGGCTTGCAATTCCAGCCGCGACCGCTACGTTCCTTTTTGAGAACTTGGTCCCAAAAAGCTGGACTTTAGAAAATATTTCGACATGAAATTTCTGAATCCAGCTCGCTGCTATTTCTCCAAGTGTATTGTTTGGTCGTTTCAAATTTGCCGCTGATGTTCTGGCGCTTAGAATCTGATGACCGGATTGGCTGGGAGATTCTTATAGTATTTCTGAGTTAATTCATGAAATACTACAGCCAATCCCAGCGTGGGAACTTTCTCCCCAACCAATCAGAGCGATGTCAGTCTTCTGAAGTCGGGCAAGCAGATGTTCTGAATTGACCAAGGGCATGCGGAAGCTTGCCACCTTAGCCACTTGGTATGCAGAAGACACCTGCAGGTTTAGGCTCCTCCACACAGTCTGGTGGGGCAAATGGTTTTCCCGAGGACTTTCATTCATCACAGGACATGGGGACTCAAGCCTAAGCCTTCTGCCCAAATGTTCTTCATACCTCTGGCATCCTCTGTGGCTTTCATGTCTGATGTTGTGTCTAATCCCATTACATTTAAAAAAACGTTGACTCTTTGAAGTTATATTTCCATTTTGATCTATCATTATACATTGATATACATTTTTAGACATCTTTTGTATTTTTGTTTCCAGTAGTAGCTAAACCAACCCATACATACACAGTTTCCAGTATCCCAGTCTATATGGTTCTGTGTTTTGTATCTAGATACTTAATCATTAGCATTTAAGAAATAAATTCTCCAACATGTATTCATCATCATCCGATTTCGGATTACTTTTCAATTGTATTTTTTTTTAAAATTCATTCTATTGCCTTCTCTAATAAAAATCCCCTACCATTTAATAGTACTGTATACCTAAAATTGTAGGTTTTAATGATATATCAAATGGATAATATAATTTTATACTTTATTTTGTTTATATTGGCAAATGATTCTTGTTACCAATTGAAAGACAGAAGGGGCTATTTAAGAAGGGCCATTAGATGCAGTAACTATGGCACCTGACGAAGCCAAACACGTGCGAAATGCGTAGAGCCAGCATCTCATTTTCCTGCTCTGTTGTCCAGTGTGTACTATTGCCGAAATCCTTTGCACTCCAATTGCTGGATGTGACGTGACCGGAAGCAACACTGACCGAAGAGACTCCAGAATACGGAAGCAAGCACTCTGAGAGACAGCACCAAACATCGAGCAGCAGTAATCAGAGAAACTGATTACATCTTTAGTTCTACACGCCGTTGTTGTAAGTGTACACGCGCTTGTATGTAAGTGTGATATCTTTATATATCTATATCTTTATATCTATTTTTATACTATACATTTGTTATATATGGATTGTGCTATGGTCCTTTTCATCTTTCTCTGAGAACGGGCGAACAGCTGACCAGATCCCCACCATAGAAGTTGACACTATTGACACTTTCAACACATAAGCACCACACACAGTTTTTGGAAATGCTTGATTTCTTATTGCAGAATGTGATTTACCATCTATAGGGCCATCTCTCGTTAATATACCCCCTTACATATATCATCTGCACTATTTGTGTTTTTTATGTTTTTTACATTGCATATTTGGGGAAAATCGGCGCTCCCCAAACTCCACTACCAAGTTTCATATCTGATGTCTGAGTAGACTTGCTGGCACCAAGTTGGTAGCCCAGTGACTCACTCAGAACATTGGTCCGGAAAGACCCAGCTCATAATACTGTGCACAGGCATATATTGCATTGTATTGTATTGTATGTCTTTATTTATAAAGCGCCATAAATGTACATAGCGCTTCACAGTAGTAATACATATCATATAAATAAAAAATAATATAAATTTCAGATCATGGGAATAAGTGCTTCAGACATACTGTAAAATTAACATTAAGGAAGGAGTCCCTGCTCCGAGGAGCTTACAATCTAATTAGTAGGTAGGGAGAACGTACAGAGACAGTAGGAGGGAATTCTAGTAAGTGCGTCTGCTGTTAATAAAATATATACTTTAACCTTTAATGGTAAGAATGTGGCCAGGGGGGATTCCGAACCCATCTATGATCCATCTCTTCTGAAGGAAAATACATCATTTAATCCAGGCCTGCATGGATTTAATCCACATGGATTTAATCCAGGCCACATGCGGCTCGCCTGGACTCCCTGTGCGGCCCGCGATGCCCCCCTCCCCCAGCCCGCTCTGCAGACACAGGAGGGAAGGAGCGCCAGCATTTTGACACACTCCCCACCCCCTCCTGAGCCCGCTCTACCGTCACATTGAAGGAGCGCTAGCATTCGTGATGCCGCCCCTCCACCCCTCCAACCCCGAGCCCGCTCTGACTATTAGGGAAGGAGCGCCAGCAGTTTGATGCAATCCCCTGCAGGCAGAGAGGAGAGAAGGAACAAAACGTAGGCCTCGTTCAGGGTGTCAGCTGCAGGACTCGGAGGGAGGGCGTGAGGGAGGCAGTGCTGCAGTTTGCTGGGCGACATGTGTTTATCCCCCAGCAGACTTTTCAGCGTTGGGGAGGGGGCGGGGAGGGGGCGGGGTTACACACGGCAGGGTAAGTATCCAAGTTGCAGTCATGAAATCATTCTGAAGAATGATTTCATTGGCTGCCTTGGTCCCTGTGACGCTGCTGCAGTTCCAAAAAACGAAATTTTCGTTTACTGAAACTGTAGTCAGCTTCAACTCCTGACTTCGGAGACAGGGCGGTTGCTACCCTGAAAACCAGTATTCAAATTGAATACTTTGTTTCTCACGGCAGCACGCACGGCAGCACGCCCTCCCTCCGAAGCCAGCACCCTGAACGAGGCCTAAGGCCGGTCTGACTGCAGAGGGTGGGGGCGGGGTCTGACTGCAGAGGGTGGGGGCGGGGTCTGACTGCAGAGGGTGGGGGCGGGGTCTGACTGCAGAGGGTGGGGGCGGGCTCTGACTGCAGAGGGTGGGGGCGGGGTCTGACTGCAGAGGGTGGGGGCGGGGTCTGACTGCAGAGGGTGGGGGCGGGGTCTGACTGCAGAGGGTGGGGGTGGGGTCTGACTGCAGAGGGTGGGGGCGGGGTCTGACTGCAGAGGGTGGGGGCGGGGTTAGTGACAGCAGAGACTGTTAGTGAGAGCAGGAAGTGAGGTGCGTGCTGCCAGGGACCAAGATGGCTCCCCCTCCCTCCAGCCATGCTCCACAGTGAAACGTAGGACACCCCCGCCCTGCAGCTGCTCCTCAGAGCTAGTGTCAGTGTGGCTGTGTGGCTGTGTGGCTGTGTGGCTGTGTGGCTGTGTGGCTGTGTATCAGTGTGGCAGTGTGGCAGTGGCAGTGTGTCTGTGGCAGTGTGTCAGTGGCTGTGGCAGTGTGTCAGTGTGTCAGTCTGTCAGTGGCAGTGTGTCAGAGTGACAGTGTGTCAGTGGCAGTGGCAGAGTGGCAGTGTGTCAGTGTGCCTGTGTCAGTGTGGCTGTGTAAGTGTGTCAGTGGCAGTGTGTCAGTGGCAGTGTATTAGAGTGGCAGTGTGTCAGTGTGGCAGTGTCAGTGTGGCAGTGTGGCAGTGTAGCAGTGTCAGTGTGTCAGTGTGGCAGTGAGTCAGTGTAGCAGTGTCAGTGTGTCAGTGGCAGTGTGTCAGAGTGTCAGTGTGGCAGTGTCAGAGTGGCAGTGTGTCAGTTCAGTGTGTCAGTGGCAGTGGCAGTGGGGTGATGTGAGGTGCAGGGGGAAAGTGATGTGAGTTGAGGTGCAGGGGAGTTAGGTGAGGTGTAGGGGGGGAGGTGAGGTGCAGGGGGGAGGTGTAGTGGGGTGATGTGAGGTGTAGGGGGGAGGTGAGGTGCAGGGGGGAGGTTTAGTGGGGTGATGTGAGGTGCAGGGGGGTAAAGTGAGGTACAGGGGAGTGATGTGCTGTGAGATGCAGGGGGGAGAGTGATGTGATGTGAGGTGCAGGGGGGGAGGTGCAGAGGAGGTGAGGTGCAGGGGGGTGGGATGTGTGTGGTCTGCAGGGGTGTATTGTGTGTTATGTGGAGGGGGAGTATTGTGTATGGGTGAGGGGGAGAGATGGGGGTGGGAGATAGAGGGTGAGTCTCGCAAAGGTTGAAGATGATGAGTTCTGGGGGAGATATGAGGATGATGAGGGGTGCTGGGAGAGATATGAGGATGATTGGGTGCTGTGGCAGATATATGAGGATGATGAGGGGTGCTGGAGGAGATATGAGGATGATGATGATGAGAGGTGCGGGGGAGATATGATGATGATGATGATGATTGATGAGGATGATGATTTTACCTGTGCGGCCCGAATCTGTTCTTCTTGGAGCAGTTCGGCCCTTCTCGCTTTACAAGTTGTGCAGGCCTGATTTAATCTATAATATTGTATTGTGATGTCAATGGAAAAGCTAAGATGTAATTTAAATGAGTCTATTCACAGGTTCGACAATAGATACAATTTGGGGGAGTCTCATTGCAGGGTCTTATATGAGGAAAGAGTTTTGAGGGCTTCACTGCTATTATGATCTGTTAATCCTCTGCAAACAGTAGAAGAAATCTTACCAGGCACTTTTTTTTTTGTCTTTGCCATTGCTATACTACCCACTATTCTTGTCCTCAAAGAGCCTTTTGTCTTGGTGTGTGAATGTAATTTTCTATATCCTCTTTTTCCCCCGCCAAAGTATATATGTATTTATTTGTATACAATTATTATGCATTGAGTAGTTCCACCTTATAAAATCTTACAAAGATGGTTTAATTAATTGACTTGCAGCACAAGTATCCCTGGAATTCTGAATGGTTTTGGCAGAGAGTATACCCTCTCTCATCACAGTTCTGTTGCAAATAGGAGCATTTAAAACCAGAGACGAACATGAAACACAGACAAATAGGAGCAGCACACTGAGGTTCATGGCAATAAAACGTGAAATTCCATAAAGTATTTTAATTCACACCTCAGCCTCAATAATATGCAAGAGCAGGCTTGTTTCCTATCAGTTTGT
Source organism: Ascaphus truei (assembly GCF_040206685.1). Lineage (NCBI taxonomy): Eukaryota > Metazoa > Chordata > Amphibia > Anura > Ascaphidae > Ascaphus > Ascaphus truei. Next base: position 347,101,429 of record NC_134483.1, read on the forward strand.
GGGAGCCTTAAAGAGAACATGATATAACACTTTTAAGTGTAGGAATATTACCTGGGGCCTCTTTACCAATTTCCAACACATTAGATTCTACTAATTAATGCTAATTGCTGAGTGACTAATATCAGGTACTTCGTTGTTATTAATGGCATATCACATTTATCTTGTAGTTTGCACCCAGTATAATATTACCCTGCTGCTATACTCATCTAAGTATTTATTATTTTTAGTGACGGGACTGTCCAGTACTCAGCACCTCTGTTCCCCGTGCTGCAGTCTTTTTCCCTGCTTGCGGAGCGGGCGGGGCCGGCACTGCACAAAGCCAATCCCTTGCCACCCCTGCCTGTTTCCAAGCTATGGCGACAGAAGAAGGGAATGGGGGAGCACTGGTGGAATAATAAAGTATGGTACAATCTGATTCAGGTATGTATGACTCTGAAGTGCTGAGGTGGGTGTTATAAATCTAAAATAGTTTCAAACACTCACACGGCCTTGTGCGAATGCTTGTGCATCAAGGTATCTTTGCGTCCTCGCTTCTTTTCTTTATGGATTCGATCTCCGCTTCTCGTCTGTGCTCTTCCTTTCTTTCTATATTGGTGTGATGTCACCTTCTTTGTCCTGTAGGTACGGTCTCCGCCTCTCGTCCGTGCTTTTTCTCTCATTTTTCTTGTGTACGGTATCACCCTCGAAATAAATGCATGGAAATAGGAACAGAATATGAACAAACAAGAACAAATTCTAGGGGAACAATATAACCAGAGATGATCTTCAAAATTGAGATATGTAACCAAACACTCACACGGGCATGTGTAGGTGCACTCTAAGGCAGGGGTGAGCAAACTTTTTATGCCGAGCCCCCCTTTTCATCCATGAAATTTCTCGGGCCCCCCCTGCCTGATGTAATCAAAATCACATGACGTCAGCGCACGTGAGCTGGTTCAGCCATTGAGGGCGAACCAGCTTTGTAACGCCCCCGCCACGCGTCTACAAAAAAAGTATTTATAGCACAAATTACATAACTTAAAAATAAATATTATAATATTTGTCTAATAGCGTCCCCATTTCTGCTGTATTATTAATCTCTCTCTTCCCGCCACATTAGAACACCTCAGGACCTCTCTCCCCTCTTCCAGTCTCTCCCTCTCCCTGTATTTCTCACTCCCCCTCCAGTCCCTCTCTATCCCTCCCCTCAGTGTCTCCCCCTCCCCCCCCCCACTCTCTTTCCCTCCCCCCAGTGTGTCTCTTTCTCCCTCCCCCCATTGTCTCTCACTCTCTCCCCTCTTCCAGTCTCACACTCCTCTTCCAGTCTCTCCAACTCCCTGTATTTCTCACTCCCCCTCCAGTCCCTCTCTATCCCTCCCCTCAGTGTCTCCCCCACTCTCTTTCCCTCCCCCTGTGTGTCTCTCTCTTTTTCTCCCTCCCCCTAGTGTCTCCCTCCCTCCATTATCTCTCACTCTCCTTCCAGCCATTGCCTCTCCCTCCCCCCAGTGTCTCTCTTGCACTCTCCAACCAGCTATTGTTTCTCCCTCCACCCGGTGTCTCTCTCACACTCTCCCTCCAGCCATTGTGTGTCTCTCTCCCTCCTGCCAGTGTCTCCCTCCCTCCCACCAATGTCTCTCTCATCCCCATCCCCATGTAGCTCTTTCACCCCCCCCTCCCCATGTCACACTCACTCACCCCCCTCCCCATCTCACACTCTCACCCCCCTCATGTCACTCACACCCTCCCCATGCCTCAGTCTCACACTCACTCCCCCATGTCCCAGTCTCACACTCACTCCCCCATGTCCCAGTCTCACTCTCCCACCCCCCCATGTCCCAGTCTCCCACCCCCCCATGTCCCAGTCTCACTCCCCCCCATGTCCCAGTCTCACTCCCCCATGTCCCAGTCTCACTCCCCCATGTCCCAGTCTCACTCCCCCATGTCCCAGTCTCACTCCCCCATGTCCCAGTCTCACTCCCCCATGTCCCAGTCTCACTCCCCCCCATGTCCCAGTCTCACTCCCCCCCATGTCCTAGTCTCACTCCCCCATGTCCCAGTCTCACTCCCCCATGTCCCAGTCTCACTCCCCCATGTCCCAGTCTCACTCCCCCATGTCCCAGTCTCACTCCCCCATGTCCCAGTCTCACTCCCCCATGTCCCAGTCTCACTCCCCCATGTCCCAGTCTCACTCCCCCATGTCCCAGTCTCACTCCCCCATGTGCCAGTCTCACCCCCCATGTCCCAGTCTCACTCCCCCATGTGCCAGTCTCACTCCCCCCCATGTCCCAGTCTCACTCCCCCATGTGCCAGTCTCACCCCCCATGTCCCAGTCTCACTCCCCCATGTGCCAGTCTCACTCACTCCCTCTCCCCATGTCACTCACGCTGATGCAGGAAGCAACGAGATGCTGCTGTGTACTGTAGCACAGCGCAGCGCCACCTAATGGCCAAAAGAAAAATTGCAGCTACAGACGGCTTTTTTCACTCTGCTCCTGGCAAAATCGCCGCTGCTTCCTGCGCCCCCCCTAAACAATCTTGCGCCCCCCCATGGGGGCGCGCCCCCCAGTTTGCGCACCGCTGCTCTAAGGGATGGTATCTTTGGGCTCCCAGGGGTAGTCCCACTGCTCCAAATTGCAAAACTTGACTCAGTGGCAAGTGATAAAGGGGATGAAAAAGATAATTCAAAGTATTACTACTCACACGGCCAAGTGTGAGTGCACACTTGGAAAGGTATCTTTAGTTGTTTCTATCGTCCTAGGATGGAAAATAGGTAGCCGTCTCTAGTGTTGATTACTCCCAGAATGGTGATAAAAATAGTGAGCACAGCGAGTCAAGGCTATAGTCTTTATTTAAACAATAAAACAAGGATATAAAACAGGGATATACAACAGACCCCCCGCTTGCTCAAACAGTGAGCTGCGGTGTGGAATGGGGTTAAGGCCAGTCTCTATGGGATCTTTAGCAGGGCTCGAGGTGCTGCAGTAGCTCGCTCCGCGTCCGGATGGAGCTCTGTACTTCCTTGTCCTGCTCCCGACGGTGGCCGCAAAAGATCAAAAAGGCTGGGGGATTTCGAGCAACGCGTTTCGCCCTATGGGCTTCCTCAGGCATGGTAGTTAGAATGGGTATAACACGCCGCTCCTCCTTTATATACTGCAGTGGGACTACCCCTGGGAGCCCAAAGATACCATCCCTTAGAGTGCACCTACACATGCCCGTGTGAGTGTTTGGTTACATATCTCAATTTTGAAGATCATTTCTGGTTATATTGTTCCCCTAGAGTTTGTTCTTGTTTGTTCATATTCTGTTCCTATTTCCATGCATTTATTTCGAGGGTGATACCGTACACAAGAAAAAGGAGAGAAAAGGCACGGATGAGAGGCGGAGACCGTACCTACAGGACAAAGAAGGTGACATCACACCAATAAAGAAAGAAAGGAAGAGCACAGACGAGAAGCGGAGATCGAATCCATAAAGAAAAGAAGCGAGGACGCAAAGATACCTTGATGCTCAAGCATTCGCACAAGGCCGTGTGAGTGTTTGAAACTATTTTAGATTTATAACACCCACCTCAGGACTTCAGAGTCATACATACCTGAATCAGATTGTACCATACTTTATTATTCCACCAGTGCTCCCCCATTCCCTTCTTCTGTCGCCTTTACTTTGAAGGATCCTGGGTAGATCCTCCTTTGGGGTCGTTAGAGTCACAGGAGGAAAAGAAACAGAGGGATACTTTGCCCACTACCAAGGTTGCTATTACACCCTTATTCAACTTTTAAGTATCTACAGGTAGCGCCCGGGTTTTTCTGTTCCATAGACACATGTTTCCAAGCTATGGCTGAGCTCTACAGAACAACTCCAAACAGAGCAGTCCTATTCCCCCCCCCCCACTTCCCCCAGGTATCATTCATAGAGAGAGAGGAGGAGGGGGGGTCTGTGTGTGCGTCAGCCCCCAATTTTCTGCACCCCCTCTGCAGAAGGGTTTCAATAATGTCTAAGTATATATATACAGGCATACCCCGGTTTATGGACACTCACTTTAAGTACACTCGCGAGTAAGTACATATCGCTCAATAGGCAAACGGCAGCTCACGCATGCGCCTGTCAGCACGTCCTTAACAGCAATACCAGCTCCCTACCTGTACCGAAGCTGTACGCAAGCGGGGAGACTATTGAGCCTGTTACAAATGCGTTATTTACATCAGTTATGCACGTATATGACGACTGCAGTACAGTACATGCATCGATAAGTGGAAAAAAGGTAGTGCTTCACTTTAAGTACATTTTCGCTTTACATACATGCTCCGGTCCCATTGCGTACGTTAATGCGGGGTATGCCTGTATACAGTAGATATATATATATATATATATATATATATATATATATATATATAATATATATAGATATAAATATAGATGTAGAGGTATCTGTACTGTGTTAGCCGAGCTTAATAATCAAAAACGAATAGACGATACCGTTCTATGGCTAATGAAATGCTTTTATTTTTGTGAGCTTTTGGGATTCACTGATCTCTTCTTCCGGCGGTGTTACAATGGATAAAGCAAGTGAGGTTTTTACTTAAAAACAGTGCACCCTGGAATGTATCTGTGGCTGAAGCCTATCCCCCCCCCCACCCCCTGTGCAGTATTCGATTTATGACTTAAGGTGTTAAATGGTCCCTGAATGTTAGTGATGTAAGAGTGTGTGTGTGTGTGTGTGTGTGTGTGTGTTTATGTGTGTATAGGTGAAAACAGACTACTATGTGACAAAGGTGATAGATTTTTATTTTAATACACATAGCTTTTACAGTTATTAACAGTAAACCTCCCCATTATTAATGGAGTTTATATAGAAGACGCTATTGGTAGAATAATAAGCCTCCATTTATTTTCTGAGATTGGTATTGGCTCTAATAATAGAATGAGGCAGTAGAGAACAGAAAAGTTTAAGCATATGTGTCAAGCAACATATTTCTACAATAAGTGACTGGTGTGTGTGTGTGTTAGTTATTGGGGGAGGTGGATTATGTGTTTTGGGGGATTACTATGTGTATTGGGGAGGTGGGGTGGTTATTATGTGTATTGGGGGCTTAGTGTGTATTGGGGGAGGGGGGTTTATTGAGTAGGGGACAGAGAGGTGGGGATGTGGGAGAGAGAGAAGGTGGGGGTGTGCGAGAGAGATAGGTTGGGAGTTAGAGAGAGAGATGTGTGGGAGAGAGGTGGGGTTATGAGAGAAAGGTTGGGGTATGGGAGAGAGAGGTGGCGGTGTGAGAGAGAGAGTGGGTTTGTGGGAGAGAGAGGTGGGGTTGTGGGGGAGAGAGATGGGGATGTGGGAGAGAGAGAAAGGTGGGGTGTGGGAGAGAAAGAGAGGTGGGGTGTGGGAGAGAAAGAGAGGTTGGGGTTAGGGGGTGTGGGAGAGAGGTGCTAGTGTAGGGGGAGGTGTTGGTGTGGTGGGGGAGAGAGGTGGGTTGTGTAGGGGAGAGAGAGAGGTGCGGGTTTGAGAGATAGAGGGGGCTCTCACAAGGCTGCCAGCACTGGGTGGGGCAGTAGCGGCTCAGTGGACACTAGTCCTGGGAAAGCTATCTGCGGCCCTGAGTGCCAATCCGGGCACCTCTTCTTCTTTTTTTTTTCTTTCCTTTTTTTTTTTTTTTAACAAAAAAAGCACTGACTATACTTTATATATTCTATGAGATTGTCATACATTTAATTGGTTAAACAGACATGCATATAGGTTCAATAGGTACAATGTTTTGTACTGAAAAAAGAGTATACCACAAAGCTTTTGTTAAATATTCCAATCACCTTTTTGTTCTACAAGATTCCCACTACTACAGCTCAACTTTGTTATAGCGCGGTCCTTGGGGGCCACCCGATCTGACCGCGCTATAACCGAGGTCGCACTAATGTAAAATAAAATGGCCGCCATGCACCCGATCGGGTGGGGGGCGGAGGAGGGGGGAAGAGGTGTAGTGAGGCGCCGGCAGCCCTACACGTCCCCCAGCAGCCACCGTAATTCCCCCAGCATTCCCTGCACTCCCCCCAGCAGCCTCACTTCCCCCAGAAGCTCCACATCCATCCCCCAGCCCTGCACTGATCCCCCACGCCAGCCCTGCACCGATCTCCGCACCAGTCCCCCAGACCTGCACCGATTTCCCTCCCCCCAGCCGTTGGCGCTCATGTCACTGAGGGTGGGCCCGGCGGAGGGGGCGATGGGTGAAGACGAGCCGTGGGCCCAGCAGTTGGAGGTAGCCATGGAGGAGACCCAACGTTCGCAGCTTGCCCTGGTCATCCTGAGAGCTCAGCAACCTGGGGAGAGAGACGGCCAATGGGTGCAAGCTCTCAGATAGCGCCCAGCTCCCAGGGCCCAGCTCCTCGACCCCTCCAACTCCCGCACCAATCCCCCCCTCCCAGCCCCCCACCGATCCCCGCCAGCAGCCCCACGATGCCCCAGCAGCTAACACCAAAGGTAGGGGGGAGGGCTGTGTGTGCTGTGTGTGTGCTGTGTGCTGTGTGTGTGCAGTGGGTGTGTGGAGTGTGTGTGTGCAAATTTATTTTTATTTTTTTAAATATTCGGGGTCCACGCTCAAACCGTGTTATAGCGGATCGCGCTATAATCGGGATGAGCTGTATTAATATTAGGAATTTGAATAAATAGCAATATTTATGCCATTAATGATCACCAAAGTGATCAAGAAACCAGCACAGCACAGGGAGTAGAAGAAAAATTAGTTATTCAGTCCATTATGCAGACATAGCCCCACGTTTCGGTCCCCAGCGGGACCTTCTTTAGGGGATGAGGATAAGTAAATGTAGCAAAGTGTTCCAGCAGTAAAGTAGCCCCACTAGCCACCTAGGCGGGGGCCCCCATGGCTGGGGGGCAAGTCTCTCCATCACCTCCCAGGGCTCCCTGGCATCTCTCCTTCCTGCCAGCGCCAGTGAGGGGATGGGCAACCAGGGGTGCGGGATGGGGAGGAGCGGGGGGATTTAAATCACAGCCGGGCGAGAGCGCGGCCATTCTGATCCAGGCTACAAATCTTCCCTCACACCGTCCCTTGTTGGTGAGAAGTATTAGCATGTAATCAGTGTTTGGCCACTCGTTTTGGTCAACGAGTAGAGATAACAGTTACCAGTGTTTGCTACTAGTATATTCGGGATCAGGGGTTAGTAGCCATGGGGAGGAGGACCAAGCAGCAGGCAGTATCCCTAGAGCTGCTCTGAGGCGGGGACCAAGGGGTGCTGGCGCTGCAGCGACTTTGCATTATGCTCTCCCATGGAGCTCTACGGTCCTCAGTGATACCCCCCTAAGGCCCAGAAGGCGGCGTCACCAAGTGGATCGGGGACAGCACAATTGTCAGCAATGCTGAGGGGGCGACGCAGGCTTTGGCCCCTTCACGGGCCTCCCAGTAATGGTGGCGAGAACTGGATGCGCATACACACCTCCGGGGGGGTGCGGCGGCATGGGGAGGCAGGGATGCCCCTTATAGGACTGATGGCATGGCACTAGGGGGGGCAGGGCGGGCCGCCGGGGGTCCATTATTGTTTACAGCGCCTGCGGCAACCTGCCCGGCCCAGGCGGCTATACCCACAGTCTTATTCGGAAGTGCACAGGTACCCAAGTCAGCCACAGCATCGGAGGTGAGTAGGTTGTCGGACGTGGTGTTCCATGACGTGTACACGTGCAATGTCAGTCCGCGGGGCATGCATTTGCTAAATGAGGTAAAAGAAAAGATTTGGGTGGGGGAATACGTGGAGCTACTACCGTTACTCCTAGGCTATAGGGAAGCGGTTGCAAGGTCATCCAAAAAAGTGGACGCCAGGAAGGAGGACGTGGAGAGACGTCTCTTTCCGCGTACTTTTGACAATTGGTCGCTGGCCTTTTTAAATCCTGGTGGGGTTGATTGGGGAGAGGGTACCCCACTTATGTTCGGCACTCTTTAAATACCATGATATTATGGTGAGAGAATACCACAGGAACATTGGCATAGGTTGGTGGGCTTATAACGAGGAATTCAGGCAAAAAAAATGGGTATCTTTTCTAGGGACATGAAGGATGTGGATCTCTGGATGGAGAGGATCGGGTTAGATGGGCTGGCCCCCCTTTCGTGGGTGGGCAGACAAGGGTGGTGGTACAGGGCACATCAAACGGGAGCCAGTCAGGCGTCTGTCGGGCATTCAACCACCGGTCGATCGAACGCGAAAGAAGGTGAATAAAGCAGTAGGGAAAGTTCGTACATTTCTCGGATTTTAGGTCAGATTTATTTAATAATGAGTTGCAGGAGGGGGTGAAGAGAGTCCTTGCAGGTTTGGCAGTACGGGCCTAGTTTAATGGGGTTTAAATAGATCTGTTATGGCAGCAGTTGGGGGGGGAATAAAAACTTGTCCCTGCCAGACGAGGTTAGGGTTTGATACAGCCAAGTGGGAGTGGCGAGTGGGCAGGGTCAACTGAAGTGACTTCCGGGAGCCCACTCGCGACAACAGCAGGGTCACGTGGGCCCGGCTGGAGGGTTACAGGGTCAGCGGTTCAAGGACCGTCTGACTTTTCACCTGTTAAGAGTACAGTCTGGCTGGGGACTGGCATTTACTCAATTATTTAATAAACAAAGCCGCAGCCTTTTAAACCTCCAGATCCAGTCTCTGTCGTTATTTGTATGTGTCTATGTGGGTACTCGGTAACGGGAGCTACCTCGCAGTCTCCCTTGTCATGAAATACTACAATGTAGCTGTGTGAGCTGTATAAAACATCGGATAGGGAAACTTTTGAAAGCAGCTGATCCTAGTCTCAGCTAACAGGACTGTGACCTCTGTAACGTGGATCCAGATAGTTTCGTCACACTATCATATGACTTCATCAGGACTTTTACTCTGTGTGCGTGTGCATATATATATTTTTATTTTATATATATATAAAAATATCTGTATCAAAAGTGCACGCTCCATAGTGTAAAAATGTATAAAAATATTTCATCAAGACCAAGAATAAAATAGGTACACTCACAAAAGTAAAGTGTCAAAGCGCATGTTTGAGAATGAATCTCATAGTCACCATCCAGATATGGATAGATGTAGACGGAGGGTGATGATTTCTCATGATCAGCGGGTTTGGTGGACTCAAAGAGATTATTGCAGGCGTCTTGCGAATGCCCCCGGAGTGGGAAAACGTCCTTCCAGTATTCCTCTATTGGCGTGATGACGTGAATACAACGTCCCTCTGCGTTTCGTCGCAGAGATCGCATTATTATGCATATTAGCGCTATATATTTTCATAACATAGATGGCGTGCATTTCTATATGTAATTGTATTGATATATACTTGAGTAATCAAAATATAATGGGTGAGTTGCGGGTGGTTCAGCGAAGCTAGAGACAAGTGAAATACAATTGTTTTAAGGTTCATGCAATATATTCCTCTTACCAATATATATGTGTGTCACGTGTATATATATATATGTGACCATGCAGCAAGCTTAAGCCTATAGGGAACCATGTTAAAAATGGTTATTGAGGCAAAAAGTGACACTGTGTGCTCATTTGCATGTCATTTCCCAGAATCCCTTGCTGCAGTGGAAGTGCTGTATGCTGGGTGATAATGGGGAAAGGCAGGGTTGCAGACCTGCCTGAGACATGCAGATGAGCATACAGTTATATTTGCATATTTGCTTTCCTGTGGAGGGTTTTTGTCACTTTTTTTACTCACCATAACTTAACTCAGTATTATGGTTTAGCCTATCCCATAGCCTCTCTTGCATTCCCAGTAAAATCAACCCCACACTGATGAGACCCATCAAGGTCGAAACAGCTGTCTGTGGGTGGTTTTCTGGGTATGCACCTTAACCCTGGCTGTGCTCAAAGCTGTGACCATGCAGCAAGCTTAAGCCTATAGGGAACCATGTTAAAAATGGTTATTGAGGCAAAAAGTGACACTGTGTGCTCATTTGCATGTCATTTCCCAGAATCCCTTGCTGCAGTGGAAGTGCTGTATGCTGGGTGATAATGGGGAAAGGCAGGGTTGCAGACCTGCCTGAGACATGCAGATGAGCATACAGTTATATTTGCATATATATATATATATATATATATATATATATATATATATATATATATATATATATATATATAGAGGTATCAGTACCGTGTTAGCCGAGCTTCAATAATCAAAAAATAAATAGATGATACCGTTCTGTGGCTAACGAAATGCTTTTATTTGTGCGAGCTTTCGAGATACACTGATCTCTTCTTCCGGCGATGTTACAATGAATGAAGCAAGGATAACTTGAAAACAGTGTCTCTTGGAATGTTATCTGTGCTTCTCCTTCCCCCGGTGTGGATGTGTTTTATGGCTAGAGGTGTCAAAGGGTAACTGAAAGCAAGTGAAGAAAGAGTGTGTATGTGTATCAGTGTGAATAAAAATGAATGGAGAGCCCACAGTATAAACAGTGCTCTACACAAGGTGTGTGTGGAGTGAGAGGGATATAAATGGTGTGGGTGGGTGTGGAAATGTGAGAGTTTGTAGCACAACTAAAAGTGTGTGTGGATACTATGTGGTCCCTATTGGTGTATATGGATGGAAAAATAAGGAGTATTAGTAAAGGTAAAGGTAATCTTAAAACCCCGAAAGAGAGACGGTTGCATGAATACAAATTTATGCAACTGTTCGGGACACTTAGCAGTGGCCTAAACAGAGATCGAAATTTTATGAGTCATTACTGACACTAGCGAACTCTCTTCCCATGAGCGCTAAAGGCCATGTCTGTACATACTGTGCTATATGTATGCACACACAGCTGTCTCTCACACATACTAATACTCCTTATTTTTCCATCCATATACACCAATAGGGACCACATAGTATCCACACACACTTTTAGTTGTGCTACAAACTCTCACATTTCCACACCCACCCACACCATTTATATCCCTCTCACTCCACACACACCTTGTGTAGAGCACTGTTTATACTGTGGGCTCTCCATTCATTTTTATTCACACTGATACACATACACACTCTTTCTTCACTTGCTTTCAGTTACCCTTTGACACCTCTAGCCATAAAACACATTCACACCGGGGGAAGGAGAAGCACAGATAACATTCCAAGAGACACTGTTTTCAAGTTATCCTTGCTTCATTCATTGTAACATCGCCGGAAGAAGAGATCAGTGTATCTCGAAAGCTCGCACAAATAAAAGCATTTCGTTAGCCACAGAACGGTATCATCTATTTATTTTTTGATTATATATATATATATATATATATATATATATATATATATATATACATAGAAAAAGATGTATACATATATATGCATGTGCATATGTACATATAGTGATATATATCTACCTATCTATATTATTGGAATATTTAATGGAGTATTTAATTAGATTGCATTCATATTAAGGCAATAATATGCTGGGATTATGACGAATCTGGAAATCACCTGCATACCGTGAATCCCAAGTAATGGCTTGAGCAATGTGCAATATAGCGGTCTCCTAGCAACAGAGTACCTTTATTTTCAAAGCTCTTTCCCAAGCATGTGCCAAGCAAAAAATGAAGCACTGATACACAGTGCATAAACGTAGACGGTTCCTATTCAATGCATAGCTGGCAACAAAAAAAATGTTTATACCTGTTACACCTGGGACGTGACACATCTAGGATAATGCTTTGAGCATGCAAAATGATTTGTAGTCTGATTTACATAAAAATATATATTGGTATCGTGGCTGCAGAGAAAGTAACTAATTACCCAACGACAACGTTCAATAAACCGAAATATTTCCGTCAACGCATGAAAAAGAAGTGGGTAAGCTGCTAAGAAATAAAGTTCTAATTACACGCAGTTTCTAATAATTGCCATTTAATTACGTTATTTTTGGAGTATTGAACTGTTGCTTTTGGCAAATGAGTTCCAATTAGTCTTTAAGAAAAAGACGAAAATCTCCTTGCAGTATTGATATGCGGGGGGAAAAAAAACCACTCGTCTAAAAATAGTATAAGCTTCGCTGCATCATTAATAAATAACATCTTTTATTTTTTACATCTTTTTCCTCTTCCTTTCTGCTGCTTGGGATGACCTATAAAAAAAAAGGCAACAGAAATAATTTTTTGGCGAGGCATTGGGACTCTCAAATTCCCCTGTGTGTTTGAACGTATCCACAGCACTGTATGTGCTCCATCATTCTCTCAGGAGGTCACACTATCTCATGGCACCTGTCCTATGCTGCTCTCTAATTACTACCGGTGGTTCAGCAGCAATGGAGACAAAGCCGGGGCTGAGGAAATGATTCAAAAAGGGATCCTCACAGCTATTTTTATTTTCAATTCGCAACTCATTACAATAATAATAATAATAATAAAAAAACTGCTTTCTCCCCCCCCCCCCCCATACCCCCTCTGGGAGATCTTGCTAAAGCTACAGGTGTCATGGTGCTTGTTACCTGTGAAGGTTCAGGATAGATGAGCGTCCGCGATGGTAAGGGGAAACAGGACAGGCTTTTGGTGATCCTTCAGGCTCTTCTCATGGTGTCAACACCTCCAGTCATCGCAGGCTCCAGGTGTACTGGAGACAGTCCTCACCATGACAGTCTTCAAGCATACCCCTACCCAATAGACTGTAGACTCAGGCAGGGGTATATAAATCAGGATCATTTATTGCATCCACTGCAGGTGTTGTTACAGTGAATACAGTTGGCAGCATAGGATCCCAGGCCTCTGGATGGTGCCTGGCCTTCTCTGAATTGAGGCCTTGCAGTCTGGCAGACCTCCTATCCTCAACACCATAAGGGGCTGAGACCACGTCTCCTCCCGGCCGAGAGGGACACAGTTCCACTCCTCCGCAGAATAGACTCAAAACTAGACTCCCTATAATATAGAATGCCTCCTCTGCTAGTAGAGAGGGGGAGGGCACAAGGTTTACATCGATTGGCTGTACACAGACCCAGTTTACCTCCACCCCTGTCACTCAAAGAGGTTGCATGAGGGGGGGTAAACCCCACAGGATAGCCTGCCACTGCCTGTAGCTACTAGGACTTACGTGACAGGGGGCAGAAAGTATAGCCTGGACCAGCCATGGCTACATGTACTTTATGAGCAAATGGCAATATACTAGCTCACAAAAATGGAGATGTTGCCTATTTACCTGTGTTAATGCAACTTGCTACCCTTTGCACGTGAATTGGGAGTTTTTTTTTGTTGTGGGGTAAAATGCTCCTAGGTTGTTATGAAGTAGAAAATGGATGGTCCAAAAAACCCCATAGAAAAAAATCAAAACTTTTTGACATTCAACATACTGTTATATAATATTTAACCATGTTATATAAAGTCATATGATTCCTGCAATAATTGAATGGTGCTTTGTAGTTATTAAAGCAATTAGTACATCATGGATGTTATCTCTTGTGGATTCTCAGTAAAGTATACAGTTGTGTGAAAAAGAAAGTAAACCCTCTTTGAATTCTATGGTTTTACATATCAGGACATAATAACAATTGTTCCTTAGCAGGTCTTAAAATTAGGTAAATACAACCTCAGATGAACAACAACACATGACATATTACACCCTGTCATGATTTATTTAACAAAAATAAAGTCAAAATGGAGAAGCCATGTGTGAAAAACGAAGTACACCCTTACTGCTTCCATAGGAATTAAGATGCTATGTAGCAGACAGGTGCTGCTAATCAACTGCCCTTGATTAATTGATCATCAGCAAGTGTGACCACCTCTATAAAAGCCGAAGTTTTAGCAGTTTGCTGGTCTGAAGCATTCAGGTGTGTGTTAACACAATGCCAAGGAGGAAAGACATCAGCAATGATCTTAGAGGAGCAATTGTTGCTGCCCATCAATCTGGGTAGGGTTATAAGGCCATTTCCAAACAATTTAAAGTCCATCATTCTACAGTGATAAAGATTATTCAAAAGTGGAAAATATTCAAGACAGTTGCCAATCTTCCCAGGAGTGGACGTCCCAGCAAATTCACCCCAAGGTCAGACCGTTCAATGCTCAGAGAAATTGCAAAAAAAACAAGAGTTACATCTCAGACTCTACAGGCCTCAGTTAGCATGTTAAATGTTAAAGTTCATGACAGTACAATTAGAAAAAGACTGAACAAGTATGGTTTGTTTGGAAGGGTTGCCAGGAGAAAGCCTCTTCTCTCTAAAAAGAACATGGCAGCATGGCTTAGGTTTGCAAAGTTGCATATGAACAAACCACAAGACTTCTGGAACAATGTCTTTTGGACAGACGAGACCAAAGTGGAGATGTTTGGCCATAATGCATACCGCCACGTTTGGCGAAAACCAAACACAGCATATCAGCACAAACACCTCATACCAACTTTCAAGCACGGTGGTGGAGGGGTGATGATTTGGACTTGTTTTGCAGCCACAGGACCTGGGAATCTTGCAGTCATTGAGTCGACCATGAACTCCTCTGTATACCAAAGTATTCTAGAGTCAAATGTGAGGCCATCTGTCCGACAGCTAAAGCTTGGCCGAAATTGGGTCATGCAATAGGACAATGATCCCAAGCACACCAGCAAATCTACAACAGAATGGCTGAAAAAGAAAAGAATTAAGGTGTTGCAATGGCCCAGTCAAAATCCAGACCTGAAGCTGATTGAAATGCTGTGGCGGGACCTTAAGAGAGCTGTGCAAAACAAATGCCCACAAACCTCAATGAACTGAAGCAACGTTGTAAAGAAGAGTGGGCCAAAATTCCTCGACAACGATGTGAGAGACTGATAAAGTCATACAGAAAACGATTACTTCAAGTTATTGCTGCTAAAGGTGGTTCTACAAGCTATTGAATCATAAGGTGTACTTGGTTTTTCACACATGGCTTCTACATTTTGGCTTTATTTTTTGTTAAATAAATCATGACACGGTGTAATATGTCATGTTGTTGTTCATCTGAGGTTGTAGTTACCTAATTTTAAGACCTGCTAAGGAACAATTGTTATTATGTCCTGATATGTAAAACCATAGCATTCAAAGAGGGTGTACTTTCTTTTTCACACAGCTGTACATTGAAATACAAACAGTAATTCTGTTACACTATACACTTGTTATATCTGATTGAGACTGTATTATGGATCAAAATGGTGCAATGTAAAATTAAGATCTATTTTATTTTTGCTGTTTGGTTCATTGTCTGCATAATTTATTAAGTTGATGTAACTTAATAACGGGGCCTGTATCTCATGAAGTAGGGGGTTCCCGAGGCTGAAACCAATGCGGTGCAGCTCAGGAGATCCCCTACTCATGTACACTAGTATGAATACACACATATCAATAAAAAATAATTCATTATCGTAGCGGCTAGCCGCTATGGTAATGAAGCTGCATTAATATAATTTTTTATTAATAGTGTGGGAGCAGGGTGTCTCCCGAGATGAACCGCATTGATTTCAGCCTTGGGGACCCCTGCTTCCCGAGTTACAGGTTCAGATATGGAG
The DNA here is from genome assembly GCF_040206685.1 of Ascaphus truei. Classification (NCBI taxonomy): domain Eukaryota; kingdom Metazoa; phylum Chordata; class Amphibia; order Anura; family Ascaphidae; genus Ascaphus; species Ascaphus truei. Next base: position 347,116,861 of record NC_134483.1, read on the forward strand.
TGCCGATATCTTCTCCAGTATTTAAATGTCTCGCGTCATGTGACGTGTATGTTTTAAAAATGGCAGCAACACTGGCATCCGATGCCCCATACAGAATCCCGTAGCCCCTATGCATCACCGATCGTGGTGGTGCAAAAGAAGAATGGGTCGGTCCTATAATATGTAGACTAGCGGACCCTGAATAACCACATCATACCCGACCAGTACACTCTAACGCGGATTGAAGAACTTCTCAACGTGCTGTCGGGAAGCCAGTGGTTCAGTGTACTAGATCTGAGATCTGGGAACTACCAGGAACCAATGAGTGCAGAAGACCAGGAGAAGATGGCATTTGTATGTCCCCTTGGCTTCTACCAATTCCCCCACATGCCCCAAGGCATTTGTGGTGCCCCAGCAACATTCCAGCGTTTGATGGAGAAGACCATTGGAGACATTAACCCACGGGAATGCTTAGACTACTTGGACGATATCATCGTCTTCAGTAAGACTCTGGAGGAACACGAGGAACGTCTGCTGAAAGTGCTGGATCAGCTGGGCCAGGAAGGCTTGAAGCTGTCTTTGGACAAGTGCCGGTTCTGCCGCACATCAGTGACCTATGTGGGACTGTGAAAGGTTGCGTCCCAGCCTTTGTTTAAAGAAGCCGCAGCATCAGACCCTGGGAAGAATGGAAGAGGCTTTTGCTGTTCTCTGAACCTTCTTTTTATTAGGTATTCTACATTCAGGTGTACAACAACCAGTTCCCCCAGCGTGATGTCTCCATACAGAGAGTAGCCAGCAATATCTGCATTAGAAAGTTTGCATCCTTTCACTGAAGTTCCACAGACATCCTCATATCACATAACAGCATTAACGAGTGCAGAAAAAGAACAACCTCCTATCACACAGCAACAACAAGGAGTGCAGCAGCCACTAGGGAAATAAACCCCCTCCCTTTTATTACTGGTTAATTTGGACCAAACCAAATTAAGTATACCACACAGGGGAGTTGTCTCCCAAAACTTACACAATTAGCAAACATAATACACTTCACACAACATACAATTTTCTATAGCAAGCCCCCCAAAAAACAGTACCTTTCACAAACATTGCATGCATGTCTTTACTCTGTAAAAGAAATGACATTCAGTATCACTTACTTTAATTCCCCCCCTCCATACCATGGTATAATCCACCCTGGATGGTATGCAGGAAGGAAACGCCCTTTTCTTTTTAACAGAGACTGCCCATGGCTGTGTAACATCAAACTGTGTTTAACACCAACCAGACCTGTATTGTACTGGCTGGCCTCAGGACACCACATTAAAAGGTTAGTAAAGTTTCAGGTAAAGGAAACAAAGAAAAAAAAAGCTGTGTGTGCACGCGCATAGTAAGTGAAACTTCTTTGACTTTTGTCACAGAAATTGACTTATAACGCACGTGCTCGGCACACATGTGTCAGTCAGTGTATGTGTCAGTCAGATAGTATGTATGTGTGTCAGTCAGAGAGTATGTATGTGTGTCAGTCAGAGAGTATGTATGTGTGTCAGTCAGTGTGTGCATGTGTGTCAGTCAGTGTGTGCATGTGTGTCAGTCAGTGTGTGCATGTGTGTCAGTCAGTGTGTGCATGTGTGTGTGTCAGTGTATGTCTCTCTCTGTGTTGTGTGAATGTCTCTCTGTGTCGGTCAGTGTGTGTATGTGTGTCAGTCAGTGTGCGTGCGTGCGTGTGTATGTGTATCAGTCAGTGTGTGTCAGAGTGTGTGTGTGTCAGTGTGTGTGTCCTGCCCCCTCTCTCCTGACTCTCCCCAGCACACTTGTCCTCCCCCCAGCACCCTTATCCTTTCCCTGCAGCACCCTTTTCCTGCCACCAGACCCTTTCAGCAGTCCCCCCCCCTTCCTACCAGATCGCGGCACAGAGGAGATGGAGGCAGTGTCGGCGGGGGGGAGGGAGGCAGTGTCGGCGGGGGGAGAGGGAGAAGCGCGTCATCGTCAGCTGGAGCCGACTCGGAGGCTTCTGATGGTGCTGTGGGGGACATGGGTTACGCAGCGCACTCATCACCCCCCTCCTACCCCCCCCCCGTTACCGGAGCAGGAGCAGTTCTATGCCTCAGCCGGGGCATGCACCGGGAGGAGAGGCGGCAGGAGATCAGGGCCTGCATAGGGCCCCGGGGAGCAGTGTGGGCTTCAGTGTCCCTGTGAGGAGAGTCATGGCGTCTTGAGCGTCGCCATGACTACCGGGCATGCGCAGCATATCAATGGGCGGGGAACGGCGGCAGTTAGAAGTGGCTGTATCTCCTCGGGCTGCGGTCCGGCACCGGGTCTCTGAGGAGTGGCGGCGGCGATTACATTTTAAGGGGGAGCGGCGCTTGTTAGGAGCTGCGGCGGCGAGTAAATGTTGAGAGGGTGGGAGTGTGTAAGCGGCCGTGTGGGGGGGAACAAAGACGATTAGGAGCTGAAAAGAAACGGTTAGGAGCGGCGCCGGCGGCTATCGCCGCCGCCGCCAGATGTGATTTGCCAGAACTCACCCCGGCCTCAACTGCCAGCACTGTGACGTCACATCCGTTTCATTTTCTATCCCCACAATCCATTTTTGTCCCATCACGAATGAGGTGCCACTAAAGAAGTTTCACTTCAAAAGATTGCTGGGCCCAGCAAAAAAAGACAGAAACAGAAAGAAAGATAAAGTGGTGCACTTGATGCCAGAAAGCAAAACATGCATACAACTTCCACAATAGTGCAAGCAGCCCTGTCACATATCCCCCACTTTAAGAGGAAAACAGTCAGGATTTTTCTCCAATATACTTTTGTAAGAGACAGGGGTGCTGCAATTTTACTCTCCTATACTGAGAAATAGGGAACCTCCGCTTTGTTGAAATTGCCTCCCCAGACGTTACTGCGTCTTCCTTACTTTCCAACTGCAATCCCTGATATGCCTCACTTGCCATATCAGGTTCACACTCTCTCAGGCCCATCAAAGACAATTTTTCTCTCTCTTTCCAACCTTTTAACAAATTAACATGGTATATAGACTGGTCCTTTCTTCCTGGTATGCTTACTTGGTAGTTCACAGCCCCCTTTCTTTCCACAATGGTATATGGGCCTTGCCATCCAGCTACCAGTTTATTCTCTCTATCGGGCAACAAGAGAAGCACTTTATCCCCAGGAAGGAATACCCTATCTCTGGACTTTTTGTCATACCACACTTTCTAGTGTTGTTGAGCCTCCCTCAAATTTTCATTAACCAGATCCTGCATCCGGATAATCCTTTCCCTCATTTGGGTAATATATCCTACTACATTATCCCTCAAAGGATCCCACTGCCCCCAGGAATCTTTGATTAATGCTAGCAGACCCCGGGGTTGCCTTCCATAAAGTAGCTCAAATGGGGAAAATCCTGTTGAGGCTTGTGGTACCTCCCTGTATGAGAACAATAAATAAGGCAACCACTGGTCCCATTTGTTAGGCTGCTCACCTACCACCTTTCTAATCATCCTTTTTAGTGTCCCGTTTAGCCTCTCTACTAAACCATCAGTTTTGGAGTGATATGGAGATGTACGTAGGGTCTGGATTCCCAACAACTGATACACCTCTTTCATTAAATTTGACATGAAATTTGATCCCTGATCCATGAGAATTTCACAGGGGATTCCTACCCTTGCAAATACTTGAATAAGAGCATTTGCTACATTCTTAGCAGTAACACTGGGCAGGGGAATTGCTTCTGGATACCTGGTGGCGTAATCACATAGTACCAGTATATACTGATTACCTTTAGAACTTTTTTGTAAAGGACCCACCACATCCATGGCCACCCGGTCAAAAGCTTCCCCAACTACCGGTATAGGGATCAATTTCCCCCGATCCATGATGTTTACTGGGGCCACCTGTTGGCATATAAGACAAGAGGCACAACATTCTCCCACATCCTTATGTACTTTAGGCCAAAAAAAATGCATTAATATTCTACATAAGGTCTTGTCTCTGCCCATATGACCCCCCATGGGAACATCATGTGCCAACCGAAGAATCTCCTTCCGAAATACTTTTGGCACCATGACCTGCCCCACCTGAAAAGAAGACTGGGGATCCCTGCGGACCCTGGTTAATACACCCTGCCGTAATACATATGATGGTATAGGCCCAAACTCGCTCATCTCTTCAGTTACCACCTGCTGAAAAAAAGGGTTTAGTGAGCTGTCCTACTGTTGCGCCTCTACAATATCCTTGCCCCAAACATTATTGACCTCATCCAAGTCCTGAACCCCTAATTCTCTAGGACCGAGTGCTTTGTCCTTTCTTTTTTGCCTACGGGATTTCCTGCCTCTCCCTTCTTCACCAAAGATCTCTGGGTGAAAAGGAAAAAGCCCCTCCAAAGAAGTTTTCAAAGACATGTCCTTCTCCTTTTCAGCCTGCTTCTTCGCTTGGGCCCTTGTGGTAACTGCTAAACAGTGTGTCAATAGTCCTAACAGACCTGGAAAGTCCCGCCCCAGAATCACCATGTAGGGCATATTTTGTACTACCCCTGCCTGTACTACATGTGTAACGGTACCCACGGTGATAGGCAGCGGAATGATTGGACACCGCTTATAATGTCCATGGACACATTGTATGTCCAGAGAGCCCACTGGTATCCCTTTGGAAAAGTGTCCTTTCTTTACCAAAGTACTTTCACTCAAAGTGTCTATGAGGGCCTTCACCATTTTCCCCCTAATGGTCACTTCCTTAATGAATCCACCAACATTGGTGATCATAGTACTTGGCCCATTCTTCCCTTATCGGCAATATCTGGCTATGTGTCCTGGTTTCTTACAGAGATGGCATACCCGTGTATCCTGTATAAGTGAGCTCCGACCTGCCCCCTGTCTAAATGAAGATTCCCGTACTGGTGCATGTGATGAGGGGGGAGGAGATCTTACCACTGGTCTTCTCTCACGTTCCTGATGAGCTGCCATATAGTCCTCAGCCAGGTCTATAGCTTTATCCCCAGTTTTGGGTCGATGTTCTTGCACCCACAGTCGCGCACCTGGTGGCAGAATTTCCAGGAACTGCTCAAGGACAAATAGCTCCAAAATTTCCTCTCTTGTCTTCTCGGTCGACCCAATCCACTTATTCACAAGATCCATCAATTTGGCATAAGTCTCCCGCGGTCCTTCTGAATGATTATAGTGGAGGTTGCGGAATCTTTGCCTGAACGTCTTCGGGTTGATGTTATATGGCCTGTAAATGGCCTCTTTCACCATCTCGTAGTCTTCGGCATACCCTGGACTTAGAGCACTGTAAACCATCTGAGCCTTCCCGGTCAGTGTGGGCACTAGCCTCATTACCCATTGCGATCTTGGCCACTGACTGGCTCTGGCCACCCTCTCAAACATGACGAGAAAAGCTTCAATGTCATCCTCAGGGCTCAGTTTATTTAAGCCGATCTCTTTGAGGATGATAGGCCCAGGTGCCGCTGTTATGGTTCCTGCTTGAAGGAGCTTCATCATGTCCGTCATCTGCTGCGTCTGTCGCTGCTGCATATCATCCATCCATCTCTCCTGTTGCTCTACTTGTGTGGCCCATCGCCGCTGCATATCATCCATCCAGCTCTCCTGTTTCTCTTCGCTCTCCTGTTTCTCTTCCATCTCCTGTCGCCGCTGCTCTTGTTTCTCTTCCATCTCCTGTCGCCGCTGCTCTTGTTCTGCCTGTTGGACCACCAGCCACTTCAGAAGGTCCTCCTTTCCTTCCGCTCCAGTCTTAACTGCTTCCACTGTATGGGTCTTGGGCTTGGCTCCAACATCCCCAGTGTCCTCAGTGGCCTCCAATCCCTCGTCATCCTCCATAATTACCTCCACGCCCTGCACCAATTTCTTCTGCTCGATCAGCCCTTGTCTGGTCAGGACACCTGGATATCTTCGTCTGTTAGGGCGAGCTGCGACTTTCCTTTGGGTCCTTTTCATCGGGGACCATAGGGTTTAGATGTTGGGTACAGCATCAATTATCCCTCTTCTGACACCATATGTGAAAGGTTGCGTCCCAGCCTTTGTTTAAAGAAGCCGCAGCATCAGACCCTGGGAAGAATGGAAGAGGCTTTTGCTGTTCTCTGAACCTTCTTTTTATTAGGTATTCCACATTCAGGTGTACAACAACCAGTTCCCCCAGCGTGATGTCTCCATACAGAGAGTAGCCAGCAATATCTGCATTAGAAAGTTTGCATCCTTTCACTGAAGTTCCACATACATCCTCATATCACATAACAGCATTAACGAGTGCAGAAAAAGAACAACCTCCTATCACACAGCAACAACAAGGAGTGCAGCAGCCCCCAGGGAAAGAAACCCCCTCCCTTTTATTACTGGTTAATTTGGACCAAACCAAATTAAGTATACCACACAGGGGAGTTGTCTCCCAAAACGTACACAATTAGCAAACATAATACACTTCACACAACATACAATTTTCTATAGCAAGCCCCCAAAAAACAGTACCTTTCACAAACATCGCATGCATGTCTTTACTCTGTAAAAGAAATGACATTCAGTATCACTTACTTTAATTCCCCCCCTCCTTACCATGGTATAATCCACCCTGGATGGTATGCAGGAAGGAAACGCCCTTTTCCTTTTTAACAGAGACTGCCCATGGCTGTGTAACATCAAACTGTGTTTAACACCAACCAGACCTGTATTGTACTGACTGACCTCAGGACACCACATTAAAAGGTTAGTAAAGTTTCAGGTAAAGGAAACAAAGAAAAAAAGATTGCTGGGCCCAGCAAAAAAAGACAGAAATAGAAAGAAAGATAAAGTGGTGCACTTGATGCCAGAAAGCAAAACATGCATAAAACTTCCACAATAGTGCAAGCAGCCCTGTCACAGGAACACAGTATCCACGGATGGAATAGCAACCGACCCCGCCAAAGTTGAAGCCGTGGTGAACAGGCTGAGGCCAGAGAATGTCCTGGAGCTACGCTCCTTCCTCGGATTCTGCTGATACTATCGCTGATTCGTGGAGGGATATTCAAGCAAAGTGAAGGTCCTCAACAACCTTCTCAATATATACTCACCAGAGACAGTTGTTCCTCCCATGAGAGAGGCTGAGCCTCAAGGCTACATGTACTACTCTCCAGAGAGAGTTGCGGAAGAACTTCAAAGAAACCAACGAGCAAGGCCCCCTTCTAATCGGGTAGCCTACGATTCCTTTGGGGTACCCCACTATGAGGCTCTGCAGTGGTCTCGGAGCACAATATAATCTGTGACTGTAATGCTCACCGAGTTATGCAATATTGTGTAAAGTCATGTAATGTGTTAAGTTGTACATATCGCAACGCATTTTTATTATATAACTTGGTTGTGTTATATGTGTTACAATGTTCCCAACTGGGGTCGTTTGCCTTTTTACCAGGGGGAGAATGTGGCCAGGTCCCTCTAGGTCCCCTTTCTGTCTCTTTGTCTCCAAGTGCGGGTGCGCTTGGCAGCGAAGGCAGGGGCAAGTGCTGGCAGTGTGCATGGGGAGAGCAGCGGCAGGCGGCCTGGTGATCCAGTCACCGGAGCCCCGCTGAGGGCGCCACCATTTTTGTTATGCACGCGCATGCGCAGTGGAAGATTGGACCGGAGACGGGGCGACCATTACCTGGGTTTTGCGCATGCGCATTACTGGAGCGACGCCCATTAGATAAAGTACTCTGCAGGGGAACTACAACCCCCAGCAGCTCCATGGGCTGCAGTCACATGCCACAAAACAGCCAATAGGGCTGCGAGGATCTCCTGCCCTTCTCTGCATCAGATACATTTGGCATGCTGAAGAGACCACGCCAGTCAGAGCTGGGACATCAGAAGTTAAGAGTGTGTGTGCAGGGTGTCTGTGGCCCCTGCACTAGGCCAGAGACCCCATATTAGGCCCCAGCTAGGCCCTGACTCCCCTGTAGATTGTGGCTGCTACAGGGACAGGCCCCTTAGATAGGGACACTGCCCAAGTAGCATTCTTAGTGTCAGGGACACAGCAAGAAGACGTCGCGCAGCATCAGCGGCCTGTGGTCTGGAACCAGACTACCACCGTATAAAGAGACTATTAAGGTGGGACCATCCAGCTGGATACCACCCCACACAGAGGCTTCGCTGACGATGACGACGCTGGATCAGCAGATCGCTGTTATCCTTCTGTCGGTGCTACCGGGTGTTGGAGCACCTGGCAAGTATACCCTCATCTACTAAGTGCACCAACGATACATTGTGGGCAGCACTGTCACACACATTGGGTGGGTTGGCTCTTGTGGACACCAGGGAGGTTGGGTGCCCAGGGGCACCGCACTACTTTGGGTGAATCCCATCAGGGTGTGGACATTGTGGTTGGAGGGCACTGTGGGATTACGGTCGTGCGAGGCCTATCTGGTATAGGTTGTAGTGATATACTTATTTATATCTGTGTTCAGTAAACTGTTATTATATATTATATGTGTACTTGTTGCATTGGGTCCTGCGAAGGGTTTATCCGACGTTGTCAGGATCCCTCACAGGTGGAGGCGCTGTCACCAGACGATACAGGTACACCCCAGGCTCCCAGCAGCGGAGGTTCAGGCCTCCTGTGAGCCGCAGGTAAAGCTCGCACACACTCAGTAGCCACCACATCCCCATAGGGTGGGGGAAACAGCGCTACATGATTCCCATGCGGTCATCAAAGTGTGATCACCGCCATCTTGCCCCAATTGGCAATATATGCCATTGACGTTAACAGATCTCGCTTTGATGACTCCAGGCCAATTGCCGCTAACAGATATAACATAAACGTTTCATATTAAAAGATGGCATGACTAAAGGTACTAGTTAGGAAAATAATTCATCATTCATACTTTTTGGAAATAACTATTGAGTGAACCTGATTTTTAGCTCAGGAATGAGTGAGAAGTAAGGGGTTATCCAACAGTAGACCATGTATGTGCAGTTCATGTAACGTCAAAAAAAATCATTTGTTATGAGTTATCATATTTTCAATAAAATTCGTTTTTTGGGTTTAGATTTAAGATATGCTTGTAATACTGTCCCTAGACTTCTCAACCTTACAAGAATCCATGGACAGAACAGAAATCAATGTGCACAATTGTTCAGCACTGATTGGGCTGCAGTTCCTAAAGCAGAAAGTACTATGGGGCTCTACTAAACTCTCTAAACTCAGCAACTAGGACTAGCACATGCAATACACATATATTTACCATGATTTCCCAACTAAATTCACATATTAGCTAATCTGTGCAAATACTTTAACTAATATCACCCCATTCACTTCAATGTCACTAGCACAAGCAATACTGCCTGCAGTGCTTAGTAATTTCACCCTTTAGTGCTTTTTTTCTTATTTCTCCCCATAAAGGGTGTTAATTATAAAATTGCGATAGTTCTTGAAGCCAATAGACGTTTCTGTACGATAGTGCCCTGATTGGCAATATCAAAGTTTAATGAACAATCATTAAAGGGTTTACACGTTTCTCAATGTTTTATGCAGTAACTGCATGGCATATACAATTATGGGGGAATAATTGAACTTTGTTTTTTTTGTTTTTAAAGGCCCTCAGCGTAAGAACCTCCTGCCTACCAACACAATCAACCTATGCAATTATCCCCATATAATTGCTCACCCTGGTGTGTCTTATTGCATACATAATCCACACACATACTGTAGAAATAAAGACACACGACTAACTTTTTACTTTAAACACATACCTATATTATAAGAAGATGCATTCATATGCTGAGCTCATGTCTCAATGAAGCAAGCAAAACAGGTGCAGGGTGATGATTTGGATCTAGGGGGCGGCAAATTTATGGACTATTTCACTATTTCCCTTGCTTGAGTTATATTTTCAATCTCTAAAATGTATATGAACATCACCAATAAATGGGTCACAGTAGATTTAGGATCCCCCATTCAATGCTCAATTTAAAGTACTGGAAAAGTCCACAACTCTACATGGATTAAAGCTATAGTGCCAGGTTTGCACCATACACTGAAGTTGCCATAAAGTTTGGCTTTCCAAATGTTGTTGTGCGAAAAAACACAATAATAATATCATAATAGTATCTCAAATCTTACAGGAAAAAAAAAGAAAGCTGCAGCTGTTATGAAGCTATGTAAAAAAAAAAATCAGTTCTGGCTATTTGCACAAAAATGGTTTATATTAATATTGTTCTAAAATGTAAAATTACCAAACGAATTCTCAATGAAAAATGAAAAATAAAGGCAGTTTGTAAAATGTTAAGCGGAACTGCTTCATTAAAAGGCTTTTTCTTATGCATGTTTGTTTACAAACTTTCTGGTATTTTGTCGTAGAAAAAAGGCTAATTTTGATACCTATGTCTAAGAGCATAGGGGCTCATTCGCTAAACTTTGATAAGTGGGTTATACTGTAGCACTTTAAATGCCCATATAGTGCGATATTGCCTGTGTTGCTAGTCACAAAGCTCTGATAACAGGGTAATATCGCACTAAAACAGCTTTTTACAGTACTATAACACTGTAGCAAAAAAAAAAGTACGATAAGCCAAAAAATGCCAGAAATCGCATTTTTTGCCAGAAAATGCTATTCACTAAGCAGTGATAAGCATAGCGGGCTCCTGTATCTCCGGAGGGCCTCGCGGGTCCCCGCATGTCCGGGGGTTACCATGGGTAACCGCTAAGGTAATGAAAGGGTTAAACAGCAGGCACTACATAGTTGTTGGTACAGGGGGTGGGTGAAGCTTGTAGTTGCTCCATGGTGGGTGTTTAGGCCTTGCAGGAGGGTGGCAGTAGAATTTAACCCCTTCATTACCTTAGCGGTTACAACTGTATTTCAGCTTGGGCAGGATTCTCATTAACCCCAAGTGCACCCCATGGCGCCTCTCTATTACAGTCGGCAGACTCATAGGCCTGGGCGTCTTTCTTTCTTGATCCCTTAACTTACTCCGACGGGAGTATCGTTGGACAATCCGTGAGGTCTTTCTCAGTTTACGATCACGGACACGCTTCTGTCCCATTCGCGACTGTCTCTTCACAGCGGCTGCCCTCAAGGCAAGGAATCCACATTGGGTCTCATGGGCACTGCAGTCACGCTTACCGGAGCGCATCACTTGCTTAGCGTGTAAGAGGTAGGAGGATCGATTCCCGCATTCTCCACCATATGTGACAAACGACTTTATGTAGCACTGCTGTTTGCCCAGGCTCTTCGTGACACAGTCTTCTAGGGTTTCATTTGTAGAAAAGGGGGACAAACACGTGTATACACACAAGGGGCACTCAGCTCTCAACCTTCAGCGGTTTATTTCTCCATTAGCGACACTACACATTTTTAAACACCGTCATTTTAAGTCAAAACAAACTCATAAAAATAACATCTACTCCTGTCAGGAGTCTAACTCACATGCATATCCCTATCTGCAATGTTGGCTGGGTAAGCCAGTTGCCAACTTTAAATAACACACAGAGATAACATTGAGTCCTTAACTGTCAGATGGGGACAGCGTCCCAATAGATCCTCTGATGCTGCAACACGTGGGGTGGGGGGGCCGTCTACCCTGATCTGGATCCTAGGGAGCAGTGTCCTCCCAGTCTCCAGGCTCTAAGAGAGAGACTAAGGCAGCCAAACTAACTGCAATATATTCCTCTTCCACAATTAAGAGAGCAGGTGAGTGAAAACCAGAACCACTAAACTCTGGCCTGTAGTTTCCATCCCAGAGTCTCAGCAAATGTGAAACTATGGAATGGATCATTTCCGCCCCTTTTTTTTTGCACTTTCTGTCTTAAATCGGACAGACAGCTGCCTAATATTCTGGGACTATGTCATTATATATATCCATTAGCCATTACAACCAACCTCACACTGATGATACCCATCAAGGTTGAAACATGTCTGTGAGTGGGTTTAATGGCTTTGCATCTCATCACAGCCTCTGTCTAAAAGCTGTGTTTAAAACCGCATGCATTGGCTTGAGGATTTGCTTGTGTAATACGAGCTTGAGACAAAAGGTGGCACTGAGTGCTCATTTGCATATCATTTCCCAGAATCCTTTGCTGCAGTGGAAGCACTGTATGCTGGGCGATAATGGGGAAAGACAGGGTTGCAGACCTGTCTAAGACATGCAAATGAGCATACAGTAATATTTACAGTTGCTATATATATATATATATATATATATATATAAATATATATATATATATATATATATCAAAAAATAAATAGATGATACCGTTCTGTGGCTAACGAAATGCTTTTATTTGTGCGAGCTTTCGAGATACACTGATCTCTGCTTCCGGCGATGTTACAATGAATGAAGCAAGCAAAAGGTATACTTAAAAACAGTGTCTCTTGGAATATTATCTGTGCTAGTCCTTCCCCCGGTGTGGATGTGTTTTATGGCTAGAGGTGTCAAAAGGTTCCTGAAAGCAAGTGATGTAAGAGTGTGTGTGTGTATCTGTGTGAATATAAATGAATGGAGAGCCCAAAGTATATACAGTGCTTTACAAAAGGTGTGTGTGGAGTGGGAGTGGACATAAATGGTGTGGGTAGGTTTGGAAATGTGAGAGATTGTAGCACAACTAAAAGTGTGTGGATACTATGTGGTCCCTATAGGTGTATAGGGATGGAAAAACAAGGAGTATTAGTATGACTCTGGCCATAAGATGAACGATCTGAGGGTTGCCATACTCAAAGGTAATCTTAAAACACCGAAAGAGAGACGGTTGCATGAATACAAATTTATGCAACTGTTCGGGACACTTAGCGGTGGCCTAAACAGAGATCGAAATTTTATGAGTCATTACTGACACAAGTGAACTCTCTTCCCATGAGCGCTATAGGCTATGTCTGTACATACTGTGCTATATGTATGCATACACAGCTGTCTCTTACACATACTAATGCACCTTGTTTTACCATCCCTATACACCTATACGGACCACATAGTATCCACACACACTTTTAGTTGTGCTACAATCTCTCACATTTCCACACCATTTATATCCACTCCCACTCCACACACACCTTTTGTAAAGCACTGTATATACTGTGGGCTCTCCATTCATTTATATTCACACAGATACACACATACACACTCTTACATCACTTGCTTTCAGGAACCTTTTGACACCTCTAGCCATAAAACACATCCACACACCGGGGGAAGGACTAACACAGATAACATTCCAAGAGACACTGTTTTTAAGTATACCTTTTGCTTGCTTCATTCATTGTAACATCGCCGGAAGAAGAGATCAGTTTATCTCGAAAGCTCACACAAATAAAAGCATTTCGTTAGCCACAGAACGGTATCATCTATTTATTTATTTTTTATTATTGAAGCTCGGCTAACATGGTACTGATACCTCTACATGTATATATATATATATATATATATATATACATTTTAAGTTATGGTGGGTGAAAAAGGCAACAACTTCACACTGATGATACCCATTAAGGTTGAAACGTGTCTGTGAATGGTTTATCTGGCTTTGCATCTGATTCCCATGCTGTGCTTTAAAGCTGCGTTAACAGCGAGCATTAGCTTATATGGGCTCCATGTAACAATGTTTTTTCAGACAAAAGGTGACACATTCTGTGCTCATTTGCATGTAATTTCCAAGAGCCCCTTCCTGCAGTGGAAGCACTGTATGCTGGGGATAATGGTGAAAGGCAGTGTTGCAGACCTGCATATATATACAGCAAAAATAAAACAGCGCTACTGGTAATTTGAGCAAAAATAGCAGGTTAACCTAATGAGAGGAGAAGGGTGGTAGGTCACAGAGGTGGCCTAAAAGGCTCCTATTTGCACTCGCTTGACCAGTTGACTTAGGCTAGGAAAAATTCAATCCTTGGAGATACTCCATAGCCATACATGTACAGTTATAAAATCACATTTATTAAACATATATACAAGAGACCTAATGTCTAAAATGCCACTATGTGGCTCCAGGGAAACAGAGGGAGCACGGGTGGGGGAAAATTTGCTGTTTAGAGTTATTCAGTTATTGGGAGACTGCTACTGAGTATACTGTCGTATTGGTTTTGCTAGTACTTTCCTAGGGGGAATTCCCATCATAATCCTCTGTTAGTATCATTGAGGTATATAGCCTGTGTAATAGGTTGGGATCCCAGTATGGGAAGGTTACTAGGTAGTTGTGGGCACGCAACTTAAAAGACAGACTAGTACATAGTCACTACAAGGACACTAAACCTAGGACGTGGTTAGGAGACAGGATACCCATGGGGTCATACCCATGTGGGCGCTGCAAAGCCTGTCCCTTTATGCAAGTTACTAAAAACATCTGCAAACCAGTAAGTAGTGACTATACCATCAAGAGCCACATCAACTGTCTGACAGAAGGGGTTGTATACCTCATCACGTGCAGATGTGGGGCACGTTATGTAGGAAAGACCCACAGGGCCCTTAAAGTGAGGATCCTAGAACATCTAGGGTCCATCAGAAACAAGAAGGATACCCTTGTTGCCCGCCATGTTTTAAATGAACACAATGGGGACCCCAAATTCCTTACCTTCTGTGGGATTGAGCATATACCTTGGGGTCCGCGGAAGGGTAACTGGGACAGACATCTTATGCAGCGTGAGTGTCAGTGGATATTCACACTGCAGACTCTGTCTCCAGAAGGCCTAAATGAGGGCTATATCTATTCGGCATTTCTGTAGGGATCATACCTAGACTGTCACAGTTATGGTTAAATATGAAGATGCGATAATAGGGCTGCTGTGATGGATGACTCATAGTGTCAGGTCTAGCAAGGATCAATGATATCAGACAAGGGAGCTAAGATGATGGGGACTATCTGTAGTGACCCCTGATCCCACATATTCTTTGACTAAATAGGGATGGGGTTCTTACATCCACTCTCAAGACACCAACAATGAGAGAACAGGACAATGGGTTAGTTAAATAGAGTCCTAAACTCCCGAAGTTCGTATTGACTTTAGAGGCGGACCTTAGTATAAGCTTACACTCCTACACCAACAATGAGAGAACAGGACAATGGGTTAGTTAAATAGAGTCCTAAACTCCCGAAGTTCGTATTGACTTTAGAGGCGGACCTTAGTACAAGCTTACACTCCTACACCTCACACACATATATCTAGATGTATGATACACATCACTAACACTATCTGAGGTACTTAAACCCATTGCTGACGATCACCCTAGATGATAATCAACAACATCTTGAACCAACCCATACCAACCCATACCTTACATCAACTCTCAAGACACCAACAATGAGAGAACAGGACAATGGGTTAGTTAAATAGAGTCCTAAACTCCCGAAGTTCGTATTGACTTTAGAGGCGGACCTTAGTATAAGCTTACACTCCTACACCAACAATGAGAGAACAGGACAATGGGTTAGTTAAATAGAGTCCTAAACTCCCGAAGTTCGTATTGACTTTAGAGGCGGACCTTAGTACAAGCTTACACTCCTACACCTCACACACATATATCTAGAGGTATGATACACAATCACTAATAACATCTGAGGTACCTAAACCCATTGCTGACGATCTCCCTATATGATAATCAACAACATCTTGAACCAACCAATACCATACACATTAGTTAAATCTGATCTCATTAGCAGATTATGTCCCAGTATATATACACCTTCCACATGACTTTGCCATAGCACACACGCAGTACACCCTGTGCTGATTATGTACAATCATTTCTGCCCCTTATGAGACTGTATAATACCTCATACGCTGATTCGGACACGTTACCAAGGTAACATGAATCACTGATAGCCGGACGCCTAATACACATACCCCTAACGGGAATAAGATACAGCTGTCCTCCTATCCACACAACACTGGGATTGGTTGGGAAATGCTACACGCCCCCAACCAACCAGCACTTATAGTAGGGAGGAGACTAGTGATGTCACTCCCATTACCCTGACGAAGCGCCTACGAGCGTGAAACGTGCGTTGGTACGTGATGACGCACTTCCGGTGACGTCATCCGGAGTTGCGGAAGAACACGAAGCGGGAAGCTGAGAGTTTTGCGAGACTGCCAGGTCGTATGAACAGCTGAAGGGAGCGCGCTCTCTCTATATATACACTGGTGCATGCATTTAGACAGCACCGATGACAGCATTTAAAGCGGCATAACTGACTGTCTTGCTTCATTAATAATAGCGGTGCCACGCTACACGTAGTGACGCCCAGACTGCTAACGGTTTTGTATAGCGGGGCGCTTCCATTAGGAGCTCCGTGCACCTTACTGAAGGACGGTAGAGGGACAGTATATAGGGGTCCCTAAACTATTCTGTCTATATACTACATCATATGACACATAGGGACTTTACCCTGAACTACATAGTTCCATCTAACACGGTTATAAACCACAACTACCTAGTAACCTTCCCATACTGGGATCCCAACCTATTACACAGGCTATATACCTCAATGATACTAACAGAGGATTATGATGGGAATTCCCCCTAGGAAAGTACTAGCAAAACCAATACGACAGTATACTCAGTAGCAGTCTCCCAATAACTGAATAACTCTAAACAGCAAATTTTCCCCCACCCCTGTGCTCCCTCTGTGTTCCCTGGAGCCACATAGTGGCATTTTAGACATTAGGTCTCTTGTATATATGTTTAATAAATGTGATTTTATAACTGTACATGTATGGCTATGGAGTTATCTCCAAGGATTGAATTTTTCCTAGCCTAAGTCAACTGGTCAAGCGAGTGCAAATAGGAGCCTTTTAGGCCACCTCTGTGACCTACCACCCTTCTCAGCTCAATTACCTATCCCGTATGCACCCTATCCTTATTTACCAGTCAATTTTATTCCAATTCATGGTGAGCGGTAGCCAATCCCTACCTTGTTATAACCTAGTGAGAGGTAATGAAGTGCAAGGGGTGACTACTGAAGGAACACTTTAATTTTTTTAATATAATATATATATATATGTATATATCTATATATTGTGACAAACGCCCCTCTTTTGTAGTGCTGACGTCTGTCTGGGTTCTTCCCGACACAGTCTTCTAGGGTTAATAATACAACAAACAGGATCATGCAAAGTATTATATTGCTTAAGTCAGGCTTCTGCCTGCTTTATTTTCATCCAAGTAAGGTAGTGCAGCTTTAACATGTGTAGGTTAGAGGCACTCAGACATTTTCATTCAGCAGTTCACTTATATCAGTGCCATAGCATTTCACACAGTGTCACTTTTAAGAAATAAAAACCAAATCATATAAAGAAATCCTATCCCTTTCAGGGAACTAACTACACATCAGAATCAGCCTCTAACTGAGAACTAACTGGGCCAACTAACCTGGTTCCCCAGCTTAAAACAATGCCCTCCCATTTAGGGTCACTAGATACAGCACAGTCTTTTAGCAACAGCAATAAACATTTGTTTTGTTTTGTCTTATCTGTTCGTGGTGGGAACACGGTCCCAAGTGTCCAGGCAAATCCTCTGGTACTGTGATACTTGGAGGGGCCGTCCACCCCGAACTGGATTCCGGGGAGCAGCGATACCCCCAGCCTCCAGGCTCTAAGGAGAGAGACTGAAATGCAAACCTCTCTGTTCTAAATACCTGTGCAAGTGATTAGAAGAGCAGGTGAGGGAGAACTAGACCCATTGTAATCTGTGGTCTGGATTTTCCATCCAGCAGTCTGAGTTAATGTGAAGCTGTGGAATGGATCATTTTTAACTATTCCTGCACTTTCTGACCTAAAACGGGGCAGAAAGCTGCCTAACATCTTTGGACTATGTCACAATATATATATATATATATATATATATATATATATATATATATATATATATATATATAGCAATAGGTATACCAATGAATATACTTAGGGGGCTATGCACTAAGCTCAATGGCTTTGCGTTGTGATTTTCCAAAAAAGCAGGTTCGTTAAAAAGTGAGGCCGGGGACGCGATTCACTAAGGCCTTGAGCCCATTTTTTAACATACCTGCTCAAAATAGCTCAGAACACCCACAGCGTCCGTGTTGCTTTTTTTTCCCCCTGCTAGTGTTCTTAACCTTTACGTACAGGAGATTCTGTATCTCCATGCAAGTCTGTTACAGGCGATCGTACACTAAATAAATACATTTTAATAATAGTGTACATGAGCAGGGGGTCTCAGGACCTGAACCGCATTGGTTTCAAGTCCGAGGACCCCCTACTTCAGGAGATATAGGCCCCGTTATGGGGTGCCGGTATCCCCTGCACTTTAAAGCTCCCGCGTCACGTGACCGGGACATTTAAATTCTGCAGGGGATACCGGCACCCCATAAAGGGGCCTGTATCTCCTGAAGTAGGGGGTCCCCGAGGCTGAAACCAATGCGGTTCAGCTCAGGAGACCCCCTGCTCATGTACACTAGTATTAAAACACACATAACAATAAACAATAATTCATTACCGTAGCGGCTATCTGCTATGGCAATGAAGCTGCATTAATGTACATTTTAATATTAGTGTGCGGGAGCAGGGGGTCCCCTGAGCTGAACCGCATTGATTTCTGCCTCAGAGACCCCCTGCTTCCCGAGTTACAGGCCCCGGTTTGGGGCAGCGGGTGCCAGTGTCGCCGCCATCTTTATAGCGTCCAAGACGCGACATGGGCTCTATAAAGATAGCTCCCACACACTATTATTAAAATGTACATTAATGCAGCTTCATTACCTTAGCAGATAGCCGCTAAGGCAATGAAGGGGTTAAGGCACATTAGCATGTTTATTGGGGACAATTGCCCCCAATAAACACAGCAATATACAACACACATCCCCCCCCCCGCCCCCTAACACATACTATACAGTAATGGGCAAAAAAACTATTATCCACATATGGATAATAATACATTTGCCCATTTTAAATACATATAAATTACAATAAATACAGTAAATACATATTACACTTACCTTTTACAGGCACCCACGATGAAGGCCGTCTTCATCCTCATCTTCATCCTGCCCATGTCCCTCCGATGCTGCAAAACATACACAAGAATAAAAACATCCAATGTAATGTCCCCTAACCCCTTAATCACCATAGCGGTTATTAACCGCTACAGTCACCCTCACCCACCACTCGGGAGGCCTACATACCCTCCCCCACTAACCCCCCACCCTGTGAGGCCTAACCACCCTCCCCCACTACCCAGCCGGGAGGCCTACCCACATACCCTTGGGGCCAATACCCCCTCCCCCCACCCCCAGTACCCACAATAAAAACAATACACTGCCCCACAATAAACATCATTCTATTTATTAAATACATAACCCACCCCCTTGTGCCCCCCCATAAATACATGTTTTATTCTTTTACATACAGGGTTCATACCCCAGGCCCACGGGAGTCCCCGGTGGGCCTGACGGGTCACCTCACAGAACTACAGGTTACCAGCATCATGTTTCACACAGGGTCTGGAGGCCTGTTGGTGGGTCCCGCCAGGCGCCATGGCCCACCAGGTGGTCTCCGCGGGTCACCGTGGACCACAATTGGGTCCCCACGGTAGGCCTGTGGATGTCTGGGGCCCCCGGGTCAGACCCACAGGTCTCTGAGGGGCCACGGGTGGTTCCCACGGGGGTCTCGGGACCCATGGGTGGTCCCTACGGGTCCACGGTGCCCCCACAGATGTGCGGCCACCGGTTCTTCCCCGCAGGTGTCCCCCATGGACCCGCCAGCCTGTTACCTGTGAGAAGCCGGAGGAGACCTCAGGTGGTCTCCAGAGGTCTTTTGTAAACCAAAAGGAACCAACCCTGTATGTAAAAAAATAAACCGGGCCTATACATTAAATACATACATCCCCCCCCCCAACACATACAGTACAATAATGTGCAAAATAACTATTATCCAGGTATGGATAATAGATTATTTGCCCATTATGAAACACATAAAACATGCATAAATCAAAACATGAATTTTTAATCTTAAAATCACCACATTGCATGTTAAAATAAATCCAGCAGCAATTGTAAATATAAACCAACAAACCAGCAGCTACACAAATGTATATGAAATATCACACAGTTGCATTGAGTGTGTACATGATGCAATTAATCTGTGCATCATGTAACACTATGCAAAATATATGTAACAATAAAATACACTATGAACAATGTCCCCTAACCACCAATCATGAAAATGAAATAGAAACTAAGCAACATCAATACAATTAGCATCAATCAATTAATCAATTTCCTAAAACAATTACAATACAATACAAATCAATTATACAATTCCCTATTCAATTCCTAAAGCCAAACCATTGCTAAAAGAATTCTAATTGAAAGTAACCACCATCATTCTAATCTAACTACCAGAAATAAGCCATTAAAAATAACATGTAACTAAATACAAATAACATTATTCACACCAATGACAAAATAAAGCTGATAAATACATTAGCCATACATGAAAAGAACATAAACATTAGCAAAACAATCAATTATCATCCCTGTATGTCTATCCATATAGATAGATATACATAACATACAGGGGCAATAATAGAGCATAAAAAACAATGCATTTACATACAAAAATCACATAGAATACACCCATTCAGTGTCCATGAATGTATGTATATACATAGATACATTCACAGGCATTAAATGGGACTGAAAAAATAAAAGACATGAATCAAAAATCCAAAAAACCTGTAAAGTAAAAATAATACACTTTTCTTTTGTTTACTCACCATTAGATGCCCACTCACCGAAATCCAGGCGAATCCCGGAAGCACTGGGACCAATCCACAGGTAACCATAAAAAAATAAACCCTTACAATCCATAATGGTGTCTTCTTTCTTCTATTTGTAATCCTTCCCGTCTGTTTTGGGGTCTTCTTTTCTTCTTTGGGTCTTCTCCCGTCTTCTTCCATCTTCTTCCGCCACGCCCTTCTTCTCTTCTTAGGAGGGGAGGTGTTCCATAGGCCTATGACGTCACATTTTGGTCAAATGTTTCCCACGGTCCTGATTGGACCGTGAAAAACATGTGATTTGGCCGGAAAAAAAAATTATGACGTCATTTAAAGGCAATGACGCCAGCCAATCAGAATGGCTCAGTTTGAATTGCCTTTAAGATAACGTCATCAAAACAAAGATGGCCGGCGACACATGGTACGGTAACCAATCAGAGCGTGGGAACTCTATCCCAACTCTGATTGGCTCAAGTAGACATGTTCCTGCAGTTAGAATAAGGCTACGGCCCCGCTGCCTCAGACAGTGCGGCCGCACTGCAAACAGGCGGCGGGTGAAAGTCACTGCACCGTGATCTGCGGTCTGCAGCTGACTTTTCTTGGCGGGGGGGGCGTGGCCAAAGCGGGTTGGGAGGAGGCACGGCTGTGACGTGGGGTTGGGGGGAGGAAACGTGTTGGCAAACCCTCCCACCCCTCTCCTTCAACCGACGAGGAACCGGGGCAGGAGGGGGAGGCGGCACCATGCGGGAGCCCCGCGCGCCCACAAGCTGGCCCCTTCACAGCTCCCCCGGGGGATCGGGGGCTGGGGGACACCTCCCTGCGCCACCCACTGAACCACCAATGCCAGCCTCTCCCCGAGCGTGCCAGTCTCTCCCCAGCTTCCCCCCCAACCCCTCCCCCACGCTCAATCCCCCCCAGAGCAGGCAAGAATGGGGCCAGCCACGCTCCCGCTAATCCACCCCCTACCCCCCCCCCCCGGCGCTTGCCTCCGGCCTGGGCAGCAGCCACAAGGATCTGAGGCAGAGGGGGGGGGTTAGCCCAAGCAACTTACTGACCCCGCTCCCACTTCCTTGCCCGAGCACGCAGCAGCCACGGGGATCGGGGGAAGAGGGGGACCCGGGCAGCAAAAAGTTAAAATAAATGAGAGACGTGGAGAGGGGCTGTAAACACACAACACAATATATATATATATATATACATCCATACACACACACACACACACACATCCATACACACACACACACACTTCCCTGCCCCCCACAAAGCTGACAGCTCCAGACCCGGCTCTGATTGGCTCACAGCCACACCACGTGACGCGTCACCGTTCGGGATCTCAATTCTCTTGCATCCCCTGGCGGCTGACGCGTCACAGCGTGTAGTGAGCCGTGCAGAGAGGAGGGACTGGGACCTGCTCGGGAGGATAAGAGGGGATGGTGAGTAACGCGCACGTGGCCGCGCGCACTGCTGGACGCAGCGGGACCAAAGCCTAAGAACGGGTGTTCCAGAGCGTTCCTGCAGGACTCTAGCCATTGTTCTATTACATTGATTTAAATCTTTGTAGAATTGACACTTTGTTGAACAGCGCTTGCTGAGATTCATTAAGCAGGGGTGGCCATCCTGACTGGGAGTTGGAGCCAGAATTTACCTGTCTCATAGTCAAAGGGCCACAATAAGAAAAAAAAATCTAATTAATACTGTAGCCCTGTTTCCCCCACCCCTAAGTGAGATCAGGGGGTGGTGACTGTAATTAGCTACCGGTGCTGCCCTTTTACCTGTTTGGCTCGGAGGAGCCTAAGCCTCCGCCGCTGGGAGCGTGGGGTGAATTACTCTTACTACTATATGGTGCAGCGGCTCCACCTGTGAGAGATCCCAGCAGAGTGGGAGCAGCCCCTCACAGGACACTCTTACAATGAACCACACAGCTTGGTAAAATTGAAAAGGGCTTTACTGGAACATAACATATCTCTTAACGCTCTAATGTAATGACTTATAACTCTATGGTAATATCTTATCACTCTACCAACGTAAGGCACAACTACCCACACACCTCGGAGGGCTATAACCCCACACACCATGTATCCCACACCATGTTCACAGCAATCCCAAAGTCACACACCCAACATCCCTGGTATGTGAGACAGCGCTGCCCACAATGTGTATGTATTTTATTGGTGCATTTAGCTACGATACCTGCCCAGTGCCCCAGCACCTGGGCCCGCTGATTTCTTCGCAAAGGATCCGCCGATCCCGAGATGAATCCGCCTCCGCATGGGTTGGTGTCTCGCCAGACGACCCCACCATGAAGACAGTCTTTATCACTGAAGAGGTCTGTTCCCAGACCAAACTTGTCAGGCCACGTGCACAAAGCTGTGTCCCTGACTCTTATTAGAATACACCTGGCTGCTAAGGGGATCCATTCCCTATCTAGGGCATGTCCCTGTAGCAGCTCCAACCTTTAATGACTGGGGCCTAGTGGATTACAGGCCTAGTGCACTGGGTCCCTGACCCCTGCACACCCAACCTCCCCTGTCTGTGTCCCAGCTCCAACTCCTCAAACACAGCACACAACAATGTATCTATTCCCTGCTGCAGAGAATCCTAGAGCCCTATTGGCTGTAATGAGTCACCTGTGCTCCAGCCCCTGGGGCTGCTGGGAGTTGAGAGCTCTTTTGCATTGGGGCCGCGTGCGCTATGTATCCTGCGCAAGTGCCACATTGTAATGGCCACTGCTAGCACTATCTGCTCCTGCGCAATTTGTAATGGCCGCCGGGACGCCATACACTGACTGCGCAAGCTCGAACCTCGCGCCAACCCCAACATGGCCACCGCGGCTGCTCTGCGCATGTGCAACCCGTCACGCGTGCGCGGAAACATTAAACATGGTGGCGTCCTGCCGCAGCTGCCATCTGGAGCCGCCGCAACGCCCCCGCAAAGCTGGAGGTAAGGGGGAAGAGACCCGGGAGTCAGGGGGACCGCAGGGACCCTAGCTACAATACCTATATACATTGATACAGAGCATAACCTGACTGTGTCAGTGTATAGTGCTGTCAGGTTATGCTCCGTGTCAGTGTGTAGTGCCGTCTGGCTACATTCTCCTTGTCAGTGTTTAGTGCGGAGTATAACCTGACAGAGTACAAGTGGGATATGAAAAAGAAAGAACAGGGGGGCGCAAAACAAATAGAAGTGCAAAGTCAGAGATGGCACTAACATATAAACAATGGTCAATAGTAAAATAGGTGCATGTGATATATAATATGATATATTATCATACTCACACGGCCATGTCTGGTACTAAGTCCAGGGAATTGTATCTTTATCTGTGCTGTTCCTTCACTGCAGCAGTCAGCTAATGCTCCCTTTCTGATTCGACTTTGCACTTCTATTTGTTTTGCGCCCCCCTGTTCTTTCTTTTTCCATATCCTATTGCGAGGATCATGGGAAAATCCTCCCTGGGGCTGAGCAGCAAACCACACATTTTGGGCCAGTATTATGCGTCGGTCTTTTATTATTTATTTTTTACTGTTTTTATTATTGCTTGTATCAGTATGAGGGAGCGCCCCTGTTTGCCTATACCATATAGTACAAGTGGGGGAAGAGGGGCTGACAAATGGGGAGTGGGGAAGTGGGGCAGAAACATGGGGAGTGGGGAAGAGGGGTTGACACATGGGGAGGGGGGGAAAGAGGAGGTGACACATGAGGAGGGGAAAGATGGTGGGAGATAGGGCAGTGGGTGATGGGGTAGTTGGGGGGGACAAGGCGGTGACAGGTGGGACAAGGGGGCAAGAAGGGTGATCGTCCCTACCTTGCTCTCCAGTCTCCAAAGCCAGCACCACATGGAGTTCTTAGCAGACATGGTGTATACTACCTGTACCCTGTGCCGTTTGGGAGCCCACTAGGGGTTGCTGGTCCATAGGAGCTCAGGAGAGGAGCTGGTTAGGGGTGCTCTGGCTTCTCCTCTTCCGTGTCTCTATGGTCTCTCTGCATTATCTGCTGTCAGAGCCCCGGTTTTATTTTTCCCCTTCAAGGGCCACTCATGAAGTACTGAAGGGCCATATCCAGCACTTGGGCAACAGGTTGGCCACCCCTGATTTACTTGCTTCGAAAAGTTTTCTTGATTTGTTGTTGGAGGTCTACTGAATTCCCTATTAAATGTCTTCAACAATTTTTAATGTGTTGCTGTGAAAAGCTTTGGTGACATAGTGTCTCCCTGCCGCACTCTTCTCCTTATTCTTTTACTGCTTCTGTCTTCATGTCATCTAATGGTTGATGTGGCGTTCTCACAAGTCTTACTTCAATACTTGTATCCACTGCCAAATCCCGCTTGTTCTCTAGGCTGGGCACAGTCAGGGTCTGTTGAATGCAATTAGTGAGTACAGTATCTTCATAACATTCCTGAAAGTGATTGGACGTAGACAGATTGATCTGTAGTTCTTGGGGTCTTCTTTATCTCTTTTCTTATGGATGAGGATAACAATGGCATTGCTCCGTTGTTGTGGGATTTTACTGCTCTTCAAGCAGCATGTAAAGAGTTTGCAAGGATTCTTCCAAGATTTCAGATGTAATTCCATCTTTCCCTGGGGCCTTCCCATTCTTCATGGATTTTATTGCCTGGGCCACTTCTTTTGGAATTATGCATCATCTGATGGATTATGCTGTGTCATTTGCTCTTGAACAATCTCTCATAGAAGTCCTCCACTCTCTGTAATACACAGTCGTTTACTTTCTTGTTTGAATGCGCTGATTTTCTTCGTCCCATTCATACGCTGGTGCATCATCTTATTTAAACTTTTATCTTCTTCATCATATCAAAGTTATACACTTGCGGATTATTTTTGCGTCTTGAGATTGTTTTTTTCGCGTTGATTCCTCAGTAACGGCGTAGTCCTATCTGATTTTTGTAATCTGTTTGTTGTTAGTGATGCTGCCATTCTTTTCTATGCTTTCAACTACAATCTTCATTATTATTTTTATATTCTTTTTTAAATTTACCCCCCTCCATTTCGAGCAAACTGAAGCTTTTTTTCAGCTCTAGCTGATATTCTTTGCTGTTATTTTAAGGTTCTCGATGTTGATTATTTTTGTCTTCTTTTAATTCCGTTTTCGTTTCCATATCCGCATTAAGATGTAATTTGCAGTGAACCAATTGGTGATCACTTCTTGTGTCAACACATTAAAGGACTGTGCAGTCTTCAATCAGGTGTTTCTTGTTGACTAGGACAGGGGTCTCCAAACACCAGCCAGCTTTTATGGATATAGTCATTCATTCTTTATTCCATTGGGTGCATTCCATGCCCATTTTCTGTTTTGATTCTTCTTGAAGAACGAATTTGTGATGTAGACGTTTTCACATTCTTCAAATTCTACCAATCTGTCTCCACGTTCATTCCTGTTGCCATAACCATACTGTACATAACTGATACTTTGTGTTTCTGCTGGGCACCAAACTTTGATCACACATAATAATTGAGGTGACAATAACTTTGCAGTTAAATTGATTTTTTTCATGGTAGAAGTCTTCCCTTTCATTGTCTGTGTGACTTGATGCCGAAGAATATACTTACATAATTTGAAGCCTGAATCTCTTTTCTGTTTGTCAACAGAATGAAGATTTTAGCTGCTCTTACAAGTGAGACTCCACATTTCCCTATGTTGTTTCTCCATTACTTGTTAAAAATGAAGTCTACTTGACTGATTATTACACTTTAATATAGTAGGTGTCCGTTTTTTTTATTTTGTTTAGCTCAATGAGACCTTCATCGTGTATTCTTACTCCCCTTTGGGCATCAATAGCCCATTTAATCTTTCCAAGCTCGTCTTCCATTTCTTGTAGTGCTGCTTCACACAGTCCGGCAGTTGTAAGTAGTCAGACTGAGGTTTAAATGACAACTGGTGTTTAACCACTAGGGATTCCAGTCCCGTCTGCCTCACAAAATGAGCACCATCGCTCTCCAGTATCTTCCATATTTGGGTACGAGGACTTACTTGCCTTGCTATTTGCATGTTGGCAAGTAATTTTCCCACTTTATCCTTGGTACATTGTTCAAACTTTCATAGTAAGGTTAAACCTACTAGCTATTCATCTTCTTCTTATCTTACGACCAATTTGTGGTAGTGAGATAAGGTTTTGAGTGATGGACAAGACCAAGATAATGACCTAAAGTAAGATCGGAGGATGAAATTAGCAAATTAACATGAAGAAGAGAGGCTTGCAACTGTAGTGCCTGCATGATCATTGAGGGGGCCTTCATTCAGCAGTGGATCAACAAGGGTTATACTGTATATAAAGTAAACAAAATGGCACTCACTTCATGTGTTGAGATTTCCATGCAGGGTACATACCGTCCATGTATGGTACAATACACAATTATATAAAAACCCACTGCTATATTAGAGTATCACCTGTCTTATGACACTATCTGGTGAATAAGTAATTTATGTGTTGCTACTATGTTCATTGATGGGGTTAATGCTACTTTGTGTAATATCTTCCGCACTTGACAGCCCTTACTGATTTTCACACAATGCACCCAGTTCAATGTTTGTGGCTGGAATCTATCTGCTACAAGTACTATATTATGGTATGCTGTGTATTGCACAAAACTGAGTTTGTTCAACCAACTGTCCAAACACTTTTGTACTTTGGGCCCATTGGGTTCTCTACTCTACTCACATCAGCATGATGATGTCACTAGGCGTACACTTCGTTTTCGTGCCGATTCTAGGCCACTAGGTGGGGCCGAGGATATGTCCATGTTCATTCTGTACCTTTTTAGTTGCTCTTGAAAAAGTTGCTCTTTTGTCTGCTGTATTCTATACAGTATTTGGTTGTTACATTTCTGTATGTGCATGATAGTAGCGATGCCTATTCTGTTGAACTCAATTAGATATCAATTGCAACAAATGTCTTTTATCCAAAATGTATATACAGTGCACTGTACAGTATTCTTATCTGTGTCTGTTTGTTCTCCTATCAGGTTGGAATAAAATGAGGAGATTTCTTCTACCATTGAGTTAAAGAGAACTGTTTTTGTAAAATACATGAAGATTAAATGGAGGATATATTGTGATCTGTATTCTGTTATACTATTGAACAATGCTGCTCTCTAGTAGTGATCTCAGGCTGAGCTCACGTAGGTTGAGTGACACTCACTGTACTGCATGTTACATGCTGACAAGGGCTAGGCTGTATGTGTAATGAATGTTCCATGTTGACAAGGGCTAGGTTGAGTGACACTCACTGTAGCGCATGTTACATGAGGACAAGAGCTAGGTTGCGTGACACTCGCTGTACTGCATGTTATGAGGACAAGGGCTAGGCTGTATGTGTAATGAATGTTACATGTTGACAGGGGCTAGGTCGAGTGACACTCACTGCACTGCATGTTACATGCTGACAACGGCTAGAAAACCTTAGTACTTTATGTACAGTACTACTGTAAGTGTATTAAATTTACTGCTAAAGAGTAAAAACGTCTTAAAACAATGAAACCAGTGAACACTTTATAAAACAAAACTTATTTTTTTTATTATATGAAAAACAATCCCAGTACATTTTTAGTTGATTATTGTGAAATTAATGAAACAAGTGTTCGTCCCCATAGCCGTGGGTGTTCCAGGGAAGACAGTTCAGGTATATGAAGAAAGTGGTTGCTCCAGTGACTCCGGAATAAGAATTATTGTATATCAAAGCTTTTTATGACTCATGCACTGCCCAGGGAGCCAGATGGTAAAAAAATGAAAAATGTATTAAGTGATAAACATTACCCAAAGGAGGTGTAGGACCTCCTCTGCGTTTCGCACACAAATGTGCTTTATCAAGGAGTATGGGGTGTTAATGCAAGGGACCTGCTACATATACCCCGCAGCAGCAAATCTAACATCAAAATGTGCCTAATCACGGGTCCGTGCATGACGTCACGCAACACCTACGAGGACAACACAAACCCGGATGTGAAAGCACAACAAGAACGGCCGCACTAAGGCAAAGACAGTGAGCTGTGCTCCTCCCATTCATGCTGCAGCTTACAAGATAAGAAGTCTAATAACAATCAAAGCGCATATATCACTCAACAAGGTGCACTACACTAATGCGCATGCCCCAGCTGAAATGTTAACCCATAATGCATATACAAATAAAGCGCTAAAGAGATGGAGCACAAAACAACTGCCCTATACAATGCATAATTTCCTGCATAAACTTATTTATACATAAATGGGTCCCCATTGGCAAATCCCCTAGCACACAAAAGACAAATATATAAAAAACTGTGATGGTTCAGGGGATTCCTTCCCCTTTTTTCTCTCCCTCTGTCCCATCTCCTTCCAATCCCTCTACCCTTTCCCACTCCTGTCCCGCTCCGTCTACCTCTCTCTCTACCCCACTGCCTCAACGCATGCCCCGCAAGTCTCGCGCACCCACGCGGTCCCCGAGCCCCTGCAGTGACGCTCCCCGCTCCCAGACAACCGCTATGCCCGCGGCCAGTGCCTCACCTTCCCTGGCGGCTCCATCCGCTCCTCTGCCTTCCTCCATCGGGGTACCCGCAGCGCGGTGCTCTGCGCGCCTGGTGACGCGGCCTGTGCGCGCGCTCCCTCAGCTTGTGGAGGGCGCGCGCACACGCTCTTCGTCTGGGTCCTGTCGCCTTCCGGTTCCTCCTCCCGGTGCCTGCGTGCCATCTCCCTGTTGCAGCCTGTGCGCGTGCACCCTCAGCTCCTCTTATCGGGCCTGCCACGTTCCTGACTCCTCCTCCCAGTCCCTACAGGCCATTCCCGTGACTGCCCCTTCTGTCTCCTCCTCTTCTCTCGCTGACCTATCCCTGTTGTCTCCCACTTCTCTCTCTGCTCCTCCCCTCTCTCCTATTGGTGTGTCTCCCTTTATAATCCCTGTCTGTCCTCTCTATCGTCACTCTGCATAGTTCCTGTTTCCCTGTGTGTGCTGACCTATGCTGTGCTCCCTCTGTGTCCCTGCTGTATCCTGCTCCTGTGTTTACTTTGGATTTCCCTGGCTTCGACCCCTGCTTGTCCTGGACTACCCTGCTCTCTGTACCCCTTGAACCTTGCTACGAACTCTAACTTGCTGACCTCTGGAATCTTTGGACCTGGCTTTGTACCCTGACGACTCTACTCTCTGGACTCCTGGACATTGGCACACGGATACGACCATTCTTACGCTTACACCAACAGACGTTGCAAGTATCGTTAACCACTCTCTCTACAGGCCCAGCAACGCTATACCACACTCCGGGCTTGCTCCCACTGCTGTGGGTGTGTGGTGTAATACCGTTCCCACCTCAGTACTGGGGTCTTGCCAGGTCTGCGGGCATACAGGCGTGACAAAAACACAACATCCTCTCTATTACAGATATGCATATATACATCTTAATGTTTAAACAAACATTAAGGGGCTTATGCACTAAGTGTTCATTAGTGACTTATGAAGACCTTTAAGGCTAAAATGCCTACTGAATTCAGTAAGCCTTGATAAGTCGGTGATAAAGGACTGAATCAACAAATTTTTCTCTCGTTCAAAACACATCATCGGGCGAGTGGTGATAAGCTCTTATCGCATGGTTCTAATAATCGTGCAATTCTAGAAGTCTCGATTAGGTTATGAAGGCTTATTGAGGCTCTATAATGGTGAATTTCTCCCAAAATCCTCACGCCAGGAAAAGTTGGCATGAAGCTGGGGAGAACCTGCAGAGAAGGTGGCTAGAGAGAACATAGAAAAAAAATGCATTTTTCCTGCATCAAATTGATGCCGGGGGTCTCCGGATCTGATACACATTAATACCAGCACTGGAGACCCCCGACAGCAACCCGATGCAATAAAAATGCATTTACAGGTAACTTCATTACCTTAGCGGCTAACCGCTATGGCAATGAAGGGGTTAACTACTGGTGCCATGTTTATTGTGGGTAGTGGGGATGGGTGAAGGTGGTATTTGGCCCTTAGTGGGTGTTTAGGCCTATGAGGGGGTTAGCAGGACTGGTAACCCCTTCATTACCATAGTGGTTCCCACTCCTCCAATTACCTTCCAGGCAGGCCTAACCACCCACCCTGGGACAACTACCCTGTTCATCCACCCCTCTGCCCCAAGAAACAGGCTATTGAGGTTTAACCCTTTTATTGCCTTAGCGTCTAACTGCTAAGGTAATGAAGCTGTTTTAATAAAAAAATTATACTAGTGTGCATGAGCAGCGGGTCTCCAGAGCAGAACCTTATTGATTTGAGGTCCGGGGACCCCCTGCTTCCCGAGATACAGGCTCTGTTATGGGGTGCTGGTATCTCCTATGCATTTAAATCCCACGGTCATGTGATGCGAGACATTTAAATGCATAGGAGATACCGGCACCCCACAATGGGGCCTGTATCTCAGGAAGCAGGGTGTCCCCGGACCTCAAATCAACGCGGTTCTTCTCCAGAGACCCCCTGCTCACGTACACCAGTAATACATTTTTAATGAAAACCCTGCGATCGCTTGCGAGATATGCACAGGGGGAGGCGGCTCTCTGTGTGCAGCTCTCTATGCAGCTGGGCAAGATAACTGCAGATCCATGGGTGAGCCCTTTTGATAGAGACGACTATCACATTGCCGATCCTCGTACGTTTTGGTCGATGAAAGAGACATATTCTAGTAGCCTTCATAAAGTCTTTCTGAATACCGTGATAAATACACTGGAAAAAAACGGCGGCACAACAGGACCGGTGATTTTTTTAATGAAAGTTTAGTGCATAGGACCCTAAGCATGAGCGAGTGATGAATATGATTATAAACACATGATAAATTAAAACTAAGAGTGTACAATTAATTTTATAAATAACACATTTCTACTGTCAATGTAATCCACCTCCTTAGGGTGAAATAAAATGCAGGATACTGGACTATAAAATACTATATGATCTAAATAAATCTTGTTACTCAATGCAATTATTGGATTCATTAAGTCTATGTTCTTTGATTTCATAGAGCTTGATTCTTTAGAACACATGTAAAAAATGGATTTAATATCTAACCCAATTGTAAATATGGCAACATAGACAAAAAGAGAAAGGTGGGGAGGGGGAGGGGAAGGGAGGGAAAGATCTCCCAAAGATCCATAAGACATTGGTCAACCCACCGGCTTGGCCAATTGTCTAATCTATTGGATCTTTGGAAGATGATTTGTCTAAATATATTAATAGGTACCTGCAACCTTAAGTCAGGGATCTTCAATCTTTTTTATTGGATTCAAGGGATCTTATTACCCATTTGAAGTTTCAGGTGGGGGTTACAGTCAATTTGGGTTACTCTTGATGTAACTTTGTTGCACTCAGTGATTAAACATGACATGGGGCTTGCAGCTATTCGCCATTATCTAGAGGGTCTAGATAGTAATGAGTTTAATACCACTTTTATATTAGATGCAATTTGGTTTTTACTCACTCATAATTATTATTTTTTTTGATCACAAGTTTCATTTACAGCCACAAGGCACAGCCATGGGCACTAGTTTTGCCCCATCATATGCACATTTCTTTATGGGGTGATGGGAGTCACAGTTTATTTTTAGTAATTTAAATCCATTTAGAAAACACATCACCTTTTATAAATGATTTATTGATGATCTAATTATGATTTGGGAATGTGATTTGGTAACACTGCACTCATTTTGTTATTTTATTAATCAAAATCTTTCAATTTAAAATTCACTCATAATTGTAAATATCATCATATACACTATCTGGATCTTTTACTTTTTATTGACATGAATAGGGGCATCCAAACAGATGTCTGTAGAAAATTAAATTCAAGAAATATGCTCTTGAAGGCAGACAGCTGCCATCCCCAGGCGGTCATTAAGGGTATTCCCAAAGGCCACTTCCTCTGACTGAGGAGGAACTGTTCTACTCGAGACAATTTTATCCTACAGTCTGGGGAATTGTGCAACAGATTGATCCAAAGAGGCTAGAAACGGGAGGAGTTATAACGAACTTTCAAAGAAGTTTTGGCCGTTGATAGACAATCATTGTTTCACCCTAAAGATGGGATTTCTTTGACGGGGTTGACAGATGAAAGAACCACAAAAATGAACAAAAGTAAAAACAGGTATTACAGTACCAAAAATAATAGACAGGAGCAGGAAAATGTTTCTTAGGACAAGGATGACATCACCTATGTTTATCACACAATTCAATAAATGTAGTAATCGTGTTCAACGGATTGTGCATAAGCACTGGGATCTCTTACGAATGGATAATAATTTAACAAAATTTGTTGAAAAAGGACCACGATTTGTATATAGAAGAGGAAAGACAATCACGTTGTTTGCATCTCCTAGTTATGTTACTACCCCCATAGTAGCTACACAGACCTTCATTACTAAGGGTTCCTTCAGATGTGGGGGATGTAAAATTTGTCATCTTATGCAACCATCCTCACATTTTTCAGGTTCTCATTGAAGAAATAAATTCCAAATTAACTCTTACATAAATTGTGATACACAGTTTACCTTTTAACCTGTGGGAGCGGAACTAATAATGTAGGACGAATCACCAGAGCTCTTAAAATAAGAGTTATGGAACATCTAAGATTGATTAAAAAACAAGACTGTTCATATCTCGTATCAAAACACTTTACAGAGTGTAGACTTGGGAGTGTCAATAATCTAACTGTTAAAGGTATTGAGAAAGTAACTTTAAAGGAACGAGGAGGAATAAACTCAGTCTTTTGGACCACAGGGAGGCTAATTGTATTTTTATGCTTAAGACCCGTTCTCCCTGTGGACTAAATATTGAATGGAACCTCTGCCCTTTTTTAAATTGAATTACTGAATGAAATTGATATAACTTAAAGTGTGTTATTGCATGGAAGATTTATTAGTTTTCAGTAAAATGAATTGTTTCAGAATAAGATCTGCATTGTGTATTTAATAGCTATTGTCTTTCCATTATCATCCCCCTCTCCTCTTTCTCCTCCTTCCCTTCCTCTCTCTCCCACCCTCTTTTCTCTTTTTGTCTATGGTGACATGTTTACAATTGGGTTAGATATTAAATCCATTTTTACATGTGTTCTAAAGAATCAAACTCCATGAAATCAAAGAACATAGACTTAATGAATCCAATAATTGCATAGAGAACCAAGATTTATTTAGATCATATAGTCTTTTATAGTCCTGTATCATGCATTTTATTTCACCCTAAGGAGGTGGATTACATTGACAGTAGAAATGTGTTATATATAAAATTAATTCTATTCTTTTGGTTTTAATGTATCATGTGTTTATACTCATATTCGTTTAAACAGCAAGATGTATACATGCATATCTGTAATAGAGAGGATGTAGTGTTTGTTATATATTTGTCTTTTGTGTGGTAGGGGATTTGCCAAGGGGACCCATTAATGTATAAATAAGTTTATGCAGGAAGTTATGCATTGTATAGGGCAGTTGTTTTGTGCTCTATCTCTTTAGCGCTTTATTTGTATGTGCATTATGGGTTAACATTTCAGCTGGGGCATGCGCATTAGTGTAGTGCTCCTTGTTGAGTAATATATGCATTTTGATTGTTATTAGACTTCTTATCTTGTAAGCTGCAGCATGAATGGGAGGAGCACAGCTCACTGTCTTTGCCTTAGTGCGGCAGTTCTTGTTGTGCTGCTTCATCCGGTTTTGTGTTGCCTTCATGGGTGTTGCGTGCGGATGTACACACGGGCTCGGTTGTGCGTGGTGCACAGGCGCACACACGCTGTGACGTCATGCGCGGACCCATGATTTGGTGCAAATTTTGATGTTAGATGTTTGCTGCTGGGTATATATAGCAGGTTTCTGGCATTAACAGTTATGCCGGTGCTGCCCGCAGACCAGACTCGTCCCTTATACTGAGGTGGGGACGTATATGTGCAAGCACCCACAGCAGAAGGAGCGTGTCCGGAGTGTGGTGTTTTGGCGTTGCCAGGCCAGGTGTGAATAGGTGTAGCAATACTTGCCAGTACCGGTACTGAAGAGGCGAAGTCGTTGCCGTTAGCCAAGGTCGGGGAGAGAGAGATCCGGAAGGTCGAGGTCCAAGCTGCGGTCGAGGGATGATAGAAGCTGCAAGGTCAAGAGAGAGCCGGGGTCCAAAGCCAGATAAGAACGTCCGCCAAGCCGGGTCGCAACCTGAATACACGAAGACAAAGGGTGAACTAGAATAGACGTCTGTAGCAGAGACTATGTCGAGCGGTGTGAGAGAGGTAGAACAGGTATTAAGTACTGTGGATGACCAATGGGTAGCAGTGGCAGGCCTGGAGGAGCCCTAGGACCTGTCCAGGATTGGTCCCCATAATAAACTGCCAGGTGGTAAGGTTTAGGGTTAACTAGTAATCAGTGCGTGGGCGGGGGCGTGGTTTCACTGCCAGAGCAGTGAATAAATTAACTTGTGCCGGTACGCGCTCCGTAACGGGAGGGGATGCGCGTGCAGGAGCAATGGCAGGCGCCCGAGCACCAGCCGTATGCAGAGCAGCGGCAGCCCGACGGGGAGGACAGGCAAGCCCCCTCACCACGGAGGTCGGGTGGGAGCGACGAGGACGGAGCCGCACAGCAGCGGGAGCAGAAAGAGGTGAGTGGAGGTCACGCTGCGACCGACGTGACTCCCGAGTCCTCACATTAACACCCCATACTCCTTGATAAAGCACATTTGTGTGTGAAACTCATAGGAGGTCCTACACCTCCTTTAATGATGTTTATTACTTAATACATTTTTCATTTTTTTACCCCCTGGCTCCCTGGGCAGTGCACTGCTTTTCTTCTTTTGTTTCAGGGAAGACGCCTTTTATGCCTTAAAATGTTGTCTTGCACTCTTATTGCACATGCTGTGGTCTTGCCCCAAGATTACGCCGGTCTGGGATTCAGTTAACGATTGGCTAAATAGGATCCTAGGCACATCCACCCCCGTGGACCCATGGCGGTTCCTTTTGAACAGGCCGCAAAAAGGTCTCTCCAGGGGAGAAAATAAACTAACGCCGCACTTCGTAATGGCAGTACGGGGGGAGATCGCAGCACGTTGGAAAGAGAATGAAATCCCTATAATTGCAAATATTAGGAACCGAATTTGGTCAGTTTGCCAGATGGAGAAATTGACGAGTCTGGTCAATGACACTGGCACAAATTTCCTAAAAGTCTGGTCACCATGGCTGGCACAGACAGACATACAGGGGGTAGATAGGGCCACGATTTGGCACTGATAGACGTAAATGCACTCTCCCATGAAGAGGCCCCGGGACGGTTTACGAGATCATCCAGGTTACAGGCGGACAGAACTGGTGAGTTTCAGCGGACGTAAGCCGGACACTCAGTTTTCTCAGTCGCAGAGAGCCAGCGGACGCGAGTTTACAAGCGGAACCACGTGTTCTCTCTCTAAGAGGCTGGTAGATGGGAGGAGGACTTCGGTGGGACAGGGGAAGTGTTGTTCTGTTTCAGTTGTCAGAGGGCCGTCTAGTTGTGCATCAGTGCAGCAAGGGACGTCTGGTTCGGCTTCTGTTGTCAGAGGGTCGTCTGCATGTGCATCAGTGCGGCAGGGGATGTCTGGAAATTTTATAACGCGATCCCGGTTATAACACAGTCTCATTCTGTGGACCCCGAGGACCGCATTATAATGGGGTTCAGCTGTATTTACACACCCACTCACAGTACCGTTATGTGAGGGGAAATAAGCAGGAAACATTTCAGTGTGAATTTTTACTCAACGTGATAATATTTCATGCACAGAATCTATCAGATACAGTGAACTAGTAAGCACAGTTGCAAAACAAGCATGAATTAGAATAATTCTAAACAGTGTATAAAAGCATAGAAAAGTAATAAAAGGGACAGTAATATATTATTTTTTCAACATCTCACGCCATCATCCTCATCATCTGATGGCTGTGTGCTGTGGATGTTGATTTAGCACTCTATCGAATCTGGAGAAAAAAAAAACAGGATGCTTAAAGTATACAGATACTATACATAAGGGGTGCAGAAACTGGGGGGCACTGGATTTTTATGATATCAATCAAGGATCAGTATTACGGGCTATTCGTGTCATAGGGCACAAAAGTTAATATAATATAAAATATGTTATTTACCTTCGTTAGAATTATTGCCAACCTTGCTGATGCGGATGATATTCAGAAGGATCATATTCAGATAGGTATCCATACTGAGCATTAGAGTTAAAATCAAGGTTCAACTGCTGCAGATAGAAGTCAGGTTGGACCAGGTTACCAGATGGACCCATCAAGGTATAATCAGGTTGGAGATGCTATTCATGATGATTTTCAGATGGTGTCCCTTTGCGAGATTGAGAAGCATGATTCAATCTGTTGGTCCCGTTTCTTCTCCTTATGAAGTTGCCATGATCAAACATATTCACAAAGGATGGTTCCAATACCCAAAAACCTCCTCTAACACCTGGATTGGTAGGGGGGAGAGGGGGTGCGAATGAAGCAATCATTAATTGACAAAGTAAAGTGCACTGAATTTTTCCATTTACTAGAGTCAGCTGAATCCCTGAAGTATTCATAATTGGCAATGAGATAGCCATATATTCCTGATACAGTGGCTTTCTTATCTGCATCATTAATTGCTGAATAAATGAGAGAGATTATACTACAATCTAGTTTCCCTACAGAAATGGACATTGCACTCTTTCTCAGCTCACGAAAAAGTCAGGAGTGACCACAAAGTATAACTATAAGTAGAACACATTGAACATTTACGCTTTGCAACAAAATATTAAAACAATCAAATTTTGATAATGTCTTGAATGGTCAAGGTCATAAAACAATGAGGAATTGTAATGAATTGCAGTATATTGCTGGATCAGTCTTACACCTGTTTGAGACTTACAGCACTCTACATAGACTAACTAACTTAACACATTCACTGTGTCATCTGGCAGACAGGCGCTGAATTTCAAACAAACAAATCTGAAATCTGCCTGGGATATCCTGTTTAATTCAGGTGTGAATAGCAACACGAAGAGCTGTCTCCAGTTGTCTACAACTAAACGGGATGTATATTGAATACATCTCCAAAACAAAACGATTGATGTCCAGACTTTAGTTAAGGAAAACTGAACATACATCATACAGACAGGCTATATCTGTATACCAGCCAAGTACCAAAAAAAGTATATATGAAAAATATTGAAAAAATTATAAAGGGCAATATGTGTGTTGACAAATGAAAACAATGATAAATATTTGAAAAATGTAAAATGAAAAAGAGAGTAATCGGGGTCCTAAGCCTAAACTATACTTTATAAAAAGCAGGTTAATTCAAAGTCATCGTTTAGTCCAGTTGGTTTGAGGCTTTTCAATGAGAAGATCCAAAACGCCTCCTGTTGTAAGAGTAATTTAGCGATGTCCCCACCTCTACCCATAGGGGAAACCCATGAACCCCATGGCAGAAACATTATGTAGATGATCTTTGCAATGCTTCAGAAAAGTGGTGTTATCTTCTCCCCTCTTGATAGTACTCCAGTGCTCGATAAACTGGTTTCAAAGGTTGTGTGGTTTTTCCCCATATAAAAGAGCCACATGGGCATTTCAGGTAATAAATCATGTGTGATGTTTCAAACACATCTCAGGGTTCTAGGACCAAGTGCTGTTATATATTGCAAAAGTAACAAAAGTAAAATGGATAAAACACCCAATACCCATGCTATTTGCAAACACGGAAGTCTGGTCGATCCAGATCAATCTAAATAAAAAAGCGATCCAACCAACAGAGATGATATTACTGGCGGCTAGGAAAGCGATAATGACCAAATGGATTGATAAGGAGGGACCAACTATAGATATGATTAGATCACTTCTCAGAAAACTAATCACAATAGACAAAATGATATACAAATATGCAGACAGATAAAATGACCAAATTTGATACAAAATGGGGGTTGATCATGTCTTCATTTACTCATCAAGAACAAGAAAAATTCAGGGACAAACAACTTTAGGCAAGTCCAACAACTAATGAAACAAGACGGGAGTAAGGGGAAAGGGGAGGGGAGACACCGAGTCGCCTAGCCCGAAGCGAATCAAAGGCCATACTAGACTTGGTCCTCTCTGCCAAAAAGCTCAGACAAAGGGAGTAAGATCAAGGTATACTTTAATAGGATGTACCGACCCTATTGCACCATTAACAAAAGTATCTAATGTACCAAGTATCATATGTATTATATGTAACCTGTGATTGTCACTACCTCAATGGAATGCTATGTCTAAATGAAATGCCCGAAATAAAAAAAAAATTATTAAAAAAAAAGGAGGAAGTATGAGGAAAGAAAGGTGAAGAGGTGATACAGTGGCTTGTAGAAGTATTCATCCCCTACCAATAATTTCACAAATTGTTGAATTACAAATTATGTATGCACATTTTTTCAAACTAACTATTTTTTACTAAAAGCTACAAAGCTGCAGTGGAACACTTATATGAGAAGTAGGTCATTTGTCAGCAAAGAGAAAAAAAGAGTGAAAAATAATGGTTGCATAAGTATTCAGCCCCATAAGTCATTACTTGGAAGAAGCACCATTTGCAGCAATTACTGCTATGAGTCTCTTTGAATCGGTGTCTACTAGCTTTGCACAGTAGGATGGTGACATTTTTGCCTATTTTTCATGGAAAAAGTGATATCAAAATAGTTAGTTTGAAAAATAGTGCATACTGTGGCAAACGGCTCCCCTTATGCAGTGCTGCCGTTCGCCCAGGCTCTTTGCGACACAGACTTCTAGGACTTCATTTGTAGAAAAGGGAAGACAAACACGTGTATACACAAGGGGCACTCAGTCCTCAACCTTCAGCGGTTTATTTCTCCATTAGTGACACTAAACATTTTAAACACTGTCACTTTAAGAACAAAAGAAATCATAAAAGGAAACATCTACTCCTGTCAGGAGTCTAAGGCCTCGGCCATGTTTAGCGCTTGCTTGCTGAAGCGTGCTGACGGTCGCTCCCGCTCAGCACTGAGCCCCTACAGCCGCAATTAGAGCGGCTTTAGTAGGGGCTCACCTGCGCTTCCACAAGCGCGCGGAAGCGCAGGTATTAGGGGAATTTAAAATTCCCCCGCTTGCTGGCGCGACAGGCCGGTCACGTGAGCGGTTCGCCCAATGAGGGCGAACCAGCTCCGTGACGTCACTGGCCCGCCCCCGGCCAGTGACGCCCCCGCCCCCGGCCCGCCCCCTGACGGCCCGCTGACAGCGCGTGTGGTAAGCAACCGCAAGGCCAGGGAAAGCACCCGCTTTCCCTGCGCCTTAGCACGCCAGCAGGGAGCCTGGCCGAGGCCTTACTCACATGCAGATCCCTATCTGCAATATTGGCTGGCTAAGCCAGTTGCCAACTTTAAATAACACACAGAGATAACATTAAGTCCTTAACTGTGAGTTGGGAACAGCGTCCCAATAGATCCTCAGATGCTGCAACACGTGGGGGGTTGGGGGAGGTGGGGGCGTCTTCCCTGAACTGGATACTGTGGAGCAGCAGTTTTCCTCCCAGCCTCCAGGCTCTAAGAGAGAGAGTGTGGAGCAGCAAACCTCACTGCAATATATTCATGTTCCTTAATTAGGAGAGCAGGTGAGGGAAACCAGAACCCTTGTAAAGTCTGGTATGGACTTCCTATTCACCAGCCTTAGTGACTGTGAATCTGTGGAGTGGAACACTTCCATACTAAGTCTGCATTTTCTTCTATAAATCAGACAGAAAGCTGCCCACAATCCTGGGATTATGTCTCATATCCTCTCCCCCCACCGCCCATCTTACACCTTTTGGGGTAAGCGACTATGGATATATTTTACAAAAAGGCTACTGCCTAACTTTTTGTACTATACTGTAAGCTACCAATACTTTTAGAAGATACAAATCTTGTTATCATATTAAGGGCCATCAACCCTGTATACTAATTTGGGGTCTTACCTATAATTACAAAGAAGAGAAAATACAATATTGCAATATTAATTCAGTGCATATTCTAGAGGCATAATATACAATATAATTTCACTAGCGAATTATGTTATAATGCTAAACTGTCCGTGACATAGTCCGCACGTGTAACCTAATTGGTTAATTCTCACACATTTTTTTTCTTGACTTCGAGTTTCATTACATCTTCAGACTTCATTTCCACGCCAACTGCATCCTACACATGATTGGACTGTTTCTTCGGTCTCTGTCGAGACACCCGTTCCGGATTCTCTTTGGCTCCAAACTGTGGTCCAGAGTGGGGAGATCTGGAACTATTCAAGGGCAGCGTTGCCCTTCCTCGCCTCTGCTTTCCAATCTTTGAACCTTCTAGGCTCCTCTTACTGAAATGTCTCTTCACAGCGGCTGCCCTTATGGCAAGGAATCCACTTTGGGTCCCATGGGCACTGCAGTCACGCATCCCTTGCTCAGACGGTTCAAACATTGTAATCTCATTTTGCAGTTGAGCGGTGTCCCCAGCTCTCACTATACCCTTGCCTTCCTGGGCATTAGTTTCTGTAGGATACAGACGCTTGGGCTGGGCCAATACCTTTTCTTGTAGTGTAGACACTTGTGCATTACTGTTCCGCATAGCTTTCTTCTGTCTTAACTCTACCGCTATATTTTCTATGTACTGCTTCTGTGACCCAAGTGTCTGTCTTAGGTTTGTAATCTTTTTCTCAAACTTCATCTGAGGAACCTCCTGCTGGGCAGCAGTAGAGTCCAACGTAGCGTCCCGCTCAGTGTTCATTGCCTCGAGTTTCTCGCCCAGGTCACGCTTTTGTTTCTCTGCCATCTTGCGGCCAGTATGCTCAAACTCCAGGTCCTTCCTCAGGTCTTGAAGCTGTCCTTCTGTATTTCTTTTTTTACTCAGTGCAGCTGCTAGTTCAGCTTCTATGGAGTTGAGTCGCTATTCCACCTCTGTCAGCTGATTCAGAGCAAGGTTAACTCTATTTCCTTTTCTCTATTCTTGACCTGCAGCTGCCAGTGCTCCTCCTGGACCTTGTCCAGCTCTAGCTGCAGCCAGGCCCTCTCATTGGCCGTGTGGTCCAGCAGCTTGCGGGTATCGGCCATCTGAGTTTCATAGCGCAATGTCAGGCAGGCCACCTGACGGACGGACACCTCCTCCCTCTCGTGAGCTGTATCTTGCGCTCAGTAATCTGCGCCTGCAGCTCTTCAATTTGATCCTGCAAGTCCCCTCTCAGGGCCTTCCCCTCTTCCCAGTGCTTGTTCTGGATTTGCATCAGAGCCTCCTCCATATTTTGGAGCTCTGCAGTTTTTGTCGCTAGAATCGCTGCTGTTTCTGTCTGCCACGCCTCTTTTCCTGGGTGTACTGACTTTTGGGTATGAAGCAACCTCTCTGTTTCTCCAGCTCTTGCTCTAGATTCTGGGCCTTCTCGTGCTCCCTCTCATACAGAGTCACTTGGCTTCTAAGCGCCGCCTCCAGCGATGCTCTTGTGACGCTCAGCGTGACCTTCAGCTGCTCATGCTGTTTTGTGGGGACATACTGTGTACTCAGACGCTCCTGTAGCACTGAGCCTGCAGCTCTTCAATTTGATCCTGCAAGTCCCCTCTCAGGGCCTTCCCCTCTTCCCAGTGCTTGTTCTGGATTTGCATCAGAGCCTCCTCCATATTTTGGAGCTCTGCAGTTTTTGTTGCTAGAATCGCTGCTGTTTCTGTCTGCCACGCCTCTTTTCCTGGGTGTACTCGTGCTCCCTCTCATACAGAGTCACTTGGCTTCTAAGCGCCGCCTCCAGCGATGCTCTTGTGACGCTCAGCGTGACCTTCAGCTGCTCATGCTGTTTTGTGGGGACATACTGTGTACTCAGACGCTCCTGTAGCACTGAGCCTGCAGCTCTTCAATTTGATCCTGCAAGTCCCCTCTCAGGGCCTTCCCCTCTTCCCAGCGATGCTCCAGCTCCTCCAGCGATGCTCTTGTGACGCTCAGCGTGACCTTCAGCTGCTCATGCTGTTTTGTGGGGACATACTGTGTACTCAGACGCTCCTGTAGCACTGAGCCTGCAGCTCTTCAATTTGATCCTGCAAGTCCCCTCTCAGGGCCTTCCCCTCTTCCCAGTGCTTGTTCTGGATTTGCATCAGAGCCTCCTCCATATTTTGGAGCTCTGCAGTTTTTGTCGCTAGAATCGCTGCTGTTTCTGTCTGCCACGCCTCTTTTCCTGGGTGTACTGACTTTTGGGTATGAAGCAACCTCTCTGTTTCTCCAGCTCTTGCTCTAGATTCTGGGCCTTCTCGTGCTCCCTCTCATACAGAGTCACTTGGCTTCTAAGCGCCGCCTCCAGCGATGCTCTTGTGACGCTCAGCGTGACCTTCAGCTGCTCATGCTGTTTTGTGGGGACATACTGTGTACTCAGACGCTCCTGTAGCACTGAGCCTGCAGCTCTTCAATTTGATCCTGCAAGTCCCCTCTCAGGGCCTTCCCCTCTTCCCAGCGATGCTCCAGCTCCTCCAGCGATGCTCTTGTGACGCTCAGCGTGACCTTCAGCTGCTCATGCTGTTTTGTGGGGACATACTGTGTACTCAGACGCTCCTGTAGCACTGAGCCTGCAGCTCTTCAATTTGATCCTGCAAGTCCCCTCTCAGGGCCTTCCCCTCTTCCCAGTGCTTGTTCTGGATTTGCATCAGAGCCTCCTCCATATTTTGGAGCTCTGCAGTTTTTGTCGCTAGAATCGCTGCTGTTTCTGTCTGCCACGCCTCTTTTCCTGGGTGTACTCGTGCTCCCTCTCATACAGAGTCACTTGGCTTCTAAGCGCCGCCTCCAGCGATGCTCTTGTGACACTGAGCGTGACCTTCAGCTGCTCATGCTGTTTTGTGGGGACATACTGTGTACTCAGACGCTCCTGTAGCACTGAGCCTGCAGCTCTTCAATTTGATCCTGCAAGTCCCCTCTCAGGGCCTTCCCCTCTTCCCAGTGCTTGTTCTGGATTTGCATCAGAGCCTCCTCCATATTTTGGAGCTCTGCAGTTTTTGTCGCTAGAATCGCTGCTGTTTCTGTCTGCCACGCCTCTTTTCCTGGGTGTACTGACTTTTGGGTATGAAGCAACCTCTCTGTTTCTCCAGCTCTTGCTCTAGATTCTGGGCCTTCTCGTGCTCCCTCTCATACAGAGTCACTTGGCTTCTAAGCGCCGCCTCCAGCGATGCTCTTGTGACGCTCAGCGTGACCTTCAGCTGCTCATGCTGTTTTGTGGGGACATACTGTGTACTCAGACGCTCCTGTAGCACTTGCACTTTGTGAGAAGCCTGGAAACTTTCTTTCTGTAGCATTCGCTGCATCTCCTCAGTATCCCCGTTTCACCTTGGCCTCTTGCAGACTCACACGCTGCTCTGCTTGTGTACGCTGCTTCAGGGAGACACGCTCTTTATGCAGCCTTCTTTCTGCACTCTCCAGTGCTTCCTGCACTTAATTGTATAAATTGTTTCTTTACCTTACCAAGCTCTGCTTTGAGAGCGCGAGCCTCTTGCTGAGAAACTTCTAACTCTGTGATGAAGTTTTGAACGTCTTTTTGGGACATCTCATAGTATAGTTTCCAGTCAGTACTCATTTTCTCTGATTCGCTTGGATTTCTGTTTATGGCGGTAGAGGAAGCCTTTGTCATCCCAAGGCTAGTCGTTATTCCTGTGATGATGGCACCAAGCGCTCCGGACTGAAGCTCATCTCTGTTTTTTTTCTGACACATGCCTTCCTTAATACATGGGGTAAAAAATTTCTGGAGCTTCTGCTGAAAATGGAGACTGCCCTTTTCGCTGCGCCCTGTAGAAGTCCTCATCCTCCTCATCATATGGCCTGAAGGGACACTGTTTTGCATGGTTATGTACATTACAAAGCCAACATTTCATGTCAGCCATTTTAAAAACCTGGCAGGGAATACTTGACACTCAGCACTTTGC
Organism: Ascaphus truei; assembly: GCF_040206685.1. Lineage (NCBI taxonomy): Eukaryota > Metazoa > Chordata > Amphibia > Anura > Ascaphidae > Ascaphus > Ascaphus truei. The sequence continues at coordinate 347,161,359 of NC_134483.1, forward strand.
TTAAGGCGTTATCATTACACAGCACAGCAATCCTTTCATACCCGACGGGGCAGACTTTACACTCAGCACTTTCTAGATGCAATTTTCAGTTTCTTCAGCAAAATTTGGGGTTTTCTGCTTGGATTCAGGGCCTTAACATATCTTCATCTACTGACCGCTGGGTGCTATTGCATCCACACTTCACACATTTTTTGTGCATGCTGTAATACACTCTATAATGCTCTGGTCATACACTCGCAGAGTCTGCAGTTTACTTCAGCCGGGCAGCCATTTTAAATACCTACTTTTTTTCCTAAACCCACAGACCTTTCAGTGTCTGCCCGCACTCCTCCACCATGTGGCAAACAGCTCCCTTTATGTAGCGCTGCCGTTTGCCCAGGCTCTTTGCGACACAGTCTTCCAGCGTTTTATTTGTAGAAAAGGGAGGACAAACACATGTATACACACAAGGGGCACTCAGCCCTCAACCCTCAGTGGTTTATTTCTCTACTAGTTACACTAAACATTTTAAACACCGTCATTTTAAGAACAAAATAAATCATAAAAGGAAACATCTACTCCTGTCAGGAGTCTAACTCACATGCATATCCCTATCTGCAATATTGGCTGGCTAAGCCAGTTACCAACTTTAAATAACATACAGGTATAATAATATTGAGTTCTTAACTGTGAGGTGGGGACAGCATCCCATTAGATCCTCAGATGCTGCAACATATGGGGGGGGGCATGTACCCCGAACTGGATACTGGGGTGCAGCAGTTTTCCTCCCAGCCTCCAGGCTCTAAGAGAGAGTCTGGAGCAGCAAACCTCACTGCAATATATTCCTGTTCCTTAATTAGGAGAGCAGGTGAGGGAAACCAGAACCATTGTAAAGTCTGGTATGGACTTTCTATTCACCAGCCTTAGTGACTGTGAATCTGTGGCACAGATCACTTCCATACTAAGGGCCTCATGCACTAAGCGCCGAAAAAGTGCAATCGCCAAGTGTTCCCTATCGGCATGATTTTGGCGATTTGCCCTCGTAGTATTCAGTAAGGGCCGAATCCCTGCCGAATCACTGCGAAAGCAAAATGCTGATGAGCCGGTGACAAAAAAGCCTGGCTTCTGATAGCCTGGCGATAGGCCGTTTCTGCCGATATGTGTTTGCAGCTGAGAGAGATCAGCCACTCTCTCGGCGCAAACATCGGCAAAATAAAAAGATATCAAAACAACTTTTACTCATAGTGTACATGTGCAGGAGGTCTCCGGAGCTGAACCGCATTGGTTTCAGGTCCGGGGACCCCCTGCTTCCCGAGATACAGGCCCCTTTATGAGGTGCCGGTATCCCTCTGCATTTAAATGTCCCGATCACGTGACCGCGGAATGTAAACAAAGCAGAGGGATACCGGCACCCCCTAAAGTGGCCTTTATCTCGGGAAGCAGGGGGTCCCCGGACCTGAAACCAATGCGGTTCAGCTCCGGAGACCCTCTGCACATCTACACTATGAGTAAAACACACATATCAATAAACAATCATTCCTTACCTTAGCGGCTATCCGCTATGGTAATTAAGCAGCAATAATGTATTTTTAATAATATTGTGCGGGAGCAGGGGGTCCCCTGAGCTGAACCACATTGATTTTTGGCTCAGGGACCCCCTGCTTCCCGAGTTACAGGCCCCAGTAATTGGCATCGGGTGCCAGTGTCGCCGCCATCTTTAAAGAGCCCATGTCGCATCTTGGACGCTTTAAACATGGCGGTGACACTGGAACTGATGCCCCAAACTGGGGCCTGTAACTCGGGAAGCAGGGGGTCCTTGAGCCACAAACCAATGCGGTTCAGCTCAGGGGACAATATTATTAAAATACATTAATGCTGCTTCATTACCATAGCGGATAGCCGCTAAGGCAATGAAGGGGTTAAGGCATAATAGCATGTTTATTGGGGACAATTGCCCCCAATAAACATTGCAATATACAACATACACCCCCTGTGCCCCCAACAACCCCTATACCCCCATTACATATATCTAATTTTTGAGATGCACAGCAATGATACTAGAGGCCGGCGGGGGCCCTCGGGTGTTCCCCGCAGGCCTGCAGTACCAATTCTGTGCCCCCCCCCCAAAAAATACAACAACACAAATACTTTACAATAAATACACCCCCCCTAACACATACAGTATAGTAATGGGCAAAATTACTATTATCCACAAATGGATAATAGTGCTTTTGTCCATTTAAAATATATAAAGAACAATAAATACATTAAATACATATTGCACTCACCCATGTCCGGCTGTCACGATGAAGGCCATCCTCATCTTCATCGTGCCCATGCCCCCTACGCTGCTGCAACACAGAAACATGAATAAAAACATCCAATGTAATGTCCCCTAACCCTTTAACCACCATAGCGGTTATTACCCGCTACAGTCATTAAGGGGTTAACCCACCCTCACCCACCACTCGGGAGGCCTACATACCCTCCCACACTAACCCCCCCCCGTGAGGCCTAACCACCCTCACCCACTACCCACAAGGGAGGCCTACCCACATACCCTTGGGGCCAATACCCCCTCCCCCCACCCCCAGTACCCACAATAAAAACAATACACTGCCCCACAATAAGCATCATTCTATTTATTAAATACATAACCCACCCCCTGTGCCCCCCCATAAATACATGATTTATTCTTTTACATACAGGGTTCATACCCCAGGCCCACGCGAGTCCCCGGTGGGCCTTACGGGTCACCTGACAGACCTACAGGTTACCAGCAACTTGTTTCATACAGGTTCTGGAGGCCTGTTGGTGGGTCCCGCCAGGCACCATGGGTCACCGTGGGCCACAATGGGGTCTCCACAGTAGGCCCAAGGATGTCAGGGAGCCCCGGGTCAGACCCACAGGTGTCTGCGGGGCCTCGGGTGGTTCCCACGGGGGTCTGGGGACCCACGGGTGGGCACTACGGGTCCGCAGTGCCCCCACAGATGTGAGGCCACCGTTTCTTCCACGCACACTACGGGTCCGCGGTGTCCCCACAGATGTGAGGCCACCGGATCTTCCCCGCAGACTACGGGTCCGCGGTGCCCCCACAGATGTGGGGCCACCGGTTCTTCCCCGCAGGTGCCCCCCATGGACCCACCAGCCTGATACCCGTGAGATACCCGAGGATACCGAAGGTGGTCTCCAGAGGTCTCACGCAGAACCAAAAGGAACAAACCCTGAATGTAAAATAAATAAACCTGACCTATACATTCAATACATCAATCCCCCCCCCCACCCAACACCTACAGTACAATAATGTGCCAAATAACTATTATCCAGATAGGGATAATAGATTATTTGCCCATTATTAAACACATTAACTAGCATATTAAAATAAATAAAGTACTACTGACCTCATCAATAAGAAGCCCCCGTCGCCAGCACAATCCTTGTCCTCCGTTGCCCACAAAATACATAGCCAATACATAGCCAATACATAGCAATAACATTCAGATATCAATTAACCCCTTAATCACCTTATCGGATAATAACCGCAAAGGTAATGAAGGGGTTAAGCCATCCTGGCCCGATACACACCCTTCACCCATTCATTTGCACAGTGGCTTCATCATGCAACTATATATATACACACACACATATATATATATATATATATATATATATATATATATATATATATATATATATATATATATATACTAGCTGAGAGCCCCGGCGTTGCCCGGGATGTTTGTGGTGTGGGTGTGGCATTTGGGTGGGGAGTGGTCCACGCGGCCCATGTGCGGTGGTAGTGCTGCTGTGGCTGTACTGATGGTGATTGTATTGGTGTGCTGATTTGGGAGGGTTTGGTGCTGATGTGGGGGTGCGGATGTGGGTGTGCCGATGGGGGAGGTGCAAAGGTGGCGATGTGTGGGTGCTGATGGTGTTGATGGGGGCTGGGAATGGTGGGGAGCCGAGAATGCCAGTGTGCTGGGGGGGCATGGGATACCGGTGTGCTGATGTGGTGGTGCTGGGGTGTGTGTGTGTATACACGTGTGTGTGTATGTGTATACACGTGTGTGTGTGTATACATTGTGTGTGTGTATACGTGTGTGTGTATACACATGTGTGTATACACGTGTATACATGTTTGTGTGTGTGTATACATGTTTGTGTGTATACATTGTATGTGTGTGTGTGTATAAGTGTGTGTGTGTGTGTGTGTGTGTGTGTGTGTGTGTACACATGTTTGTGTGTGTATACACATGTGTGTGTGTATACGTGTGTGTGTGTGTATACATGTGTGTGTGTATACATGTGTGTGTGTATACATGTGTGTGTATACACATGTGTGTGTATACACATGTGTGTGTGTACACATGTGTGTGTGTGTACACATGTGTGTGTGTGTGTACACATGTGTGTGTGTGTACACATGTGTGTGTGTGTACACATGTGTGTGTGTGTGTACACATGTGTGTGTGTGTGTACACATGTGTGTGTGTGTGTACACATGTGTGTGTGTACACATGTGTGTGTGTGTGTGTACACATGTGTGTGTGTGTGTGTACACATGTGTGTGTGTGTGTACACATGTGTGTGTGTGTGTACACATGTGTGTGTGTATACACATGTGTGTGTATACACGTGTGTGTGTATACACATGTGTGTGTGTATACACGTGTGTGTATACACGTGTGTGTGTGTATACATGTGTGTGTGTGTGTATACATGTGTGTGTGTGTATACATGTGTGTGTATACATGTGTGTGTGTGTGTATACATTATGTGTATGTATACCTGTGTGTATACGTGTGTGAGTGTATACGTGTGTGTGTGTATGTGTACATGTGTGTGTGTGTATGTCTCCACGTATGTGTTTGTATGTCTCCATGTGTGTGTGTGTGTCTCCATGTGTGTGTGTACGTGTACATGTGTGTGAGTATACGTGTACATGTGTGTGTGTGTACGTGTCTACGTGTACATGTGTGTGTGTGTGTGTGTGTGTACGTGTACGTGTGTGTGTGTGTGTACGTGTCTACGTGTACATGTGTGTGTGCGTGTCTACGTGTACATGTGTGTGTGTCTACGTGTACGTGCGTGTGTGTCTACGTGCGTGTGTGTGTACGTGTGTATGTGTGTGTCTATGTGTGTGTCTACGTGTGTGTGTTTGTGTCTACGTGTGTGTGTTTGTGTATACGTGTGTGTGTGTATACGTGTGTGTGTCTACGTCTGTGTGTGTGTGTGTGTGTCTACGTGTGTGTGTGTGTGTGTCTGTGTCCCTGTGTGTCCTTTGGCCCGTGACTCCGCCTCAGGGAAGGGGGGGGGGGTGGGGGGGGAGGTGGTGGGGGTGGGGGGGGAGGTGGTGGGAAGGAGGGGGGTGGGGGGGAAGGGGAGGTGGGGGGGAGGTGGTGGGAAGGGGGGGGGTGGGGGGGAGGTGGTGGGAAAGGGGGGGGGGTGCGGGGGAGGTGGTGGGAAGGGGGGGGGGTGCGGGGGAGGTGGTGGGAAGGGGGGGGAGGTGGTGGGAAGGGGGGGGTGGGGGGAGGTGGTGGGAAGGGGGGGGAGGAGGTGGGGAGTTGGGAAGGGGGGTGGGGGAGGTGGGAAGGGGGGTGGAGGTGGTGAGAGGTTGTAAGGGGGGAGTGAAGGGAAGGTGAAGGTGGGGGTGGAGGGGAGGTGAAGGGGAGGTGAAGGGGGGGGGGTGGAGGGGGGGGGTGGAGGGGAGGTGAAGGGGGGGTGGAGGGGAGGTGAAGGGGGGTGGAGGGGAGGTGAAGGGGGGGTGGAGGGGAGGTGAGGGGGGGGTGAAGGGGGGGGTGGAGGGGAGGTGAAGGGGGGGGTGGAGGGGAGGTGAAGGGGGGGGTGGAGGGGAGGTGAAGGGGGGGGTGGAGGGGAGGTGGGGGGGGGGTGAAGGGGAGGTGAAGGGGGTGAAGGGGAGGTGGGGGGGGTGAAGGGGAGGTCGGGGGGGGTGAAGGGGAGGTGGGGGGGGGTGAAGGGGGGTGAAGGGGAGGTGGGGGGGGTGAAGGGGAGGTCGGGGGGGTGAAGGGGAGGTGGGGGGGGTGAAGGGGAGGTGGGGGGGGGTGAAGGGGAGGTGGGGGGGGTGAAGGGGAGGTGGGGGGGGTGAAGGGGAGGTGAAGGGGGTGGAGGGGAGGTGAAGGGGGGGTGGAGGGGAGGTGAAGGGGGGGTGGAGGGGAGGTGAAGGGGGGGTGGCGGGGAGGTGAAGGGGGGGTGGAGGGAGGTGGAAGGGAAGGGAAGTGGAGTGAGGGGAGGTGAGGGGTGGTGAGGGGAGGTGAGATGAAGGGGGGTGAGGGGAGGTGAAGGGGGGCGAGGGGAGGTGAAGGGGGGTGAGGGGAGGTGAAGGGGGGTGAGGGGAGGTGAAGGGGGGTGTGGGGAGGTGAAGGCCGCTCCCTCACCCGTCCGGCCGCTCACTCACCCGTTCGTCAGCTCCCTCACCCGTCCGGCCGCTCCCACGTGGATCTGAGGTGGGAGGCAGCTTGTTGTGGCCGCTCCCCCGCTGTGTCCCGGGCGCTCGCTCGCTCCGCTGACTGTAGCGGCGCCGGGGGGGGGGGGGGGTGGAGGGGAGGTGATTTGAAGGGGGGTGAGGGGAGGTGAAGGCCGCTCACTCACCCGTCCGGCCGCTCCCACGTGGAACTGAGGCGGGAGGCAGCTTGTTGTGGCCGCTCCCCCGCTGTGTCCCGGGCACTCGCCGCTGACTGTAGCGGCGCCGGGGGGGGGGGGGGGAGGTGATTTGAAGGGGGGTGAGAGGGGGGGGAGGTGATTTGAAGGGGGGTGAGGGGAGGTGAAGGCCGCTCACTCACCCGTCCGGCCGCTCCCACGTGGAACTGAGGCGGGAGGCAGCTTGTTGTGGCCGCTCCCCCGCTGTGTCCCGGGCACTCGCCGCTGACTGTAGCGGCGCCGGGGGGGGGGGGGGGGGAGGTGATTTGAAGGGGGGTGAGAGGGGGGGAGGTGATTTGAAGGGGGGTGAGGGGAGGTGAAGGCCGCTCACTCACCCGTCCGGCCGCTCCCACGTGGAACTGAGGCGGGAGGCAGCTTGTTGTGGCCGCTCCCCCGCTGTGTCCCGGGCACTCGCTCCTCCGCTGACTGTAGCGGCGCCGGGGGGGGGGGGGGGAGGCTGATTTCGGGGAGGAAGAGGCGGAGGCTCCGGCGGGTATGTGAGGCCCCCCCCCCCCCCCCCGGGTTATACATGCTGCTAATGTACACCCCCCCCCCTACTGTGTGTGTGTGTGTGTGTGTGTGTGTGTGTGTGTGTGTGTGTGTGTGTGTGTGTGTGTGTGTGTGTGTGTGTGTGTGTGTGTGTGTGTGTCCGTGTGTCCGTGTGTGTGTGTGTGTGTGTGTGTGTGTCCGTGTGTCCGTGTGTCCGTGTGTGTGTGTATATCCCTGTGTGTGTGTTTTTGTCCCTGTGTGTCCTTTGGGCCGTCACTCCGCCTCAGGCCAATGAGAGGTGTGCGGGGGCGGCCCAAGGGACCAATGAGATTTCCCCTAGGGACACCGGACATCCAGCAGGCAGGCATGCATGCAGGCAGGCAAACATACAGTGCTTTCACTAATATAGTATAAGATATATATATACATATATATATATATATATATATATATATATATATATATATATATATATATATATATATATATATATATATATACCATAATACTGAGTTAAGTTATGGTGAGTAAAAAAAGTGACAAAAACCCTCCTATCCCATAGTCTCTTTGCATACCCAGTTAAAATCAACCCCACACTGATGAGACCCATAACGGTCGAAACAGCTGTCTGTGGGTGGTTTTCTGGGTATGCACCTTAACCCTGGCTGTGCTCAAAGCTGTGACCATGCAGCAAGCTTAAGCCTATAGGGAACCATGTTAAAAATGTTTTTTTAGGCAAAAAGTGACACTGTGTGCTCATTTGCATGTCATTTCCCAGAATCCCTTGCTGCAGTGGAAGTGCTGTATGCTGGGTGATAATGGGGAAAGGCGGGGTTGCAGACCTGCCTAAGACATGCAGATGAGCAAACAGTTGTATTTACATATATATATATATATATATATACAGTGCTCGACAAAAAATAATAACCACTCGCCCATGGCGAGTGGATTTAGGCCGCTGGCAAGCCATGCTGCAGCTCTATTAATTCCCCTGCTCGCGCCAAAATTTTCCAAATTTTTTTTTTTAATAAATAAATCCTCTCCCTGATTGGTCTGACGCGGGGAAGAGGGCCGGCTGGCAGCTCTGGGTCAGCCTCTCTCTCCCCCCTCCCCTGCCCCCAATCCCCGCTTGCTGCCAGGGGCTCTGACATCCGTCCCCATGGATGCAGCCGGTGGGGTGGGGGCGCGCGCGCTAGCAAAGTTAGCTGCTGGATCCAGCGCGTCCCCATCCGGCCACGTTTCCCATCGGAGAGGATGTCCCCCGCATGCCCCCACATACTCAATTTCCCCCCCAATGCCCCCACAGGCCCCCTCGATGTTCCCCGCAGGCCCCCCAATGTCACCCGCAGACCTCGATATCGCCCGCAGGCCCCAGATACCCATATACCTCTGGTGAGTGGGACTCCCGGCTCTGTTTCTTGTAGTGTGTGTGTGTGTGTGTGTGTGTGTGTGTTCGTTCCGTTCCTTGTAGTGTGTGTGTGTGTGTGTGTGTGTGTGTGTTCGTTCCGTTCCTTGTAGTGAGTGTGTGTGTGTGTGTGTGTGTGTTCGTTCCGTTCCTTGTAGTGTGTGTGTGTGTGTGAGAGTGTGTGTGTGTGTGTGTGTGTCAGGATCGCCTAGACCTCCTGCCTAGCCATAGCTTCCTTGTCCACTGGATGTGCTGCTGCCTTCTGTTGGCTCTGGGTTCCTCTGTCTGTCTGTCTGTCTTCTTGTTGCTCCTGTCTCTGTCCTTTATAGCTTGCTTCCTGTCTGTTGTTTTTGCCTTTGCTTGAAGTCAGACTCCTAATGCACATGCCTGTCTTTGATTCCTGATCTGTTCCTGTACCTGTATTATAGAAGTCTGTTCACAGTAAAAGCCCTTGCTGGTAATCTGGCTTGTCCCTGTTTGTTCCTGTTCTCAGTCCCTGCCCCCAGACCTGTCCTTGCTCCCCTGTCCTGTTCCAGTCTCCTCGTTGCCGACCTCTGCTTGTTACCTGACTTCGCTACCTGCCGCCTGCCTCGGACCTCTGCTTGTTTCCTGACTTCACTACCTGCCACCCAGAGGCTTGTACCTGACTTCGCTACCTGCCGCCTGCCTCGGACCCCTGCTTGTGACCCCTACTACGCTCGTGCTGTTCCGGCCACCGAGATCCTACCCGCCACAGGTGTCTCCCGTGACAGTGTGTTAGTGAGCTGGGGCTGCAATTCCGCGGGATGCTGCGGTGCGCCGGGTCTGATCAGGTACCGGGGGAAGGTGGGACGCTCACGCACACTCACACCATCCCCTGCAGAGCTGGGGTCGCTATTCTGGGAGGCTGCAGTGGGCCGGGCCGGGCCCGAGCCGGTACTGGGGGGGGGGACGATGAGCGGGAGGCTGCGGTGGACCAAACCCGGCGCCACCAGCGCCAGCACCATGTCGGGCTGCCGGGTCCCAGATCTATTCCCCCCTGCAGCAGGCGCCTCGCTCCGCTCTTGCTGCGGCCTCCCGTTTTGGCCCCGTGGGGCGGTCGACGTGCAGGGGGAGTGAACGGAGGTAATGGGCGGCGGTGAACAGAGGTGGAGGTGGGGGGGGGTGAACGGAGGGGAGGTGGGGGGGGGGAACAGAGATGCAAGGGGTAGACAGGCTGGACTGGGGAGAGAGCAGAGAGAGAGAGAGACAGGCTGGAGTAGGGAGAGGACTGAGAGAGAGACTGGGGGGGGGAGAGGAGAGAGACAGGCTGGGGGGGTGCTAAATGCTCACAGGCAGTCAGTCACCCACCCAGTCAGTCACCCACCTACCCACCCAGTCACCTACCCACCCACCCAGTCAGTCACCTACCCAGTCAGTCACCTGAGGCGGGACTAGGTGGCGAATAGATTTTTTGGTTCGGCGAGTAGATTTTTGGGTGATTTGTCAAGCACTGTATATATATATATATATACAGTGTTCGACAAACCTATACATTTGCACGCCCCGGGCGAGTGGATTTAACATTGTGGTGAGCTCCTATTGGCCCAAGCAGCACACGTGTGGTACTAGGTGGGGAGAAGATTTTTTTGTTCGGCGAGTAGATTTTTGAGAGAGAGAGAGAGAGAGAGAGAGAGAGAGAGAGAGAGATACACATGATGAACCAATATACAAATAAATGTAGAAGGGCTATCAAAAACATGCTCTACTACAAATGTCAAAGACCAAAAAAAAAAACAAAAGTTAAATAAAATACATTTCTTTTGTTCACTTACCATTACTTGACCCACTCACCGACTCCCATTGAACAGCTTACTCTCGAACCAATCCACGCACAGGAACCCATAAAATAATAAACCATAAAATAATAAACATTAAAAAAAAAAAAAAAAAACAATCCAGGGGTCTATATCTATATATTTATTTATTTATTTAGTGTGGGGATTTTGTGTGTGTATTTTTTTTATTGTGGGTAGCGGGGGTGGGTGAAGGGGGTATTTGGCCCCAACGGTGGTTTGTTTAGGGCTTGCGGGTGGGTAGCGGGAGGGCTTAACCCCTTCATGACCGTAGCGACACTAATTAATTGGGTGAAGGGGTTAAGTTCACCCTCAACCCCCCCGAAAGCCCTAAACAAGCAACAAGGGCCAAATACCCCTTTCACCTACACCCGCTACCCACAATTATCCTGGCATGGCGGGTTAACCCCTTCATTGCCTTAGCGGTTAGCCGCTAAGGTCATGTTGGGCTTTTAAATGCATTTTTCCTGCCCCGGATGCATGCCGGGGGCTCCGGTGCGGGCATCAGCTCCGGAGACCCCGGCACCAATCCCAGGCAGGAAAAAGGCCTGATTTTTTCTAAGTGTCGATCTTGCCGATGCTTATACACCACCAACCCGACAACTTTAGTTGGCGGGACGGATTGGCGATAAAGTCTCATTTCGGCAGTGCCGATCAGCAGCGAAAAGCTGCGGATTATTGGTAGGGGGTAAATACTTCTGCAAGCGTCTGTATATATATTCTTTAAAATATATACTTTTGATTTGCATTTATAATTGTAGAATCTACCAGCAATAATCATTTTTGGAGAAAAATGTATGTAAAGTGACATTAGGAAAAAAATTCCACTATGGTAAATCCTTGGATCTTCGTTTTTTAACTGTTCTTATTGCCCCATCATAAGAATTATTTGTTTGAAGTATTACTGCCCCATATTATATATGTACAATTGTGTGGTTGATAATAAGTCATTTAAAAATGGCTTTAGGGACTACATTAAAAAAATTCATTAACATCTAAAATGATAAAACAAACATTTTAAAAGGACAGAGAAAGATCAGGCGACTGCCTTCAACTCAGCACAACTTTTAATATACATACACTGGTTAGACAAATCCGCGCGAGAAAATTCGGTAGACAGGTCTTACGTGAGCCTTGTTTTGCAATACCTTAACTCTGTGCTGCCCACCTCCTCATACCTACAGTATAGCCCCCCTTTTCAGCTCCCCCTTTTCTACTCTTAAACAGATGTTAGTTGTAAAAATGCCTGCCTTTTAAAGCCTCTCTGATTTCATTCAGTAAACCTCAGCAATCTTTTGTTTGTACTCATCTCAATGCTTAGTCATACATTGCTACCTCTTGGAAAATAAGAAAACTCAGCTGCCCCGAAAGTACTATTTTGTTACTGAAGACAGAAGTAATCCTAGAGGAAAATGAGTGTTAATAGTAAGTAAATGTGGATGTGTATATCTTTGTTTTATATAGTGCTTCACAAAGCAGACATTAGAATACAGACAAATATAATAAGTGCATCAAACACAAGCATGAGATAGGAAAAGAAAAGCGGATTAGAGCACTTCCCGGGACAGGAAAAGGTGTAATTGCAGTGGATTTCAGTGCTTGGTTAAAACTAATGGTACATGCCTTTGTGGGTGGAGGCAGAAGTAGTCATGAATTCAAGAGAGAAGAGTAGATGGAAGGAAAAGAGACTTTCAAGCTGATGAGATGAGCATGGGTATAGCAAGAAATCTAAGCTGAGATGTAGGAAGAAGCAGAAAGATATAGAACCTTGAAAGTGAGTAGGAGAACTTTAAATGTGATACAGAATTTGATGGGAAGCCAGTAGAGAGATTTAAGGCGGAAATAAGCAGACACTTTCCTATGAGAGATGGTTCTATTTGCTACCTTGTATTACATTTAGAAATTACCACTATCCGTGACCAATTAGACTTTTGTTGTGATTTTATCCAGGGGCAACTCTACAAACACTGAATCAGACGTTTTCAGCCAACACTTCATAGTATATAAAATGTACCCCTTAAATATTAGAGAAACAAAGGAGCACAAAAATGTTTGTGCTCCAAAAGAAAATTCACTTATGTGCACACTATGTAAGTAGAAAATGTAACTTTTAATAGGTGTACTTAAAACTTATATTACCGTAACACTAAATGTAATAAACCTTAAAAATAAATTAAATGATATGCACACATGCAACAGAGTTAGCCTCACATATATGTAGATAAGTTCCAATATATTATTATAACTGAAACCTGGGAGGCTGAACAGAGTGCAACCAGGCAAGGTGAGTCAGAGTGACCAGCGACTGCAATCACTAGCACAGTAAGTAAGCAGCCAAGAAGCTGTGGCAGAGATGCGGCTACAATGTATCCATAGAAAGTGGTAGTAGTATCAATAGAGCCAGCTCTGCCAACTACACTGTTGTTATATATTTGGCTATGCTAGTGAAAATAAAATGCCCAACACTTGCAATCACCAGCACAGTGAGTGATTAGTCAGATGCTACAGCAGGGGTACGGCTTCAGTGTGTCCATAGACGGATGGACGCGTTATCATGTCATCAGCCCCTGTTATGGGGTTGTTTTAATATAGTGCGCTAGTAACCAGTTTTTTCACCAGCATAGCCAATATATAAAAACAGTGTAACTAGCAGGGTTGGCTTTATGGGTACTATCATTGTCTATGGACACACTGTAGCCGTACCCCGGCTGTAACATCTGACTGTTTGGACCAATATGACAATATTGCCAGCCTAGCAAAGGATATATATTAATGCTAATGATGATGCACATCATTAAATACATTGTTGTAGGTTATACTACATTTGTATGTAAAAGACATTAACATATTTTATAAAAAATATAAAACAAAAACATTTAATTTCCATCACATTTTAAAGTTGTAACTCATAAATATATATATTTTTAATACTATCTATGCACTTTGAAATCATATGCTTGATACGAATTAACAACGGTCTTTTATTGCTCCCTAAAACTCTATCATCTTATGACTACTGTACAGTTTCTTCAGACCTATTGGCTAATATTAACATGGTTACAAAAACTCTTTGTCCAAGATACTTGTTGATGAGATGTAATGGCCTGTGTTGGGCAGCTATGTGACCCATACTCATTGATCAGAAGAAAGACAGATAGCTTGCAGGATATTGTAGACAATGTCAGTGTTGGTGGCATAATCAACAAGTGATCAAGAAGTGTTGTTTTAATGTAAAGAGATGACTCAAATAAAAGTTGATTAATCTGAGGAAGCAAGCCACTATAGTTGGCAAAGGAAATCATCTGGTCCAGCTGGAGCCAGCAAAGAGAACACTGTTTCACTCTGGTGAAAGCAGAGAATATTAAAATGCTGCTGATGGAGTCGTCACATACAGCACAGCTCTGCTCATACAATATACATTTAGGCATTCTGATTTCAGTTTAATCTTCTACTCAACTGTACCACTAACAATATACAGTCTAATCAACACTAGCACATTCTATATTACTTTGTGAATTACATACGGTATCAAAGGCTAATATTTGAAGTTACCTTAAATAAATAGTGTGCAGATCAATCAGATATCTACAACAGGTTGTCCAGAGGCTGGCAACATCCTTAACCTCCCAGTTGGTACGTCAATGGGTCTGATTCAGTATTGTCTGAATCAGACTATGGATTAACTTGAATGACAATTTTCAGTCAATCGCAGCTTCAGATAATAATTAATCAGGTATAACATATTGCTAGAGAATCTCTGCAACCGGAAAATGTTCCAGATCAGGTAACTTCAAAGTCCTTTTTTGAGGTTATATGGGTCCCAAATACTTTGCACAAAAGCTTCATTGGCCAAATCCATGGAACAAGCTAAGAACAGACTTTGCACAAGTCAATATTTAGTTACACGACCAAAACATATGTTGAAGAGCACAAGAGAGGGAAATAAAGTAATATTAAGATGATCACATGCTGACATACAGTAGCTCAAGGCGTTTACAATTAAATATAATACATGCCAATCCTAGTAAAACGTAAGGTCTTATATGGCAAATGTGAACACAAGTTGTAGCACATTAGTAGACCTTAAAGGAGAGACAAACTACAAAACTGCTGTATTCAAATATCTACCGTGGCCAGTATCAAACTCTGGCTCAGAAATGCTTCGTCTCCTGAGCACGCCAGTAGAAAAGGGAGGGAAAACTTTTAACCAGGCAATGAGAATGGAAGGACCAGGCCCTTACATGCCTCACTCCAAACACGACATAAAGCATGTCTAGATTTAACAGCTATTCATTGTTTATAACTTGATTGATACATTTGATTAAAAAGGTATTACTGTACATTTATAAATGCGTGTGTGCGTTCCAGGGTAATCAATAAACAGTATAGTGAGGTTGAAATATATTCATACATTTTTGTTGCAATGTCAATGTAATACCTTAGGGCAGCTAAATTATAACAAAAACATGTATATTCTTCTTTCCCAATCTAACCTTATTATTTATATTAAAACCTAATTCCTATACCATTATTGTTCTCTATTTGTATATAGTTCTAAACATATATTCAGTATCCAATGTTTTTTCATTTTTGCATTGTTTAAATAACCATATCATACATCAACCTCATTTTTTAATTCACAAATATTAACTATAAATGTTGATAGGGGCTTACCTTTGGAAAATACATATATATATGATTTACCAATGCCGATTTTAGAACAGGTGTAAATAAAAATGAGTCAATTGCATAATACTTTACTTACCCAATACTAAATATACCATAAAGCCCTGCATTGGAAACAAAATAC
Source organism: Ascaphus truei (assembly GCF_040206685.1). Classification (NCBI taxonomy): domain Eukaryota; kingdom Metazoa; phylum Chordata; class Amphibia; order Anura; family Ascaphidae; genus Ascaphus; species Ascaphus truei. The sequence goes on from NC_134483.1 coordinate 347,176,513, forward strand.
AGCTCAACCCCCTTATAACACTGTGCTTGGGGTCCAAAGAATCACATCGCGCCATAAGCGGATCGCGTTAGAAATAATGTACAATTGTATGCATTGTACAATAAAGTATTTAAGCTACCAATAATCGTGTTGTAAAGTATTCATAAATATGAAAATTGGGAGCCACGCTTGCATCGCGTTATAAGTGGATTCTCAGTGTAACGGATCGCGCTATAACGGGATTGAACTGTACCGTGTATACAGATAGCATCACATAGTGGGATACTTTGGGTTAATGCTCTATATTTACATCCAGCATTATACAAATCAGTGTCACAGGTTGAATTTTATTGCAGGCATTAGTAGCTTCCTTCCTAATCACTTCCAGACCAAGAGTACTCTCCTATTTTAGGACACACATTTTTGGATGTCTAAAAATGTTGCACAGATTTTGACTAGATTCATAGAAACATGTCATGTCATGAAACTGGCTTGACTTTTTAAAAATGTTTATTTAGCAGGTGTGCCTTGTCAAATCTATTTTGCCATCGCTTTACGCCAACTCTAGCCAGTGTAACTATACCAGTCGTATTTCCTGCCTCATTAACTAACATGGCCATTTGCAACATGAGTAAGGAGACCTGAAGCAACTCCTAATTTACCCCATGGGATTTTCCCCCAACCCTTATTTTGACAGATCTTCAATAGAAACAAAACAGTTCTCACTTTTGCAATATTATGGCTAAAACCTAGCAATAAAAATAAAAGTCACTGGGGCTGATGTATTCAAGTCTCACTGATGCAAAACTGGTGCACAAGACAGCATCAAATACTGTATATCAAAGAAAGAAAATCCCAAATGGAAACAATGGGATTTTTGCCCTGATAAATTTGGTGCAGTTTTTTTTTGCTCCACTTTGGCAGCTGGGAGACTTTAATACTGTACATCAGTCACAAAAAACAGAGGGTTTTTGATATATAATGTTGTACATTCAGAAGCACAGAAACCAAAATATTAACCAAGGACAAATTAACAAACCCCTATTACTTTTTGTTTGTATTCTCTAAGTCTAAGTAAAGGCTAAATGAAATGTAGGTAAATAATCACTGTTGTGCTAACAGCGATCCGTGAGCACAGGGCATTGATTGTGGAGAGAAGAGGGAAGGGTTTAAGTGGAAAGTCTGCCCTGTGTCCTCAAATTGGAATGTGCATTAGCTGGCCTATCCTGCTATGGTCAGATTATTGCCATTATGTTTCCTGGGTGACTCATTTTCTGCTACACAGTCGAGTCTTGCAGGTCATTGCTCTGAGCTTCTCTTTCTCACTCCCACTGTCTAGCATTGAGGGGGTCAGGGAGGGATTTTGTGACTATGAAAAATTAGTGCCAGAGCCAATCTATGCAGAATTGTTCATATTAAGGCTACAATCTTGTCACGAATATGTGTAACGTTTTTTTTTTTATTGTTGGTAGCTTAATGACATTTTTCAGTGTCTCGACACAAACCCTGGTCTTAAATATAGCACGTAGCCGAAATGATCACATGCACCACTCTCTGTGACAAAATATACCCCCCCCCCCCCATCATGAATCATAATCAAATTTGATTATAACTATTGACCCATTACACGGTTCACCTACTTCTAATGTATTTTTTTTAATGGTTAACTGTATGATCTGGTTATATTTAGCCTTTCCACCTTAGCAGCAGCAACCTACAAAAAAAAAAAAAAAAAAAAAAAAAAAAAGAGAGAACCCCCCCTCCCCCCCTAAAGAAAACAGTGTCCTGAGCCCACACCTCGGGGATAAAGAAAGGGGAAGGTCATATTCTTTTCATCTGATCGCATGTATCGCCTGGTATCTTTTTTTCTGATTGCAAATCATAAGAATATTGTAGTAAAATCTCTTTAAGTTTTATTGGGGGGTTTATTTATTTATTTCCCTTCCACGAGCTGGTGTCTCGCCGCAGGACTGGGCTGTGTGTAACTCCCCTAATAACGACCCCGAGACAATAATAATAATAATGATGATAATGATGATGCCCGCCGTGTCCCTGCGGAGGGCTGCAGGGGAGAGCAGGAGACGTGGCTGGGGCTGCTGCTGCTGCTCTGAAGCTGGGCAGGGGATTTGCTCTGAGAAAGAGAAGGCAGAGCTGGAGAGGAGATGTGATAGGAGGAGGAGAGAAAGCTACACACACACACAGAGAGCGAGAGAGAGAGAGCAGTGCCCGCGTGTGTGACTGATTCCCGGTGTAATTTGCAGCCAATCATCAGTAGGTGTCCACATCTCTGCATCCTCCTCACCTCAACGCCAATAGCTCTCCACCTCTCTCCTGCCTCCCTCCTCCTTCCCCTTTTCTCTCCCATCCCCCTCTTGCTTCCTACACCCCCCCCCCTTCCGCTCCTTTTCACAGCCCCCCCATGCCTCGCAGCCACACGCAGAGAGAGAGAGAGAGACTGACTCCCAGGCTGCCTCCCTCCCTCCCTCACACACACATCGACTGGAAACTGACGGGAGAGCAGCGCACAGGGAGAGCCAAGCTATACAGCGACACAGAGAGAGAGAGGGGGGAGAAGAGAGACCACCGAGAGGACAGCTGCACAATACACTCACCTTCCTCCCCCTCCTCTCTATTTTTTCTACCCTCAACCTCCTCCACAGCCAACATTTTACCCATAAAACATACAACGCCGCATCTGTTTGTCCCTATATAAAATATATATTTTGTTTACAGTATTTTTTTTTTTTGGGGGGTGGGAGGGGGGTAGGCTAATCTTTACCTTTAGTATTAAAGTGGGTCTCCTGGACCTGGCAGGGCATCTGGACTTGGTGTTGTTTCTTTCTGTCTTGTGCAGGGTGATGTGTGAGTAATTTAAAGGCAGGCTCGAGCTGGCAGCCTGTGTTATATTCTTCATTTAGTGGTAAGTACAAAGATTTTCTTGTTACTATTTAACACCTCTCTCTCTCTCTCTCTGCCCCCCACTCCCTCGTGTTTGTGCCCTTGCCCTTCAGAGTGTGGGGATGATTTGCTGTAACGTGGCTAATGCGAAGTGGTGCTGGATTCATTTATTAATTAATCTGCCCCTCCCCCTGGATGTTAAATATGACCTTTGATCTCCGTGTCCCCGGTAGCCAGAGCAGACATTGCAATATTGAACAATGCACAGCCACATCATGTCAGCAATGTAATAATTGGAATAACAATAATTATAAAGCGAGATCAACTATGGATAGCAGCGATTGTTTGTGTTCTTCTAGGTGGGGTATTTTCATACCTGTTACAGACCCCTGCTACCCATTTTTTTGCAAGTATTGTCTGCTTCTTTTGCATTTTCATAACTCCACAATTTAGAATTTCAATATTTTTGTTGTTGTGTGAAGTTAGTACTGGGCTCCAAGTCCCAGATGATTTGTTGTGGTTTTACATCTAGTGAAGCTGAAGGATCAGCTTTAACATTTGCAGTTGTAGTCACCTTTTCACATGATTTGGCATAACTAGTTTTGTGTGTGCATATGTGCAAGTTATTGCATGTGATTTGCTGTTTTGTATGTGGGAACTGGAGAATGTCCCATATAAGCATATTCTCCTTAGATTCTGTCTCCCTTGAATGCATTTAGCCTGAAGCCTTTTGGGGCAGCCTTTGTACTGCCATCAAACCTCTGAGTGTAAGAGTCTCAGCTCTCCTTGATGGAGGGCAGAGGCAGAGGTGCTTCCTCTTGGCATGGAGAGCGAGGTCTCTGTGGGATTTAAACGTACGTGTTCATCCTTAACCCCCACCCCATTTCCCCAGGATACTTGAAATATGTAGGGATCAATAATTTCTCCTATTCCCCTCCCCATGGATTTATTGACAGAAATCCCACTTTTCTTACCATGTAGCATCTGCAGAAGATAAAGTCTTGTACTGTACTCATAACTTGGTCTTTAAACGGTTCATTAATCTAATTACGTGTCTAATTACTGTAATTGATAACCATTTCGAACTTTGAATATTTGAGTCTGAAATAGTACTTGGCCTCATTTAATGTCTTAAGATAGAAATATCTGTTCATACCTTGGAGGCTAGTAGTGACATGTTTATCAACTAAAGGTATCTGGGAAAATATATATATATATATATATATATATTGAGCAAGGAGCTGAATAAAACAACAAATCTTAAGAAAAACAGATACTGTCTTTTGAGTTCATTTAGCAAATGGATAAGCATCATATGCAAAAGTTTGAACATCTTCCGTTTCAAAGATGAAAACAAATCAGGTCCAAGTACATGAATGTTTTCTTAGATTAACATTTCCAGTGGCCAAATGTGTTTCAAAGTGATAAGGCATCTTCTTTTAACCATTTCATGTGTGTGCAGGTGCTTTTGATGCTCACTGTGTGCCGCCACCAGGGCTTAGGGATGCAGAAGGCTCCTTATTCTGTGATTGTAAAGAGCTCAGCCTCGGTACAGCTGCTGGCTCTTAGATAACACCAAAAGAATATGAAATTGCCTGACTTATTTATTTTTATATCTGGCCCCCCTTTCTCATCTCTCCCTCGCATTGCAGGGGCCCACCTCCCCACTCCCCCACCATTTAAATGGCTGCTCCAATGGAGACCTGTCCTTGGTACATTGAATTAAGACCCTAGCAGCAGAGCCAGCTGTGCTGGGATTCAAACTAATGACCGTCAGACACAGAAGGACACTGGGGCAGCTGGCAGTTCCTATCTCTCCCTGTCTTTTTACTTCAGATTGGGGCAGGTCTGGGCTGCATTGTGCTAGCCTACAGTTTATACTGATGCATTGTCTACTTTCCCCAGAACTTAATTTGCTAATTTTCTGCCCATTTTTGCTCCTCCAAGACCATTTTTGTTTGCCGCCTTCCAACATTTCCGCGCGTTGACAAGACTTTGTTCATGCATTTTCATAACGTTGAAATGCCCTCTGGTTAGAGGTATTATAACCGTTTTCCATCTCTGATTTACATGTCTTTTTGATCTCCACTTTCTCCCTTGGCATTTATCAATACCCCCCTCCCCCCCAATCCCCTTCTCCTCCCTCTCCACCCCCCCTTCCTCCACCCCCTGCCACCTTCAGGTATTCCACCCAGCTATTAATGCTATTATGCAATTCAATTATGCATGGGAGTAAGGGGGAGGAGGTGGGGTGGGCGATATGGGGGAAGCCGTATTTATTAATGTCATGCAAATGATCCTGACAGTATATTTCTTTCTTCTCTCCCGTGCACCTATGTTTTTGTGCGTGTGTGTGGGACCGCTTCTCTTTGTGGTACTTGGAACAGTTGGCGTTTGGTGACAGGATGCAAAAGAAGATGCTCCGTGCAAAATTGCTGTCTGCTGAAAAATCACCTACACGGAAATAAAAAAAAAAGGGCACACACACACCTTAACAAAAACACCCCCTTCCCTCCCCAATTTTTTTTATTGCAAGTAACACGTCTCGTCCAGTAAATAAAAGGTGACTGAGTTCCCCTTCCTTCAGTGGTCCCCCCCCTCCCTCTGTGGTCCCCCCTCCCCCCCTGCCCTCCTCCTCGGCCATGTCCAACATGAACACCAATGTCTGCGTGGAGACCGGGCAGAGCCCGGCGGACGCCTCGGTACTCCCCAAGGACAGCCTGGTGGAGGGGGCCCTGAGCAGCCTCCTGGATTACAACTCGGAGATGGAGAGGTACCGCTCCTTCGCCACTTTTTACAAAACCAACGGCGGCTTCCCCCAGGCGGCCAAGATCGCCCGCATCACCACCCCCATCTTCCCCAGCGCCCGCATCGGCATGTCCCCGTGGAACTGCGACAACGCCATGCTGTGGGGGAGGAAATCCGCCGCCGCCGCCGCCGCCATCAACCCCCACCGGACCGCCATGCACCGCAACGACTCGCCGCGGCTGGGCAAGCCTGGCGGGGGCGGGGGGGCGCCGCCGGAGTCCTTGCAAATGGCAAATAACAATTTCCTCTCCAGCTTATCCCCGGAGCACTGCAGACCTTTGGCCGGGGAATGCATGAACAAGCTCAAATGCGGCGGCGGCGAAGCAGAGATAATGAATCTGCCCGAGCGCGTGGGGACTTTTTCCGCCATCCCGGCGCTGGGGGGCATCTCATTACCTCCCGGGGTCATCGTCATGACAGCCCTTCACTCCCCCGCCTCCGCCTCGGCCGCCGCCGTCACAGACAGTGCGTTTCAAATCGCCAACCTGGCAGACTGCCCGCAGGGTCACAACTCCTCGGGGGGAGCCGGCGGGGGCGGTAACCCGGCCAAGAAGAAGAGGAAAAGGTGCGGGGTGTGCGTGCCCTGCAAGCGCCTCATCAACTGCGGCGTCTGCAGCAGCTGCAGGAACCGCAAAACGGGACACCAGATCTGCAAGTTTAGGAAATGTGAGGAGCTTAAGAAAAAACCTGGCACTTCACTCGAGGTCAGAGGAGATGAGTCTTATTTCCCCTGCCTGCCCGGCTCCCTGCTCCCCTCCTCTTCCCCCCCGCCCCTCCAGTGCTTCTTGTCTGCCTTCAAGATGCACTACCCCTTTTCTGAAACCTCCTTCAGGTTGTAAGGTGGGTGCAGAGGTGCACCTTGTGTATAGAGAGATATTATGTGTGTGTGTGTGTGTGTGAGAGAGAGAGAGCATGCAGTTACAACTTGTGCTCACACCTATCAAACATGTAACCCTCCTTCATGCTCATTTCATGACCAGGTGAATGTGGGTGAGGGGGGGGGGGGGGGGGTGTCACCTTTATTCTGTGTGTGTTTCCTCTGGATTGAATGGTCTGGAAACCTGAATATTCACCATGTTTACTGAGCACACCTCTGCTTTTTTCAGTGTTTTCAGTTTGTGTGTTTAAACTGCTGTATTCATCACTCCTTGGATATAGGTCCTATTAAATTATGCGTTGAATTATTTGTTGGAACGTTACTGTTTTATTGTGTGAAAGAAAACAACGACATACTGTAAGGACCTAACCAGTGGCAATTAATTCATTTATTACTATTTTTCTTTAAAACTTTTTTTTTTAAGATATTATTTTTTTAAGAGCCACTGCCTTTATTTCCTTGTTTTTGTTTTCTTTGCTGCACTTTTTGTTCACTCTGGCGTTTTATTGGCAGGATAGTTGTACATGTGACCTTTTTCATGGCCAGCAGCTCAAAACAAAGTTATAGCTCCTTTATTAGGCGGCTAGTAATTTGCTTTAATATGGGCATTTGGTCCCAGACATTATTGGATAGAGCACGTGGCTTGTGTCAGTGCTACAAGTAAAGAAATATACATTTGCTGCCATTTCAGCATTCAAAACAAATGCCAGAAGTATATTTTTGGTAGATCTGTTGGATTGCTTTTTTTTTTTTTTTTAATATTAGAAAACAGTGGCCGATAATGTGTTGCAATTCATTTTATGGTTAACACTATATGATTTAGATATTTTTTTTACATGTGAGTGTATGCATATATTTCTACATACAGTTTGGGCAATTTAACTCTTGGTCTGTTCAAAAAAGATGTCACTGTAGAAAAGGTGAAGCAAATTCTGCCTCTGTTGCCATACATACAGGTACAGCATGGGAGGTTGGACAGTTTGCATTCATTCATAAATTAAGAGCTTAAGACTCATTCAGTAAAACCTAACTGGTGTACTATTTTCTATCTCAAAAGAAGCGAAAAAAAAGCATGAGTTACTGTATATAAAATGTTCCTCAACTCCTGCAATTATCATGCTGCAGATATGGGTAATAGAGTATGTTATTGGGGGTTTATACATGCAATCTGCAATTGAGATCTGTTTACTACTGCAAATGCATCTATGTGACTCCATGGTTTATTCTCAAATGTTGTCTTGTGGAACAAATAAGGTGCAGGATGCTGAAGGGCCTATGATTAACAAAAAAAAAAAGCTTTGCATTTAATGTATTAAATTAAGTGACCTGGTAATTGTTTTATTGATATTAATAAAGCCATTGAACTGCTGGAAAATTTCATCTTTCCCCAACCCCACAAAATCAATATCCGGTTGACAGGATGATTTATTGTGTGCGGCCCTTACTTTGTTGCCTTATATTATTGTTTGAGCGGGTCTGTTCAGCGGAAATGTAACCTCACCTAAAGCAATGTCGGTATGCTTTGAGCTTACTTTAGTTGTGAAATGCTGATAAGCACATTAAAGCGGTATTTAGCTCTCACAGAGCATAGACCTGTGTTCCAGCTTCCCAACTATGTAAGATGTGGGTAGTAGACCAGATTCTTTATGGAAGTCTTGCACTATGAATTTGTATTTTGAACCTATTATTGGCTTGCTAAACTGGTAGCTGGTTTCTGCTGCAGGCCTTTGTCAAACAACAACTAGTAATGAAAAAGAGACAGTCACGTCTGCAAAATGACAATGAAACAAGCACATACGAGATCTTTACTAAGGGGTCGCTTCTTGTTGCTACCACCTGCAGAGATTTATTCTGTTGTGACGGCATCATTTTTTTGGGGTGCTGAGTGTTTCAATTCAGTCTGATTTTGGTGTGTGGAGTTTGGCATGGCTAATAGACCAAACAAAGTGGTCTCCTGGTAATAGATTGGTAAATTGTTCAAATGACAGTGACAGCACCTTGAGAAACTTGTCAGCAAGTAATTTGTTATATCTCTTCACATTAAGCCTCAGAAATGAGATTGTAGGCTTTTCATGGCAGGGGCATTGTTATTATTAATATAAGATCATTGGCAGTTAGTCTTTAGTCTCTGAATAGTATGACTCTCTTTTTCTTGGTTACAGTCTGGTGATGTGTTTTCAAATTTACAGTATTATTTTACCAGATTATAAAGCAGGTCTTGTCCTGAGGCACTGAGGGACAGATTAACGTGAAGGTGCTATACTTCAGTTGCTCTAAAGTCTCATTAACTGTTAAGGAAATGTGGGCCTGCAAGTCTACCCACCATGTTAGAAGAATGAATCAGGCAGTGTGTTTCAGCCAGTGCATATGTCCAGCCTCCCAAACTGTGCCCCTGAGATGTGTAATCCAGATGTTACTGATGCCATCAGGGTGGTCCTCAGCCATACATGGTTTGTTGTCTAATGAACCCATGTTTGCTTGTGAAAAGGGTTCAGCAGCATTTAAATACAGCTTTTATGCCTTCTAGGAAGGAAACATTTTATTCTGTACTTAACATTACAGTGGGGGTACATATCAAGGGACACAAATGTTCTTTTTGCTGTTAAATTGGTGCATGGAGCAGCAATTTGACCATGTACTTGTAAGCATAATCATCACATTCTGCAATGATTCTAGGTGCACTTTTTGGAAGCTTGATATATAGCTCTCAGAATGCATAAAACTAGCAAATGGCTGTTTCAGCTAGCCAGCTTTCCTGGAAACATTATTGACTAGATTCTATAATTATTATAGCTATATGGAGATCATGTGAAGCAGCTTGTCTTTTGATGGAATTCCTTTCTGTCTTTACACCTTTTGACTATCATTGCATTTATTGTAGATCCTACTACACAGTCTTTTTTGGTAAGCAGCTCTTGGGTGCTCGTGGCAATAAAAGTGATATATATATATATATATATATATATATATATATATATATATATATAGCAACTGTAAGTAAATATATATATATATTATATATATATATATATATATATGCAGTGTTCGACAAACCTATACATTTGCTCGCCCCAGGCGAGTGGATTTAACCCCCGGGCGAGTAAATATTGGCCCAAGCAGCACACGTTTGGTACTAGGTGGCAAGTAGATTTTTTTGTGTGGCGAGTAGATTTTTTGGTGATTTGTCAACCACTGTATATATATATACACACACACAAATATTTGGTAGTTTAGATTGTGTATTTCTGCTTTTAAAATGGAGAATGTTATTTCCTCTCAAAAAATGTTACTTTGTTGAAAGTCCTTTTTCCTCATAAAGTAGAACAGCAGGCTTCTAATGTCTGGAATATCTTTTTGCTCATCATTAAAACCAGTGATATGCAGGTGATGTTCTTGAACTGACGTCATCCAAGAGGCGTGTCAGCTCAGTGTAAGAATGGTTCTTAGATATTGTTGTTGTTATTACATTTAAGAGACTAAAGAGTTTTTGACCCAAATCATATCTAAAATATATGAAGTTTCGAACACAGGATTTTCAGATTAGCCGAGTTTTCCACTGTATATTATTAAGACAACACTTGGTGTAGAAATCCTTTACGTATTTATTTCTTTTGTAAAATTATCTTGTTTTGCACAGTGCTTTCATTCATCCCTCCTACTGCCTCTGTAAGTTCTCCCTTCTTACCACTTAGACTGTAAGCTCTACGGGACAGGGGCTCCTTCTCCTAATGTTACTTTTATGTCTGAAGCGCTGATTCCCATTATGTGCTATATTATTATGTCATGTGTATTACTGCTGTGAAGCGCTATGTACACGGATACATACATACATACATACATACATACATACATACATACATTAAAAGGGACAGTCCTACATAGCAGGTTAGGAACATAACATTAAACAAGAAGATGTAAACTGCTTCTTTAAAAACATCTTATCACCCATAACTCTGAGTACAGCCCCTCTGACACTTTGTGACCATGTGATCACAGCATCAATGATGGAAGAAGGAGGTCCACTCAGCCGGCCAGATCACAATCAGAACTCCACAAGAGCAAATAGTATAATGGGAGACCCTGTGGCGTAGTAGCTATGCAATGAGGCATTAAAGGGGTTAAAATAACAGTTTAACTTATTTGCATTCTGTTAAAAATGAATTTTTTTCCCATTTCCCCAGGTCCGCTAAATTCAAGCACATCAGCTACTTATGTTTGTCTAATGGTGGCTTCCAAATGACTATACAAACAATGGACAAAACAGAAACAATTTACCAAGGAAAAAACTAAAGTTTACATTTTTTTTTTGAAAAATGCTTCTACTTGTCCATTTAAAAAAAAAAAAAAGTGCCAGCCACTTACATTTAACCTATTAACCCCTTGGGAGCCCCATTTCTACGTCATCGGCTTTGCGTGTTTTTGAGGGGCGATTGTGTTCAGCGCTTCATACGCGTTCTGGCTGGAAGAGAACTCAGAGGAGAAGTAATGAGATGGGGATGTGCCGCAGGGGCTGGGGCACTCAAAAGGGTTAAATATACCACAGGGCTTAGTTTACCTTTGTCCTAGGAGGGACTACCCCTTTATTATCTCACTATTAGATAATATTTTCCTACATGTTCATGCCATTTTGTTGTGTCAGCAGTTACTCATTTTAGTGGGGCAATCTTAACGATGCCTTCAGAAGGGTTAACAGATATTATTTTTAAAGACGGGTGCCCAATGCTACATCCAATTGACAAAACATATAAAGTTATAAGTATAAAGTTTAAATACTTCAATAATAATAGTAATTACTTGGTTATTTAGTTAAACCCTTTGGCCAAAGCGTCATAAGCCTGCATACCATCGTCAAGGTATAACCAAATTTTGCAGGTCCTAACACTAAACTGTGAAACCTTTCATTTTACCTCTGTATGAGGGGAAACAACCACAGTGAGTCCTGTCCATTCAGCAAAATGCTAGAACCTCCCAAGCTAAAAAGGTGGGGAGGGGTGAGCTCTGGGAGGAGGGGCCACTTACCTCCAAGCAACTGTTGCCAGTCAGGAACTAAATTAACACACACATTCCCAGCACGCTCTAAATCCAAAATCCACCACATGTAAATGGCCCTTCCTCCCAGAGTTCACCCCTCCCCACCTTTTTAACTTGGGAGGTTCTAGCATTTTGCTGAATGGACAGGATTCACTGTGGTTGTTTTCTCTCATACAGAGGTAAAATGAAAGGTTCACAGTTTAGTGTTAGGACCTGCAAAATTTGGTTATACCTTGACGTTGGTATGCAGGCTTATGACGCTTTGGCCAAAGGGTTTAACTAAATAACCAAGTAATTGCTATTATTATTATTATTGAAGTATTTAAACTTTATACTTATTACTTTATATGTTTTGTCAATTGGATGTAGCATTGGGCACCCCTGTCTTTTGTTTGTATACATTGGCCACGCTCAGTAGCACTCTGACATATATATATGTATATATATATATATATATATATATATAAAATGTGGTGGGTGCTGGAGTTAGAGCGTGCGGGTAATGTGTGTGTTAATTTAGATATTATTTTTAATAGGCTTTTACAATGTCCTGTGATGTAACAGAAGTGTGATTGCCAGCTGGGTTCTAATCGCTGTGCGTTTTCAGGCCATCCATCCAGGTTTTTGAAATTGGTACTCTTGATGTAGAAAGTGAAGTGGCTGCAGCTGTCCATTGGACTACCAGCCAGGCTAAAAGGGAAGACTCGGCAATGTTTTATATCAATCATTCCTGTATAACAACCTGGCCAGGATGAACATCTCACAGTGATTAGAAATCAGGTGATAATGTTCCTATTATTTTTGGTATGGTGGAGCATTATTATGATGGATCATAATATCATAGAGGAAACGTAACCCGTAGGAGTAATTATGTACATTGATGAGAGAAATAAGAGGGTCATCTATATAGCGTTTAGCTCATTTGAGAGAGGTAATGAAAGATAAAAACCATTCTGTTATCTGCATCAACAGGAATGTAAGAATTTTGTGATGTATGGCCCTTTATCAGGTGTAGAACAATAGATGGTAAGCTGCACACCAAAAAAAATAAAGTATAATATACTTTCAACAACCGGTGCTCCTGGTTCAGGGAAAACTGCCTGTAAATCCTGAGATAGTATGCAATTGATGATCTAGGGCACAATGCGGATTTTCAAAAGAGATTTAATTATCAAAATAGCACCAAATACGACACTTCGACCTTCTCAGAGGACTTTTTTCATGCCAGTCACTTGAAAAAGTCCTCTGAGAAGGACAAAACGTCGTATTTGGTGCTATTTTGATAATTAAATCTTTTTTGAAAATCCGCATTGTGCCCTGGATCATCAATTTCTTACTTCCTTTATCAGGTGTTACATTTCCCTTATTTTATCAAGTTGCACAACTGCATGGTGAGGAAGACAGGTCATCATGTTTATTCTAGACTTGCAGTGATTTGCTGGGGGAAATACCTTGGTATTTTAGAGTCAAAAGCTAGTAGAAATCCATAATAATTTGTGGTAGTGGGTACTGTCACCACACCACCTTTCGTTTAGTATTCGGTAGGTTATTTAAAGGCTGCAATCATGAGAGAAGTCCATTTTTCAGCTGAGATCTGTTTCAGGCTACAATTTTTACACAATTACTGCATTACGTGGACAGCATCTTCTTTAGTGGTTTACTTCTTAAAAGAGAGAGAAAACGTCTTTACGTTGGAGTTTTTCCCATTGTTGGGTTATCCAGAAAACCAAACCACGTTTGCAGCAGAATGTAAAATGGAATCACTAGCAAACACATGTTATGGAGCAGGGCCTGCATGTTAGAGGAGCAGAAATTGGGTTGATTAAGGGGCTCCTACTGTTCTTCTCAAACAGGGGTTTTAAGATGGATTTTCATTGTGAGCTACTGTATAAAAAGCCATCCTACTAATAGGTACATTTTGTATCTAGATAGATGTCTGGCAGATTGCAAGCCATGAGGAAGGTCGAAACTCCATTTTACCTTCAGAAACACATTTTTCATAGTCCCCCCCCCCCCCCTGCAAATTATGAACGTTTGAAATTGTCTCAAGCTTTGGTTCCTAATGTTCTCATAATAGGGATCATTGAGCTCTATATTTATACAGTTATGAAACTAACAACACAAAGCTCATACAAACCTCCCACCTCCACATACAAATCTTTAATAGTATAGTATTATAGGTATCTAATCGTAGTATTGTGTATCGGAAACAGAACTGCAACTCTTGAGTATAAGGCTGCGTCCAGGGTTGCAGCAGCCGTGCGGAGGCGCGCTGAGGGAAAGCGGGTGCTCTCCCTGGCCTTGGTTAGCGCGCCGTCGGGGGGCGGGCTAGTGACGTCACGGATCTGGTTCGCCCTCATTGAGCGAACCGCTCACGTGACTGGCCCTGCGCTCCCATGAGCGCGAAATCTAAAATTTGGATAAGACCTACGCTTTGGCACGCTTGCGGAAGCGTGCGCGAGCCCCTGCTAAAGCCGCTCTCATTGCGGCTGCAGGGACTCACTGGTAAGCGAGAGCGCGCCTCAGCACGGGTCAGCGCCTAAGCGCTGACCATGCCCGAGGCCTTACATAAAACTGCTAGGTTAAGTCAGTGCTTAGATTCCTTCAGGGACCAAGACAGAACTTGGTTTTAGGATTGGTGTTGATTTCCACACTTGCGTGTGAAAACCATCAGTGGGAAGGATACACAATGGGAAAGAAAATACATACAGTGTGCTGTCTGTTGTTAGAAAGTAAAAGTCGGATATCAGTGCACTGCAGATTGGATGGTTGTCCTCTTGATTGGTTTGGGGTCATACTCTGCTTCCTGTAATTGGAAGACAATTGGTCTAAGATGATAATAAGATACGTTTACAATCTTTATTTTTGGGTTCCAATATTAAAGATGCAAAAATCATTATATTTGATTAAATTCCCCAACATATGTAACTGCCTTTTAATGCTGTTAATTGTTATTTTCTTCTTCTTATTTTTTAATACTGAACTTCAGATTTGCTTGGTTAAGCTTTCGGGAAAGTGAAAAGTGGATTAAAGCAGCAGTACACATTTGTTTTTCTTTTTGCTAGTTTTATTTTGTAAATCTGATGCTTCATTCAGGAAATATAAGAGTTTGGGATATAAGAGCAATTCGTCGCAGCTCCCCTCCTCGCGCCCCTCTTTTTTGTACTAGAATACAGGGGCTCTTCAGAGCTGGAGCTCATGAATGTCTGCTCCAGGAACACTGCTTCCCGAATACTTACCAGTGATGGTGACGACGGTACTTCATGATGGATTAAATACCGCATGTGACGCGGTTCAATAGGTAGCCGCGATGGATGGCGTCGCTGCTTCCTGTTGGCCAAAGTGATGCGGGAGATTTGAACCTCCATTTTGTTTCCCCTGGAGGGGACAGTACTGTCGGCACCTTCTCTGGTAAGTATCTCGGTAACCAGGGGGCGCCCGGAGCCGAAATTCATGTGGTTCTACTCTGGAGATCCCCTGCATCCTATACATGTAAACAAAAGTGAGGGGAGGCTACCAAAAAAAAAAACTGGTTAGGGTTTCACCTCCCCCTTTAAAGCTGCAGTTCAGTCAATATCCTGCATGTGTTTTTTTTTTAATAAATCAGTTCTGTAGTAAGAAAAAATACTTTTAGCATTTTCTGTTTAAAAAAACAACAACTTTGAAAGACCAATTTTCTTGTATTCTATTTTAACAAGCATGCTTGTTCCTATAGCAACGATTTACATTCCCCATATTTAAAGATGTCGCCAAACGTTGCCGATCAATAGACAGAGAACGAATTGACCGGCAGCTATGCAGTTCTTTAGGTAATTAGAGATTGGCCACATGAAACTATTGAAGTAAAAAAATAAATAAAAAAATAGACTGAACTGCAGCTTTAAGTGTGTGCAAAGTTAAAATAGCGCTCTCCCCACCCAGTACACAGTGCAGTCTCATACGCCAAAGATATTAAGACAATAATTATTTCTAACACTATAACAATATTAATAAAAGAGCAGGTCTTGCCCAGGGGGAAGATACTAGCTTCTGAAGGGCGTTTGCTGGTTTAAACTCCCCTCATTCACTGGTTTTGCTATCATTCCAACCTTTTTTGGAGGGTTCTTCCTGTAATTATTCAAAATATTGTATTCTGCATAGGATACTACTTTCTTCGACCCAGAAGTGTCTAGAATAGCATTTTAAGAAACGTATCAGAAGTGTGGAATTAATTACAGTAGTTGCTGAATGCAGATTAGGTTATCTTTGGTGATACACAAACTTGACACATTTTTGGTGAAAAAAGAATGATTTGAATATTGAGAATCATTCATTTAGGGTTGTTTTGTGAATTATTTTAATGTATTTACTAGAAAATCTGCAAAAGAAATCACAACTATAATTCATAAGGCAGCTCACCTAACATACAGGCACACATTTGTATAACCAAGGCTTTTACTGTGGGATTATGCAAGTTTGTTGCAAAATTGTCCAATTTTTCTGCATATTGCTGTAGTATTTTAGGTCACCGTTGAAATGAAAAGATCACTTCAAGCAGCATGTTATGTTTCTGACACCACAGTGTAAAGTAAACAGTCTACAAATTTCTAACCATTTAAACATTCTTTTATTTATACAACAGAGACCCTGAAAACCTTATTGGAGCCTTCTAATAACTGCAATTTCCCCATGAACTAATGCACTCAAAAGCAGTTCTACGTGAGAGGATTACATGTTGATTTCTCATTAGAAACTATACCCATTGATGCAATGGGTATAAAACCATTATTTCCTGACATGGGCAACCATTTTTGCTATCTCCAAAAGGACCCAACAGGACCACAGCAGAGGCCACACATACTGTTTACTTTAAGGTGGTATTTCTAAAAACAAAAAGGTTTCCAAACCAGAGTTTTAAGGTTTACATACAGTACAGGTACAACATTAGGTTAACATGGCAGACCTGGTGAGGGGTTGCTATATTGGGATTCTCCTAAGGGCTTGTACCAAACGGCAACATGTAACCTGAATCTCACTGTAGATGTGCATTTTTATTTCTACGAAAGTACTGTAGCCAAGAAACTTGTTTAAGATGAATGAAAGTCCTACATTAGGAGACGCTCACTGTGCATTTCCAAACGTTTGGTTCTTTTTTTGTCCTGATTAACATAGTTTTTCATAAAGACTTCCCATGTTGTTCTTGATGTCACCCCCCCCATAGAGACCATGCTAAGATATGTATTACTTTTGCCAAGTGGAGGAACAATTCAGAGAAAGTATCAAACGGTGCAAGGTGTAGCGGTTACATCAAACTGTACATATCAACCTAAAGTCTCAGACTAGACTCCACAGCACCCAACATAAGGCCTCGTTCAGGGTGCTGGCTTCGGGGGCAGGGCGTGCTGACGTGCGTGCTGCCGTGAGCAACAAAGTATTCAATTTGAATACTTGTTGTCAGGGTAGCTACTGGGCTGCCTCCGAAGCCAGGAGTTGCTGCTGACGACAGCTTCAGTAAACGAAAATTTCGTTTCTTGGAGCTGAAGCAGCGTCACAGGGACCAAGGCAGCCAATGAAATCATTCTTCAGAATGATTTCATGACTGCAGCTTGGATACTTTACCCTGCGTCTGTAGCCCCGCCCCCTCCCCAACGCTGAAAAGTTTGCTGGGGGATAATCACATGTCGCCCAGCAAACTCCCAGCACTGCCTGCCTCCCGCCCTCCCTCCCTCCGAGTCCTCAGCTGGCAGCCTGAACGAGCCCTAAGAAGGATGTTCTCCAGGAGCTTTATTTTCAGGTGAGATGAGTCCATTTGGGGCAGCTTCCCTCGCAGACTGGACTCCGGGCAATCAGATCCTCACCTCCACACTCAGACAAACACAATGAGAATTGTAATGTCACAAAACACCCCCGAACTGCATGTCACACTTTAGGGGGAATTTACATGTATCACTTCTCCATCACCTCCTCTATAATTTGCTTTAACAGGTTCAGCAAATAAAAATATCACTTGTGAGCACATTAACATGTCTCAGACAGGTCTGTAACACTGCTTCCCTATTATCTCTTGGCATAAAGTGCTTCCACTGCTGCTCGGGATTCTGGGAAACGACATGAAAATTAGTACTTTTTGCTTCTTGACCATTTCAACGTGGACCCCTATAAGTATATACCTGCGTTATTACACAGCGTTTACATCACAGTCTGGGTATTTTTTAGTTCTTATGTATAATAAATACTTGCTTTAACTTGTTTTTACCCACCCAGCTCTGTTTAATTTTTTTTTTTTTTAAATGTAACTCAATATTTGATACATTTAAATTCCCCCAAAAGTGTGACATGAAGATTGTGAGTGTTTCGTGACATTTCAATTCTCAGTGTGGGTTGTTAAGTACGGTTTCTTAAGATGGGTGCTGTGGTGTCCAGTCTGCGGTAAGTGACTCAGACTTTTGCTTTATATGTGCAACTGTACACACGAAAAATGTTTGTTGAAATTGTAGTCTGCTGATGTCACTGTCCTCACTCTGAAGGAAGAGTAAGGCCGAGTCCATAGAAGGACAGGCCGCGCTGAGCCCCTCATTGAGGATGCCTTGAGAGGGGGCTCACGCGAGCGTCCGCAGGCGTGCTGAGGCTTTGGAATTTTCAGCCGACAGCCAAGCTGTTTTTCAGCGCACTGTCGGCTGAAAACATCCAATCAGCCTGAAGCAGCGTCAACGTCACGGCGCCGTGACGTTGACGTCAGTGCGTCACGGGCGATTGGCCCAGTGACGTCACTGCCCCGCCTCCAACCACCTCCCCCCGGCTCCCTTCGCGCACGCTGGCTCAGCGCACCTCGGAACTCCTCACCCCTCTATGGCCCCAGCCTAAGGCCGTGGGCACCGTGCTGAGCCGCGCTCATGCCCGGCAGTGAGCCCCTGCAGCCGCAATGAGAGCGGCTTTAGCAGGGGCTCGCGCACGCTTCCGCAAGCGTGCGGAAGCGTAGCCGACATTAATTTTCTAGTTTGAGCGCTCACGCGAGGGCAGGGCCGGTCACGTGAGTGTCACTGGCCCGCCCCCGACGTCACTGGCCCGCCCCCGACACGCCTCCGGACAGCTCGCGAACTAAGACCAGGGAAAGCACCCGCTTTCCCTCAGCCTCAGCGCGCCTCCGCACGGCTGGAGTCACCATGGACTCAGCCAATGAGGGTGAACTGCTCTCGGCCACACCCCCCGTTCGCCCTCTCTTGCCTCCTGCACTATAAGCAGGAATCGCTATTACAACGGTGACGGCTGACGTCACGCAGTCGCGTCGCCGTAGCCCTTACTATAAATGCAGCCTACGGACCCGCTCACTGCCTGCTACACGACGTGCGCTCGCTTACATGCATGCGCACATTCGCACACTTTGATGTTGATGTATGACAGTTTTCAGTCTACAAGCGTCTCCTGGCGGCGAAGTACAGCGTTGACACTGCTACACTTGAGAGAGACAACTTGAGTTGTAATTTTGTGTGGCAGTAGCGTCACGTGTATTTTGCCAGCCAATGAGTGACATGTAACAAAAGAAACACCCTACCCATGTCTCGGTCCCGCCTACAAGTCGCGTCATTCGGTCTGCTGGGGATGAGCACACATCTCCCAGCAGACAGAGTGAGCTCGGCCTAAAAATGATATGAATGTTATTCTGCTACAGGAAATAGCACCCACAGGCTCTCCTTGATTGTACAGTAGCAATCCGTTAAAAGTTAATTATTTGCAAGTCCGTAAGCTGTGTGTTGTTGTTTTTTTGTAAATGTAAGCATTAGAGTAGTTTTTGTAATTGGACGCTCTTCTATTTATTGTGTGTGCTGTTCAAAATTGATTTTTGGGTGGAAAAGCCCTGATAAAATTTGAAAGATTAACATTTTAGTGCGTTTCAACAATGCTGGGGCTCAGCATTTTTTATGTTTCAGGCACCAAATTAAACATGCTGCTCAATGTCATCTTCAGGACATAATGGCCCATATTTACTAAACAGTCTGCGTAAGAATTCTTCTGGCACAGCAAGACACTTCACAGTCTAGTTCAGTGAATGGGCTGTTAGATGTCTTCTAGCACTGGAAGGGGTCTTATGGCAAAACACAGTTTTAATAAATAAAGGCTAGATATTACAATAGAATAAATAGCTGTCCAGTATGCCAACAGGACTTTGTATTCTACTACAGTACAGACATGTCTTTCTTTTCTGTCCCCTTTGTACAAAAATAGGAACAGTACTTCACACATCCAAACCATCAAAATCATTTGACTATCAGATTTTTTTCTTTTGGAGTTAAATCTTTTTCCGTCTGTGTGGCCATACTGGGGGATGCCGTGTGAGAAGACTATACCCATGCAAATTGGCATGAGACATAGTCATGTAGACATTACAAAAGCAATGCATCTTGGGAATAATGTCCATAAAGGGACCCTGCATGGTTTCCTGGGCTTGTTCTTGTATCATGCTCATCATATTGTATGAGTGATTTCATAATAACCAGCATCTATAGGGCTTAGAAGCTGTGTATAACACGAGACACATTAAAAAGGAGCAAATTTGCTTAGCTGTTCCTGTTTTTTGTACTACTGGCCTTCTCCTTCCAGTTTTCATTATAAAAACATGCTTTATTGTGAATTTCACATATATACTACTTTCAACATACTGTAGATTTTTGTAAATACATTGATTCAAGGGTACTTTTTTAACGTTTTCTTTTTAACTAAACCAACTTTTAAATGTCTTCTGTATGCCTTTCTCGTGCTGGTATGAGCCTCTAACTATCCCTTAGAAAAGGCTACAGTATAGATGTAACTCCTGTGTTAGTAGTTTAGGCTTTCAGGCATTCATTTGCAAAGCTCGTCAACATATCCTTATCTATGAAACCTTTGCTTGCCTAATTCAGTATGCTGTGATGAAATCTCCCTCGTGCGGGAGAAGAGTTCGGCTCCGATGTAAGAATGGGACTAAAATATTTTCTCGCACAGGGAAGCTAGCTTTTCAGCTTAGTGAGTTAGGGTTTAAATAAGAAAGTGTTACATGGCTGTGATCATTTCAACACGTTGCTAAGAAGGACAGGAGCTCTAAAGAGAAAACAAGCGAACAAGCCATTTAATGTTTTTATTTTGCAACTACAAAAGTGTTAAAGTTAGAGCGAGAAAAGAATGTATGCATAATTGTGACAATGCCTCTTTTTGTTAAGAATAGTACTGCATACTCGTTTAAGGGGCATTTATTAATACTCATTTTATTACATAAATCTCTAAAATGTTAATGTTCTCAACTACATTTCAAAACAGACGTTTGTTTTGGTGACAAATCCTACATACAAGTGGCAAACTAATTGTTTCTTTATTTCGGGTTCCTGTCTGGAATGTGCAGGTGATAAACATAAACTTGATATGCAAAAGCGGTTGTGACAAACAGATAATCATTCTATTTTAAATTGTGTTAATGCCTTCCGTCTTAGGTGCCTGCAAAAAAAAAAACAATAAAAAATAATGAATTGCAGTCTTTTTTGGGCAAAAGAGTTGTAGACAGGTATTATTATATTAGAACAGGCTTGGTTTATACTCATTTGTTTTTCTCCTCTAAGAAAATTAGAATGTTAAAAGTCCTTTACTTGTGTGGGTGATGTGAAAAAAAAGAAGTCCTTCTTCTCTTCTTCCCTAGACCTGTATGTATGTATGTATGTGTACACACATCCACGCACTATATATCTATATACGGTATATATATATTTGTGTGTGTGTGTGTGTGTGTGTGTATGTGTGTGTATATATGTATATGTATATATACACACACACACACACACGTGTGTGTAAAATGACATGCTTAGAATATGTATAAATAGTTGGCAAAATAAAATCATGGTATCTCAGGCATGGCAATGGTAAGGACATGAATGTCATGCACAATTAAATTAGGATCCCTAAGCAGCACCATTGAAACACTGCTTACAAACTCTTCGTAGTAGACAAGACTGAAACAACTGTAGGCATCCACACCTGCATTACTTGTCAAGTACATCTTAAGGATCTTGGTTAAATGTTTGAGGGTGGGTAGAGAAATGTAGTAGTCAACAATAGTTGTATGTTAATTAATGACTTCCTGTTCACGTGATGCAGGTATAAAGCCTGTGTAGGTTACCCCCCTTTTACTGCTAGAAGGCCCTGCAAACATTGATTTATTATGTGTTATAGACACAGAGGATATATTTAGGTATTTTACAATTGTTGTGTCTGCATACTTCTTACATAATGGTGCAGTTCATATTTGGGATTTCCCAGTGAAAAGCAACATGCTAAAATAAGGGGCAATACTAAATATTTCCAACTACATCTAATTGCGTAAAACATCTTTTGGTTTAGCAATATTATTGGCTCCCACCAGTAAGTACAACTGCTGACTCCATCTAGCCCTCCAAAGCCATAGAATAGTCTCTAGGCAACAGCAGAAACCTCTCTTCTGTGCCATGGACTTTATACCTCTAGCTTGATCAATAAGCACATTTGGACTTTTGCACAGCCCTGAGACAATGCTGAGATGTAGTCTATATCATGACAGATTGCTTGGTCCCCAGTGGCAACAGGATTAGCCGAAGCCCTGAGTGTTGTAACAAAGGGGTTGGAAAGAATTATGATCAAACAGTCAGATATCAATAATGAACGCAAAGCAACACTGATTGCGCATTAAGCCGAGTTCAGGGCCGGCCACAGAACAGGATAAACATGAGGTTAGGGCTGACAGCAGAACAGGTTTCTAAATAAGTCAAGGTCAGGCCAGGCCGCAGGCAAACAGGTCAGGAAGAGGTCAGGATGAGTAGGAGAACAGCAGGACACAGTAGGGGTTGTGTTGAAATGGAAATTGACTGTTTAAGAGTAACAGAGAGGGTTGTCTAGTTACATCTGATTGGTGGCACAAAGTAAGCAGAATGCAAGTGGAATAGTGTAGGGTAGGCAACAAAGCAGCCAGGTAGCAGATCGGATAGCTGATGGGGAATGCCACTGTTTCTGCAGACCATGGTGTGCAGGTTGAGTTCCACGGTCCTGACACATAAAGTGTCATGTTTTATAGTGACTCCAATAGTTGTCCCAAAGGTCTAAATTGAGTGTCGTGAGGAAAGCAACAACTAGTGGACAAGTCTAAATGTTACAAAAATGTCAAGCTTTGCTTACGTGTATTTAGGCAGATTTCTACATTTACCTTAGGCCGAGGCCCCGCTGCTTCAGTCAGCGCGCCCGCACTGCATACAGGCGGCGCGTTGAGAGGCAGTTGACCGCTGCCTGCGGTCTGTAGGGAGCGGGAAGGGGGGCGAGGTTTGAGCAGAGGGCTGCATCGGGGGTCTCACGGGCTGCAGAGGAGGGTGCTGCTGTATGCTGGAAGGTGAGCAGCGAACACCCACAAATGCCCTCTGCTGCTCCCTCTCCGTGCTGCTCCCCACCCACCCACCCACACCCGTACATGCATATGCATATACACATATACACATACATACACACATACATATACACAAATACAAACACTTCCCCCCTCTCCCCCCTACCTTTTGGAGGTGGGAGAAGCTCTGACAGCTCCAGCCCCCGGTGCTGATAGGCTCACCAGCACACCACGTGACACGTCACCGCTCGGGATCACAATCTTCTTGCATCCACTGGGGGCTGGCGCGTCACAGCGCGTAGTGAGCCTGGTCGGAAGGAGGCAGCGGGGACAACAAGACTGACAGTAAGGGGCTGGTGGCCCGCGCACACACGGCCGCGCACGCGCCTGCCCGCAGCTGGTCCTCAGTCTTAGTCACATTGAGAGCAAATTGCTCTCAACACATTTAATAGTAATGTTACCAATATATGCAATGCATATTAAAAAAAAAAACATGGATTTACAGTGGCGAGAAAACGTTTATGAACCCCCTTAGGATTCTCACATATTTCTAACCTAAAATTATATTAGATCTTAATCTAAGGCCTAATAATAGATAAAGATAATCTGATCAAACAAATGACACAAAAACATGATACTTTTTCAACATTTATTTATCTACAAATGATTCAACATTCAATATCCATGTGTGAAAAAGTAAGTGAACCTTTAGATGCAGTACCTGGTGTCACCGCCTTGTGCAGCAATGACTTCAACTAAGGCTGCGCTTATAGTGCCTGCGACAGCAACGCAACATTGTGTAAAAACATGCATTGCCGCTGTCTCGTGCGCTTATAGTAAGCGCGACGCAGCGACGGCTTCGTCACGATCGCTGGAAGTCATCTCTATTTGATTTCTCCAGCGACCGCAGCTTGACGCCGCCGGCACTATAAGCGTAGCCTAAGCGTTTCCTGCAGCTGCTGGTCAGGCAGGTCTCGCATCGGTTTTGAGGAATGTTGGCCCATTCTTCCTTATAGAACTGCTTCAATGAACACCATTCGAGTTCAGTCTTTTTCTGATAGTTGAGTCAAGAACACTAACATTAGCCAAGACGAGAGAGGCCTGCAGATCCCTGGATGTAACTCTGGGGTTCTTTGTGACTTCCTGGGTGATTTACGGTTTGTTCTTGGAGAGATTTTGGTAGTAGACTGCTCCTGGGTAGAATCACTATGGTCTTGAACTTTCTCTATTTGGTGGAGCCCCACATCCTTAGAAATGGTTTTGTAACTCTTTCTAGACTGATAAGCATCAACTGCTTTTCTGAGGTCCTCTGGGATTTCTTTTGATCGTGACAGGACGTGTTTCCACACACCTGTATGGTGAAGACCAACTGACAAAGTTTCCGATCTTTATATAGGATGGGACCTCCCAAACCCACCCCTGCAGATCTACCTAATTATTTAAACACCTGATTCTAATCATTCCTTTTAATTTAGCTGATAAAACCAGGGTTTTACTTACTTTTACACATACCCTGACTCTTAATTACTCATTGTTTGTCTAATTAATACAGTATATCATTTTTTTTCCTCCAAAAGACATGGAATTTTTTAATATAACCCTATTGAAAATGTAAGAAAAGGTTTTGATTCAAGAAAATTATCATGGAAAAACGATGACATTTACGTAATTATCACCGGGGTTCACAATAGTTTTCTCAACACTAGGCAATGTAAATTGTACCTGCACTGCGGAAAATATTGGCGCCACACAAATAAAAACAATAATAATAATGTTGCATTTTGACACACCAATTTTTCTCCGGTCTTAAATGTACTAGTTTAGTTATATACAGTATTTTTTAAAGGAGACTTGTACACAAATGACTGCAGAATTATATATATAGATATATATATATAGATATATATGTGTGTGTATGTATATGTGTGTGGGTAATAATTGAATTTGACATTTGTGGAACTGTGGCAGCGTTGTTTTCAAGGCTTTGTAGTAAGGTGAGCTCAGTGTCATGTTACCATTTCCTTATCTTTTTTCTTTTCTTTTGGTGCTCACACCTGGTTTTATGAATGCAAGGTTTGTTTTTGGGCCAGTGGAGTTGGCAAGACACAACTTGTACACAGAAATGTGCTTCTTCCTTGACATTTTTCAGATAACTCGAGTAGGCCTACTATTAAATGAAAAGAACACTAAAAAAAAACTTTGGGATTTGCACATTTTATTTTAAACGGACTGCACCAGAAATAAATCAATGGCAGTGATATATTGAAGGGGTTAAAAGTGACGGTTGATGTTTCAAAAACTGAATACAAAATATGATATTTTTGAGATGTATTATTTGCTGTCTTTTATGTCTAAAAACTTTTGTTAATTGCGCAGTTTATTGTTTTTTCTATGTAATTGGTATAGTTTTTTTTATTTATATTTTTTAGTGAAGTATATAAGAAACAACTGTATAAGACAGTTAGAAATGACACCTGCAGAAATAGTCGAGTATATAGAGGGGGCATTACTGTGGTTGCCATTAGAACGCACAAAAAACAAAGCTTAAGTGTTTTACAATTGGCTAGTAGGAGCCGGAATTTCGCTGATGTGTGTAGATTTTACGTGAGTGTTTTGAAAAGCTTGTTAATCCCACCAATTGCTAATCAATGCTAGTGCTATATCTGCTTTTTTTCTTCAGTGCCAGGCATCTTCCGAGATATAGCACAGCTGTTTCTTGCACGTTCATGGTACGCATAGGATTAACAGTTTGGTATAATCAACAATTAAAATAGCTGCCGAATTGTCGTATTTTTAGATCAGATTACCGGCCAGTTACTTTTTTATGTGCCTTTTGGGAAATCAATTTGCCTGCCATTCAAGCCTCGCTCCCATGTCCCAATTGGAAGCTGCTGTGTCATGGCATGGAAGCTTCCTATTGGAAGACTGGATTGGCCATCTTATTATTTTACGGCACGCAAAAAGGTAGATAGATCTCATGAACAGGGGAGTACCTATAGCTAGGAATAGTGGAGTTCAGTGCTGGGGGATCCCAAGGTTCCTCCAATTTTGGAATCTCTTTTTTTATTTGGATAATCAGGTTTTCTGCTATACTGTACGTATAGGGAAATGTAAGTCCACTGTATGGAAGCTACTGTTGGGTTTTCTTTATTGTACTTTTGCATATGCAGTTAAGTGGCCTTTCATCGTAAATCAGGGAGGGTTTTTAAAGCCTGCTCATTTTGACCGGTCTCTTTATGGCACATATTTCACTCATTTTGCAACTGTAACCCTTCCAAAGTACCCTAAGTATCCTATACTTAGGAGTGGAATGTCATTTTTATATGTTTTCTTCTATGATCATCTTTTGACCACTACACAGTATTGTCAGGATAAATATATCCTGTCTTTATAAACTGTTGTCCCTTGACCATCATTGGTCCCAGAAGACCTAGGTAGTAGACCACGAGACACCTCAAAATTCACTTAATTCATCTCTCTCCTTCAATCTGGCTTTTCAATTGCTACCAAAGGCTGATCTTTACATACAGGTCCACTACTTTTAACTTATATATATATACAAATAAAATATAATCATTGTGAGCGCTGTAAGTAAGGTGGTCCTTCAAATGAATATTAATGTTTAAGTAATCCCATATAAAGTAAACATTTGAAAACCCTTGCTCTATGCACGCAACAGTGGTCTAAATTACAAGGTAAAATATTGTATGAACATCACGTTCTAAAGCCAAAGGCAGACAAGATGAGTGTAGAAGTTAATTGAAACAGTAGTGTTTTACAGTAAATAATGACTAAATGAGAACTAGAAAAAGTATAGAGATGAGGTACCAAATTAATAAAGGGTATAGAAATGGTATTTTTGAGGAAAAGCTAGCTAAATAAGATTTGTTTACATTAGAAAAAAGGCATATAGGAGAGTATATGGTAACTTTACAAATATATTCATGGGCAATACAAAGAACTTTCAAGAGAACTATTCATCCCACGGGCAGTCAGTACAAATGACAGCGGGTCATCCCTTAAGGTTGGAGGAAAGGAGATTTCACCAGCAACAAAGGAAAGGGTTCTTTACAGTAAGGGCAGTTAAAATGTGGAATTCATTACCCAGGAGACTGTGATGGCAGATACAGTAGATATCTTCAAATAAAAGGTTGGACATCTTTTTAGAAAAGAAAGGTATGCAGGAATATACCACATAAGTAACCATGGGAAGGATGTTGATCCAGGAACAAATCTGATTGACATTACTGGAGTCAGGAAGGAATTTATTTTTATTTTTCCCCTTGTATGATATTATTGGATAATGTTTCACTGGGGTTTTTCGTTTGCCTTCCTCTGGAGAAATATACAGGTGGTCCTCGCTATCCGTCGGTCAGTTATCCGTCGAACGGATTATCCGCGGCCAGATAATGCATTCTGCTGAACGCATTATCCGACGTCGGAATTCATTATCCGATGCTCCCCGCTGCAGATTAACATTGGATCCGCAATCCGACGGTCCGCAATCCGATGGCCGTTTGCGGGACGGATTTCGGCAGATAACCGAGGACCGCCTGTACTGTAAATACAAATATAGTATAGGCATCTGTCGTCTAAATGTAACATAGGTTGAACTCAATGGACATATGTCTTTTTTTCAACCTCACCTACTATGTAACTAATGTAACCAACGGCCCTGATCAGTGCAAATGTGCAACTACGATGTAATAATCATTTAAAATAACTTTTCTTTTGTTTAAAGTAGCATTTCCCCTCCTAACCAACCCTCTTTTTAACAGGATTGGAACCGGGGTGCCCTCCAGAGCTGAACCACACACATTTTCAGCTTCGGGGAACCCACAGTTCCTGAGATACTTCCTGGTGAAGTTATGGGTATCACGTCTTGGTTTTAAAGGGGATTTAAATGGCTGTCCAATAGGAAGCAACAACCGATGATGTCACAGCTTCCTATTGGCCTGAGATTCTGAGATTGTGCAGCTCTTGTGTTTCCTGAGGAGGGAAGTTTGAACCCGGTAACTTCACCAGTAGGTTTCTTGGAAATTGGGCGTTCCCTGGAGAGAAAATACCACCGTTAAGCTTTGATTCCCAAATCTCCCCCACCTGTTTCCCATCATGTAAAAAAAATAAATGGGATTGCTGCTTTTAGACAATAGTCACTGAAATGTTGTTTTCTTGCCCACACATACAGTAGCACACATTTGAATTCAATGAACAAAGCAAAATGGCACATAAAAACGGCATTTCTGTTCTTTTAGTTGTAACTACTCAATAACCATGATATAAAGTATGTGCTCCAATCATATTTCCCTTAAGCCCGAGCCTTACGTGCTTAAAGCAAGCCAAAGGCTTTAATTCAAAGTGAAGCCCAGGTCAAGAGACTGTTGACGTTATTATAAGAAAATCTATTTGGCTACCTTTCAGCTGCAAAATGCCAAGTATTAAAGATTTCACATGACATTTCTTTCTTACTGAATAGAATATTTGCCAATTGCCACTAATCTACATGTTCATGGTTTACAAGACTTGGACAGCGTGACTAGTGAGCTCTCCTTTTGGTCATAACTGAGAAGTACTGATCTCAACTACTGATTCTCGTTAACAGCATTAGAGCCAGAAGAACTTTTCATGCATTGCTTGCTGTAAATATTTGAAAGCCACTGTGGCACCTAAAGGGGTTAAAAAAGGTTATACTTTGGACTCCTGGTATATTACTAAAGATGTCTGACCCTTAAACAAATTCTTCATTTTAGAGACTAGAGAACTAAATGCAACAAATTACTCCAGTTATAATACAAATTATGCCAACTTCTAGTGCACACTCTTGATGCCCTGTTAACATTTCCAAACATCATAAGACAAACCAGTGCTTTGGGTTGGTCTCTTCTGAGGCCTCTTCCTAGGTGGGGAAAAAGGAGACCAAAAGCGCACCAGCACAAACGGAGCAGGAAGGACCCAAAACGAAAAATAATTAAAAGGGCACTTTAATGTGACAAAAGACCCATCCAACACGTTTCGAACGTCACAGCGTTCTTTTTGCCTTGAAAAAGAACGCTGTGACGTTCGAAACGCGTTGGATGGGTCTTTTGTCACATTAAAGTGCCCTTTTAATTATTTTTCGTTTTGGGTCCTTCCTGCTCCGTTTGTGCTGGTGCGCTTTTGGTCTCCTTTTTCCCTGTATTGCATTTAGTAGCTGCACAGCCTGCCTACCTACCCTACCAGGATGTGAGTATTTGCATATTTTTCAGGGGAACCTGCCAATGAGACTGATGGTAAGTGGGCTTGTACCATATACCACCTGTCTTCAGGAGGATAGTACCCATATTATTACACATTAGGTACTATATCAATTGTTAGTACCCTGGTTTAGTGGTTTGGCTTATTTTGGTTTATTACACCTGCATTGAGCGCTTCAGCTATTTTCCACTCTTCCTAGGTGGGACAGAACCTTTAACCTATGAAACATGTCACTGTCATTACGTCACTTTGCTTCTACGTGGCACAGACCCTTTAACTCATTAAACACGTCACTGTCAGGTCACTTTGACGCGCACAATCAAAGACCTGGCAAAAGTTTAGGAAAATGTATGCTTTTCAGTTAAATTGCACATTTGAAGGATCTGGGTGTCTATAGACCTACTTGTTGTTCTGTAGCGCATCGTGTTTGTTTGCGGGTGAGAAACTGCAGCTTCAAAAACCATGCTAGATGTGCCTGCCATGTATTGTTTTCCGGCACGCACTGGCACTGAAAAGGGTTAGCACAATTGTA
This sequence comes from Ascaphus truei, assembly GCF_040206685.1. NCBI lineage: Eukaryota > Metazoa > Chordata > Amphibia > Anura > Ascaphidae > Ascaphus > Ascaphus truei. The sequence goes on from NC_134483.1 coordinate 347,206,222, forward strand.
GGATGCCAAGAACAGTTACAGCTCTGATATTTTCCATGTTAACACTTTGTTATAAGGAGCCCGCACTGCCATCTCCTTGCCAGTCATATCTTGTTCTCTCACGAACGAGACACCTGTCCTGAAACTGAATTATTCTGCAGGGTAATCTAAAGCCTCCCCCCATTCAGCATCATATGTTTTCCGCTGTTTATTGAGTTATGTTGCACCATACTTCAGATGCGACAGCCATTTAATAATGTTGAAGTCTCAGCTCTGCAGGGGCTAAAAAGATCCCAGCAGGCTTGTTAACTTCTAGTCTTGAATATTATAGGAACACTTTTTTTCCCCCCTCTCTTCCTAGGCTTCTACGTAATTTATTTCATAGCTATAAAAAGCTCATCCATGGTTTCAGTCTTTTGCATTTTTGCAATTTGTTCAATACTGTATTTCTCAAGTGAATGACACACAAGGTGCCACTTGGAAACCATTGCAAGCAATTAACTTTGAACCGTACTCAACCATGTAGATGTGGGTATTTTTATTTATTTTTAAAGCTTTTTCCATATAACTATTTTTCTGTAGGATTCCCTTTGTTTCTTATAAGAAAGAAGATGCCGTACACACGTACGTATGGAAAAGGAGCAGACTGTGAATAAAGACACTGACTTTATAAAGCCATGACATAGAGTTTGAATCAGGAGAACCTGGCTCAATTCCAGGTGTCAGCTCCTTGTGACCTTAGACAAGTCACTTTATCTCCCTGTGCCTCAGGCACCAACTACATAGATTGTAAGCTCCATGGGGCAGGGACCTGTGCCTGTAATATTCCCATGTGCTGCCTACCGCGCACTATACTGTAATTGTGAAGCACTTTACATCCCAAAAGCGCAATTTGAAATAAATGTATTATTATATCATTGCTTTTTTTTAATATGATATATTCACAATGCTTCAGCTACTTGAATGTAATGCATTAGTAATTTAATTAGAAATAAATAATGCAATGTACAGATTTGTTCGCTGTTCCTTACGTACTATGCTGTCTCCACCCATCGACTTTTCTTTTTATGGAAAAAATAATGAAAAGGCTCCGGTTCTTAGGCAAGGTAATTGACTCAATGGGGCTTAATTAGCAAACTGCAATAGCATCAGGAAGTATTGAAGTAAATGGGGATGTACGTGCAGCAGCGCCGGATCGCACCTTATTGAATAAGCCCCAATATGTTAGTCACTCCGTACCCCAAAATCTTGTTATCATCGTCGCTCTATTGATTTTTATTCAACAAAGCAAAGAACAGTGAAAGCAGCCAAACGTGAAATCTTATGAGGTTTTCTTAATTTTTTTTTTTAATAAATCAGTTTTGTAGTGTTAGATAAGTGGTTTTTAATTTTGATTATTATTATTCAGCTCTTAATGCCATTTTTAATGAGTTTTAAAGCATCCTTTGATTTTTATAGCAGGCTTTAGCCTACCTCCCCAGCAGTGCAAGATATTGGCAACATTTTGAGTTGTAAACTCTTTTAATAGATAATGTTACCGTAGTAATATCAGGATACATTGTAGCTGCTGCGTTACACTGAGTGAAGGATTTATTGAAACTGAAAGGCAGCCATTATGTTAGGCACACAATCAGGATATTTACAGCTTTATAGCAGGAGCACCAAATGATTGCCAGTTTACAGTAGGCACAGTATGAATGTAGAATTATACTTTGTCACGTGATTTACATATAAGGCAGAAAAAAAAGGAGGGGGGGGGAAAGTAGTATTGCTGCTTGAAGAGATGTTTCACAAATCATGGAGCCCAGATGCCTGCATTTTACTATGTAAACAAGGTTACATACAGTAGTAGTGCAAGTTTTCGGAGTAATTGTTATAGCTTTATTCTGAGCTCAAGAATAACCTGCCTCTATTTTTGGTTTCTGATTCCTAACTTGTCAGGAAGGCGAAGCTTACATAGTTGGCAGTATATATGAATTAAATAACGAGTGTAACGTTTTACTAAAGAATAAATAACAATATGGAACACACTGAATCATTGGGGATTGTCGATGAATGTCGCTGCTGCGTTGCGGATGCTAAATTGACGTGTGTTTCTTTTTTGCTTGGCATCTATTTGGGATTGTAGTTGTTTCAAAGGAGGTTTCGCACTTTATTTTCATTAGTCACATCAGATTGACACATCCTTGAGATCGAGTGCAGATTACCATTATAATTAATACTCTGTGAATGGTGTTAATGTTCTATTTTGGCAAAATATGCAATGGCATGAAAAGTATGTTAGTGTTATCCAACACTGGTTGGGTATACATCTTTTCCAAGTAAAAAGGAGGGAAAAAAGCAGAGGAAATGAAAGGCACAGAATGTAGTTGAATGCTAGGCTTGATTTTTGTATCTGCTGCCTGTATGGTGGGAAGCCCACACACATTCACAGCTCTGCAGTCCTTTCCTGTTTTAGCTAAGTAGGAGGTCTAGACTCCCACATAGCCACAGGCCATGTTTCAAAAACCAAAGTGCAAATCCTTCTGGTTGATCCATCTCCCACTGACACGTAGAAGGCAGTTGGGCTTTCTACTGTTACATTCATGTAACCTGGTAAATTCCACCCACTGGCTTCATAGGCCTGGTATCTACTTGCATGATTTATTCCGAGTCCTGTCTCCAAACTCAAACATACATAACCAAGGTAGAATATCACGTTGCCAGTAGGCAATAAACCCCTCAACTAAACAATTAAACCCACATGCCCAATTTAAGAGCAAATTAAGTCTAGTTTGGTATCATTGAATATGGGCAACAACGTTTTCAAGGATGGAGGCTTTGCGTGCAGATGTTCTGCTTGTTTTATCCCTGTGTTTTATTGCTGGCGTGGCTTGCATCTCGTTGCTAAGACTTGCAAACAGTTTGGCACTGCAAATGTAAGAAAAGAAATCCGTGCTTTTTATGTGCAATTATTTCCTCTTTTTTTGTTGTTGCTAGAAGAGTGTACGTTTTTACAATTTACAGGTATAAAGAAACAAATGAATGGTGCATTTGCCGTTTTCTCCAACCAACAAAGGATGTTTCGGTATTTCTGTGTTTAAATATATGTAGTCAGTCTAACATTTGGAGAAGAAAAAAACCCAGGACTTGCGGGAAGCAAAGTAATTACGATTGTTTACGGTTGAGAAAAGGAGGCTTGGGAGGAGAGAGAGAGAGCACAGAGAAACTAATGATGGCTTGCTGGATTAGAATTCAAACATAAAGGTGGAAATGAGTCAAGAAAAGCTATAGATTGGTATCAGCCTATACATCGGAAGCAAATGTCACAGTAACACCAGTGTACTAAATGGCAGGAACTGGGAAAACTGCTTCGGGGGCGATAGTTAGAGCAATGTATTGCAGGTCCTTAAGGCTGAGTGAATTGGTTAACACAATTTAAAGTAGCAGAGTAAATTGCTACAAGGAGCCCTTTACATGTTGGGTTGTATCAAATCCTTATTTTTGGAATAAATCCGTGCCTGTAGAAATAATTGGCACAGATGGCGGATAGTACTGTTAGCCTGTAGCATAGACAAAACCAACGTCAGATAGAAGTGATACCTTTAGCTAATGATTGAAACGAGTGCAGGATTCCAGGACCATTAATGTTTATTCTCCCTGAAAAATCTGCCTCAGAACTTAAGGACCTGTGTGGTCCAGAAAGGCTGCGCTTTTTGGATCATCATTAGTTAACCATTTTGGGTATCGCTTCTACCTTACTTTGTTTCTGTTTAGAAATAATTGAAGACTAAACATTCACCCACATATGGTCTCTTTACAACAGTGGGCCTGTGGGTGTGTTTTGCTGGGTCGCTGTTCCCATTGCGCACTGGTGCGGAGAGGGGGATCTCTTATTCTCGTTACAGCCTGAAGTAGAAAGGGACCCAAATTGCAAGCAAGCTCCTCATAAGGAATAAACTGTAGCAATAGTCTGCAATGAGAATGTGAGCCAAGGTGGGCTGCTCTTTTTTTACTTGAAATTGACATACTGAAAGATTGTGTGTGTGTGTGTGTGTGTGTGTGTGTGTGTGTGTGTGTGTGTGTGTGTGTGTGTGTGTGTGTGTGTGTGTGTGTGTGTGTGTGTGTGTGTGTGTGTGTGTGTGTGTGTGTGTGTGTATATAGTGCAGAATAAATTAGTTCTTCAGTATTAGGTGATACCTTTCTTATTTGGACTAACAATTTATGTCATAGGACAACCTGTGTGTGTAATATATATATATATACACACACACATATTTTTATTGTGTTTTTATGTAGATGTGTTTAATTAAAATTATTTTGTAATCTTTATAACATATCTGTGTATTTTCATCTGAAACATCAGAGTGCTTCCATTTGGGATTCTTTGTGCTTTGTGTGTCTATATTATTATTCCCAATTGCACCGCCAGTCCTGGTTATACTCTCAGGGATAGTCAGGTTTAAGATTTCAGTTATATTACGGTGTTGATTGCGGTATCTTTCTTTGTGTGTTTGGTGTGTGTGTGTATATATATATATATAGCTGCCAATAGAAATCGTGGGGCCCAGGACAAACATTTTAAGCAGCGCCCCTCCCCCCTTGTCGGCGGTATTGCGAGCCGCCCCCGCATTTCACACCTCATGAGCCCCCTGCTCTTCGCATGTATTTCTCTCCCTTCCCTCTCCCGACTCGCATGTATTTCTCTCCCTTCCCTCTCCCGACTCGCATGTATTTCTCTCCCTTCCCTCTCCCGACTCGCATGTATTTCTCTCACTCTCCCGACTCGCATGTATTTCTCTCCCTCTCCCGACTCGCATGTATTTCTCTCCCTTCCCTCTCCCGACTCGCATGTATTTCTCTCCCTTCCCTCTCACTCTCCCGACTCGCATGTATTTCTCTCCCTTCCCTCTCACTCTCCCGACTCGCATGTATTTCTCTCCCTTCCCTCTCCCGACTCGCATGTATTTCTCTCCCTTCCCTCTCCCGACTCGCATGTATTTCTCTCCCTTCCCTCTCCCGACTCGCATGTATTTCTCTCCCCTGCGTCTCACTCTTATTCCCTCTTTTCCTCGCACACCGCCTCTCTCCTCTCCCTCCGTCAAGTCAATTACCCCACGCTCACTGATTCCTCCCCCTCACACAATTCCCCCCACAAGATACTGTATATACCAAAAAACGTCCCACCCCCAAATACATACAAAAAAATCCCCCACCCCCCAAATATATACAACTTCCCCCCCCTCCCCAAATGCATACAAAAAACCCACCTACCCAATACATATTAAAAAAAAAAAAACAATACATATAACCCCCCTATACATAAATGCGTACATACATACATGCATACATATATATATATGTATGCGCACTTTCCCCACCCCCTGAGAGATGTGTGGCTACGGTGTGTATACAGTATATGGTGCAATACCTGTGGTGCACATGAGATCTGAGTCTCCGCTACTGGTAATCTGGGGTATACCTGAGTCGATGTTCGGTCGGTAGCGCCTCCACCTGTACAGGATTCTGTGATGTAGAATAACCCCGCTACAGGACCCGTATACAATGAAACACACACTTATGAAAGATAACAGTTTTACTGAACATAAATAACCTAGGATACATATATATATACCACCAACCAGGCCCTCCAATGCTCCCCTCCCCCACCCAAGATGTGTGTGACAGCGCTGCCCCACTATAGTGTTTGAGTTGGTGCACTGATGCGTTGGGTACCTGCCGGGTGATGCCACACCCGGGCGCGCTGATGCCACGATGCTGGGATCCACGGATCCGATGCTGATACTGCGAAGCCTCCGCCTCTACGTTGGGTGGGTCCCTCGTGGATTGTACCACCGTTAACAATGTCTTTATTAATGTAGGTCGATCTATGTCCTGGACCACAGGCCGCAGCCACCGCGCGGCGTCTCCCTGTGTCCCTAACACTAATAATGCTTAGCAAGACAGGGTCCCTATCTGAGGGGCAAGTCCCTATCGCAGGGAGTCGGGGCCTAGCTGGGGCATAATAGGGGGTATCTGGCCTAGTGCAGATGCTACTGACATCTGCACATATAACTTACTCCTTCCTTGTCCCAGCTCCAACTGCCACTCTCCTAACTGTCAGCTCACACTTCCAGCAACGTTCCAATCTCCCCTCAGGAGATTCCAGCCGCCCTATTGGCTGTACTGTGTCATGTGTTGTGCAGCCCCTGGGGCTGCTGGAACATTTGCATGCGCGAAACTTTTTCTGCGCATGCAAGTGCACAAACAAAATGGCGGTGCTCTTACCGGCTATCCGCCTGCAGCGGAGGTGAGGAGACCTAAAGGGAGAGTTATGGTGTGTGAACGGCGATGCATTTGCTTAAATGGGCTCCATGTGAATGGATATTCCAGGCAAAAGGTGACACATTGTGTGCTCAGTTGCATGTAATTTCCCAGAATCCCTTGCTGCATTGGGAGCACTGTATGCTATGTGGTAATGGTTGAAAGGCAGGGTTGCAGACCTGTCTAAGACAAGTGATATTCTTTATTGGATGGATATATATATATATATAACATATAAAAATAACCCCAAGCCCCCCAATACATATAGACATTCCCCAAATCATATAAAAAGACCCCCAACCCCAAATACATATAAAAAAGACCCCCCCCCACGTACATATTAAAAAGATCCCCACCTCCCCAATACATATTAAAAAGACCCCCACCTCCCCAATACATATTAAAAAGACCCCCACAATACATATAAAAAAAGACTTACCTTGTGGATGTGGGGACCTGGTGGCCGGCACTGCAAGTTGGGCCCGACCTCTGGCCAGGCCCGGCTGCTGGTGATCTTGCGGCCGGACCCCAACTCTTCCCTCAGCAGCAGCCTGCATGCCTCTATCCCTCTGTCCCACGTCGAGCTTCCGACAGGCCTCTCTCTCATGCCGCCGCGCACCGGAAGCAGAGAGTTCTGATGTGAGAGTGCTTCCGGTGCGCTGACGCCAGAGAGGCTTGTCGGCGCGGGAAAGAGGGATAGAGTCATGCAGGCTAAGGGAGAACCGGGGCCTGGCCGCAAGAGGACCGGCAGACTGGCCTAGCCAGAGGTCGGGCCCAACTTGCAATGCCGGCCGGACGGGCCCCCCCGACTCACCGGGCCCGGGACGCCAACCCCGGCAGACCTAAACTGTTGGCGGCCCTGTTTGTCCTTTGGAGCTTAACCCCCGCTATTTTCAGCTCCGGGGAACCCACTCTGGTTTCTGAGATACTCACCGTAGAAGTTACCGACCGGTATTACTTCCTAGTTTTTTTAAGGGGATTTAAAGGGCTGTCCAAAAGGAAGCTGCAACCGAGGGTGTTGTAGCTTCTTATTGGCCTAAGATTTGGCAGCCATTTTTCTTCCCCTTGAGGGAAATTTAAACCCAGTAACTTGACTGATAAAATATTATGGGCGGTCCCCAGAGTTGAAAATTGTGCAGTTCAGTTTCGGGGTCCTGCTAGGTCCAATGCTGCACAAATAGGGGATAAAATAAAAAAAACAGTGGAGGTAAGTGCTATTTTAAGCATTACAACAGGGTTTTCATCAAATGTCCCTAGTAGTTATTAACCTTTAAAAAGCAGTCTGCACTGATTGCCATTTTCTTTACTTTAAGAGACATATTCTCACCTTTCCATGCAGTTTTTATTGTATTTTGTTATCTGATGCTTAGTTTAGGAGATATAAGCGTGTGACATATTATGTGTCCGGGAGTGTCAATTGGAGATCTCCCCAGAGTCCAGTGCACTCCAAGGGTTCCCATGGTAACCTCAGACGTTTGTGATTAAGAATGTCATGATTTTGCACAGGCTCATAGGAGTTAAACTCGCATCTGGGGGTGGGGATTGTTGCTTCAATGATCACCTGGAATTTTGTGGCTATCTATTCACACAGAATTTCCAGCATAATAGCAGCCAAATATCGGCGTAATTCATGCATGAGTAAAATAGCCCGAACTCCAACCCAATGTATAATTCCCATCAAACTTTTCAGCTTTTATTCTTTTTTTTTTGTATTAGCCAGGGATATTTATCCATTCAGTTACCTTTGTAAAGGCAAAGCACGCAATACATTTTGGTATAAAGCCGATAACTTTCCAGTTACAAGATAAAATTTTTGGGCAATTTTTAATAGGCATGTATGCAATTTACAGGAAAGCAGCACACATAGAGTATGAGGAAATGAAATCAGTATGCATTTAAAATTGTATAAAAAGATGCCCGTCTGTGTGCCATGTGCAGACCTGTGTATATCCTTGTATATATCCATTTGTCTGTGCTTAGGCTATGGGTATTAGCAATGTGTTGTTGTGTGCGTCTCGGTGCGTTTAGTAAATTTGCGCAGTGAGCCAAAGAGGACCAGGTGCCGGAGTTGGGGTCAGCAACTTTGAATAGCAGAGGGCTTATAGTGGGGGTTGATATTGATCAGATCGAAGGTCCCTAATATTATAACCCCTACAAGTTTGTGTATGAATTCCAATAAAACCTATATAGGCCTACCTTCAATTTTTTTGGAGCATTTTTTGTTTAATGAACTTGGTTTCTGAGATTGAAAGTGCAGCATGTAAATACTTAATTGAAAAGGAATGTTTTATTAATTCTTTTAATGTATTCTATAGTGATTCTTTTCTTTGTTCGACTTTTTATACGTGTATGAGATAAAGGTGGCTGCTGTTTCCTGCTTGCTGTATTAAGGGTACTTGCATTTCCAGACAAAATATTTGGGGATTTTCATTGCACTTTTATTGCTAAATACATTAAAATAGTATATTTTATTGGCATTTCATATGACGATTTGAATACTTCTATTTATAATTCCTCTGTAGAAAAGGAAGAGACCGCACTCTGTCCCAAGATGAAGTAACACTTATAATTCGTAAGATATCCAAAATTACTTCAAGTAGTACACATAGTTGATGAAGAAAACGTTGCCTTGATTGGTAAAGGAACATACCACAAAACAACGTTTGAGGCCGGTACACAGCCTTTCATCAGGTAGGTGCTGCCTCACTTCCTATTCTACATATGATACACGAAGGGTGACCACACTTAAAGCTGCAGTTCAGTCTTTTTTTTTTTTTTTTACTTCAATAGTTTCATGTGTGCAATCTCTAATTACCTAAAGAACTGTATAGCTGCAGGTCAATTCGTTCTCCATGTATTGATAGGTGACATTTGGTGACATAATTAGTGAAGGGATCTGTTTTTCTTCTGCTTCTGTCTCTCAGTGGAAGCTCATGAATATTCATGAGCACTCCTGCACTGACATGTGCTAGAGGGAGGGCAGGGCTGACAAAGGGGTGTGTCAGGGCTTGTGACAGGACATGAAGGGGCAGTGCCTTAGCAAATGGCTGTTAAAATAGAATACAAGAAAATTGGTCTTTCAAAGTTGTTTTTTTAAAAACAGAAAATGCTAAAAGTATTTTTTCTTACTACAGAACTGATTTATTAAAAAAAACACATGCAGGATATTGACTGAACTGCAGCTTTAAGGGACAAGCACCTTTCCTACAAAGAAAACAAAGAGCAATTCCTCTGCTCTCCTCTCAAATGGGCTAAACTGAACTAGTGACGTTTACATTTAGAACCCAAGTCTGTGTAACAAAGGAGTCTTTTGGTTACAGATATCGCACTATAACAGGGTTGAGCTGTACCAGCAGCATACTTCATAAAGGGAGGAGCGCAGGTAATAAGTACAGTATTTGTTTCCCTACAAAGAGACTGTTTTGACGCCACGCTTTGGTATTTAGGACCTGTTTCCTTATATTGTGCTATTTATAATTCCTCACACACTTTATTTTACATATCATTTTTATTTGCATTGTTCACCTAAAGTCTTTAAAAAAAACAAAACATTTTTAAGCCCAACAATTGTTTCTGCTAAAAGCACACGTGCACATTTACTAACAAGAGAAGCGTTCCTATCACAGTGAATCCAAATGATGCCTGTCGTTTGTGGGTGATACTTAACCCATACATTGATTAATGTGTTAGCGAGGCCTGACTAAAATTAATTTAAGCCTGTATATACTAAGCAGAGATATTCAATTACTTACCCTGGAAAAAAACACCTTTCCATAGCACTCAGACATTATACGGCCCAATATGCAGCAAGTGAAAAACACCTTAACTTACGGCCAATTCTGCAGCACTGGAAGATACCATAGGCCGAGTTCAGGGTGGCTGCTACACGAAGTGCGCGCGCACGTCCGTCGCAATTTCAGGTTGTTCGGGGGGAGTGTTCAAACTGAAAACTCCACCGGCGGCAAAGTGCTCGCGTCCGTTTCAGCCACCCTGAACTCGGCCTTACGATTCATTAAGCGGCTAGATGGCGTCTCATGGATTAGCACTTCTTAGTAAACATGGGGCCAGAAGACACCTCACAGCTTATTTACTTGAATGGACCACATGTTGTCTTCTGCCGCCTGTCTTATAAGTAGCTTTGCTTAGTAAATATGGTGTTTAATGTTTACATTGTGCACTGTCGATTTAGAAGCAGCAACCCACACTTTTTGACTGCTCCTTTTTTGTTCCATTTAAAAATAGGTTCCACCATTCTATTGAGCCCTGTTTTTAATAATGCTTTTTACCATTCCTGAAATACAGATCTTTGAACAACAGGGTCTCTCAGGAATGGAATCAAATGGGATCCAGGGTTTGCCGCAATATAGAGAAAATGTTTAAACTCCTTCATCTTTAGGTCTTTTGAAAACGAGAAAGGAGTTTTGCTTTGGGGGAGAGAGCTTCTTCATAATATGAAGATAGCTGTAAATGCATTTTATTTCATATTTATGACTTATTTAAAGCTGTATATAAGTGTTTGAGTTGTCGAAAATATTTAACAGATCAACTGGATAACGTTGCTTTTAAAGGGCTAGTAATTCCCTGCTCGTTTATTTTTTACTTGTTAAAGATTTCTTCACAATATTGTGTAATATGTTTTCACCCCTCTACTTTTCTCCCTGCTCGCTTATTTTTGTTGAACTGCACTATCCTGTATTTGGACACTCTGTACAGTAAAAATTAGAGGTAATACTGGACATGTATGTGTCTGCTATTACCTCTCTGGACATAGTTACCTGACCGGCTTAGGGAGCCTCCTGATTTCCCAGAGCAGGGGGAGAGCAGGGCTGCTGCTAGGGGCCAGGGCAGCTTCCACCATCCTGCTAGGCTGCTGCTGGGTAATGCAGCCAATTAGGAGGAGGTGTTAGAAGCCTGTGGTGGGGCCAAGGAGAGGAGGAAACAGCGTGGAGAAGGGTGAGGGGCGTGTGTTTCTTGAGCGCGTCGAACCTTTCACTATTGTGTGCAGTATATTTGGAGAAGCCACCTGGCAACCCTAAATATGAACCCAACAGTGAAATGAATATGGCTGATAATCTCTTGCTTAGGCTGGGATTCACTAAACCGCAGTGCAGGGTATGCCACCCCGATTTGGACTTCCGCTCAGGTGAATGGCTGTTAATGCTGGATCGTGCTGCGATACCTCGCATTGCGACTTGGTGAGTGCACGGTGTTAAGATAAGACCTTTTTTTTTTTAATGTTAAGATCATTGTAGTCTGCTTGAAAAACAGCTCGGCTCTGCCTGTTGGAGTAAAGAAAGTGAACAAACAGCAGTTGTCATGTGGATACTGTGCTTTGGGCCTTTTACAACCAAAATGTTCATAAAATAATAAAATGACTAGTTAAACATACATATACAAAACATTAAAAAAAAAAAAATTTAAAAGCCACCACATGGATCTCACTTTTGCAATATAGTACTTGTTGTGGGGAACGGCACCTTTAATATCATTAGAAACCCGGGAGGAATCTCGTAATATTAGTGATACCTGCGACACATCCTGGCTGGCAAAGATGGTGGCGATTGAACTTTCAGGGTGGGAAAAATGGCCAACGGCAACTGCCTTTTTAACGAGCCAATCAATATCTGATCTCTGACAGAGCAGGATTGCACTCACGACCATTTTAATTGAGATCAACAAGAGACTCCATGCCGTGCTTATGAAATTAGTGGGAATGGTGCTACCACACTGATTGGGAAAGGCTCCATGTTTTGTGTGCCACATTTCCTTAATTAAAGCATGATTGTAATTTTTTCTGCCGTTGAAATATTAACAATGATGCCCTTCTTTGAAGTTATAGCACTATTTTCATCTACAAAACACATCAGTGAGGGCATTACAATTCATTTATTTTTCTTTTATGGCGGATTTCAATGACATGATCATTTTTGCAGAGAAGTGAGGGAGCTTTAAACTACCTTTCTATGTATCAGGCCACTACCATATGGGCCGTCATGGCCTTTCACTGAGATTAAAGGAACTTTCACCAGCAGCAAAGCAAAAATGAGGACAAAAGTAAGTGTGAAATGTACTACTCTTGAAGACGGTGATGGCAGTCATAGTGCATATGTCTAACAAACGATTTAGGACCTTATTCTATATAGTACAAGGAAGCCTATGGAAGGGGACCCAGACAGCCTCTTCAGACGATATAACATTATTTGTTTCAATGAAGGATATAAAGGGATGTGGCGAATACGTTAACAGTTAAGCAGGGCATTGATCCAGGGAGGGATCTAATAACAATTTCTGGAGTCAGGAAGGAATTATTTTTTCCCTTGTGAGATATAATTGTCAAATGTTGCTTTGGTTTTTTCTGTTTGCCTTCCCCTGGATCAATATAAATATAATTACAGTATACAGTAAGTTAGGATGGAGAAAAAGGTGCTATGTCATTTGACACCTTCTGGTGATAAAGGACACCTTACAGCTGATTGAGTTCAATGATCTGTCTTCTGCTACGAGAAGGTGTGTTATGGCACAGCACTTCTGTATAAATAAATTATAATATCAATAATACTAATAGTAAATATAGACCAGGAGTGTTCTTTTTTGGTGATGCGCGTCTCATATTTAAAATATAATTTTTTTAAGTTAATTTTTTAATGCAATCTTGGAAATATGTTGTAAACAGAGATTTGGAATTTGTTTTAGTTTCCTTGTCTACTGCATTTTGCATGTCTGCAAATTATTAAGTACTAGCTAAAGTCCCGGGCGCTGCTCAGTAATTCTAAGAAACCATAAAAATACTGAGATTTATAAATGGATAATTACATTGGATTGTTTCTTAATATGAAAGCCCCTGCTAAAACAACAGCACCCCCCATAATGGTTTCATTGCCTCTGAGGTCCTGAAGTGTTCGATCGAGAGCATCTAATGTGTGTTTGTGGGACATTGTAATCTCGTCCCAAACAATGATCTCGCACTCTTGAAGAACTTGGCTGCTCCTGTATTTTGGGAATGTTGCATATTGGATTTTTAGAGTGACCAAGATAAAGTGGTAGCTTGAGGGTTGTGTTATGGGATCATGTAATTTTTTATGTCAAATGTGATGTCATCAGGTGTGTAATTTGTGATGAGCTAGTTTTTCTTGTACGGGCTAGCACTGAACTACCCTTCATATGTTTAGTATAGTCTTTTTTTGTGTAATTTGTTATTTTGCCGTTTGGGAAGCAGGAATGTGTGATGTTATCCTTGATATAATTTGTGAATTGTATCTAAACATCGACAAAACAAACTGCTCTTTGATCTCAGGAACTATCATGCAAAATGTGGTTACAATATCTTAAGCGGTGTCCAAATGCATAGCGAATAGACAAATAATTTCCCAAAATGTATAGTAGATTCTCTACATCTCTTTATGATTTACTAAATAGTATCTATGCAAAATCTTTTCACATTTTCTGCGGAGTGGAAACACAAAATGAAATCTATTAAATCTATCACTGTCATTAATATTTTATGGTCCTAGGTGGAACTTCACCTCTAAATTCTGAATGATTACAGGGAGGAATAAAGGGGGAGAATCACTAACCACTGATGCAGGGTGCCACAACCTGATCTGGTAATAACTGCCGTTGAAGTCAATAGCAGTTAATGGCTTATCGGCGCTTGGTGAAAGATGGATGGCGTGCCATATTTACCATGGCTGCATGGTCTCATAGAGCTTGCATTGCAAACTACTCTTCTAGGGATACAGTATAGTCATGTGACAGCTGACGGTTCTATGTAGTTCTAACCATAGAGCTAGCGCTTAAACAAGGGATAAACAAAGGAATATATTTCGGCCTGAGCAGTATGCTGAGAAGTAATTCCATGCTGTATATGCCATTATTTATTGGAGGTAGTTGAATCCTATTTCATTCAAATCCGACATACATTTTGCATGTTTGATATGAGAAATTGCAGCAAGGGTAGGGACTTGGTGCATCCATGTTAGTCACTTGTTAAAATAATTCCATTGGATAACTCCTTGTATTTGTTGCTTTAGAAACAGAATTTGGCAGCCGATAAGAACCGCTTGTACCACTTAATCTGCCCATTTTCCTATCTGCTGTAAATCCTCAGACCCTATTTACCCGTGGCTTTCTTTTACATTAAGGATAGCCTCGTGTCATTCCCAAGTCATTTTGAACTCCTTTACTGTATTAGCCTCTACCACCTCTGTTGTGGGTCTATTCCATCAATCCACCACCCTTTCTGTGAAATGAGGACTTCCTCCCATTTCCCTGCCACCCTCCAGCTCCAGAGCATGACCTCTTGTTCTAGCACTTCTTCTCTTTCTGTGAAATATACCCCACTCTAGTACAGACAGGGGTGCTCAACTCCAGTCCTCAGCAAACCCCCCCAACTGCTCAGGTTTTAAGGATAGCTCAGCTTCAGCACAGGTCCCCAATAGGTCAGATTTTAAAGATATCTCTGCTTCAGCACAGGCTTCAGTGTTTGACTGAACCACTTAATTGAGCCACCTGTGCTGAAGCAGGGATATCCCTAATACTTGGACCGTTGGAGGGTATTGAGGACTGGAGCTAAGCACCCCTGCTCTAGTACCTTGTTGACACCCTTTGTACAGTATATTTAAAGATTTCAATCCTGTGCCCACTTTCCCTTCACTCCTCCAAGCTATAATATTTTTACAGTCCTCCTTTGCACAATCTCCAATTTATTTATGTCCTTCGGTTCTGCTCTCCAGGATGGAACATAGCTTAGGTTTGGTATTACCAATGATCTATAAAGTGACATCACTGCAGTGCCTCTCTTTCTGCTGCGAATACCTTTCTCTACAATATTCCTGTTTTCTGCCTTGGCACAAGTGCATTAGTTTGCACTTTTTGGGGGAATAAATTGCAGTTGCCACAGTCTAGACCAGGGGTCTCAAACTCAGTCCTCAAGGGCCACCAACAGACCAGGTTTTATGGATATCCCTGCTTTAGCACAGGTGGTGCAGTCTTCGAGTGAGTCACTGATTGAGCCACCTGTGCTGAAACAGGGATATCCATAAAAGCCGGCCTGTTGGCGGTCCTTGAGGACTGAGTTTGAGACCCCTGGTCTACACCATTCCTCTAAACTTCCTCAATCATTCATTATTTAGTTTATTCCCCTTTGAGTGTCAGTCCTGCTGCAGATCTTTGTGTCATCTGGAAAAAGTCATACTTTCCCTTGCAGACCATTTGTAATGTCACTGATAAACATATGAAAGAGTACCAGTCCCAGTAGAGATCCCGGAGCTACTGCACCGACCACCCTCCCGTCCTCTGAATGTACACCCTTTACCACAACCTTCTGTCGCTTATCCTTTAACCAATGTCTGATCCATTCTACCACCTTCAAATCCAATCCCAAGATCTGAAACATGTTTATTAGTCCTCTACTGAATGTGGGACAGTGTCAAAATCATTACTAAAATCTAAAAGTGCAGTGCCTCTGAAATTATTTTGAGTGCTGGTAAAGCCATTAAGCATGCTTTTAAATATTCTCTGCAGAGCTGAGTAGTCTGATAAATACTGACCCCACCAAACACACAATTTCTAACCTAAGGCTGCGTTTATAGTCCCGGCTGCAGCGATGCGACCACGTGACGTCATCTGTCGCCGTTGTAATAGCGATTCCTGCTTATAGCGCAGGAGACAAGAGAGGGCAACCGGGGGAAGGGGCGAGGCCGTGAGCGGTTCGCCCTGATTGGATGAACCGTTCATGTGCTGCTGATGTCACGCGGTGATCGGCGAAAAAATAAAATTCTATTGACTTCAGCAATTTTGGTTGCGCTATCGCGGTCCCGCCCACTATAGGCGCATGCGACGGATTACATCAGCTTGTTTTCACGCGGCTTCGCCGGGGCTATATGCGCAGCCTTAGGCGTTATTCTACAGACTAAAAAGAAAGGCAATAGTTCCTGCAGGGATCATGAAAGATGCCTTTAAATGGAGTACAGGCATACCCCGCTTTAAGGACACTCACTTTAAGTACACTCGCGAGTAAGTACATGTCACCCAATAGGCAAACGGCATCTCGCGCATGCGCCTGTCAGCACGTCCTGAACAACAATACCGGCTCCCTACCTGTACCGAAGCTGTGCACAAGCGGGGAGACTATAGAGCCTGTTACAAATGCGTTATTTACATCAGTTATGCACGTATATGACGATTGCAGTACAGTACATGCATCGATAAGTGGAAAAAGGTAGTGCTTCACTTTAAGTACATTTTCGCTTTACATACATGCTCCGGTCCCATTGCGTACGTTAATGCGGGTTATTCCTGTATAGGACTGCATCTTTCATAACCCCTTTATATTTTTATTATCAATGTAACAGGAGCAATATGCAATTGGCGTAAGAAGCTTGCAAGGCTTTTAATTTTGGTGAAATGCCGGTTACCTCTATCAAGTCTGTGAAGGTCAATTGAGATCAGGTTTTCAGACTTTAATGTATTCATTGACCCTGCTTCACGGCATTACCACTTGGATGGGGGGAGGGGGGGAGTCAGGGCTGCAGATTTTGTGTGTTCTCTCTCGGGGAGAAAAGCTGCGGTTGCCAGTATTTGCACCTGCATGAGCAGTGAAGGCTGTCTCAAACAATGCCGGATCTGCTAGGATCCCATAGCTCCCCTCCCCCGCTTTCATTTCCAGGGGAATCTGTCTTCCCTGTCACTCAGGATAATGATTCCCTGCAAGCATAACCAAGATCCAGAAATTCACCGTAATCTCATCAATAGCTTGATTCCCCAGCTGGGACTCTCACATTTATACTGCCAGAAAGGAGATGGCCAACATTTACAGTATATGCATATGTGCTGCAGCTCAGTACCTGCAGACTGGCTGTGAGATCTCTTACACAGGGTTTCTTCCATTTCGGTGGGAAGACCCACAGACTTTTGGTTAGCAAATTTTAACGCTGCGCTCCACATGCCTAATTCCTGGGTCCTTATGTTGTTGAAATTGAGGTAAAAAAAATCAATAAAATGCAATTTTCAGCTATCTGCTTCATCACGTTATGGAAGAAGAGAAATAATGTCATATTATTCCAGTCTTTACTCCAGGGAGACAAAGGCCCTGGTGGTAGTTTTTGAGAGAAATGTCAGCGAGGAGTGCTTTAGAAATGTACTGCTTTCTAATTCTTGCACCACATTTTTTTTTCTTAAGCCTCTGTTATTTTTGTCCCCTTCCAAAAATGAATCTCTTGCTGCATAATGATAAAAAAAAAAAAGGGTGTTTGGGCCGAGCACACACATTTTAAGTGAAATTTTTTTGTCTTTTGTCACTGTTTTGTCACAGAAATTGTATTGGTGATGTTTTTAATTGAAAATCAAAACACAATTTCAGTGACAAAACGCAAAGACGTTTGACTTAGAACGCGCGTGCTCGGCACTCCCCCGCCACCCCCCGTTTTAGCTATTTGCACTTCTATATTTATACTAACTGTGAATTCCTGGTGTGTCTCTTTGTGCGTGTCTGTGTGTGTCTCTGTGTGTTTCTCTGTGTATGTGTGTTTGTTTGTGTGTGTGTGTGTGTTTGTGTGTGGTGTCTCTCTCACAAGTGTGGCGGGGTTGCTGCTGCGCATGCGCGACGAGCCGGTGGCTGATGCGCGTGCCGTCAACCTCCGTACGGGCTGCAACTTTGAGGTATGCGCATGCGCGGGCTCGCGCCCCTCTGTAGTGTGTCGTCACATCCGTGACGGTTTTCCGTTACCAGCCAAGCGATTTTTTTCCCCCCATGAAAACACTGTAGGTGCCTGCAAAGAAGTTTAACTTCAATAAACATATCCATACATTTCCAGCCACCCAAAGCTCAATTTCGTTGAAGAAAATAAAATATCAACTCTGTCTCAACCAGACCCCTTTTAGGTCTGCCACCTCGACAGTATTGTCCTTATGTAGTATACTGAGAAGCAGCGTCCCTGTGCTGGACAGGGTTTTAGTCCCCTTTATTTGAATGGATCTGAACTATTCTCCAGTACTGGGAAGCAGCTGCACAACATATTGAGTAGGTAGGTCACCTTCCCCCCTTGGTGTACAACCCATAATTGAAGTGCAGAGACTTCTCCACAGCAGTGCGATTTTTTTTTATCTGTGTTTTGCTGTCTGGTAGATTGATAGGCAATTGGATACACATTCATTAAAGTTCATTTTTTTTCTAAGCATGGTGTACGGTAGCATACCAAGATTGTTACCGGGGGACAATCATTTATTGTGTGGCTTTTCACGTATATGGGAATATCAAAGTGTTCGGTCATATAGTTGTTATGTAAAGTTTACTTGAGGCTACAGAAGGTGACAAAAATCTGTTTTATCGTCCTTTTTTTTTATTATTCAGATTGAGTTTTAGTTATTTATCTATTTCTTTTCCCTTTTGATGTTTTTTATTTATTTATTTTTAAATGAATTGGCCTTTGAATAGGGCAGTCTTGGTACGAATGACATTTGTAATTTTGCGCCTTTTTTGACAGAGTAAATATCAGCATATTGACCTACCCCTCTAAAAAGTTTGACAGATCTTATTACCCAGTGAGAGGTTGCTGGCATCTAAAATTAAGGGTTGAACGTGGAACTGATGGGTGACGCACAATTTGGTCAGCACAACCAAACAGTATATTAATTCCCTTTGTTCATATATTTTCTGTGCAATAATGCAGACATAGTTATAAGATCATTAGCATTGTTACAGTAAACTCTAGTTTCAGACATATAAGTTTTGTGTGATAAAGCTAAAACTTTATTAGCTTGGTCTGAACAGGTTTGTACAAATGTGGTATATTTATAGTGTGATGCAATGTAGTGCTCTTTTTAAACTGCACATTTGTAGCATTTATTTTTGTAGATATTTTACACCCCAAAACAAGCACATTTTCTCCATGAGCAGTAAAAACATAATATACATATTTTGTAATTAATAAACAGGTTACAAACGTAGCAGATGTTACCGCTCCCATTAACGCAATTAGGCCCCGTCCATATTCCCTGCGACGGTGCGCGCAAACAAAAGGCCGTACCTCTATGAGGCAGGCGTGCCTGCACTCGCAATTTTGGAGGAGAAACATTTTTTATTTTGTCGCGCGACGACAGGGTCACGTGAGCGGTTCAGCCAATGAGGGCGAACCACTCACGTGAGGCCACGCCGCTGACACACATCGCCATCGCGTCTCCCGCTCTGCATCCCAAAGGCCACAGATCTGGGGGAGGCGCGTGTAACACCAGACGATCCGTTGCGCGCGCCTACTATTTCAGTGGCCTAAGTCGCATTTAGGCTTGCATGTTTTACAGGCATACCCTGCATTAACATACGCAATGGGTCCAGAGCATGTATGTAAAGCGAAAATGTACTTAAAGTGAAGCACTATCTTTTTCCACTTATCGATGCTTCGATACAGGTATTGCTGTTCAGGATGTGCTGACAGGCGCATGCGCGAGCTGACGTTTGCCTATTGGGCGAGGGGAATCAGCGCGTGACTACTACGTCGGTCTGTAGGGCAGAATAAGTGTCCGTACTCGCGAAGCAAGCGTACGGACACAGGGGTATGGGGCTATTGAAAATATGTCCTTACTCGCGAGTGTACTTAAAGTGAGTGTCTGTAAAACCGGGGTATGCCTATATAACAATAGCGCTAGTGAAAACAACGGTTAAGCAGGACATTTGCTCTTAGCCATCTCGCCGCGACCAAGTCTCCGCCGGTGGTTAGCCAACGAGGGAGCCTTCGCCACAGCCGCTGGTCTCTTAGCCGCCGGTTGTGTCGCCAATAAGGTAAGTTACCTTAAGGGGTTTTAGCGGTTAGGGTAGGGGGTTAAGGATAGGGGTTTAATGGTAAGGGGTTAGGTTTTTAGGGTAGGGGATTAGGGTAAGTGTAAAGTAGATGTAGATGTCCCGGCGGCGAGGCGAGTGGCGGCTAAATGCAGACGGAGATTTGGTCGGGGCAAAACGTCCTTGACGCTGGTTACTGTATGTAAAAGGCAGGTAAAGTTAGCTCATTTCCTTGCTCTTGGCTGTGCTTTGCAGACTTCTCCAGCAGTATGTAGGCTCATTTTATACAGTAGATGTTTAAATGCATCTCTTTGCTGCTGGAAGGCTCTAACACGGATCTTGGAGTGGTGCATAGCCTCTGCCATGAAAGGTATGATAATGTCAAGTAAAAAGCACACAGAGCATGCAAGTCTTTGACAAAAACACTATTGAAGTATGTTTTTTTTTTCCATTGTTTACTTAACATTTTTAAATGTATGGCTGAATCAAGTCGAAATGAATAGAACTGTGGAATTACATAACAAAATCAGATCAAAATGCATAAAAAGTTATTTGTTAGAAAAACAGTGCAACATATTTAACATATAACTAAATGAAATGAAAAAGATAAATAGGCATTTTTCTTTTGCAAATATACTACAGTACGCGATGCGGAATTTAAAGAGGAATAGTTTAAATGAAAGATGACCACTGTCCCACCTGGTAAAAGAAAGGTCAAGTTCCCCATGACATATTTTATATAATATATATACAGTATATATTTTTAGTGTGTGTGTGTGTATATATATATATATATATATAGAGAGAGAGAGTTCCATATGACCTTGGCGCAAATAAATAAAGAATAACAGAAAATCAAACTTACTGTAGTGTAGTATGTTTGAACCCAATTCGAATCAAAGGTCAGGTTTGGTCATACACTCACAGATTTTCCACTTGAGTTTAAGCGTAATTACGTACTCCTGTACTTATGAAGACTTCAATTTGCCTCCTATACGTCTCCTTGCTGGGACCCTCAAAAAGAATAAATAGACAAAGTATAGATCCTTAATTTAATATAAGATTGAAATTAAAATCACACTTACCATCTTGTGGATGAATTAAAGCATTCTCCTGAGAACACAGCCCGGCAAACTCAGCGAGAGGTAAGAGGTGCGCTCTGGACGCCAACTCCGTGTTCTCATCACTCCATAAAGTGATATCACCAGGAGTTCCGTCTAGAGGGCCATCTCGGCTGTTGCTCTGGCTGGAAGATCCTAACCCTACGCATTTCGCTTCTGCAGCTTCCTCGGGTGATGAGGAGGTCCGCTCTCCCACACAATTTATACTGTACACTCATTCATTAACTATTTGAGTGCCTAATACTCATTATACAACTTACTAGGTAACAATTAGATCGAATACACAGAATTACTGTCCAATACTAACTCTATACTATATCTATTATATCCTATTCTAATACAATATATACAAAAAAATATTTTAAATATACAGAATACACAAAGTACACACTATACAAATCACACCTATAAAAAAAATGGCGCAGGCAGTTATAAAGATGCAATGCAAAATGTTTTTTTTTTCTTCATTTTTTTAACATCGGATTGAAGCAGGGGGTCTCAGGAGATGAACCTCATTCATTTCAGCATCGGGAATTCCCTGCTCGCGGAGGTATTTACCTCCGTAGGGGGGGGCGAAAGTCACTCCAGGGTTCACATTATGGACGATTTTCAAATCTCCTGGAACTTGCGGTTCAATCGGAAACCGTAAATCACCGGTGTGGCTTCCGATTGGTCCATGTGTCTTTGGGGCTTAAAACTGCAGGAATACCGGCATCCTCTTTTGGAGGTAAGTATCTCCACAACCCGGAGGTCCCCCTGAGCTGAAATTAATGGGGTTCAGCTACTGGGGCCCCCTGCTTCAAACCTTTATTAAAAAATGAAAGGAAAAATAACTGCTTGGTTTGCTCCTTTTAAAAAATGAACACTGCAAATATTCCGTCAAAGAACATAAAATATATAATGTCATATGTAGCCAAATATACGCAATTGTAACTTATAACAATATATTCAAGATACAATATTAACAGCATTACCATACACAGTTACATAATGCTCTACTAATCATTATACAAATGTATATCTTGATAAAAAATATGCACACTATACACAGTATTCATTCAGATCTTGCAAAAGCATGAGAAGTACAGGATAAAAAATACACATAACACTCTTGGATATTATGCTTCAGGACCTTTTCTATTAGATCTATTAATAAGCACTTCTGATTCAAAGACAATTTGTTTCTACAGGTGAGGGGCACAGCCATGGGTACAGGTTTGCGCCTAGCTGCACCAATCTTTTGATGGGCAAGTGGGAAAACCAATGTGTTTGATCAGACCACGAGTTTAGCGCAAAGCTGATGCTCTGGCACGGTTATATCGATGATATGTTGGGGGTGATGGGGGGAGGAATCAGTGGTTACATTTAGGGAATATCTAAGTGTGAATAATTTCAATTTGACGTTCACATATACATTTAGTAAATTGCAAATAGGATTCTTAGATCTGTGGCTGTACATTGAAGAGGGGGAGATAAAACCATAGACATTCAATTAACCAGTAGATTGTAGTAATTACATAGAGGTCATGAGCAATCATTACTATAAATGGCTTCAGAATATCCCTTTTGGAGAGTTGAGACATATTAAACGTAACTGTACCAGTGACATCTTTGAAGAACAAGCAGATGGCATAATAAAAAAGTGTGAGGACAAAAAATATAAATCAGAGGTTATTAAAAAAAGCATATAATAAGCTCCAAAAATTAGACTGGAAAGGTATGATTAGGCACCAAAATAAAGTAAAACAAGTTCCAGCAGAAGATTGATTGTAAGGAAATAATCAATATTCCGTTCAAAACACACTATAATAACATGCCCCCCCCCCAAAAAATAATAATAATAATAATTTGCAAATAAGCATTGGAAGATCTTTTAAAGGAATCCAATTTTACAAACATGTCTACATGAAAAACTGAAAAATCTTTTGACTAGAGCACCATCATTAAAACCGACCAAGTTGTATTAAGAGATGGAATTTAGCAAACGGCCATTCCAAATTAAATATTAAAGGCTTATTTAAATGTCTACGCTGTAAAGCTTGTAAACTAAAATGTACATGAATCTAAACAATGCAAGCAATTGTCTTCCACACAAACCAATCACGTATATGAAATCAAGGATTTCATAAATTGCGACACCTACCATGTGGTGTACCTTTTACACATGCCCATGGCAAAAACAATATGTCTGTAGAACTGAACGCAAATTGAAGCTAAAGTTGGTAGAACACACTAAAAAGATTCAAATTGGCTTTCAGCAGCACTATTAAGACATTTTAATGAAGCCCATTCACAAGATCCAGGAGGTCTCCCATTCTATGGAGATTGAAAAGCTAAAAATCAGCGGGACAGGGGGCAATAACGTCTCTAAAATCTCTCAGCAGGAGACCTTCTGGATCCATACTTTGAAAACATTCACGAATGGTGGGCTTAATGTACATGTAATAGAGGATAATGCAGGCACTTCAAAAGAAAACTTTAGAAAGCAGAAATGCCGGTGCTCCGTGGGATATCCAGCGGGCTCACAGGAATCAGTAATGGTGTAGAGAAAAATACAGGCACAACAGTCTACTAATCAAAAAGTATTTAATGAGCCAAGAAGATCCAACGTTTCGGCTGCAATAGTCAGCTTTTGTCAAGGTAAGGGCTGACTGCTGCAGCCGAAACATTGGATCTTCTTGGCTCATTAAATTATTTTTGATTAGTAGACCGTTGTGCTTGTACTTTTCTCTACCCAATAAATGTAGATGTAGAGTTAGGGTCATTGTTGAGAACGTAGTAGCATTATTACATATTTCTGTTATGACGTTATGTATAGTTATGCGCTATTTCATTGACAGTCAGTACAGGGGTTTCTTCTTCTTCCCTTCTCCATATTGATTAACTTGTTGGATATTTTAGGCTGAAATATTTATGTTTGTCCCTAATTTAATGTCCGAATTATTGGAAGTGGTATTCATGCCTTTGTAAGATCTGAGGAATACAGTGTATATTGTGAATATTTTTATCAAGATATACATTTGTATTATGATTATTAGAGTATTATGTAAGTATGTGTATGGTAATGCTGCTAATATTGTATCTTGAATATATTGTAACAAGTTACAATTGCGTATATTTGGTTATATATGACATTGCATATTTTATGTTCTGTGATTGAATATTATTATTATTATTATTAATAATAATGATTACTTTTTCATATAGTGCTTTTCTCTCAATGGGTCTTAAAGTGCTTCACAATTACAGTATAGTTACCAGTACACAGCACATACTGTAGGACTTTTACCGACACTGTCCCTGCTTAGATGAGTTTAGAATCTATCGTTTGGTGCTCAGGCACAGGGAGATTAAGTGACTTTCCCAAGATCACAAGGAGCAGACACCAGGTTCCCCTGATTCAAACTCGGTGTCATTGTCTTTTACCCACTGAGCCGCACCTTCTCCCTGTGTTCTGTTAATTTTTTAATTGCCCTTCTTTTCATAGGTATGATTTGTATAGTTTGTACTTTTGTGTATTATATATATTTTAAATATTTTTCTTATATATTGTATGAGATTAGGATGGAATAGGTATAGAATACAGTTATATTTGGAATGTAATTCTGTGTATTAGATGTAATTGTTACCTAGTAGGTTGCATAATGAGTATTAGGCACTCTAATAGTGAATGGATGAAGGTGTGTGTATATATAATGAAGGAATGTGGCCCCCATCATCACCCCTGAGGAAGCTACAGAATCGAAATGTGTAGGGTTAAACTTTTGAAAACCCAGAGATCATCCAGCTAGAGCAACAGCCGAGAGGGCCAGGTTAGACGGAACTTACGGTGACATCACTTTGTGGAGTGATGAGAACACGAGGAGTTGGCTTCCAGAGCGCACCTCCTACCTCTCGCTGAGTTTGTCGGGCTGTGTTCTCAGGAGAATGCTTTACTTCATCCACGAGATTGTAAGTGTGATTTTTATTTGCAATCTTATATTAAATTAAGGATCTATACTTTGTCTATTTATTCTTTTTGAGGGTCCCAACCAGGAGACGTATAGGAGGCAAATTGAAGTCTTCATAAGTACAGGAGTACGTAATTACTCTTACACTCAAGTGGAAAATCTGTGAGTGTATGACCAAACCTGACCTTTGATTCGAATTGGGTTCAAACATACTACACTATATTTGGTTTTCTGTTATTCCCTATTTTTTGCGCCAAGGTCACCTGGAACTCCCTTCAGCATCAAAAGGGATAGCCAGAGGAAACGTATGCATTTTGTGGTTATCAACTATTTTATAAACTCTTATCTATTTGTAAACTGCGTACCTTCTATCTTTAGTCACTTATATATTCCTATATTGACAAAACATTGCAAAGCAGTGTGTTGCAGACCAGTCTGACATTAAAGTGCTTAATAACATGCACCTCCTCTTCCAGATGCTCTGCTAAGCTCTCATTCACCTACTGTACAAACAACATGCAAGGAATGGGAGGCTTCTTAGAACAGATGCCTTAAATTCCAGCACATTAAGAAAATAATATCTGACATTTATAAATGTAGCCTGAAAGCAACCAGTGGAAAGGTGCTTTTAGGTTAAATAAAAATAGGAATTTGTTGAGAGATATCATAATGTATTTATTTATTTATAAAATATTTTACCAGGAAGTAATACATTGAGAGTTACCTCTCGTTTTCAAGTATGTCCTGGGCACAGAGTAAAACAAATAATACATGGTTACAAGTACAGTTACATAAATGAACAGGGTATACATTATATACAAGACATTGCGTGCACAGTTAAAGAAAATATATATTATGAGCGTATGAAACAGTTACAGACCAGGTTAAAATGTGAGACAGACTTAGATTTGAAAGAACTTAAACTGGTGGTGGATGTGAGAGTCTCTGGTAGGTTGTCCCAGTTTTGGGGTGCACGGAAGGAGAAGGAGGAACGTCCGGATACTTTGTTGAGCCTTTGGACCATGAATAGTCTTTTGGAGTCTGATCTCAGGTGATAAGTGCTGCAAGTGGTAGGGGTGAGGAGCTGAGGTGTAGAGGGGCCCTTCTTGAAAATGAACATGCTGCATTTGAATATATACAGTACCTGTACATGAATGAAACGCTACTAGGTCTTACACGTAATTACAGCTTCTAAACTCAATTGTAGACCTACTGCACAGAAACTCCCGACCGGCAATGTCACACTTTAATGAGTAATCCACATAGGGTAAACATTGCAGACTTGGCAAGGGTTGGTAGGTTGCGGTTGCTGGTATTACGTTTCCATTGTATTATTTTTATTTACTAGATGGTCAAAGCTCGGTTTCGCATGGGTTGCAGTATTCAAAATTACTATTAATACATGTTGTCTCTCCCTCCCTTTTCCCTCTTCCCACTGCCCCCTCCCTTTCTCTCACCCCCCACATTTCACTCCCTCGTTTCTCTCCCTCCCCTCATCTCTCTCCCGCCGATCACTTTCATTTAATACCTTATGGTTTCCCCATTTCTTTCCGCCTCTCTCTCTCCTCCAGCATTCTTACTTTCTCCTCACGTGCCAACTGACTTCCTGGCTTTCTTTCTCTGTCTGCTTTCTGTCTACACTTTATAGCTATCTGACTGATAGCTATCTGACTCTGCTTATCTGCCACCAGGCTACGTACAGTATGTGCATTACGATGTCACGTGCCAGATACATAGCCTAACAGGTACATAGAGCACCTGACTTGCTTGTCAGATACATTTTAATCACTCATGAATTAATTTGTTTAAATGAAAAAAGAACACCCAGGTGTACACCCCCAGGGTCCCCTTTGTTTGCCTGCAAAGTTTCAGGTGTCTAGATTTCATGTTCTTGGAGCTATTTCCCTGACAGAGAGAGAGACAGACATACTCTTTTATTATTATAGATGATCCATTTGATTCACAAGGTTGGTTGTAGTAAGGGGATCATAGCTTTAGCATACATTATAGCCAATATTTTTCCGTTTCATTTCTATGTCAAAACTGTTTTGCCCAGTGGCAATGTATCAATCTTCAACTAAGCTCTTAAATAGTTTGATTTTTTTTTAATAATGTAGTTACAGTACATCATTTGGCATGCTTATTGTTTCAACATAGAGGTGCCTTCCAATGATATAATATAGCATGCTGTATTATTAATCACTAGACGATGCATTGCTGTTACATACAGCATTTGAAATGTGGTTAGGTTTACATCTATTAATGGTCATACAAGGAGAGGATGATGTTTAATTGACTAAGAAAATGAACTTCATGCAGCAAACATTTAAGGTTGCACTACTGTAGATAACGTTTGTCCTGCTTTGCGTCCTTAAGTGATTAGGGTAGTGATTACAGAAGGAAAAACATAGAGAAGTACAGTATAATCATGAGATGTTTCAAAGATTGCTCCGTGACTGCCCCATATTTCCAGGCTAATTTCAGTGGTATGTCCCCAAAACACAAAATTAAGATTGTACAATTCTAGGCTATCAAGATCAAATGCCAGTGTTGTTCGCATCATGTTTTTGGGTCATGGATAAATTGACCTTAATCAGGACAAGTTGGGTTGCTGTAATACTGGTTATTTCATAGTGAAACAACCAAACACTTGTACCCATAATAACTTATTTAATTACCAGACTTTGACACTTAAGCGTTCTTAAAGTAAAGGTTGTGAGCAGTAATTAAATGTGACCCACATGTATTACTAGGCAAACCTCCTCCTCTAGTCAAAAAGAGGCTTTTTTCCCACATCCTCTTCTCACTATGACTTGAGTGGAGACAAGACCTCAAATTTCTCCTAGAGTTTGTTTCAAAGATCTTTATCTCCAGGTTCTGAGATGGAAATTAAAGTAAAACTGCATTGTGGTTTTTTGAGAGGATGCTAGTTAACACAGTTGAGTTCTTTTGTTGACATGTGTTTATTTTCTTGATTTAAAATGTGTAGGGAAGTTTACACAATAGCTTTGTCTGAGGAGATTCAGCCTTCAGTGCTTCAGGATATCCCAGAAACTTGGGTTGGAGTTCAGTTCTGCCATCACAGCTCTGCAGTTTCTTGACTGCAGACTTCAGTTGTAGCCTTGCACTATAGATTTCAAATGCATTGGTAACATTGCTAAATTCAGTAAAGTGATTTCATAACTGAACATACATATAGTTTACTATATCTCATAAATAATAAAGACATGCAGGGTAAAGATGATACCTTTTAATGACAAACTGATGTTACACTTGCATGAAGAAATTATTAGAATGGCCCTGAAAGCTTGCAATTGTAACTTCAGTTGGCCATTATAAGGTCCTAGCTAAAGTCCCCGGCGTTGCTCAGGAATTCTAAGAAACCAAAAAATACTGAGATTTATAAATGGATAATTACATGTTTCTTATTGCAAAAGCCCCTGCTAAAACAACAACTCAACCAATAATAGTGTCATTGCCTCTGGGGTCCTGAATTGTTCGATCGAGAGTCTCTAATGCCAGGATGGGCAACCCTATCACCATTCGCCAACTGGCAGTGAAACTGTGGCGAATTAAGTAACTGCTGTACAACATACGGGGCCGCCGGGACTCCCTGTGCGGCCCACGACGGCCCCCTCCCCTTCCTTGGTAGGGAAGGAGCGCGCTTCAGCGGTGTGACGCGCTGCCCTGCCCCACCCACCTCCGAGCCCGCTCCAGCACTTGTGACGCACGCGCTCCCTCCCCTCCGATCCTGGCTAGGCCCGCCGCTGCTTCCATCGCCGCCGCGATCTGGTAGGCATTGGGGGGGAGGGGCTTGATGATGAGGGGGACTGCTGAAAGGGACTGGGAGATGAAGGGTGCTGGGGGAGGGGGAGATGAATGGTGCTGGGGGAGGGAGAGATGAAGGGGGCTGGGGGAGGGGGACATGAAGGGTGCTGGGGGGAGATGAAGGGTGCTGGGGGAGATGATGATGGGGGGTTAAATGAGATGGTAATGGGGGATTAAATGAGATGATGAGGAGATGAGGAGGGTAGTGGTGGTGGCGTGAGGAGGATGAGGAGGGGTTGAGAGGAGATGAGGGGTTGCGGTCTGAGAATTTATAAACTTGTTCGAACAGTGTGTGTTGTTTAAAATTTTCGCATGCGCAACATAATACCTCCATTTTTACATGGTGTGGCTATTTTCAGTTCTAATTCGACACACCTGTGGCTACATTGAAAAATAGGTTGCCCACTCCTGGTCTAATGTATGTTTGTGGGACATTGCACTCTCGTTCCAAACAATGATATCGCACTCTTGAACTTTGACTGCTCCTGTATTTTTGCTAATGGAAATTGGATTTTCAGAGTGACCAAGATTAAGTGGTAGCTTGAGGTTTGCGTGATGGGGTCATGTCATTTGTGAGGTTAGATATGAAGTCATCAGGTATGTCATTTGTGATGTCATCAATAATGTAATTTGTGAATTGTATCCATAGACAAAAACCATCATGCTCAATGTGGTTACAATATCTTAAGGAGGTGTCCAAATGCATAGCGAACAGACAAAACGCTTTCCAAAATATATCACAGATCATCTTTACCATACCCTTGTTTTTATTTTATAATAAGGTCGTTTTTCTTGTACGGGCTAGCGCTGAACTGCCCTTCATATGTTTAGCCTGTAGTCTTTTTCTATATAAATGTATTATCTAGACGTTTGGGAAGCACGAGTATAGATCTACTTATTCTTTGTTGATGTGGCACGAAGACAACACTGAAACGTAATTGTGTCTCTTTTTTTGTTGTTGCAGAGAACCCCCGTCCCCAGCGCTGAAGCTTTCCGATGGTTCTTTTAAGCAGTTGTATATCTTATTTTCAAGGCACTTGGACGTGAATAACGAGCACTGGTCTTGTTTTGGGAACTGCAAAGTCCACGACTGAAGAATACACTGAGACACTATTTTCATTTATGTACAGGGGTTTCCTCAAAAATAATATGAATAGAGATAGCGAGAGAAAAAAAAAACAAAATCACCTGAGCCTAGGGAATGGCCAGTTTACTTACGTTTAGTACACAGGTTCTTTCTTCAATGTAATTTAGCTATACTTAGAGTGATATTGTTGTTGACTTTAAAGTGACTGGAAAACAAAAGATTTGGGTAAACCCCTGCTGTAAAATGATGTAACTTTGAAAAATAACATATCTATACTTCATTTCCAAATATGTGTTTCAGTACTGTAAACTGTACAGATAGCAGCTTGTATTTTGTGCATTTAGACACAAGGAGACAATCATGTCTGAGCATCTACATGAAGATTAACAGTTTGTACGCAGCAGTGTGGTTCTAAATCTGGAGCAATAAATTCTAGCTTTAAACATTATTTTGCCAGCTGGTTAGTTGCACAAGCAGCAGCAGCAGCAGCAGCAGCAGCAGCAGCACTGTTTTACCCTGCATCCATCCACAGAGACTTGATTCATAATTCCACAAGGTTAAAAGATTATGGCCGGCTTACATCAAGCTGCGATGCTCGGTATCACAACCTGATCCAGCAGTAACTGCTATTTACGTCAGTGGCAGTCAGCGGCGGATTGGTATACGATACCCTGTATCCCGGCTTCATGAATTTGCCCCTGTGATCCAGCTAGTCATGATTGTCAAGTGAAGCGACTGTAAGGAGAATAAGCATATAAATATAAAACCATATCTGC
Source organism: Ascaphus truei (assembly GCF_040206685.1). Lineage (NCBI taxonomy): Eukaryota > Metazoa > Chordata > Amphibia > Anura > Ascaphidae > Ascaphus > Ascaphus truei. The sequence continues at coordinate 347,237,037 of NC_134483.1, forward strand.
CCTACAACGCCGTATTTCAGAGGGCCGTTTCCCTTTTATGTACCCACGGTGCAATCCAAACAAAAGAGTCTGACATTTGAGTGAGTGGGCACTTTAACTTACTTTTATAAAGTCTGTACAGAAGACATCCCTCAAAAGCACTTACAGTTGACCCACTTTTTTCTGCTTTGTAGGCCAGTGCAAAAGCAGCATATGGTATTGTAGTTCATCCAGTAGGGCCAGTCTTTTGAATTATTTGTTCAGGGAAACAGAAGTGTACTGTGACCATGTAACCGAGTACATGCCTTCTGATTAGGTTTTTCTATAGTAGCTGTAAACACTGTAAAATATAAATGCATTCTCATTGCAATGGAATAACCAGAATTTAAAAAAAAAGTATACATTTGTTTCCAATACAGCGTAGGCAACTCCAGGCTTACAAGGTGTAAATTGCTTCTTTGGACAATATGAGGGACGTTTAGATAATTTATACAATAAAATGTAATTCCAATGGTCTGATCCTCTCATTCGTTAGAGACACTCCCTCATACTCAGCAAAGGGTTATACTGTGGCTTAACGGCACTCCTTAGAAGTGTATCTACTGAGACTCATTGGTGAGAGGTATGAGATGAGTACAAAGCAGGCCTAATACAAATGCATATGATTAAAATGCAATTAGCCTAGCATTACTCCATTACAGGGTTGTGCTGGCCTCGTCAATTTGCATCATGTCATGCCTGGAATTGCCTATCCCTTAAAGGTTTGTTTCAGACCATACGTAAAACGTCCCAGCCCATGATATTCTGAGATAATGATGGCTTCCTGCCTACCAACTTACTCTTTTACTATTGAAGAAATCTACGAGACATGTATCATTTTAAAAGCCTCTTGAGCAGGTGAAGCGAAGGATAAGGCAACGAATGTTAGGAAAATATGTATCCTACAAGTGAGTCTTGTATGTTTCCATTTCATGTTTGATATCAAATGTTTTTGAAGGACCATGAATAACTATAAAAGACTGTTGGGGAACTACTAAAACAAGTGTTAATTGTGTTTACTGAATGGCCAAGCTGACGTTTTATCTTACCAACCTTTCTGGATAAGAGGTCTCATATCTAACTGCTTGACCAATAACAGCTATGTAGATTTGCCTATACCCAATTTGTGATCGTTACAGAAATGAGTAAAGCCTTATTTGCACAGCTGCTGGTAACCTTGCTTTGCCTTTGGGGAAATTGTGATTGCTCTTTCAGAAATATAATTGATAGTCAGTTCAGGCTACATTAGGTGTACAATATCTACAAGGATATTCCTAACAATGTACTCACTGTCTAATACCCTAATGTTGCATGTCTTGATGTGTTTTTTTTTTTTTTTTTTTTGGGTTTGTTTTAAAGAACTGATGGATCTATATATTGTAATTGTGGTGTTTTACATGTCAAATCAAAACTATTGAAACCTTATGAAAACGAATGAGGATAGTTTTTACTTAGTCATATGTTTATGGTTCTGGATATTGTTCCTTTACATTTCATTTTAGATTTTGGTAATACCAAATGTCTAGCATATTTTGCACAAAGAGCATACAGGGGTAGTAGTGTTTGGCTTCTTCTCTGTACACAAAACATGTTTGTTAAACAGATTGTTTGCTGAGATGTTACAATGGAAGCATTTTGCAAAAGTTAAAAATGAAACTTTTCCTCAAAACGTTAGTTACTTTTCATGTGAAGCAAGAAACTAAATACAATGTTCACCTTATACTGTATATTAAGATTAGAGAACAGACCGTGCTCAAAAAAAGAAGTGTTATTGTCACTCTGCACTAGATAAAAAGTATGTAATAATTAAGATTGCTCGCTCTTTGTGTGTAAATCTTCCTTTCACATTCTGTTTATTTGTGTTTCGAAAACCTTGGCATGTAACTCTTACAATTAATTCAAAAGAATACAAATATTTACATGGGTTTAATCTATCTATAATCAGATAACGAGGGAAGAAACGTGTTAAATGAACATACCATTTAGGGTCAAATACAGCTGTATCTTCCGCACACACAAAAAAAGCAGTAGTAGGTCTTTGATCATGGTTAGATGCATAGTGATTTCAAACAGTTGGTTCCATGTAGCAGCTAAATGTTCCAGATTTTGTTTGTCATTAAATTTGGCAGTCTCCCTCTGAGATCTCCTATGTTCCTAGTGAATAAAAGACAGCTCCCTACTGGATGTTGGAATGATGACATTTTCATAAATACAAGGGAACTCAGATTTTTTTTTATTAGGAGCATTATACGGCCCACTGATATGTACTCCCTTCACAGTGTTCTCCTATTTCTGAACTGTGCTGTAATCTATGACATTTTCTAACAGATATATGTGTAAGGTGTATGTATGCTTGTGCAATTATGGAGAAAAAAAAGCAGTTTTGGAAAACAGTGTATTTATGAGAAACAAAATCACCTATGGGGCATGTACAAAACTGTAAAAATACACATTAAAGTTGCCCGGTAAAGTTGTTTTTGTGACATTTCTGTGTTGTTAAATAAAGGACTTTAGTATTCAAATTATATGCATGTATCTATAAAACGTGATTTTTTTTCTCTCGTAGTTTTTTTGTTTTGTTTTTTCAAAATAAATATAACTTTTTACTGCACAAATGAAATGAAGATCAGAAATCTAATTCAGGTAAACTTTATCAGAATAGAAGAAGGAATTTTATTTGTTGTGAAAATATCCACATCTTTAAATTCATTTTTTTTTTTTTTAGCACTGTGGTTCAAAGTTCTAGTAGTTGTGTCATTCCTGGAGAGATGTAGATTTGTTGTAGGTTGGGATAGGTTGTTTATTTGTATTTATTTTAAAGTCACATTATGAGGCTACAAATAAAACATAAACATACTTAAAGTAAAATGACATGGTTCCTTTGGCAGCATAATATATTTGCACAAAACAAAAGACAAGTCAATTCATAATTTTCTTAGATATACTGTACTGTAGACGAATTTACAAACCGTTTCATCACAAAATAAATAGTAAAAAGACTCCAATGCATTTAGTTTATAGAGACATTCATTGTTTTAGAAAAATATTCTAAAATACTTCTCCTTGTCTTTTATTTTTAATAGACGTCAATCACCTACATTTAATCGATTAAGCATGTCACTGCCGTTAAGTGACTGCATCCTAGGAAGACCGGGCACTTAATGGGCCAACATATAAAGATGAAATCCTAACATAGAGAGCTTCCGAAACCTCACAGATCTATCCTATGGTTCAAAAGTAGTTACTGAAACCTATAAGAATACCAACTCTAATCATTTACTATTTTATAGATACAGTAAAAACATAATTTCAATAAGTTTTAAACATTAGCCCAGGTTTTTGTTTTGTTTATTGAAGGCAGTGCTAGACAATGGAGCAAAAGAAAACCCATTTCAAATTGTACCAGAGAAAATGACAATACACTCTGCGTATTCTGTATACAGTGTACAATAACAGTGAAGCATTCATTTTTTATAGCACGGTGTGTCTGTGTACATGATAAAATAGTATATTCGACTCAAGACGGAGACCTTGCTGTCTTGTTTTTTAGTTCTTTTATTGTAACATTGAACCCACAGAGTAAAAAAACTGCAGTCCTAGAGTAGGAAGACAAAACTCTTACATTATTCCAAGAATATGTGTGAGACTATGTAGATTTTCATTGCCCAGAACTAAAGGTAAAGTACTTAAGAGAGAACCTTAATCTGCAGAATCCTATAATTACATGTGTGCCTTTTCCCAAGGAGCTTATTCAATTTCACCTCAGATTCCTTTAATGAATTTGTCAACATTACTTCCCCTGGCAGCAGGATCCACAGTCTGATTACTCTGTGTAAATGGCATTTTTTGTTACCAGTCTGATGCTCACAACAACGGGAAATCACACACATGCTCCTACAATATATTAATACAAAAGACAGAATAGCAAGGAGGGAATTGGTATTGTGTGAAAAAGGTTGGTACTGCACATGCTGTAAAAACAAATGTGATCGGGGTGTTATGTCAAGACAACATTTATGCAAATTGTGTCATTTTAATCTTGCATCTCTTAAAGCTGCAGTTCAAGCAATATGCTACGTGTGTTTTTTGTAATAATTTTTTTTAAAGACATTTTTAATGTATTCTAATGTAACAAGCATTTATGTTTCTATAGAAACCATTTACAAAGTCACACCCCCTTCCTCTTCTGAGACAGGCCCTGGCTCTTTAGCCCTGCCCACTCTCTAGCAGTGCACTAATTGTATCTAATGCCTGCCTGGTCACATGATCTTCCCCACAGAACTTTGCATTCTGGGTACTCTTGTGCAGCCCTAACAGTGAATTAAATAACCCCTGATTTGACGATCGATTACAGGAGAACGGATCGATCGGCAACTTAGCTAATAACTTGTCAGTGTGCAGATTGTATTGCACATATTGAATGGAAAAATTTTATTAAAAAAATTAAAACAGCAGCTTGAACTGCAGATTTAAAGTATCAAGGTATTTTCTCTTAAGTTTTGTACTGTGTCAATTTGGGTAGTGTAAATAGCAGGAGTTTGTGAGGAGTTACATGATGCACAGAAATGTATCAAACTCTGTGTAGCCATGCGTAACTTTTAATTTGAATTTGCGTGAAAAAAATCTGCCTTGTCTGAAGTGGGGTGAACATTTCACATCATACATGAGGCCAAGTCCCACCGCTTTCTGAACCCAGCCAAACCAGGGATAGCAGCGCCATACATAAACAGATTTGTCAGCTGTACAAGCTCAGTGAGCATCTCAAATTACCTTAGATCATTTAACCCAAACCTACTGGCACTACGCCAGTAAATCGTTAATCACACCACCAGACCCTACTAGGTCACACCAACCGATGTCCCACCATTGAGTACTTGGCTGAACAAGACTCACCCATTCAATTCCTTAAATTGGGCGAGAGCCCTCCAACAATACCAGAGCCCTTTCTATCGCCTCTTGTAAACCGACATTGAAGATATTCAGCCCAATATCATTCAAATGCACGCCATCTGTCCTCAGCAAATCTTTGTCCTCTCCTTCCAAGTCTTTATGCTGCACTACCACTTCTCCACTCGTAACAGGCTAACTCTAGCAACATTTGTGGTCACCTCAACCCACATATTTCCCTGCCTTACCCTCACCTTATCCTGATGAAACCCCAGTTGCCACTAATTCTGGCAAACCAAAGACCTCTTACTAGCCCACTTTATAATGGAATGACCTACAAGCCAGACTGAATAAACAACACCTAAAAGGAAAAAAGCATAACATGAAAAGTGTAACAAATCGCTAAACCTTAATGGTAACAAAGTCAAATGTGGACGTGTGTAACAGTAAAACCTTTGAAACTTTCTAACAGCACCTTGGCCTGCCACCTCTGTTGCTGACCTGATCCTAAATGAATGGTCCAAAAATGATCACCCTTTAGCCCAGCAGTAGCCAAACAACATTTTTAAATGCGGGCAAACTGACATTTTGTGAGAGAACTACAATGGTCATGCCTCAAGAGGGCGGACAGCAAACAGTCTTCCTTTCAAATACTTTTAAACCACGGAAACTGGGCACGAAATACTGCCCAGTTAGCCATGCAGCTTTACCCGTGCCCCTTAAACTGCTCGGTCCATTTTTGATTTGCGAATTATAAAGGCTACCTAATCAATGCTCAACATCCACGTCCTCAAGCTTCATCTTAGGTGTTTCTTGATCTGACTCTTGATGCTCAAAAAAAGGAGTCTACTATATATTTTACTGCCAATTACACATCCGTTTTGGCCAACACAGCCTAAATCCTACCTTTTTTAAAGCAACGCAAGGTCGATTGAGTTCCATCACATTTGAAACATTCACACTTAAATTTGTATGAAATCCCAAACTTAAATAAATAGGTTTAAAATCAAAGGCATAGTATGACAATCAGAGATCTGTATGGTAAACTGTAGTAAGTAAGGTATAGAACGGGGTGCTATGGCACCACTGGGAAGCCCTTCTTCCTGCTAAGCACAGATCACTGACGTCATAACTAGACGACCCAACACATTTTGCAACATTAGCTTGGTCAAGGGTGGAGCCTCCCACGTCTTAATGCGGTTTTATATCCAGAGATCACTTGTTGAGATTTAACCCCTGCATGGCTGGAGAAAGGAAAAAAAAAAAAGGAAGAAAATTGATCAACATTGGGACATTGACAACCAAGCCAACTGCAAGTAAGTGTCACTGATTGTTTGTTATATACACGAACACATCCATAGATGGTTGATGATTGATTATATGTGAGAGAACTGGTAAATGTTGCAAGAGCACAGTAGAGGCTCAGAGTGAACCTTTAAAAGGAGCAGTAGCAGCACCAGGGGTCTATATTTAAATTATTGAGGCATGTCTCGCCCATATTGAAAGAGGGTGTATCATCATTCTACTTTGTATGTATACATTAGAACAGGGGTGCGCAAAGTGGGGGGTGCGTCCCACAGGGGGGCGGGAGAATGTCCAGGGGCACCGTGCGAGGCCTCTGCAGCTTCTCCTACCTGATCTTTGGCGATGCGCCATGGTAACCGGCATCATTTGGGGTCACGTGACGTCACGTTGACATGACCCCGCAACGTCATTTGATGCCGGAACCTTGCAGGAAGGGGGGCACGAGCCGGGAGGTGAGAAGGCAGGGGGGGGCGCAGGGTCAAAACTTTTCACACGGCTGCATTAGAAAACCAGTTTCTTGTGACTGGAATCTAATGCTACCGAGGGTTTAGATAATTGGTGCAAAAATAAACCCTTCATTTAGACCCTTTGGGCTGTGTGTTTTTCCCTCTGAAGCAGGGCTCTGTCCCAATCTCATTTTCTTAGACACATCAAGTGGTTAATACCGTAACATTTTTGTACATTGGAGTTGCCCCCATGAAAATCATTAACATGTTTGGCAATGGGGGTCTCTAATTTACTCCGAATGGACCTTAGGTGTTTCGGGACCCTCCTATGGAAGTTGTCTGCACGTTTTGTCAATGTACTTCTTTTGACAGGTACAGACCACCTTGTAGATGACCCACTTGTCTGGCACTTGATAAATTGGTTAATCTTGCTAATCCTTGCTATTGTTCCAATTGGAAACACACTTTTATAGGGTGCATAGAGGGACAAGTTTTGCAGCGTCTGCACTGCTCTTGAACTTTAAATAACACACAGAAATAACATTGTGTCCTTAACTATCAGATAGGGACAGAGTCCTTATAGATCCTCTGATGCTGCAACATGTGGGGGGGGGGGGGGGGGGGGTGAGTCTACCCCAAACTAGATCTTGGGGAGAAGCGTCCTCCCAGCCTCCAGGCTCTAAGAGAGAGACTGAAGCAGCCAATCTAACTGCAATATATTCCTGTTCCTCAATTAGGAGAGCAGGTGAGTGAAAACCAGAACCACTGTAAACTCTGGCCTGGAGTTTCTATCCCACAGTCTCTGCAAATGGGAAACTGTGGAATTAATCATTTTTCCGCTTTTTATGCACTTTCTGCCTTTAAATCGGACAGACAGCTGCCTAATATTCTGGGACTATGTCACATATTCTCCCCCCCCTCCAGCTTTCACCTTCTGGGGTGAGCGACCATGGATATACAGTATACAGAAGTGTCCCCTCTAAAACACATGAGCTAATTCCCACACATTAAGCGTTCACTGGAAACGAATTTGAACCTTTTCCTAAGAGTTCCATTAGACTATGTGCAGCAATTACTGACACTATGTTTCGTTATAACATACTGTACTATTCTTGACGAACCTATTTTGTTGCCTTTCAATAAGGAACCATTTTTCTTAGTAACAACAACTTCCTATACCCCAGGATATGATAAACCTTATCTGTATATATATTCATGAAACCGGACCGTTTCTATCACCTCCCTGGGGTTTTTCTACTCTAGAATATTTATATAAAAAGGGCCATTAACTTTTTACATTACCTAGTAATCTTGTTAAGGGCCGTCACCCTGTATACTAACTTGTCTTACCTACATTTTCAGAAAATACAACCTTGCAATATTCATGCACTGTTCATTCTAGAGACATAATATGCAATATAACCGTACTATCTTATTTGCAAGGTTAAGTGTCATAGTCCGCACGTGTAACCAAAATTGGTTAGTTCCAACACATTTTGTTTTTCTTGATTTCCAGTCCCTTACATCCACAGACATAATTTTAACGCTTGCTGTATCTTGCACACAGTCAACATTAATAACTTCATCAGGATTTTCCATCTACTTTGTATTTGCTGGAACTGCCACCCACTTGGCTAAAACATCTTCTGTGGTGGCCTTGTTGCCTTCCCTAGTTTGATAATCATCTGAACACAGCAAATGAAATTGAGGCTCTGGATTTTTAAATCCCAGATCAGGGAGTTCATTCTCAATATTCTCAGGAGGGTATCTATCTGCTTCTGGAATAACAGCAGCACAATGAAAATCAATTATTTCTAATAATAACAATATGTTCTTGTATAGTGCTTTTAGTTTTACGTAGCGCTTTTACAGAGACATTTTGCAGGCACAGGCCCTGACACGTGGAGCTTACTATCTATGTTTTTGGTGCCTGAGGCACAGGGAGATAAAGTGACTTGCCCAAGGTCACAACGAGCTAACACCGGGAATTGAACTTCAAACTCAGTGCCAGTCAGTGTCTTTACTCACTGAGCCACTCCTTCTCCCTTTCCTCTTTGTCATCAGTGAGGGCATTGATTTCACTTTCCATTGTCTCCTTTTGTGACCAACGTATCTCTTTTAGCATTGGAATCTTTCTTTAACTTCATCTTTTCAGTCTTCAATTTAGTACTAAATGTCCGTTCAGTCTCGTGCCCCTCACGGACCTTGTCCAGCTCCAGCTGTAGACGGGCCCTCTGGCCGTGAGTTCTACCAATTTGCGGGCATCGGCCATCTCAGTCTCATAGCGCAGTGTCAGGCTTGCCATTGACTCATTAACTTAAGTACCGCTGGACCACCAGTGACACTTTTCCCCATGTATGATCATGGACGCCTTTCCGTCCTATTCTTATTAGAGACTCCATCGTTATAGCAAATTGTAATACTGCAATGGCATTGCAGATTCGCTTATAGGAACGCACAGCTTGCTTGGTTAGGAGGTAGGATTGATATCCAGACTGAACCACTCTAGCAGCTTTTCCCACATCCCGGTGGCGTCTTTGTTGCTGATACGTCCTAATCTTTAACTGTAGTAGAATCACATATTCTTCAAGTATTGATACTTTTTTCTTTGCTGCCTCATTCGCCAGAATAACTGAATAACTCGAGCTGCTTTACTCTGGCGAAACAGCAGACGAGCTTTCCTCCCTCTGTAGGCGGACTGTATGGCGACAGTCGCAGAGCATTTATGCAAAAAGCTTTCTCTCGCCATCCTTCCTTGGACAAATGCTCTGCAGTGTTTCTGAAGTGTAAGAATGCTTCTCTCTTTGGAGCAGGTCCAGTTCCTCAGTGAGAGATCTCTGTTTCTTGATTGCATCCTGCAATTCTCCTCTCAGAGTATCTATCTCTTGCTCTAGTTTCTGGACTGTAAGAGATGTGTGCTGAGGTATGCAATGGAGACCGTTTTTAAGGTGAAATTAAAATAAGGCTTTATTGCGCCTGTCCCTTTTAACACAGCAAAACATATGAAAACAAAAAACGCCTATCCCTGTTTAATGGCTAACTTACTTTCCCAGTTCCTTTCTCCAGGGCTGGAGGGATAATCCCATTACCACCATATTCCCCAAAGTCTCAAGAGATACCTTAAAGCAGGTGGCCCTTAATGTCAGTCTCTGGTAGGTTCCTGGGTCCCCTGTGTCCAGGAATATAGGTCTTTGGGTGTCTTGATCTCAGCAGAGCCTTTCTGCTCAAGACCTCTTTCCTCTTGTCAGCACCCTTGTGTACTGAGGAAAATTTCCTTCCTGTTTTTGGGAACAGGCTTTTTCACAGAGCCGTCATTAGGCAGGTCAAGTGGTTAATTGCAGGTGTGCAATTAACCACCACACTGCTGGATTAGAGGTAAGCCTGTTAACAGGGATAAGACCCTGTTACATACCTCCCCTGTTTGTGGGAAGCTCAGGCTTACCATGTCGAAAGCCCATCCTTCCACTCTCATTCGAGATATCTCTGTGGCTTGAATGAGAGTGGATGGAGGAAGAGAACCCTCAGTCCCGCTGGGATTGGAGCCCTTTCTCCAGTTTATTTGTGTCTCCTCCCGAAGGTGCTTGAGATCAGCACTCCTCAGTCGCTCGAGGAGAACTTTTTCCAAGTAAAGTCTTTTTACCGAGTGCGCGGGCATGAGATTTCCCTTGCTTTGGGCGCTCCTCTTTTTGTAGGCAGATTGTATGGCGACAGTTGCAGAGCGTTTGAGAGTAACCCTTTGAGTTTTCTGCTCTTGAAGCTGTCCTTCTGCACTCTTTCCGCTCCATGGTGTTGCCAGTTCAGCTTTGGGTTTGAGTTGCAATTCCACCTCCAGAGAATGTCCCATCTTTTCAGCTTCATCCGCTAAGGATTCTTCTGGTTTTGATTCTGCACGTATACCTTTCTGTTTTGCCTGTTGGCCAGCTGAAGGTTTTGCTAGTGCTTGCTTAGGTGGTTTAGACTTTGCAACCTTGTTTTTCAGATGAGCGGTGTTCCCAGCTCTCACTGTACCCTTTTTCCTTTGGGTTTTTGTGGCTGTGGTATACCGACGCTTGGTCAGGGTCAATACTTGTCCTTGTAGTACTGTCATCTCATCCGCGAGAGATCCCTGTTTTTTGAGTGCGTCTTGCAAGTCTCTTCTCAGGGAATTTATCTGCGCACTTTGCTTTCTCTGAGTTTGTATCAGTGTCTCCTTCATATTCTGGAGCTCTGTAATTTTTGTCGTCAAGGTTGCCGCTGCGTCTGTTTTCTCCTTGGTGTACTGACTCAAGGAACAGACTCTCTGTCTCTCCAGCTCTTGCTCCAGTTTCTGGGCCTTCTCCCACTCCCTCTCATACAGAGTCACCTGGTTTCGAAGCTCCGCCTCCAACGATGCTCTGGTGACATGCAGTGTGGCCTTTAGCTCCTCATACTGCTCTGTGGGGACGCACTGGGTATTCAGACGTTCCTGCAGCGCTTGTACCTCTTTAGCAGCCTGCAGATTTTGTTCTTGCAGTGTTCGCTGCTTCTCCTCGGTATTCTGGAGGTGTGTATGCAGACCTTGCAGTTGGTTCTGCAGTCGGTGCTCTGCTTCAACCTTTTCACCTTCTAAAAACCTCTAACGCGTTTCATCCCGTGAAGGGACTTTTTCACAGGATGAAACGCGTTAGAGGTTTTTTCATGTCCATGTTTTTGTTTCAATAAAGTTTTTTTTTAATTTAATCATGCTTGGTTGAGTTCACGGAGCCTAGCAGAGACCACTGGGATCCTTTTTTCCACATACCTGAGACAGACAAACCATTGCGCAGTAACTTCTAAAGATTGAACTCTTTCACTCCACAACTAGCTACTTAAAGCAAGTTAGTAGCAAAAAGGCATTGAAAGGTATCTGTCTTTAAAATGTAGAGTTGAATCACTGGTTACCACGGGTTCCCTGAATCCCTGACTTCCACAGACTCTCCAGATCACAGTACCTAAGGGATACATAAAATAGGCATAGTGCGGTACCAATGGAAAAATGTATTATAAAAACGCAAGATCACAAGAAATTGTACTCACATATTAAGTAGTCTTGAAATACGAATTACAATGTGCCGTCCGTTGCATGTGTACTCTGAGCTCAGCGCTAACAGCTGGGGTCAGTTCCACACCTCCCTCCTCCTGCGGCTGTGACTCCGATTGGGATCCGATGACGTCACTGCTGCATACTATACATGGGACATGCTGCATAGTATGTCACTATATAAGGAAACTCTGTAGAAAGTTAACCCTTCCTCTAGTAGTCATAGTAGCAAGTGATGTCACTATTGGGGTATATAAGAAGGGGAGGAAACATTCCAGTTCCGATCTTAGTGACTCCAGAGTGAGGGGGATCTCATCAATGTAAGGTATCTCAGTCTGTAACTACAGAACATGTGTTAGTGTTAGACTCACGTTGTTTCCCAGCTATCGATAGGGCCCCTCTATATGGTTCTGAGCATGTTCCACCCACAAGAGGGAATGTACAGGTACTCCAGAGGAGGTTTCTTAAGTAAGGGCCTTGCAGTATACCTTAGAATTACTAGGGGGAACGAGTCTACTTGGTTCTGTCAGAGGTGATAGGGTGTCTTATCATTCGGTGTCTTATGTCAGAGGGCACCCTGCCCCGCCGGAGGCTGCTGCACGCGCACCTGGCGTCCTGGTGGCGCGTGCACAGCTTAAAACCACAATCTGCGGTCTGTAGGGTGTGATCGGGGATGCGAGGGGCGTGGCATTGGGAAAGCGTGCGTAGGTTAACCCCTTCAGGGAACAGCACTGCATGACAATTGAAAGCGTGTGTGTCAACCCCTTACTAATAAAAATTAATTCAAATAAACATTTTGGTTCCTTTTCCCTCGCCATCCGAGCTGCGCGTTCCAAGGTTAATATTTATTGCTGCCATTAATGAACGCTGTCCCAAATCCTTTTGTAGAGGAGGAGGCAGGGGTGTCTGTTGATGATTTGACCGGTGGGCTTATTGACATGGGGAGGGTGTCTGGGAGAGGAGGCACAACTGAGCACGCAGAACTGCAAAGAGATCTGTTCTCCTATTTGCTCCCGGTGCACAATGTGACTGCGTCGCCGCACCGGAACACAATCTTGTTGTATTCCCTTCTGGCTGACGCGCCACAGCGCCTCGTGAGCCGACATGGAAGGAGACACTGGGGCCTGCCATTATCGAGGTGAGGGACTGGTGTGTGGCACGCATGCTTCCGTCACCACCGGGGACCTGGCCTAAGGCTTCCAGTGAGTTGGGAACAGCCATCATTCACAATAAGGGAGTGTGTCTGTACAATAATGCAAAGTGGAAGAATTGTGCATCTTTGAGGAATGCTGCCTGAGCCCCTCTGAAGAAGAAGTTGTTGAAATGATGGACTTATTGCTCACCACACCAGCCCTGCACGGACCCTCAGCCCCTGAGAATAAAGGTCCAAGAACTGCTGAGTATCCGTTGGGACACTTTGGTGTACTGTGGACCCTCTTCTGCTGACCGGGGGAAAAGGTGTTATAGTTACAAATCAAGTCAGGGGGAACATGTGGGTTGAGAGATTTAATTCTCCACAATGCTTACACCTTATTTTGGTGAGGTAATTAACTATTTTCAATATTTGCCACAGTTTTTTTGCTTGAGCCATGCTGCTGGTGCCTCCTATTTTTAGCTATTTCAGCTGACGTGGCCCTGTGAATGTTTCTTATATATGCGACACCATTCTGAAGAAAGAACATTACTTAGAATCGGAAGAATTAGCAATTAGCATTTAGCGTATCTGATGATTGCCACTTTGAATAAATAATGAATTCTAATTCGGTGAAGGAAAGGAGAACTTGGCATGCTAGAATCCATATAGTAGCCGGAACATTTTCCTTACAAAATAAAATATATTCTGTTACATATTATTAAAATAACAGACACGACAAATGCAAATTTCAATTGATCATCTCAGTGACTGCAAACTGAACTGACCCAGCTACATGAATTTACCTCACAGAATAACTCTTAAGCAGTCATTATTATTATCTCCTTTTTTGTACGGCACCAACATATTCTGCAGCGTAGTACAATGTGGAAGGGAGAACAAAACACTATATGACAAAAGACTACATATAAGACAAACGAAAACAATAGGAAGGAGGTCCCTGCCCCAAGGAGATTATTCCCTAAATTAATAACCCCCCTTCCCCCCAAAAATAAAAAATAATGAGTAGTATGATAACCAAAGATCTCCTTTTCTGATCTATTTCTATCTTTACCTTTATTTCATGCTGAGTGTTCACCATTTTGTTTCACTGGTATCAGCTGTGGCCATTGCTTCCTATGTTGTCTTAATGAGTGTGAATGGCAGCAGTCAGTCTAACCCGTGAAGGAGGCACCTTTTCGGCAAATGATATATGTGTAGCGCTGGTTCCCCCACCCTATGGGAGATATGGCGGCTACTGAGTGTGCGGTGCATTACCTGTGGCTCACAGGAGGCCTGATCCTCTGCTGCTGGGAGCCTGGGGTGTACCTCCAGCTCCAGCACCCGGTAGCGCCGACTGAAGATAAGGGGGCCGTCCGGTCCCACGCCGTCGTCGTCAGCAATGAGTCCGCTTCCACGTGGGGTGGTGTCCAGCTGGAGGGTCCCACCGTAATAGTGTCTGTGTATGATGATCTGGTCCCAGACTACCAGATGGCATGTCACCGCCGCGTCCTGGCTGTGTCCCTCACGCTTGTACCACACGCTTGTACCACAGGGCAGGGTCCCTATCTACTGAGATGGTCCCTGCAGCAGCCACAGGCTCAGAGGGGGAGTTGGGGCCTAGCTGGGGCCTAAGGGGGTCTCTGGCCTAGTGCAGGGGTCACAGACACCCTGCACACACACCCTACTCTCTCCTTGTCCCAGCTCCGATTGGCGTGCTCCTCAGTGCACGAAATGTATGTAACTGTGCCAGGAGACTTCCTTGCAGCCCTTGGCAACTGCACTGCGCATGCGCGCCCACTCTTAACATGGCGGCGCCCTGCAAAGGGAGCCTCTGGCGACTCGGTCGCCTCACGGAGTACTGTGGCGCCTCCGCACCCACCAGATGCAACCGCCACCCTCCCCTCGCTCTCCCCAGCCTCCCCTGCTGCCCAGGAGGTAAGGGGACAAAAGGGACCCAGGACCTGCATACAATAAATACAACAACAAGATTGAAAAAGAACAGCATTGCTAAATACAGCATCAAAAGGGCTTTGCGACGGTAAAAAGAAAGGAGATGTTTACATTTTGATGGCGAGTACAGCGGATTGTTGCTGTTACAATCTTTATGGGGGCTGTTTGTAAGCGACTCACAAACATATCATGTTACAAATAAATGTCAAAAAAGGGTCTCAATTTCAAGCACTCTTTGGAGACTATAAACAGTTATTGCACAGCCCCTTCCTCATGTTCACAATGCGAAGCAAGAAGTGTGCTTGGGAAATGTAGATCATAGCAGCATGATAACATGACTTTGTATATTTTTAAGGGTCCTATTGAATAAACTCCGATTTGAATTACAACTTCGGCTTCGCAAAACAGTTTTAGGACCTCTTCCTCTCACCAATAGGTTTCTACTTTTAAAATGAACTAATTAAATAATGAAAAAATGACCACATATCATGACTGTTTGCGGGGGTAGAGACAGCTAATAAATGAGCGAATTCCCAGGCTTGCATTTCCCCCCTGCTAATTTACACCCTAATTATAGAACATGCCCGATATATATGGAATTGATTATAATATATACCTGACATAATGGATATTGAAAGACTTGAGTTATTAATCCCTTAGTAACCATAGTGGTCACAAAGGCATGAACGCAAATATACACAGGTGGTCTTTAACACTTTGAGTGCCAGTGAAGCTACCTAGGTCAGGGGTGTGCAATATTTTTCTGGGGGGGGGGGGGCACAGGTGGTTGCAGAGGCCCCACACTGTTCCCCAAGGCATTAAAATTAAATGCTGGGAGATCGCGTGAGGCCTCTGCAACCTCAACTTACCGTGATTCAGCCGGCGTCTGGAAGCATCTCCATGGCAATGCCTTACTAGCCTTTATGGCATGCAATAGGTAGGTTGTTAATATAGCATAAATGACAGGGTAATATTGTGATTTTATATGTGCAATTTTATTTTTAACTAGTCAAGGCATTCCATTTCACTTTTCTATATGGTGAATGACATATAGATTTAAGAACTGGCTGACTCGCAACCCTTGACTAGTTTTTTCTTTTTGCAGCTCTCTGAATAATTTATTCGATATGCCTGAATCTGCATCTTCTGGTAAGTATATTCTATCTGCTCTTTACAGCCCACAACTAGGGTTGCCAGATGTCCGGTATTGAACCGGACTGTCCTTTATTTGGACACTGTCCAGTAAAAAATGAGAGGTAATACTGGACATATGTGTCAGGTATTACCTCTCTAGACATAGTGACCTGACCGGCTTGGGGGCCTGCGGGATGTCCCTGAGTAGGGAGAGAGCAGGGCTGTTGCTAAGGGGCTGGGCTGCTTCCTCCATCCTGATTGGCTGCTGCTGGGTAATGAAGCCACTCACGAGGAAGTGTCAGGAGCCTGAGGGTGGGGCAGAGGAGAAAAGGAAACAGCATGGAGCAGAGAGCGGTGAGAAAGGTGTGCGTGTGTGTGTGTCTCAGGGTTGTCTTGAGTGTGTGTGTGTTTTGCACCTTTCACGATTGTGTCCAGTATTTTTGGAGAAGCCACCTGGCAACCCTACCCACAACTGAATTTTTGTCAATGATGTTCTTTGTTTATTAAGCACAGGCCTAAGTCTACACCAAAAATAAGACACATTATTAGACATTTGTTTTTAACCTGATAAAAGTCTTGTTTGAATACGTCATAGTAAGTTATGTAGAGGTTTCTGTCAAGATAAATGTATTGAAATTCAAAGATAGACAATTCCTCATTATTCTTCTCTCCAGAAACAACATATAATTTGAAACTGTCGATTAAGAGATCGAAAGTGGATTTGTAATGTGTTTATAATTTCTTTTCACCTAACCATGTTTCTGCAATTAAGACCAGGCAGGCACCTGAAGATGTAACGCAAATCAGTGTATGCTGAGGGCAGCTACACAGTGTCCTGTTCTGCTCTTGTAAGAGTGCAGTTAATTCTAGCAGCATAGCTGCAGAGAAAGAGCCGAGCAGTTAGCAGTTAGATAAACAGTCTACATTTCTCCTAGCCTGTGTTATTTGCCAAACACACCACACAGAGCCACCATCTCTTTAACGGACAAGAGAAAGCTGTGGGGTTTCAGTTCCACAACTTTTTCCTTGACGTACTGTAGCACTGCTCTAGGAACATGGTGTAAGTGCTACTTTTGTGATTGTCAGGTATATACTGTAGCACCCAGAGTTAGTATGTTAAAAGTTTCTGGTCATTAACAACTTTGCTTCAGGACATATTTGTTACAAAGATGTTGGCACTAAATGTATAGCGAATAATTAGTATAGTTTTTATTGTATGTTATGCTTACATTATTTTTGTCTTTCTGCACAAAAAGATGATTTGTCTAGTATATATTATGTTATGTATCCAGATTGGATATGATGTTAAGAAGTTGGAAAGCATGTGGCAGAATATATACGGCGATAAACTGTACAACATTAAAGCTTTTTTGATAGATTTTGCATAGTATTGAATGAGTTTTCATTCAATGGGCACTGGAAGGTGTATTTTGACGTAGTAAATATGACGCATTCTTATATAATCACTTATGTAACTGTATTTGTAACCATATATTATTTGTCGTCTTAACTCTATGCCCAGGACATACTTGAAAATGAGAGGTAACTCTCAATGTATTACTTCCTGGTAAAACATTTTATAAATAAAAATAAATAAAGACTGATAGTATATGTTTCATGGCAAAGTTTAATGATGATATTTGAATAATGCATTTACACCAATAATTAATACCTATTATAGGCTAAAGCTGTTAAATTCCGGGTATTATTGAAATCCCTGCTCTCTGATTGGATAATGCCTGGAATTTTAACCAATCAGTAATGGCCTGGATTATTTGGCACCCTGCCAAGTTTTTCAGCCAATCAGCTTTCAGTGCTCATTCATAAAGCGTGAGATTGGCTCTTAGGCTGCGGGCCAGGCAGGGGGCGGGTGCACTGGTGCTCGTGCGCTGCGGCCCTGCTCGGCCGGGTAATTTGTGGCCGGCTAGGTGCGCACTCGACTGGGGGTGCGGCCATGACGTAACGGAGCTGGTTCACCCTCAGGCCGAGGCGCTTGCTCACGTTGGCCACACACATTGCCTCAAATGGGTTTCATCGCGGCCAGCGTCAGCGCGCCCACCCACTCAGCACCACCCTGGCCGACGCCTTAGACAGGGGAGGTGATTGAACAGGAGGCAACAGCAAGGCACCCTGTGTGTTGTGTATTTTGTGGGTGTACAGGGGGCCAACAGAGTGTTTTATTGGTGTGTGTGTGTCTTCTGTTGGTGTGTGTTTTGTGGGTGTAGAGGGGGCACCAGAGTCTGTTTTGTAGGTGGGGGGGGGGCTGAAGTGTGTGTTTTGTGGGTGGAGGAGGGGTGCAGAGTGTTTTGTTGGTGTGTCTGCAGTGTGTGGGTTTACAGGGGACTGCAGTGGGTGTAGTGGGGGGGGGGCTGATTGTGTGTGTTTTGTGGATGTAAAGGTGGCAGAGTCTGTTTTGTTGGTTTGTGTGTCTCTGCAGTGGGTGTTTGTGGGTGCAGGGGGGGGGGGCTGCAGTGTGTGTTTTGTGGGTGGAGGAGGGGTGCAGAGTGTTTTGTGTGTGTCTGCAGTTTGTAGATTTACAGGGGGGCTGAAGTGGTTGTAGAATGGGGGGCTGCTGGTGTGTTTGTGGATGTAGATGGGGTAGCAGTCTGTTTTGTGGGTGTAGATGGGGGGCTGCAGTGTGTGTGTGTGTGTGTGTGTGTGTGTGTGTGTGTGTAAGTGTAAGTGTAAGTGTGTGTGTGTGTGTGTGTGTGTGTGTGTGTAAGTGTAAGTGTGTGTGTGTAAGTGTGTTTGTTAGTGGGTGTAGAAGGGCTGCAGAGTGTGTGTGTGTGTGTGTGTGTGTGTGTGTGTGTGTGTGTGTGTGTGTGTGTGTGTGTGTGTGTGTGTGTGTGTGTGTGTGTGTGCAGTTTTGTGGGTTTACAGAGGGCTGCAGTGTGTTTCTGTGTTTGTGGGTGTAGAGGAGGGGGCTGCTGTGTGTTTTGTGAGTCTAGAGGTAGAGGAGGGCTACAGTGTTTTTTGTGGGTGTAGAGGGGGCTGCAAGATGTGTAGGGGGGTGTGACAGGGTAAATAAAAGCCACCAGCTATATGCCTGGCAGACCTATGTTTAGTCTGCAGTGCAGCAGTGACTAGGTTAACTTCAGCTGGGAACCTCAGGACCTCAGGACAATTCGTTGGATCCCAGCTGCCTAATCAAGGTGTGTTAAAAACCCCAGGCTGTAGACACATGATGCCTAGCTGTTCAGGAGAGAGGAGATTACTGATAGAAGGTCTGTCTATTTGTATGCTGTCTGAAGCAGGGAAATCCCCTGAAACTCTGGAGAGAGAACAGCTTGATACAAGGTCTGTTAGCAAAGTACATGGTTTATGAACTGTCTGTCTCCTGCATAGAAAAGAGTAGCTGCCTTATTTTTACTCTGTCTGCTAAAGAGAAACTGTTTTGTCTGCTGAAGAAAAAGACATTTTTCTTTTGTTTGCTGATGAAAAGCTATTTTAGTTTTGTGTGCTGTATAAATAAAGGCTAAATAAATAAGCCTTATCCAATGGTGTTAGCAGTGGGATAGTTAATGCAGGAGCAGGCCCGGCTGCAAGCAGTGAGAGATGAAAGACTATTGCAGCAGCAAACCCAGCTCCTAGCCCAGCATCATGCAGCACAGGAGGAGCGGATGGCCAAGCTGCTGACCCAATTCCAGGGGTCTGCCAGTCCAGAACTTGCAAGCAGACACCCGATACTCCTGAGGAAAATGGCTCCGAACGAGGATCCAGAGGCTTTTTTACTGACATTTAAAAGAGTTGCCCGAAGCTCAGGGCTGGGCTACAAATCGCTGGGCAACTGCTTTGGCCCCGCTCCTCATAGGAGAAGCCCAGGCCTCATATCAGGGCCTCCCAGCAGATCAGGCAATTGACTACCAACAAGTAAAAGCCGCCATACTGGATCGCTTAGGTCTGACCCGAGAGACCTACCGGCAGCAGTACCGGAACATGAAGTACACCGCTAAGATGAGACCCTGGGTCCTCGCTCAGCGGTTATTGGACTTGTTTACGCGCTGGATACAACCCGAGGAGTGCGCTAAGGAGGCAATTCTTGAGAAGGTGGTTTTGGAACAATTTCTACAAATAATACCCCCTTCCGCACGCTCGTGGGTAAAACACCACGCTGCTGAAACCCTAGCTTTGGCGGTCCGACTCGTGGAGAACTTCCTTGGGGCTGAGCAGCAGACGAGTGTCCTGGACCCGACTCCACCGGCACTTGCGGACGCCCAAAGAGGGAGGTCGGATCAACGGGGAACCTACGGCCCGTCTATACGCAACCGCCAAGTCCAACGGAAGGAGCAGTCATTCCAGCAAGGACGGAGTCCAAATGCTGGTCCCCGCCGAGACCCTCATCTCCTTCCTGATGTCGGCTCATCGCAAAATGAGAGGAACTTCCGTGGACGTCTCCCACAAGACCCACCAGATGCCTGGTCTCCAGTATCCGGTCCAGTTGAGCGCTATCCACAGCCCCATTCTGCGAGGGAAACCTCTCCATGTTCCGCCTGCGGAGAACGTGGACTGTCCACTGATGGAGTGTTCATTCAGCAGTACCGTCGCCTCGGCCTTCACTGGAGAAAATTACAAGCCCTGGCTACTTCCAGCCCTGATTGGGGGAAAAACCGTCCAGGCCCTTGTAGATTCGGGCTCTGGGAAAACTCTGGTCCTCCAGGAACTGTTACCGCCTAACGTGTGTTCTTTTGACTCCCCATGGAGTATAGAATGTACACACGGCGATGTAAAACGCTATCCGATGGCCAAAATCCGGCTACAGGTAAAAGGTCAGGAGGCTTACCTCGAAGTAGGAGTCGCTCCTTGGCCCCTTTGCCCTTGCCCCCGTTGTGCTCGGCCAGGACTGGCCTTTCTTTTCGGACCTAATGGCTCCAGTCTCTCATGAGGAGCCTCATTCTATGGCTCAGGAGAACCCTGGCAAACTGTTCCCCTTCTCGGCAGACCTTTTTCCCAGTAGACACCGGGTTCAAAAGACTCGGAAGCAAAGACGCTCTGACAAACAGGACTGGTTGCAGAAATCTGGGTCTCAAGGTGACCATTCTAGTAGTCAAAGGTCACAAGTGATGGCTGGGGATGGCCAGAGGGAGGGGAATATGGGCCCTGGAGATTTACCAGACCTGTACCTCCCTGACTTTCGCCAGAAGCAAAGGGAAGACCCAGTCCTTGCTAGACAGTATGACAAGGTGGTGAATATTGATGAGCAGTTTTTAAATGCACAGGGGGTGATAGTATTCCCTCATTTTGAGCTATCAAATGATATCCTGTATAGGGTGAATAGGCAGACACAAACAGGGGAGGTCACCAGACATATATTGGTTCCCAAGGCGTTCGTTAAATCTGTGTTCACTCTAGCCCATACTGTCCCTTGGGGTGGTCACCTGGGCAGGGATAAAACATTGGACCGTATTTCATCCCGATTCTATTGGCCAGGGATGCATAGTGATATTGCTAAGCTATGTGCGGCATATCCGGAGTGGCAGCTAACTAGTCCAAAAGGACAAAAAACAGCCCTTTGGTTCCTCTACCCTTGGTGTCAGTTCCCTTTGAGAGGATTGGGGTAGAGTTGGTAGGACCTCTAGAACCTTCTGAAAAAGGACACAGGTTTATTTTTGTAATAGTTGATTATGCAACATGATATCCTGAGGCGTTCCCCCTGAGAACAGCAACGGCGAAGCAAGTAGCCAACAAGTTGTTGGAACTGTTCTCACGGGTTGGACTTCCCCAGGTAATGTTGACAGACCAAGGTACAAATTCATGGCTAAACTGATGCAGGATGTCTTAAAGTTTCTAGAGGTCAAGTCTGTTCAGACATCGGTCTACCATCCACAGACTGACGGATTGGTGGAAAGATTTAACCAAACTCTAAAAGGGATGCTGAGGAAATTTGTAGATTCAGAGAAGAGAGCCTGGGATGATCTTCTCCCTTTTCTGCTGTTTGCAGTGCAGGAAGTTCCCCAGGCCTCCACGGGATTCTCTCCATTTGAATTGCTCTATGGCCGCCAACCCCGGGGTATACTAGACCTCCTAAAGGAGTCCTGGGAGGAACAGCAGCCCCCTTCTAAGAATACCCTGCAATATGTACTAGACCTTAAAAAGCGCCTAGATGTGGTCGGTCATTTTGCTAGGGAGAATCTTAGATCAGCCCAGGACAGTCTGGAGAGACATTACAATCAGAATGGTCGCATGAGAGTGTTTCACCTGGGAGACCATGTGATGTTATTGTTACCCAGTTGCGAGAGTAAACTCCTGGCCAAATGGCAGGGCCCATTCGAAGTACTCCACCATACGGGTGATGTGGATTACGAGATCGCTCAACCAGGGTCCAGGAAGGATAAACAAATTTATCATGTGAACTTGCTGAAACCCTGGAAGATGCAGCGGTCTCTATTCATCCACCCGGTGGAGGAGGAAACGGACTTGGGTCCTCAGCCTCCACGGGAGAACATCGTGAGTGACGATAAAATCCCAATGGGTAAACAGTTGTCCTCTGAACAAAAAGGGGACTTGTTAGCAATAATTACACAATTCCATGATGTTTTTTCTGATTTACAAGGACAAACTAACTTAATTTCACATGCGATCGAGACAGCACCTGGGGTAAAAGTACGTTCCCGTCCTTATAGGTTGCCTGAAAGTCGTAGGGCTCTGGTAGAGAAGGAGGTACAAGAAATGTTACACTTAGGAGTGATTGAGGAATCATGCAGTGAGTGGTGTAGTCCACTAGTTATGGTCCCTAAACCCAATGGGAAGGTAAGATTTTGTGTGGACCTCCGAAAGGTCAATGCGGTATCCATGTTTGACGCATATCCGATGCCAAGGGTGGACGAATTAATTGACGCCCTTGGTAACGCGGAATATATATCCACGCTAGACTTGACAAAATTATACTGGCAAATACCCTTAGAGGAAAAGTCCAAATGCAAAACAGCCTTTGCCACTCCCATGGGTTTATACCAGTTTGTGACAATGCCATTTGGACTGCATGGAGCCCCAGCCACATTTCAGAGACTCATGGATAAGGTACTGAGACCCCATAGGACTTATGCCGCAGCCTACCTAGATGACATTGTCAATTATAGTAAACACTGGCGGGCCCATCTAAATAGGCTGAAAACGGTCCTCAAATCTCTAAGAGAGGCAGGGCTCACAGCCAACCCTAAGAAATGTGCTTTGGGCAAGGCGGAAACCAAATACTTAGGGTATGCAGTGGGAGGTGGAAAAGTAAGGCCACTAGCCGACAAGGTATTTGCCCTGAAAGAAGTTCCGACCCCCCAAACAAAAACGCAGGTACGCTCTCTGCTGGGTTTAGCAGGGTACTACCGGCGGTTCATCCCCAACTATTCGGAAGTGGCAGCCCCTTTAACGGACCTCACAAAAAAGTGTGCCCCTACACAAGTGGTATGGTCAAGGGATTGTCAGAGAGCCTTTGAGGACATAAAAAGGTGTCTATCAGAGGGTCCCATCCTTAGAAGCTCGGACTTCAACAGCCCTTTTGTAGTGCAAACAGATGCATCAGAGATAAGGCTAGGGGCAGTGTTGTCACAACAGTTTGAGGGAGTGGAACACCCTATCCTTTTCCTGAGTAGGAAATTGTTCCAGAGGGAAAAAAACTACTCAGTTATTGAGGAGTGCCTCGCAGTAAAGTGGGCAACCGAGGCTTTGAGGCATTACCTGGCAGGAGTCCATTTTACTTTGGTGACGGACCATGCTCCACTGAAGTGGTTAAATAGTATGAAGGATTCCAATGCTAGATTGACTAGGTGGTATATGGCCCTCCAACCCTTCTCATTTGAGATTCAGCACAGGCCGGGAAAAGAGAACGCAAATGCTGACTTCTTTTCTAGAGAACGGGTGGATGGTCGGGCTTCAGCCGTGCGTAGCCCCAGCCACACACTAACAGGGGAGGAATGTGACAGGGTAAATAAAAGTCACCAGCTATATGCCTGGCAGACCTATGTTTAGTCTGTAGTGCAGCAGTGACTAGGTTAACTTCAGCTGGGAACCTCAGGACAATTAGTTGGATCCCAGCTGCCTAATCAAGGTGTGTTAAAAACCCCAGGCTGTAGACACATGCTGCCTAGCTGTTCAGGAGAGAGAAGATTACTGATAGAAGGTCTGTCTATTTGTATGCTGTCTGAAGCAGGGAAATCCCCTGAAACTCTGGAGAGAGAACAGCTTGATACAAGGTCTGTTAGCAAAGTACATGGTTTATGTCTGTCTCCTGCATAGAAAAGAGTAGCTGCCTTATTTTTACTCTGTCTGCTAAAGAGAAACTGTTTTGTCTGCTGAAGAAAAATACATTTTTCTTTTGTTTGCTGATGAAAAGCTATTTTAGTTTTGTGTGCTGT
The DNA here is from genome assembly GCF_040206685.1 of Ascaphus truei. Classification (NCBI taxonomy): domain Eukaryota; kingdom Metazoa; phylum Chordata; class Amphibia; order Anura; family Ascaphidae; genus Ascaphus; species Ascaphus truei. The sequence continues at coordinate 347,261,295 of NC_134483.1, forward strand.
ATAAATTAAGGCTAAATAAATAAGCCTTATCCAAAGAACCTGCGTGTGTAGTTGCATATACCCTGCAACAGGGGGACTGCAGAGTGTGTTTGTGTATATAGAGGGTGGTTGCACAGTGTGCTTGTGTGTATGGGGGGGGGGGGGGGGTAGCTGCAGTGTATGTGTGTGTTTGTATAGAGGGGGCTGTGTGTATGTACAATTTCCTTTTAATAAACTTGCACTAAAAGCCTAAGAATGTAGACAATCATGCTGATAAAAATCAAAATGACTACAAAAGTATCTTTTTTATGAAATAAAAAAAAAACAACCTACATTTAGCCTATAATAGTAATAATCCCTTAAGAACAGGGCATTACTGGCCAATAATGCCCTGGCTGGGTTAATGTCTCTCGGCTTCACCTCGGGCCTTTAACTCTTCCAGCCAGGGCATTATTGGCCAGTAATGCCCTGTTCTGCAGGGATTATTACTTAAATTTGTGGTATTTAAGGATGTTTTATTAGCATTGTATTGTTGAATATGAGATTATTGTGTGAAGGAGTGACTAATGCACAGTTATAGAAACCTGATTATCTCGATTTACAAATGTAATGCTTCATATGAAATATTTCTACTTTTACAAATATTGACTTCCTGCAAACATAATAATTATTTATTAAATTGCTCTAAACTTTTAAGACATAGAGGAGCCAATTCACTAAGCAGTGATAACTGCTTTTAAGTACGATAAATGCCTTTTAAGACTGATACTGCCTGCTGCGCGATTCACTAAGCAGTGATAACAGTGGTCCATTGTATTTTTGATTGTACTGCATTGTTTGTGGCAACGGAGGACATGGACGGTGATGAGGATGAGGACGGCCTTCATCGTGGCAGCCTGGCAGGGGTGAGTGCAAGTTTTATTTATTTTATTTCTGCAGCTTAATGTTTTATTTTAAATTAGCAAATACACTATTATCCATATCTGGATAATAGTCATTTTGCCCATTATTGTACTGTATGTGTAAGGGGGGAGGGGGATGTATTTATTTCCGGTTTTTTTTGGTACCTCAGGCCAGCAGGGACCCCTGGCCTATAGTAACATTCCTATGCTTTAAAAAAAATGTAATGTATGTTAGGGGGGTATAGGGTTTGTTAGGGGCACAGGGGGTGGGTGCCTAGTACATATTGCAAGGTTTATTGGGGGCAATTGCCACCAAAAAAGATGCTATTGGGCCTTAACCCCTTTATTGCCTTAGCGGTAAGGTAATAAAGCTGCTTTAATGTATTTGTTTTTAATAGTGTCTGAGAGCAGGGGTCTCCTGAGCTGAACCGCTTTGATTTCTGGCTCAGGGACCCCCTGCTTCCTGAGTTACTGGCCCCAGTATGGGGCATCAGATGCCAGTGTCGCCGCCATTTTTAATGTGTCTGCGTCACATGATGTGGGACATTTAAATAATGGAGGTGATACCAGCACCCCATATCTGGGCCTTTAATAACTCTGATTATTACACCCCATTATGGGGTGCCAGTATCCCCCTGCAGGATTTAAATCACCCGGTTACGTGACGTGGGAGCTTTAAAAGCATAGGGGAAACCGGCAACCCATAACGGGTCCTGTATCTCATGAAGTAGGGGTTCCCCGAGGCTGAAACCAATGAGGTTCAGCTCAGGAGACCCCCTAGCTCATGTACACTATGATCAAAATCAATATTCTTAATGCATGATCGCCTGTAAGAGCCGTGCATGGAGACGCAGCGTCTCCACGCAGCTCTCACAGGCTGCTTTTTTTCAATCTGCTATCGCGCTTTAGATTTTTAAGCACGATAGCAGAGGGAAAGAAAACAACTCACGAGATCGGGAATGTTTTTGCCCGCACCTACCCAAATGTGCTTCACTTCTTAGTGAATCCCGTGTCTGGCTTCATTTTTTATCGTGGGATTACAAATTTCCCAAAAGGGCGCAAAAGCTCACTGCTTAGTGAATCTGACCCATAGTATTTTGTGTTTTTTTTTTTTTTTTTAAATGTTTGTGAATTTAATTTCCCGAGATTTTAGTCCCCCCTTGAGAAAGGAAATGAACCTGCTGTTCTATAGCTCTCAAATTACACCCCTAAGGGCCAGTTCTAAAGAGCTCTGGTAAGTCCTGGCTCATAAGGTGACGTTACATAAATCAGTAACAGGCATTATTTTCCCTGAGGTTAACACATCTCCCTCCACAAAGCTAATTATAACAATGACCATAGTACTGTATGTCTCATTAGCATAGACTTCACGTCATGTTATTGTAACGGAACGTTGCATTAGCTTCCAAAAACGTGACATTAATTATGTGTTAGGAAAAAGGAAGAGGCAGGAGGCATGGGAATTAACTAATTTGAGTATAATTCGCATATTCTAATTATGTTATTCCCAGGGTATCTTGGGTATGTTCATTGATATCTCTCGCTCCATCCCTCCCTCGTGTTAACGAACCTTGATGAACCTTTGTGGATATACCCTGTTAAGGGAATGCCTCTTTTCCATGTACTGGCCTTTATAGTTAACGCAATGCTGTTTCCATCCAAAAACATAACTTAATGTCACGTGTTGCTGTAACGAGTGCTCACCACAAACAGGACGGAACGGCAAGGCTGAGGTGGGGACGTTTGAATACACCGACCAACAACCGCACAACCATGTCCAGATTGCAGAGTCGTGTAGCTGGGTCAGGGTAGGAGAGGTCAGAATGGTCGTTGTGTGTAGCCGAGGACCAGGGGTCAGAGAAGTAGGGAGTCCAAATACAAGCCAAGGTCAAAGGTACAGAAAAACAAGGCAGAATGCAAGAGCAACGGCAAGGCAGCAGGATGCTTGAGGCAAGGACTAGAAACATAAACAGTAGTTTATTAGCCAATTTGCATAAGGGCTGGCTGAGCATATAAAGAACAGAGAGCCAATGGGAAGGCTGCAGGCAATGAGTCATCTCCCAAAGACTGTGTAATGATAGGCAGGGGCGGAGTGTATCGCAGCTGGGGAGTAATTAATGTTGTTACTGTGACATAGGTTCCCCCCTGGGCGCCCCATTCCATTTACCTCCCGATCTGGTGCGGAGGTGTGCGGGGGCATCCAGTGGTTGTGGGGGAGGCAGGGACAGGTGCCGGTAGCTGCCGTCAGTCAGGCAAGTAGTTGCAGGCATCGCGCGTTGGGCGAGCCGGTCGCCGGGAGGTCCGCGGCGGTTCCCCTTGCAGGGCGGCGCCATATTAGGATTGCCCGTGCATGCGCAGTACAATAGAGCAACCAGCGGCCAATAGGAGAACAGCTCCGCAGGGGACTACAACCCCCAGAATGCCTAGGGAGGCATACCACATGTCGCGAACCAGCCAATAGGGCTGCAGTTTCCCCTGCACAACTATTGATACATTTGGCGCGCATGGGACCACGCCAGTCGGAGCTGGGGCGCCAATAGAGTATGTATAGATAGGAACACTGCCCCTATAGTCCAGAGTGAGGGACACAGCCAGGACGCAGCTACATCCTGGCGTCAGGTGATCCGGGACAGGATCACCCATCTCTACTGAGACTCTCTTCATGGTGGTAGGGTCCACGCAGGAACCACCAACGCAGAGGCTTCATGGTTCATCACTTTGGATCCGTGGATCCCATCTTCATCTGCGGAGCCTAGGTTCGGTGCCAGGAGGGGTACTCTGGCGCTCACGCGAGGGGCGTCACCCAATGCGTCACTGGGGCGGGACCGAGGTCCAATCCTCACAGTTGCCCTTTGAAGATACACAAAAAGGCATAATGTGATGTTAACCCAAGTCATTTAGTGGAGCTCTGTGGATCTAGTCCTAAGAGTGAAGATTCCCTCCATACAATATTTATGTCAACTAGTTCCTTTAACTCATTCCACAGTAAATGGTTAAGGCATACTTTACATGAGTGCTTTATTAGAGTATAGTTCATACTTGTCTAGGGCTGCATGGTACATTTCAACCATTTGTGTTTTCTGCTATGCTCATTTGCTGAGACTGTGCAGAGGAATTTATGAAAGATGTTGCAGTAGACTGACAAGGAGGAGACTCCAGGCTTCGTGCCTGGGGAAGCTGAAACGTCACCGAAACGCATTGCTCAGTTCTGAGTGCACAATTGGAAGTCTTTTGAACTCTGACGGCCGCCATACCCTTTCGGCAGAGCTTGGTCCCAGCTGAGCCCCTGCAGCAGATAACGGGAGCAAGGCGGTCCAGCAGTGGACCGGAGGAGTGCCGTCGCCGACAGAGAAAGTTTAATATGTGAGTTCATCTATTTTTATTTGTTGAAATAAATATTCTGTTTTTAAACTTGTCTCATCGTGATGCTCGGGGGTCTGTGAGAACACTCGTGGGGGAGGACTGACGTTAGATAACACCATAAAACAACAACAAAGATCGGAAAAAGCACTTTGGGAAAAGAAATTGCAAAGATACCATTTTCTACGTGCGTACTCACACATGGCAGTGTGTGTATAAATATATATACTTTATTTGTCCCAAAACTGGTGTCATATTACCATACATTTGTGTCCAAGAACATTGTGTTTGAATATTTGTTACTGGGTTCATTGATTCTGTGCTCTCCTACTCTCTTTATCTACATATCTCCAAGGATCCGGATAGATCCTCCTGGGTTGAGCTGCAGGAATATAATTCCTGCAAAGTGACTCCAATTTTTTGGTACACTTAAAGCAGGGGTGGGGAACCTTTTTTCTGCCAAGGGCCATTTTGATATTTATAAAATCATTCGAGGGCCATACAAAATTATCAACTTAAAAATTAGCCTGCTATATTTGGTCAAATATTTAATGAACTCACCACTAATGTGATGGATGGAACTGCTTCTCTTTGGGTGACTGACTCTTGGGTGGTGGGTGACTATGACTGACTGCGTGTTGGTGTCTGTGCACACGCACATGCACACGCACATGCACACGCGCGCACACACACACACACACACACACACACACGTACACAGAAATCAGGCAGGGGGGAGGGAAATCAGACTCTCAGACCCACTCTCTCTCAGACACACTCTCTCTCAGACTCTCAGACCCACTCTCTCTCTCTCTCTCTCTCTCTCTCTTTCTCTATCTCTCAGGCACACTCTCAGACTCTCACTTTCTCTCTCAGACCCACTCTCTCTCAGACTCACTCTCTCTCAGACTCTCTCAGACCCACTCTCTCTCTCAGACTCTCAGACCCACTCTCTCTCTCTCAGACTCTCACTCTCAGACTCACTCTCTCTCTGACACACTCTCTCTCAGACTCTCAGACCCACTCTCTCTCTCAGACCCACTCTCTCTCTCAGACTCTCTCTTTCTCTCTCTCAGACTCTCACTCACTCTCTCAGAATCTCTCTCTCTCTCAGACTCTCACTCTCTCTCAGACTCTCACTCTCTCTCTGACTCTCACTCTCTCTCTCAGACTCTCACTCTCTCTCTCAGACTCTCAGATCCACTCTCTCTCTCAGACTCTCAGACCCACTATCTCTCTCTGACTCTGAGACTCTCTCTCAGACTCTCAGACCCACACTCTCTCTCTCAGACTCTCAGACCCACTCTCTCTCTCTCAGATACACACACCTGAGTGGGGGGAGGTTCGGGGAAATAACACACACACAATCACACACACAATCACCCACACACTCACCCACACACACACTAACCCACACACACACACACAATCACAATCCCCCACACACCCTCACCCACCCACACACACTAAATCACCCACACATACACACACTCACCCACACACACAATCACCCACACACACTCACCCACAAAATCACCCACCCACCCACACAATCACCCACACACACTCACCCACCCACACTCACCCACAAAATCATCCACCCACACACACAATCACCCACACACACTCACCCACAAAATCACCCACACACACACTCACCCACACACACCCACACACACACACACACACACTCACCCACAAAATCACCCACACACACTCACCCACCCACACACACAATCACCCACACGCACACTCACCCACACACACAATCACCCACACGCACACACAATCACCCCCACACACACACAATCACCCACACCCACAATCACCCACACACCCACCCACACACAATATCACACACTCACCCACACACACACACCCACAAAATCACACACTCACCCACCCACTCACCCATAATCACCCACCCACACACACAATCAACCACCCACACATACAATCACACACTCACCCACACCCACAATCACACACTCACCCACACACACTCACCCACACACTCACCCACCCACAAAATCACCCACTCACCCACTCAATATCACCCACACACAATCACCCACCCACAATCACACACAATCACACACAATCAGCTGCAAGAAGTGAAAACTTGAGATGCATGAGATCACACAGTCATTTTATGGGGACTCTGCAAAAGTTAATCATACAACTTGTATTGAAGTCAAGGAGACCAATGATGCTGGGATTAGGCTGCATCCACGCTAGCGCTGAGCGGGCAGCGCTTGGTGAGGTGACTTGCATATATATATATATATATATATATATATATATATATATATTATATATATATATATATATATATATATAATATATATATATGCAAGTCCCCGCTCACGCGATGCACGTGTATGCGGCGGGCACACACGCTCACCGGCACCGGCGCTTGAGTAAACAATTTTTAAAAAAACTTTCTAGGTTCCCCTGCAGCGTCCCCGCCTAAAATTTGTTTAAGCGCCGATGAGCGTGTGTGCCCGCGCCTACGCATCGCATGAGCGGGGGCTCGCATATCGCATATATATATATATGCAAGTCACCTCGCCAAGCGCCGCACGCTCAGCGCTAGCGAGGACGCAGCCTGTGTGTGGAGGAGGACCGTGTAAGTGCGCGGGGCGGGGTCCGTGGACGTGCGCATGGGGGGGAATCAGAGCAGGGGGGATCGGAGGAGGACCGTGTAAGTGCGCAGGGGGGATTCTGAGCAGGGGGGGATCGGAGGAGGACCGTGTAAGTGTGCAGGGGGGGGGATTCTGAGCAGGGGGGGATTCTGAGCAGGGGGGGATTCTGAGTAGGGGGGGGGTTTCTGAGCAGGGGGGATTCTGAGCAGGGGGGGAGTATTCTGAGCAGGGGGGGTGGATTCTGAGATGGGGGGATTCTGAGCGGGGGGGGGGGGGTATTCTGAGCAGGGGGGGGTATTCTGAGCAAAGGGGGTATTCTGAGCAGGGGGGGTATTCTGAGCAGGGGGGGTATTCTAAGCAGGGGGGGGATTCTGAGCAGGGGGGGGATTCTGAGCAGGGGGTGGGGGTATTCTGAGCAGGGGGGGTATTCTGAACAGGGGGGGGGATTCTGAGCAGGGGGGGGATCGGAGGAGGACCGTGTAAGTGCGCAGGGGGGGGGGGATTCTGAGCAAGCGGGGATCGGAGCATGTGCCCTCCTCCACAACTGCTGCCCGGTGTGTAGTGTGTGGAGGAGGACCGTGTAAGTGCGCGGGGGGGGATTCTGAGCAGGGGGGATTGGAGGAGGTCCGTGGACGTGCGCAGGGGGGGGGGGGAATCGGAGCAGGAGGGGATCAGTGCAGGTGCCCACCTCCGCAACTGCTGCCCGGTGTGGAGATTCAAATTTCTTCCTCCGCAGACTCGCTCTTCTGTGGATGTGCTCCGTAGGGGGGGGGGGGGGGTCTTGGCAAAAAAAAAAAAAAAAACTCTTGGCAATATGCCAACACGAGGCAGCCAATCAGGAAAGGGGAAGTTTTTTTTTTTTCCCCTCCTTTCTTTCGAGCGCGCAATCGGCCGCCTGACTCACGGGGGCCGGACCAAAACAGTTGGCTGGCCGGACGTTCCCCACCCCTGACTTAAAGGATACATGCAAGGTAGTATTTGTGATTACCTTTATTTTATTTGTTATACCAAAGTTAGTGCCCTAGTTCATTTTTACTAAGTTTGGCAACAGGAAGGCAATAATGTACAGGACTCCAACACGGAACAGAAGTCGAGGCAGAAGCATGGGCATAAGGAGTCTGACACAAAACAAAGGCAGGGGAGGAACAGGAAACAGGAAACTATAAAGACAGAGGACAGGAGCAGCAAGGAGACAGACAGACAGAGGAACCCCAGAACAGACAGAAAACAGCAGCACACCCGGTGGACAGAGAAAGGAACTGGGAGAGAGGGAGATCTAGGAAAATGGCAGGGCTATTTCCTGACATAGACTTAGAGAATAACAGGTCAAGAATGCCAGTCTTTATGTATTCAGGTTGCAAGTAGCATCACATAGATTGGTATCATGGAAACAACTACTTTCTACACCATCAAAAAGTCTATTGTAGTCTGCTTAAAAAAACTACAGTGATCTGCTCTGCCTGGAAACTAGATGTACAGTACCAGCAGTGTAAAAATGAAAGAAACAAAAGCAGAATTTCATTCCAATACTGAACAGAAACATACTGAACATACAACTCCATTTGTAGTGGTGACTATTGTTTAGAAAATGGTCCCATCCACCAGCACTTAAGGTGTCCCTTCAACCGTACACATAGAAGAACAGCTGTAACTGTAAAATGTACTTCAGTTCACATTCTCCTTAACATCTTCTTTAAGTAGTCATGTTAGCACTTCTTGCTGTTTTACATACCAGGAATGGTCACTTCTGCAACTTTACAATTATCCTTAAACCCCCACGTATTTTAGTCTTCATAGTAGGTGCGGTTCCTCTGTTAAATATTTGGTGTACAAGCTCATCACATAAGTAACATTTAAGCTTACATTGTTTACTGAGTTCTAAATCCAGCTAATAAATAAAGAGTCGTTTTGTATCGTTTGTGTACTCTGGACTTTGTTCAGCTATTTTTTCATAGGTCTTCACTTGATCCCTCGCAACTAATGGTGAAGTCCGCCATCCATAACATAAATGGCACACACGTGTGGTCTTCTTCTTGTAATCAACAGCCCTTCCCTATCAAGACCATTAGGGGCGGATCTTGTTCTTTTCTTTTGATTCTCATTGGAGAATCCTGAATTGGCAGGACCATACTTTCGTACCTTTTGGATGGGTGGGCTATCCACATTTGTTGCGCCCATGCACTCGATCAAAAACTGTTTCTTGGCGGAAAAAAGCAACCCCGTTCAGGTTTGCAAAAACTTTCTTAGCGGAAAAACTGGTCCCACTTCTATAAAACTTTCTTGACAAAATGGCTTTTGCAATGCAATCCTCAATCCTAGGATTTTAGTTCCTGGTGCACAATAACAAGAAACACTGTCCTGAACACATGACTCGTGCATAAACATTTCACTAGTGGGAAAAAACAACTCCTTTCTCTTTTGCAAAAACTCTTGCAATTTGTTTGAGGGAAACAGATACTGCATGACAATCCTCAATCCCAGGAGCTTGCAAATCCAGCTTTCTTAGCGGGAAAAGCTTGCAAAATAGTACTCAACACTGGTATCATGCAAAAATCAGCTGCTAGTCCATAGAGGCATACGCAATTCTTTCCCACTATGTGGAAACTTACAAAATGAACTCTCTTCAGCGAGAGAACTTGTAAACAGTCTCTGAAAATAACACTTGCAAAAAAACAGCAAAACAGTTTCCTTGGCGGAAAACATACATAAACCCCGCGAAAAATCTTCAGAACACATTCTTTACATTAGAAGTTCCAAAAAACAAGCAAAAATCACAAAAACATTTTCTTCGCAAAAAAAGGAGAAAAACACAAAAACGTTTTGATGTCCAGCGCCAAAACGTTGGCACCAAATGTAACCCTCCATTCCCGCATTGCTCAGTCTCTTATGCCTTTGCAGGGTGCTGGGTAAGTGCAGGCTGGGTGTAAATAAGCAGATAGGAAAAAGATGGGCGCCACGAACGTTTATAAAAGGAAATGGTGCTTTATTGATATACTTTGCATTTGGACAGAACTCGTGGCAAACAATAGTATTCTTCAGTTCATCCCCTGGTATCTCGCACTCCTGGGCTGGAGTGGTACTTAACTTGATGGCCCATTTTAAGGGATATCTTGAGGACCACTTGTAGGGAGACTATGATGTGGTGAGAACCCGCTGGACAGCCGGATTCCATATGAATAAGGGGCTGCAGTGTCGGCACCTCGGTGAGGACTTTGACGGTCAGGCTGCGGGAGGGGCAACCCTTTTAGACCAGGACAAATGACATCCTCAACTTAAGTTCCCTATTCCTCTAATAGGTGCTATCTTTAAAAAAGGCCACGTTACTAACTGAAAACAACAAACGGTGACAGGACACATCTTAATATGCATGACTATACACACACAAACCTATTATTTACAGGACTCACTGTGAAGACCCCAGTCAAAACTCTGAAGAACCTGCTTCTAGAACAAAGGGTGGAGCTATATATATCATATATATTCTCCCTACAGTCACATCACTGGTCACTGGGTAGAAAAGGGGAAGGGCAAACCCTGAGTGATCCCACCCAATTAACCCCTTATGGCAGTTAACCCCTTTATAGAAATAGTAGTTTTCAAAGAACGGGGCTACACGTAATTCACGTAAATTGAACATAAAATGATATGCTTTATTTATGAGTACTGACTTATTAAAAAAACAGACCTCAGACACCTTTGTTTATCACAAAACATGTACATGTACAGCATTTAATGAACTGACATTGGCACTAGGCGTATACAGTAACAATAAAATCATGTCTAAACATCATACAGTTTCGCATTTTAATCTTCGACTTTTAGGAATCAATGCAGATTTAGTGCATAACAGATCCCGAATAGAGACCAGTGCCCACATTAGTAATAGTATTCAAATATTACCACTCAAGCTAAGTTCAAATGCCTCAGTAAAGAAGTTTTATTGCCCCTGCACTGTTCTTTTACCCCCAGTATATATTCATTATACATCTATTACACACTGTACATATTATTTTATTTTTGTCATATCTTGCAGAAAATTCACAAAATTTTCATGAAGATTGAGCAATTATACTATTGTCACAGTAGATTATTACACTTAAGAATTATCTGATAATCTAATAAATATTCTTTGGAATTGTGAAAGCATGATGACCTCATCAAGTGCATACTTACAAAATGGTGTTTTGTAAAGAAGATAAACACGTTATAAACAGCTTAAGACAGAGAAAGAGGAGGCGGTTCAGGCAGCAAAAAGGTAAGTGCCTATGTGCTGCAAAATTTAAAATCCGCTATAGATAACTCCCCATGTCATCCCACAAGAAGCAACTTTACATAATGCTCTGCAGTTACACAGGGGCCTATGCACAAAGCAGTGATATGTGGTTTTAAGTGCAATAAAAGCCCGTATAGCAGGATACTGCCTGCTGTGAGACTCACAGAGCAGGGATAACAGTGCAGTATATTGCGCTATAGAACTTATAGTATGATAGCACTGATACAAAAACAGCTCACACAATAGTGCATTTTTTTTATCGGCCTTAAAAAAATGGCCTTCACTTCTTAGTGAATCCCGCTTTTGCCTTCATGTCTTATAGCACGATAAAAAAAATTCATATTCGGACACAAAAGCACTGATTTTATCACTGCTTTGTGAATCGGCCCCACAGTATACAGACATCAACTGGGTTATTTTCAATACTGTATTATTCATGGTGCCCTTAGACCTCTTGATGTCACGGATCAAGATCATTTACTCAATAATAGGTGCAATAAGAAGGGTATATTGGTCTGAGATCTGGCTTACTCCAGTTATGATGCCACCCAGCTACCCTCATATTCATAAACACTGACACAATCCACGAGTCTGACAGGCAAGCAATTATTTTTGCAGTAAGCAATGATTACACACCACTTAGGTCCTTAAAGGGACTTTTCCAGAGATCTGCGTCCATAATACTGACTTTACCTTACGCAGACCATCTGGACAGGTCACGCATCCACAAATACTAGATTTAACCTCTTAAATCTTGCAGAGGGGGCTTCATAAATATGATTCCCAGTCAGATGAGATATTAGAAGAATGATTGTGTCCATTTTTTGTACATATACAGTATAACTAAAAACTGAAATAATTCTAATTTTCTTTCATAACAAAGCAAGAATAAGGCCAGGTCCCCAGTGGCTGCTGCGGCGTGCCCTATGTTGTGCACGCCACACACAAGGCACAGCCTTCTATGGGGCAGGCCCCAGTCGGCGTGTGTGAATGCGCACACAAGCCGCGATGTGCGACCACTTTGGCCAAAAGCCAAGATTTTTGGTATGGCGGCCGAGCATTGGCCATGTCACGGCAGCGATTCAGCCAATGAGGACGAACCAGCCGTGTGATATAATGGCAGCGCGCCCGCCATGCTTTCCCCCCCCATTGGATCTCCTGCTAAGCAAGCACTGCCGCAGGCCACAGGTCATGGCTGAAACAGGTGCACGTGCCACCAGGTGCTCCGGTGCGCGTGCAGCCGTGACCACTGGGGCCGTAGCCTTAGACATGTGAATGTGCTCACAAGTGATATGTTTATTTGTTATATATAAGTATATATATATATATATATATATATAAAATATATATATATATATAATATATGTATATATGTATATGCTACTACAGATAAATCATTTTGATACAATTGCTCATTTGGCAATTTTTTAAATAATAAATAGTGAAAAGATTGAGCTTGCTATTAATTTATTGATAACAATGAATATTCTTTAATAACAAGTAAAAGTAATGAGCAAACTGAAGGAACAGTGTTTCTTCAGTATCTTTTCTCCCGGTAAAGTGTTCCTATCAAGCATATATGCTCCGTTAGACTTACAACATTTATTAAGGGATGCTAAGAGGGGGAACCTTGGGTAAAATCTGAATAAATTATGCAAAAAAAAGGACTTTCTTGATTAGTTATGCAGTGATCACAGTGCATTGACAGCAGTGTAACCTCTAAATAGCAGCTTCCCCTGCTGTGTCAAAAAGAGTAGATATCCGCTTCTTCTTAAAACCTTTAATAATCCTGCCGTTCCAAGTGAGATCAGTTTACACTCCCAACAATGCTTCTAGTGTGTGTGTGTGTATGTGTTTATATGTATATGTGTATACATATATATATACCGTTCTGTGGCTAACTAAATGCTTTTATTTGTGCGAGCTTTGGAGATACACTGATCGCTTCTTCTGGCGGTGTTACAATGGATAAAGCAAGAAAGATTTTTACTTAAAAACAGTGCATCCTGGAATGTATCTGACTAAAGCCTATCCCTCCCCCCTGTGCTGTATGCGATTTATGACTTCAGTTGTTAAATGGTACCTGAATGTTAGTGATGTAAGAGTGTGTGTGTGTGTATGTATGTGTGTATGTGTGTAAATATACATTTATAAAGCACCCACAGTGTATACAGCGCTTTACAAAAGGTGTGTGTGGGAGTGTATACCAATGGTGTGGGTAGGTGTAGAAATGTAAGAGGGTGTTGCATTACTATTACTGCGTGTAGATACTATGTGGTCCCTATTGGTATATAGGGATAGAATTACATTGTACATACTGTATGTATGTGTTAGAGACAGCTGTGTGTGCATTCATATAGTGCAGTATGTATAGACATGGCCTTTAGCACTCATGGGAAGAGAGTTCTCTTGTGTCAGGGTAGTGACTCATGAAGCTGCGGTCTCGGTTTAGGCCACCGCTAAGTGTTCCGAACAGTTGCATACATTTGTATTCATGCAACAGTCTTTCGGTGTTCTAAGATTACTTTTGGGTATTGCCATCTTCAGATTGTTCATCTTATGGAGCACCTGCGCGCTCCCGCAACACTCGGAGGTAAGGGGAACCAACGGGGCCAAGGGGAGCCCAGAGGGGGGCCTGGGCTATAGTAGAAAAACAGGGAAAATAAAGTGAGCTGTTTTGCTTTCAGCTTTAATGCTCTTAAATAATTCCCAGAAACCATTGATACTGACAAATATTGGCAAATAATTGTTCAATGATTTACTATGTTCTCATTGCAACAGTAGTAACATGTTTCCCTGACCACTACGTTCCTATTAAATGTTGTAGTAATGATCCAGACGTTGTGATGGCCCGAATCTTAACTCAAAATATGGGCTGACACCATTCCCAGTAAATAATTTAGTCAATCAAGATTTATTTTACTCGCAGAAGTAACCTCTATTTTCTGTTATAGTACTTCTCAAATTACATTATATTCAATGTACTGTGTTGGGATGCCACATTTGTTTTTATTTTGCAGGAGAGTTAGTAAAGCTTAAACCCATATTCTAAGTACTCCGAAAAATCAGCATCGACCGCTGTTTTGACCAAAAAAGCAACAACAAAAAAACTGCTGTAGCGCTCTGCTTTGTATTTTATATAGGGTAAAGAAATAGCCAAAGCAGACCTGAAGTCAACAATGAGATTTCAGCTGAAGGCCAAAGTTACATTGGAAGTTCCCTGCTTCAGGTAAAATTATCTCAACACCCTGTTCTATGTAAGAATACAGTACGTTTTATTGGAGAAAATTATCCATTTGTTTCCCAGTTGGTCCAGAGTGCCGAACCAGTTAACTTCAGGATTCTATTTTCTTTGGATTATAGAATCCAAAGAATAGGTTCTGGACTAGTAGAATAAATAAACCAATATTTTTGTATTACTCTATCATCATACATGCTTTCATGACCGCTAAGGTAGCCAAGGGGTTAAAACACCTAACACCTTACCCATTGTATATCATAGTTCTATAACTGTTGTGGTAGACAAGGGATTTCAGTCCCCATTTGGACCTTTATTATCTGACTCCAGCTGTGCACCAATGCATTCTATGTATGTTTCTGTGAGTGCTTCCAGTCACAGTATATCTATTTCTATCTATACGGTATATGTAGAGTATTTTTGTAAATGTTTTTTTTAATGACTATTTTTTTTTTTTAACTTAAATTTTTTTTTATTTTGTTCAAAGCATAATATACATACAGTGAATAAGATAACGACGACTCACAGTATCGGCTTACTGCATGTGTCAAATTTCATTGTGAATGGATAGACATCTTTGGACATATGGGGTAGACAGTCAGACCGACTGGGGTGGGCCCCCGACTAGGGGTCAGAGGGGGGGGGGGGGGGCAGACAAAGAGAAGGGAAAACAAAAAGAACTATGTATGTATGTTGTTTATTTTTCGGCTAAAAGCCCTATTGGTCACAATTGACAGTATAGAGCAGGGGATGGGTGCTGGGAGTTGGTGCCACAGAGAGAGGGGTTTGGCTACCTGGGGTGGGGTTTGGGAGGCTAATCCCCTTTGAATACCATAATAGTTATAGTGTTGGGATATACCATGGGTTAGTAGTTAGGTGTTTAAAGCCCTTGGCAACCTGAGAGATCATGATGCATGCTTCCATGGCTACTATGGCTACTAAGGGGTTAAAGCAATACGAAAATGGATAAGCGCTGCACACCAAATAAAGTGAAAAACAAAATTGATACAGTTACCAGTACTCCCAACAATGAACGAAAGGCTGCATCCAATCCAAGGTAACAAGATGAACTTGCTGACACGGTCCTCGTTTCTTTCTGTTCTATGTGTATGGATCGGGTATGTTTTCATGCGGGCACGATCAGCCCGGTTGATATGGAAGAATGGATGTCACAACTGTGAGGAAAACTACCAGCTCGGTTGCTACGGGAGACAAGACGACACAATAATGCTTTCAAGTACTGAGGAGGATTCGGGATCAGCTGACCTAGGCACCACCAATCAGAGTAATGCATCGTGATGATGCGAGGAAACCAGGACGCATGACACGCAACACTGGGATGCCGTGGCACACAACGCAGGAAGTAAGCGTTCCAGGAGCTTCACACCATACACTCGCAGTGCGGAGGAATCGTGACACGCAACGCATGCGTTTCAGGAGCTTCACACTATACACTCACAGTTCAGGGGAATCGTGACACGCAACGCATGCGTTCTAGGAGCTTCACACTATACACTCGCAGTGCAGGGGAATCGTGACACGCAACGCATGCGTTTCAGGAGCTTCACACTATACACTCGCAGTGCAGGGGAATCGTGACACGCAACGCATGTGTTTCAGGAGCTTCACACTATACACTCGCAGTGCATGGGGAATCGTGACATGCAACGCATGCGTTCCAGGAGCTTCACACTATACACTCGCAGTGCAGGGGAATCGTGACACGCAATGCATGCGTTGCAGGAGCTTCACCCTATACACTCGCAGTGCAGGGGAATCGTGACACGCAGTGCATGCGACATGCGTTCCAGGAGAGGATAAAGACACGTCGGGGGATCCGGATTACATGACTTTGCTGAGTCAGGACTTTTTATTGGATGTTATGTTAATGAGAGAGGAGAGGCTTTCCTCACGTCAGACTGGATGTCGACGGATGATGAGGAGGTAGCCATGCACACTTGTGTTACATCAAGGTTGACATTTAATTGAGCACTGTGGGTTATTGGGGTGTTATATAAGGGGTCATTTGAGATTTATTCATTAAGCCATTTTTTGCACTTGATAAAGACTATTGTTGTCGAAACGTTGTGTTAGCTTAAATAAATACTTTTGTTATTTTCAAATCCGTGTTCCGTGTCTTCTTTCATCTTGTTACTAAGGGGTTAAATCATGATTTATTTTTAGAACATGCCAGGTGTATATATACCTGGCATCCTTTTTTTTTTTAGAGTCAGTACCGAAGTGCAATCCCTTCTGGACTTTAAAACAGCATTTTGGTTCCGCTTTCGATTTTTTTTTTTAACTGCAATGTCAATGTGTTTTCCGATTTCTTTTTATACAATTAGCCGAAATGTGGGGGGGAAAAATGTGGCCAGAGTGCAGCAAAACATTTTGCTGAGGCGCCCACCACCTATATAGGCCTTAGTACCTCTGAAGAAGAACTGTAAAATGTTTTAAGAAATAAACACAAATACATTTTGTAGTATTCATATTATAACTGTGCTTTTTAGCAGAATAATTATTAAGTGGAGAAAACAATTTTAAGGCTTAGATAGGAAAATATTTTTTTATTATTGCTGAAATGTACTTTTACTTTTGTTTGGGTAGGCCAACAGCTACATTTTGTTGCATCTTTCTGTATGTCTGTCAACTGCAGTATTGAAACATTGCTCAGATGATTAATAGAACACGGCCATACTTTGTCTATGGGTCTCAGTCTTTGCTGGTGGAAATAAAATAGCACCAACCCTCCATCGTTAGAAATTGCCTTGTCTCTCATACAGTATACTATACTCAGCAACTCTAATTAAATTTCCTCCCAAATATTGGACATGTGTTGCCTTTGCTTTTTGCATCCTTGATGGAACCTCTGAGGATTAGAATATATAATAACGTGAACACTTAGGGAACGTGTGCTTAAATATATATATATATATATATATATATATATATATATATATATATATATATATATATAGATAGATAGATAGATGTAATGTTCATGGTAACAAATCCAATAGCAAATACTAATAACCAATTAATATTATTAAAAACATTCAGTTAACAGATGTATATGACTATATAAGCATCCAACAGCTTCACTGAAAAATCAAAAAGGGATTAGGGTTACAGTTATTTTCAGATTCAAAAAGGCAGTACAACTGTGTAAATAGCCAAATGGCTAATTTAACTACAATACATACATTGGTTTGACTGAAAAAAATTATATATATATATATATATATATATATATATATATATATATATATATATATATATATATATATATATCTTTACTCATTGAAGCTTTTGAGTTCCCAAGTATGGATCCCTCTAAATTTCAGATAGTAACTTAAGAAACTACCACCAACTACTAAATTCAACCACGCAATTTGGGTCTTTCTATAAAAATAAAATAAAAACCCCACTGAAAGAGACACTTCCCTGGTTCGCTGCTATTTCCATTTAGAAATAATAAAGAATTCCTGGATAATAAACCAAGGATTGGTCTGCACAGAAGAAGGCACATTAAAGCCCTTTCAGGCATTACATAATGAGTTTGGATTATCTAGCTAAAAGTATTTTGATCACAAATCGCACACTTCCTTTCATCCCCCCCACCCCCCAAATCACAGTATGATTGCTTCATGTATCTTCACTGACATAATAAAATGTGTTCCTCTGTTACAACTAAAGTTCTAATTTCTAAAATGCTGATCGGGCTTGGAAGAGTATTCATACAATATGTAAATATGAATCCAACAGGGTGAGAACCAAAGCTATGAACTAATAAGCAGATCTCTGGGATAGCCTACAGAAAAGGCAACAGGGTCTTGAGTATGTCACATTACAAGATCATTCTTATAAAATCATTTACAGATGGGACACCTGAGCATAAGCACCTGAAAACGATATGTATTCTGTCTACCCCTTTTGTACCTAAAGTCCAAATTCTGGTCTAGTTCTATTAATTTGTTTCCTGCCCAATTATTGGTATAATCCCTGCTGTATATTTCAGTGCAATGCTACTTGCTTTTAATTTGTTTCATTTTGTTGTTACTCTATTGCCTTTATGGACACTTTTTGCACCTGGTTGCTTAGCAACTAACTGACCCACCAAACAGGTTTTTCTGTCACAGGTTTTGTACCTTCTCTGCCAGTAAGAAGGTATGTGTATCAGCATCTTTCTTCACTGTATTACAGCCCTGGTAAAGGCTCGTTTGTGTAGCATAAACATTGACATTTATGTGTGGACCATAATATATGCGCCATTAGCACTTAAGTCCCATGGGCTGTGTCCGTCTCACTAAAGAGAGTCCCCCAATACCAGAGATGGGCAAAATTGTTTGCGGCTTTGGATCCACCTTGTGTCGTCCGGTTCCTTTGGTCCGTGGATTTCTGCTGATCAGTCTCAAAAAGGCCAACCCGCCATTTCAGATTTCTTTTTTAGAAAGACAGAGAGCAATCCAAAGCTGGATTGTTAAAAATCGAGATAACACATCTTTCAATTGAGTCGTGCCTCCAGTTGTGTGTATGTATATCCCACAAACTTCACTCCAAATAAATTAGGGAGACATGCCTGTACTGAAAAATGAGCACACCTGAGGTACCTGGCTGGGAGATATGCCAATAGATATGCAAAGTATATTTAAATGAGTCCCATCCCACCCCACACTTCCTAAAAGGATTTCCATACCAACTATATAGGGTTGATAATAAGCCTAATGCACCAACCTAATGACTGGAATGCTGTACAACGCAGCATTACTAGAAACCACAATCGCTGCTTTTCAAGGCCACAGCTCTAGCAGTAGATCCTTGTATTCTTGACTCAAAATTTGACATCAACTTGGCAACTCTACTGTCAGCCTACAAACCCTGCCTTTCAACACTTTCAACTCTACTAAGCTAAGGTGCCCAGCCTTGTCTTTTTTTAACTACCTTTCTGATAATGAACCTGCTACTTACCTCAATTCAGTTCTTTACTGTAGCCTTATGTAATGTTACTCTCTCTGTGCATTACAATTGTCTCCCTCCTGGATCAGACCCAATGTAATCATACACCCTGGACCACTCAAAAGCCTTGCATTATCTACTGAATGTTGGGACAGAGCTCTGAAAACCAGCACACCTACCACCATTTATTCTAATGGCAAATATTGCAACTTTGAAAACAACTCAACCCAGCCCCCCTCCCGTTTTTCAACTCTGTCCCATACCGTTTATAATGCCCTCTCAAAATCTAAAAAGGGCAATCTGTCACCCATATAAATATTCAAAGCCTACTGTCCAAACCGGATTAACTAAAGGCATAGTGTCTTTTTCATGTGTCTAAAGCCATAATTCTCACCGAAACATGGCTAACTCCTAAAACCCTTGATGCATCTGTCTCCATTCAGGGTAGCATTGGCATCTTAAGAGTGATGCATTTAAAGTGATCATTTTAAGTGACAATATATAGTTAGACTATAGTTTATATATTTACTTTCTTCATGCAAGACCAATAACCTCAGCTGATATGACATGGATCTAATTGCATTCTCTTCCCTGATCTGCAAGTCCTGTTTTAAAAGAATTACACTCCCGGCTTATATTATTGATCTCTCTTGGTATGTCCCTGATCGGCAAGTCCTGTTTTAAAAGAATTACCCTCCCGGCTTGTACTATTGATCTCTCTTGGTATGTTTGTATATCAAAAGGTGGATTTTTTTAGTTGACTAGAGGTGACTGGTGACTGCATCTTTCTGCAAACTCTCTTACTCAAGGCAACAAAAAGTGAGCTTATATGACCACACTTTGATCCCATGCTTGTTAACCTGCATATTTTAACCCCCCACCCCTTTACAACTTATTTCACTGCAGCCTCTCCCAAAACTGACAGCACAAAATACCTCCCACACCCACTCAGCCCACTGAAACCCTGAATTGACTCTAGCATTGCAATGAAGCAAAACATTTGACAAGGAACAGGCACACCCCTGCTGTTTAGTCTGCACACACTCACTTTGCTCACAACAGCTCCATGCAGCACTGCCTACCTCTGGCATAATGAACCTTCTATGTATCTTAACTTTTTACTTTCTCCTGGCCTCATGGAGATGTTACTCCCTCTATACACTACAAACTCCTCCATCCTGGCCCACACCCAACATCACCATACACCCTGGACTACTCAAAAGCCTTGCATTATCTACTGAATGTTGGTGGAGAACTCTAAAACCAGCACACCAACCACTTCTCACTCTAATGGCAAACACCACAAATTTACAACTTGCAAACTACCCAAATTTCTACTCATACTATTACTCTCTTTAGCTGGTGATATTGAACCTAACCCAGGTCCTCCCATTTCAACTCTGTCCCATGCTCATGAGAATTCCACCTTTAAATTCCAAAAAGGGCTATCTGTCGCCCATATAAATATCTGGAGCCTGCTGCCCAAACTGGACGAACTAAGGGCATGGTGCCTTATGCATAAACCCAAAGCAATCATTCTTACAGAAACATGGCTAACCCCTAAAACCCCTGATGCAAATATCGCCTTTCAGGGATACTCCATTTTTAGGAGAGATAGGTCAAAGAGAGGAGGAGGGGTGTTATTTTATATTGCAGACACATTACAATTTACACTGTTAAATTGCCCCCCCAAGCCCACCCTCTTTTGAAATTCTAGTTGGCAAAATCTGCCTCCTCTTTTCTAAGCCCATCTTGTTCGCTGGCATCTACCGCCCCCCTAAAGCCCCTCTACAATCCCTTACTGATATCACCCAGTTTCTTGGCTCCATTTCCTCTCTGAATGAGAAGAGTGAGCTGCTAGTTCTTGGGGATTTCAACTTCAATTGGCTTGACCCTAAAAAACACAAAATCCAGATACAACTCAAGTTACTTAACCTATCACAACTCATTTCCCAACCCACACGGACAAACCTGAAATCGCATAAACATTCCTTGCTAGACTGGAGTCTCTCCTCAAACCCCAGCAGAATCCAATCCTCTGGCATCCTTCCTGATATTTTCAGTGACCATGCAATAGTGTACTGTGTAAGGAAAATTAAAATGCCCCATTCAAGCCCTAAAGTTCTCCTCACTATAACATTTAAAAACTTTAAACCACAACAGTTTCTGGATGACCTTACCAACCGACTTGGAAAAAAAAAAAAATTAAAGTTAATAAGGCACCTGGCCCCGATGGCATACATCCAAGAGTTCTCAAGGAGTTTAAGCTTAGTAATAGCAAAACCATTATATTTAATAATCAAGGACTCCATTTCCACAGGCTCAGTACCACAAGATTGGCGTAAAGCAGATGTGGTGCCTATATTTTAATAGGGAGCTAGATCACAACCGGGAAATTACAGACCTGTAAGCCTGACTTCAATAGTAGGGAAACTACTTGAAGTTTTAATACGGGATAATATTCAGGAATACCTAATGGAAAATAAAATTATTAGTAATAGTCAGCATGGATTTATGAAGGATAGATCTTGCCAAACTAACCTTATTTGTTTCTTTGAGGAGGTAAGTAGGAATTTAGACAAGGGTAATGCAGTTGATGTGGTCTACTTAGATTTTGCAAAGGATTTTGATACGGTTTCACACAAGAGGTTGGTGTACAAAATAAAGAAAGTTGGACTCAGTAATAATATATGCACTTGGATTGAAAACTGGTTAAAGGACAGACAACAGAGGGTTGTCATAAATTGAACTTTTTCAGGTTGGGCTGAAGTCGTGAGTGGAGTACCTCAGGGATCGGTACTGGGACCCTTGCTTTTTAACTTGTTTATTAATGACCTTGAGGTTGGGATCGAGAGCAAAGTCTCCATCTTTGCTGATGATACTAAATTGTGTAAGGTAATAGAATCAGAGCAGGATGTAATTTCTCTTCAGAAGGACTTGGAGAGACTGGAAACGTGGGCAGGTAAATGGCTGATGAGGTTTAATACAGATAAATGTAAGGTTATGCATTTGGGATACAAGAATAAAAAGGCGACTTACAAATTAAATGGAGATATATTGAGGGAATCCTTGATGGAGAAGGATTTAGGAGTGCTTGTAGACAGCAGGCTTAGCAATAGTGCCCAATGTCATGCAGTAGCTGCAAAGGCAAACAAGATCTTATCTTGAATTAAACGGGCAATGGATGGAAGGGAAGTAAACATAATTATGCCCCTTTACAAAGCATTAGTAAGACCACACCTTGAATATGGAGTACAATTGTGGGCACCAATCCTAAGAAAAGACATTATGGAACTAGAGAGAGTGCAGAGAAGAGTCACCAAAATAATAAAGGGGATGGACAATTTAACTTATGAGGAGAGGCTAGCTAAATTAGATTTATTTACATTAGAAAAGAGGCGTCTAAGAGGGGATATCATAACTATATACAAATATATTCAGGGACAATATAAGGAGCTTTCAAAAGAACTATTCATCCCACGGGCAGTACAAAGGACTCGGGCCATCCCTTAAGTTTGGAGAAAAGGAAATTTCACCAGCAACAAAGGAAAGGTTTCTTTACAGCAAGGGCAGTTAAAATGTGGAATTCATTACCCATGGAGACTGTGATGGCAGATACAATAGATTTGTTCAAAAAAAGGTTGGACATCTTTTTAGATGGGAAAGGTATACAGGGATATACCAAATAAGTATAGATGGGAAGGATGTTGATCCAGGGATTAATCCGATTGCCAATTCTTGGAGTCAGGAAGGAATTAATTTTTCCCCTTAATGGAGTTTTTTGTTTGCCTTCCTCTGGATCAATAAGTATAGATATAGGATAAAGTATCTGTTGTCTAAATTTAGCATAGGTTGAACTTGATGGACGGAAGTCTTTTTTCAACCTCATCTACTATGTAACTATGTAACTATCCATGGCACAGAATCGATTTAATTCCCGACCCTGATTCTGCGCTCGACTATTTCCAATCCGAGTTCTTAAAACTCTGCGACACCCATGCTCCACTACGCAAGATAAGGGTACGGGGGGCCCACCTTCCATGGGTTGCAACTGACCTTGTTGCACTCTACCAGCTCAGGGATACCTTGTGGAAAAGCTACAAAGTAACTGGCACTACCAAGGTTCTCAATCCATACAGATGCCTGTGAAACATGTGCACAAGGCAAACAAGACACGCAAAAGCACAATATTACTGTGACAATCTCCACCAAAATACATCAAACCCAGCTAACTTCTGGAAGGTTATCAACAATATATTCCAGCCTCCTAACCATCAACAACCAAGTAATATCACTAAGGAGGATATTACTCTGACAAACCCCACTGACATTGCAAATGCATTCAATGATTACTTTGTGGGGTGTGCCACTAACTTATTAGCGAAACGCAGCCCAAACCACAAACCTGAATCTCATCCTGAGAGTACGCACATAGCCCCAACCCCTCCCAACACTGCCCACAATTTTCAATTTGGCCCAGTATCTGAAGAGGAGATTACACAAGCGCTCCTCAAACTAAAACTAAGCAGCCCATGCGGACCTGACTTACTACAATCTAGGTTCCTACGACTTGGTGCCCCAGCCATTGCCAAACCAATTGCTTCCATAGTCAACTCTATTCTGTCTGCAGGCCATATCCCTAAGACCTGGAAACCTGCCAGAGTTGTCCCAATCTTCAAAAGTGGGGACAAAAACACTGTCTCAAACTACAGGCCAATCTCACTTCTCCCAATTCTAGCCAAAGTCATGGAAAAATGTGTCCACTCCCAATTAAGCGATTTCTACACCAAGACAAATTTCCCTAGCCAATTCCAATCTGGATTTCGCCCCAAACACTCCACCGTAACTACCCTGCTAAAAGTTTGCAATGAAATCCAGTGTGGAATGGAACGGGGACAACTCACTGGTGCAGTAGTCCTAGATTTTGCAAAGGCTTTTGATACAGTTGATCATGCTATCCTGCTTAACAAACTCCAGAGCTCTGGAATAGGGAAACATGCTTTAAACTGGTTTCAGTACTACCTATCAGGAAGATCCCAACATGTGTCCATCTCAGGCTCTAACTCCAACCCCCTGGATATCACCTGTGGTGTCCCGCAAGGCTCTGTTCTGGGGCCCCTACTCTTCACAGTGTTCATTAATGATCTTCCCACAGCTTGTAAGGAATCCTCAATACACATGTATGCCGATAACACAATCCTATATGCACACAGCCATAGCCTCTCTGACCTTCAACACATACTTCAGTCTGACTTTTTGAGACTCGAAAATTGGATTTCCCAAAACAAACTGTTTTTAAACACTGACAAGACTGTAACAATGGTATTTGGGACCAAGTCTTAATTTTTAAAGCTTCCAGCGACTGAGCTCCTTATTAGAACCAACGCTAACACCACCCTAACCCCTGTCACCTGGGCTTATGATTTGACTCCCACTTAACATTCGGAATGCACATTGATACCTTGACAACCAAGACTTATGCCAAACTAGGGGTACTTTACAGGAACAAATCCTCCCTAAGTCTCCTGGTCAGAAAGCGTATCGCACAACAGATGCTAATGCCAATTATTGACTATGGAGACATAGTATATGGCTCGGCACCTCAAACCTACCTTAGCAAACTTGACACCCTCTACAATTCAATTTGTCGTTTTGTTCTCCAATGCAACTACAACACACATCACTGCAAAATGCTCAAAGAACTAGATTGGTCATCACTCGAGTCTAGGCGCAAAGTTCACCTTTCCTGTTTTGCCTTTAAATTCTTTATGGGCAAGCTCCTCACCCCTACCACATGCAGCACTTATCACCTGAGATCAGACTCCAAAAGACTGTTCATGGTCCCAAGGCTCAACAAAGTATCCGGCCGTTCCTCTTTCTCTTACCGTGCACCCCAAAACTGGAACAACCTACCGGAGACTCTCACACCCACCACCAGTTTAAGTTCTTTCAAATCTAAGGCTGTCTCACATTTTAATCTGGTCTGTAACTGTTTCATACGCCCATAATATATATTTTCTTTACCTGTGCATGCAATGTCTTATATATTGTAACGTACGTGCTCACCACAAACCTGGACCGGACCGCGGGGCTGAGGTGGGGATAGATATACACCGAACTTAGACCACGAAGCCTGATCCGGGTTGCGAATTCCGTGGTCGTACGTAGCAGGGTCGGGACTGGAGAAGGCAGGATAATCCGTGGACAAGCCGGGGTCAGGATAGGAGAAGGCTGGGTAAACGATATCCATGCTGGGGTTCGGCAACAGGACGCTTGAGCGAAGGTGCTCCAACGAAGACAGGAACAGGGGATCCAGTGCGTCAGCACAAAACAGCATCCCCTAGCCAGGTACAGCTGTGAGTAGTGGAGACCACTGGGAGCAGGAGATTACAGTAGGTAACAACGATGCAGGCCTCTACAAGGAGAATATGCAGCAGGTAACAGGAAGCACCGATGCAGGCCTCTGCAGGACTGGAAGCAGGGAACAGGTACTGCAGACAGGACAAGAAACACTGAGGCTTCAGTGTAACCGCGGCCGCTCCGTGGGGTCTGCCAGAAACTGAGAACTATGACAGGCAGGCCAAAGACAGGCTGTGGCAAACACAGTTACTATAGAAAGTCTATGTCCAGCAACTTCCTGGTAGGCGGGGCAGGAGTTAAATAGAACAGACAGCCAATCAGACAGAGAGCATAGGAGGCAGCAAGAAGCAGGCTGCAGTCTAATTGCACAAGTGATTCTTGATTGCAGGTTCAAGGGAGTCTATTTTGATCTGGTTTAAAACTGATTGGCCGGCAAAGCCGGCCAATTCAGTTGAACAGCAATTCTTCTTGTTGCCAAGTAGAACAAAGAAAAACCAGTCAAACAAAAATATAAAGGGAACCAACAAGTGCACTGTGTAAAAGTGCACTTAAAAAGAAGGGTTAACTCAAAAGAACCCATGATGGGGGATACCGAGCAGAGCACCCCGCCTAACGCCCAATGGGAGGCAAACTCCGAAACCGTCCCAGCGGACTCGGCGTACGTGAACTCTGCCCGGATACGGGAGTGCAACAGCGCCCGGAACACTGCCACGATGTTCGTTGGGACCCCCCTCTCCAAACGCTGCCTCCTGGTCTTGTAAATGGCTACCTTAGCCGTTGCCAGGAGCAGGTTGACTAGGAGATCCCTAGGCTTATTGTCTCGGGACACTGGGCACCCAAAAATAAAAAGATGAGGGGAAAAATTTAGCCAGAACTGCAAAAGAAGGCTCCTCAAGGTGGATAAGAGGGGCTGCAGTCTGGCGCAATTTAGATAAATGTGGTATACGGACTCTCGCTCGCCACAGAAGGGACAGGAGGCGGGGGTGTCCGTGAAGTGTGCCAAATACTCTCCTGTGCTCAGCGCTCCGTGGAGGACCCTCCAACTCAAATCCCCGGCGGGACGGGGAACCAAAGCTGAATAAAGTTCCCTCCACCGGGGTCTCTCGCCCTCGTTCGCAGGAAATACCCGCCTCCAGATGGTATCATGGCGGGTGACAAGGGCGAGGTAGTGCACTATATGGAGCACCAGAGAATACAGGACTTTCCTCGGCATGCCGCGGAAACACGCCGGGGACATATTCCCCAACCTGCTGAGGTTGGGGGAGAGTGGAGCCCGAGGGGGTTGCCGTGGTTTGGGTTCCACGCAAAGTTCCGGAGCGCTGAAAATGATAGGTTGACAAGGCTCTCCGGTCTGCAATACCCCCTCTGATGAAGGTGCGTGAGTCGGGGTGGATGGCATCTTTAATCTCCCGGATCAAACGACGAGGGACGCGGGCAGTAGGCATACCCATACGGGGCGCAAGCACCTCTGCGCTTACCCAGTCTCGCCGCTCATAGTCCAAGAGATCCCCGACTCTGGTCACCTGCGCCAGGATTAGCCGGCGGCAAATAGAGGGTGAATCCAACATCCGAGCCCCCAAAGCCGAATTATACAGCAGGGGCTCGGCGAGGAAATCAACCCCCGCCGCCTGTTCCTTCCTGGTCGCGGAGACCAGTTTCCAGGCCTTTAACAAGTCCCGGTAGTATGCCGGCAGCTTCGAGAGGTTTCTACCTAAACCCTCGGGCCTGATGATAAATAGTTGCCGGTCATACCTCAGATTGCGCAGCTGGCGAAAGAAACTGGTTGCCAGCTGGCACCACTGCGGAGACGGATCTGCGAATAGGTATCTCTGCAGGTATTGGAGGCGTAAAGTGTGTAACTGTGAGCGGACACACACCACTCCCTGCCCACCCTCTTCCAAAGCGCAACTCCCGCAGAGACCCAATGCTTCCCCATCCAGAGAAAATCCATCAATCTCCTCTGGATCTTGTTGATAAATACGGGGGGCGGACCCATGGCTATCAGCCGGTGCCAAAGCTGACTGGCCACCAGCTGGTTGATCACCAGGGTTCTTCCCCTAAGGGAAAGCATTCTCGACAGATACACCCATGACCCCAGACGAGCAATGACTCGTTCTTCAAGATCACTGAAGTTTTCTGGGGCTGGGTCTTCCACAGCAGACAGGTAGACTCCCAGATATTTGAGAGTATCGCTCTCCCACGAGATATTACGAAACGTGGGGGGCAAAAAGTCTACCTGTAAGGGACCCACCAAAATGTCGGAGCACTTGGACCAGTTGATCCGAGCAGAAGAGGCCGTGGTCTAGACCTCTTGGCACGCTTGTGCCCGCTCTAGATCAACTAGGTCCTGGGCCACGAGGAGCACGTCATCGGCATAAGCCGACAGGACTACCCGCATGCACCAGCCCGGTGAGCCTCCTCCTCAGTAGGAAGAGGAAAGGCTCGATGGCCAGCGCGTATAGTTGCCCAGACAGGGGACACCCCTGACGTACTCCCCGACCAAACACAAAAGGTGCCATCAGGAACCAATTAATTTTAACCAGACACTCGGCAGAGGCGTACAGCATCTGGAGAAGGCCCACAAATTGTGGGCCAAAGCCAAACATCCGCAGGGTCTGCATGAGGTAACGGTGATCAACCCTGTCAAACGCCTTTTCCTGATCTAGGGACAGGAAGGCGAGTGACACACCAGTCCTCTGCGCGTGGTGTAGCAGGTCCTGGACCAGAAAAATGTTGTCATGAATGCTCCGGCCCGGGACAGTATAGGACTGGTCGGGGTGAATCACCTCTGCCAGCACGGACTTGAGCCTCAGCGAAAGCGCTTTGGCCACGATCTTATAATCCGTGCTGAGCAGTGAGACCGGTCGCCAGTTGGAAATCTGGCGAAGATCCCCCTTTTCGGCAGCAGAGACAGTACTGCCCGCCGACATGAAAGGGGCATCTCACCGGTCTCCAGGGCTTCGGCTAGGACCTCGGTGAAATCAGGTCCCAGCATCTCCCAAAAAAACTGGAAGAACTCCACAGTCAGCCCGTCCAGCCCCGGCGTTTTTCCACAGGACATGAGACTTAGGGCCCCAGAGAGCTCGGCCAGAGTCAAAGGTAACTCAAGCCGCTCTCTTTCACCCTCACCGACCGCGGGAAGCCCCTCCCATAAGTCCCTGCATGCATCAAGTTTGGCCTTGCGGTTGGCCCTGATATATACTCTGAGAGAGTGGAGAATGACCGATGCATCCTTCCACCTCTCAAGGGCCAACCGCACCTTCGTATCTCCGTGCCTGCAGAGGGTAGCCTCCAGGAAACTATCTAGGTCCCGGGCAGGGATAATGGGGGTTAAGGAGTCTACAGATTCCACGGTGCCAGAGGACTCCCCACTGAGCCCCAACTCCCCAGGCTCCTCTTGGCTTAAGAATATAAGACTCCCGCTCTTCTCTGCGGGGGCCTTTCTCAGCCTTAGATTGGATCCCCTCTTCGGTGTTTCCACGAGGGGGTCCACTATGCTCTCCACATCCATCCCCGAGTCAGAAAGTTCAGGGGCAGCTGGTGGCGATATGGCGGAGACAGTGATCTCCCGAGAGTCCTCGGGGGCCACAGAGGCACACAGTGCTCTACTAGTTTCCTCTAATGCCATACTGATGAATGGCATGCCACGGGGTGTTCGCATCACCGGCGGGAGGGCACTCACCAACCACGGGAGGGCACCCACCATCCGCGGGAGGGCTCTCACCATCCGCAGGAGGGCTCTCACCATCCGCGGGAGGGCCCTCACCATCCGCGGGAGGGCCCTCACCATCCGTTGGAGGGCCCTCACCATCCGCGGGAGGGCCCTCACCATCCATGGGAGGGCTCTCACCATCTGCGGGAGGGCTCTCACCATCCGCAGGAGGGCCCTCACCATCTGCGGGAGGGCTCTCACCATCCGCGGGAGGGCTCTCACCATCCGCGGGAGGGCTCTCACCATCCGCGGGAGGGCACCCACCATCCGCGGGAGGGCTCTCACCAACCATGGGGGGGCACTCATTAGCAAGGACCTCATAGGGAGGGTCTATCCCAGCATTCACTCCCAATAAAGTGCCTGCCCAAAACTCCGCACAAAGAGGGTTCAGGTCAGACAACTCCCAGATGTAATCTGAAGTGCTCACCAAAACATCCTCCAAACCCTCAACCACGGGGGTCGGTCAGCCCTAGCCCATCTCCTTCCTCTGGTGATGCAAACCAGGGCTTTTTATCCCTATGTGCGTCACCCGAAGGCGGTACAACCGGAAGGGGATCTTGGCTGGCTCCGAAGATAGGTGCGTTTGGCATGGCAAATTCACTGAAGCACAATTCTCCGGGGGACGCTCTCCAACCGAGAGGGGCGTTGGGAGGCTCTCCAACGTCCCCAGAGGCGCCGGGTACCTCCAGCTGCATTCCTTCCAGAAATTCGAGGGGGGGGGTGGCTGTACATTTGTGGGATCCGGCTTACACTGGTTAATCCCAACCAGTGGGCCAGACAGGACCACCTTGTGCGCAACTGATTTTACGTTCCGCTTCAGAGATTTCAGAGGGTAAACGTAATATGGTTCACCCTCCTCGACCTCCTCAATCACCCTCTTATTGGTTTTAAAATTGCTCTTCCTGGGGATTGATTTCCCAGGAGAGGGTGCCACTGTCTCCCTAGCAGGAGCTTCCTCCCGCTCCCCTTCACCCTGTATGGTGCTTACAATGGGGTTAGGGGGTTCTTGGGGGGGGACAGCGACAGAGGGTGACTGTTGTGGGGTGACTTTTTCCTTCTCCCTCTGTTCTTTGGGGAGAGGTTCAGATGTCACTGTTTGAGATGGGGCAGTGACATCTTCTGCGGTCCCAGGGGGGGCCTGGGCCCTCGAGGGCTTTTCCTTCTCCCACTTTCTTTGGGGGAGAGGTGTAGACGTCACTGTCCGAGATGGGGCAGCGACATCTCCTGTGGTCCTAGCGGGGGCCTGGGCCCCCAAGGGCTCTGCTGCGGTGAGCGCAGTGGCACAGGGTGTTTTCTCCTGGGG
Source organism: Ascaphus truei (assembly GCF_040206685.1). NCBI lineage: Eukaryota > Metazoa > Chordata > Amphibia > Anura > Ascaphidae > Ascaphus > Ascaphus truei. Next base: position 347,292,023 of record NC_134483.1, read on the forward strand.
GGAGACAGCAATAACAGAGGCTGGCCGCTCCAGGGCGAGCCCCTCTCCTTCCCTCCTCTCTCCAGGGAGAGGGGCAGAAGTCACTGTTCCCGGATGGGACAGTGACATCTCCTGCGGTCTCAGGAGGGATCTGGGCCCATGCGGGCCCCGCTGTGGTGGGCACAGCAGTACCGGGTGTCTTGGCAGAGGGAGGGGCAGGTGCAGGAGTTGGGATGGGTCCCCTGTTCCCTTTGAGGCAACTCCTACGAGTGTGCCCCAGCTCCTTGCACAGATAACATCTAACCCCCTCCGTGCCAGAAAACACAGTGTATGCTATGCCCTCATAGGGCACCCTAAATGAACCCTCCACAGATTCAGTGCTCCCCGGCAGCAGCAGTTGTACCTGCCGCCTAAATGAGAGTACATGCCTCAGCGCCCTATCCCTGCAGCCCAAAGATAATTTAATTATGGGGGACTTAATGTCTCCCAGGGCTTGCAGGTGCAGCCGCATGAGGCTATCTGGGATGAAGGGGGGCACATTTGAAAGAATGACCTTTGTGCCTAACCCCTCCATGGGTTCTATAGGGATGTATTTCCCCCCTACACTGATGCCTTTCTGCACCAGGGTGTGTGTGGCAACCAGCGTACGGAGGAAGAAAATGCCCTTCCCATACATCTTGCTGGCCGCCACCACAGCAGAGGGACCCACCACATCAGCCACAGCCCTCACATAGATCTCCATGTTCAGGCCTGGTGACATTGGGCAACTCACCCCAAGCTTCCTGCTCAGACAGGGCGTGGCTCCAGCATTGTTGTTGCCGGGATCAACGCTTGCAGCCGCCACCTGCGCCCATGTTGAAACTGTGGCCGCAGGGGTTATGCTGCTAACAGGAGCTGGGGGAGGCGTGGCCAAGGCACTGGAAGGACCAGGCCTAGGGCTGTGACTAAGAGTGTTGCTCCTAGGGGCCACAGTTTTTGGGGTCCTATATCCGGGTGTGGCCCCCGTTGCCGCACTAGTCCTATTCCAGGCATGATAATTTTAGCCTCTGAGTAAGGGGAGGAAGGTATTGCTTAGGGAGAGAGGTACAGAGAGGAACTGTCCCTTTAAGAATCAATTAAATATCTCTCTACAAAGGGAGGGGAAAAACAGCAGCTTTTAAAAACCTGCTGCAGTTTTAAATCTTTTCCCCCTTATTAGTTACTCTCTCTCTGTTGTAATAAGCAACACCACAATTTTAACAAGTCTTTAAAGAAAAAGACACAGAGCTCTTAATTGCAGGTGAGAAAAGAGGAATCAGGCTTAAGAAATAAAGTGAAAATAGAAGTAAAACAAACAGGGGTGTGGGAGGGGAGAGGGTTGAAAGCTACAGTACCAGCCAGCCAAAATGCAGCTTTTGCTGGGTTGAAAAACACTGCAGTCCCTGGGTGAAAAACCAAAAACGGTTTTTAAACCCCAAAAACAACCTATAACCCTCTACAAAAACACACAGTCCCCCACAGTTTCACTCCAAAAAATACAATAAGAAATAAAGTGAAATTAGAAGAAAAACAACCAGTAAAACAAACCAGGGGTGGGGCAAGGAGAGCGGGGTTGAAAACTACTGTTTCCAGCCAGCCAAATTGCAGCTTGTGCTGGGTTGAAAAACCACTGCAGTCCCTGGGTGAAAAACCAAAAACGGTTTTTAAACCCCAAAAACAACCTTTAAACCTCTACAAACACACAATCCCCCACAGTTTCACTCCAAGATATAACAAATGAAAAGACAAGGTTTCAGCAAAACCCAGGAGCGGATTCCTTACATATATAATGTATACCCTGTTCATTTATGTAACTGTATTTGTAACCATGTATTATTTGTCTTAACTCTGTGCCCAGGACATACTTGAAAACGAGAGGTAACTCTCAATGTATTACTTCCTGGTAAAATATTTTATAAATAAATAAATAAATAATTCAGGGATATTACATTTTTTGGAAAGATGGGTCATAGGAGGAGGCGTGTTATTTTATATTGTACCCTCCTTACACTTTACACTACTAAATAACCCCCCAAGCCCATCCTCTTTTGAAATCCTAGTTGGTAAAATGTGCCTCCCCTTCTCCAAGCCTATTCTTATTGCAGTCATTTACCACCACCCCTAAAGTCCCACTACAAACCCTGACTGATATGGCGCACTGTCTGGACACAATTTCCTCTCTGAATATGAAGAGTGAGCTGTTAGTTCTTGGTGATCTCAACGTCAATTTGCTTCACTATAAAACCAACAAAATCTGGACTAAAATCAAATCACTACATTTAACCCAACTAATTTCCCAACCCACCGGGACACACCTAAAATCTTACAACCATTCCTTGCTAGATTGGATTTTATCCCCTTGTCACAACAGAATCCAATCCTCGGGTAGCCTACCTGACATTTTCAGTTACCATGCAATTGTGTATTGTGTAAGGAAAATCAAAGCACCCAAATCAAGCCCTAAAGTTCTACTCACTAGAATAGGGATTCCCAACAGGGGTTTCCGCGGCAACCTGGGGTTCCAGGAGAAAATCAAAAGGCAACCGCGTGATTTCTCTGATCTCCCAGAGTAGGGACAGAGCAGGGCAGTTGCTAGGGGAATGGGCAGTTTCATCCATCCTGCATTACCCAGCATCAGGCAATGAGGATGAGGTGTCAAGAGCCTGGGGTGTGTGGCCAAGCAGAGTTTCTCCTTGGGCCCTCTGCCTCCTCTGTTTTCTGTGACTCTCTGCTCCCCTATGTCTCCTGTGACTGTCTCTGTCCCCCTCTGTCTCCTGTGACTCTCTGCCCCTTCTGTCTCCTTGAACTGCCTGCCCCCCTTTGTCTCCTGTGACTCTCTGTTCTCTGTCTATCTCCTGTAACTCTCCCCCCTCTCTATCTTTTGACTCTCTGCCCTCCTCTGTCTCCTGTGACCCTCTGCCTGTCTCTGTCCTGTGCCTTCTGCGACTGTATCTATTCTGTGACTGAGCACTATGATTAGGGGTGCCCCGAGACAAAAAAGGTTGAAAACCACTGCACTAGTACTTTTAGAAACTGGAACCCACAAGAATTTCTGTCTGATCTTATCAACTTCCCTTTGTACTGAATTAACTTGATACCTGACCCCAATTCTGTGCTTAATTATTTTCAAACAGATTTCTCAAAACTCTTAAATACCCACGCTCTACTACGCAGAATAAGAGTACGGGGGCCTACCTTCCATGGATTACAACTTACTTTATTGCACTTTACCATTTTGAGGTGCCATGTGGAAAATATACAAAGTAACTGGCACCACCAAGGATCTTAACTACAACTGCCTAAAGAATAAATGCACATTGCAAACAAGACTAGCAAAAGCCCAATATTACTCTGACAATCTTAATCAAATCCAGCAAACTTCAGGAATATCATCAACAATATATTCAAGCCTTCTAGCCATCAACAACCTCCATCTAATATAAAAAAGACGATACTACTCTTACAAATCCCACAGACATGGCAAATGCATTCACGATAACTACCCTCTTAAAAGTTTGCAATGAGATGCAGTGTGGAATGGAACTGGGACAATTTACTAGTGCAATATTCCTAGATTTTGCAAAGGTTTTTGATGCTGTTGATCATGTTATCTTGTTAAACAGGCATCAATGCTCTGGAATAGGGGGACAGGCTTTAAACTGGTTTCACTCCTATTGGGTAGATCCCACTATGTGTCTAGCTCGTTCTCTAACTCTATCCCCTTGGATATCACCTGTGGGGTCCCGCAAAGTACTCTTTTCAGTCAACATTAATGATCTACCTACAGCTTGTAAGGCAGCATGCACATGTATGTGGATGACACAATCATATACGCACACAGCTCTAGCCTCTCTGACCTTGGACACGTACTTCAATCTGATTTTTCAAAACTTATGTAACGGGTTTATCCCCCCCCCCCAATCTCACATTGGCCCGGGTGATCTAAACTGTCCCCATTACGTGTGGTGTTTCATGGTGCACCTGTAGGCAACAGGGCTCCTGAGTCTCCCGCTTGATGGTATTAGGGGATTATCAACAGACAGGTAGCTGAGGTAGTGTGTGCGAGTCCAACTTACATCATGTGCAGCGCCTCCACTTCATCAGGATCTATGCTTCCGCAGGGAGATGGTCCTGGTGAGGAACTCCTTCTCGGTAGTGCCATCCACGTGCGAGTAACTTCACACTCACACAGTGGGGGTCTCTTTGAACAAGGCATCTTTATTATTGACGGTGATGTGGCAGACTGCCCCATGCAGCTGCCGGCTCTAGCCGCACATCTCTCCGTGCTGTCCCTTCGCAAGGTATGCCCTCCTGAATCGAAGTGGGATTCCCTATTCTCCTAGGGAGATCCACTCTGCGCCAGGTCCCTGGACACAGAGTGGCTTGACAGGCTGATTGGTCAACCCGGACCGCTAGTTACCTCACTAGGGTCACAAATTGTTTCCTCAATCCCTTATGCAGGTCATACTATCCTATCAGCTTTCCGCCGCTGCCAGAACACGGTAGAACTAGAACTTGAACTCTCACTCCAAAATCCACCACCAACACCCAACCAACACATCTACAGCTAACTGTGTTGTGCCTTATATACTTCAGGAAATAGTCGCATCCCTGATGTCACTATCCAGGGACTCAGAGCATACAGCCACTCCCCTCCATACATAGGGCACCTCACCATTGGATGAGGGAAAACCTCCATAACTACTGTGGGCATACCTGTTCTTACCAGGACTTACTGCCCACAGAGAGGAAAGCAATAAGCCATTTATATACATGGCTATATACTCCCCTTGTTGAATCCCCACCATCCTGGCTGGGTCCTAAATTTCGTGTACCTTGCTCCAGGAAACACTGAAAAAGAACACACAAATTCCGTAGTAACATCATCACATCTTCATAGTACTGACAACACCCACCCACCGACCAGCAGTAAGCAGCAAAGAACAAAAGACAAACCACTCGTTGCGGACCTAATAATAGTGTCGAGGGTCTGGCTTCTTCACCTCCCGCCCTGCTGCATCACGAACGGTTATACTATACTCTCGTGGTAAAGCTCATTACAGTATACCACCTTGTGCATATACACACTACGTCCTATCTTCCAAACCCGCATGAGTTGGGAAACCCCCTGCTCCGCCTGGATCCCTCTAATATCTCCTCCCTTATTTACAATATAGTGCTCGATATCGTTTCTGAGCCACTTCTCTCTGTTCTCCTCGATCTCTCTCATTAGAGGTTCGGGTACATATGGGTATTCGAGCCCATGTGACCTTTTATACTGGGCTGCGATAGCCCGTTCAGCTCGGCAAGTTCGGGTTAGTCTACTTTGCCCAGCCACTCCTGGCAACATCCATGACAGGGGCTCATCTGCATCTACCGGGTCATCCAACCCTTCTGATCCCTTTGGGGTAATAAGGCCTCCCTGAATCCAATCCCATCTTACCATTAGGGCCTTAAGATACGCCTCGTCATCAAAATCCCCGGGAGCCCACCAATGATCAACCACCCCCTCCCGTTCTAACAGAAAATGGGTGCGGTCGAGCCAGGCGACATACCCCTCATATAACGGTGCCCACCACCTAGTCTCCCTTACTTCCTCGGAGTTAGGCTCTAGTGGCTCTTCTTCATCATCGGGCCTGGCCGAGGACACCCCTGAAGTATCCTCCGATCTCGCAACCCTTTCCTTGCGCTGCGACCAGTGTCCGCCCTCACTACTCAGAGCGCTAATAATGGAACCCCGGGGTGAAACTCTCCCTCCACCCTCCGATCAATCATCAGATGTTCCCCAGTCCAGGCTTCCAGTCCGTTCTGTGATAGGACCCCGGGAATCCCCTGACATACCCAGACTAGATGTCGACCCAACAGAACCAGTGACAGGGACAGGGGTTTGAACTAAGGCCGTGGGACTAATCCTGGGAATGGATGGGGTTGGGGAACGGGAATGGACGGTAGGTGCTGGCAGGGTCACGGCCTGCTCCTCCGCAACACCAGACTCACGTGCACCACAATGTCCGCTCGATCCTTCGGTAGTGGACCCTCTCGTTCTCCGATTCGAGTGCCCACCCCGTCGGCTGTCCGTAGGGGATCGACTCCCACTGTTCGACGGTGGAGGCGCCACTGCCTCCCACTCGACACCGCCCAGGTCGTCCGGAACTCTCTCGGGATCCGCACGTGCTGCGACGCCATCTTGGGTTGGGTCCCCAAGCGAGACCTCTTCTTCCACGAGAATATCCGGCAACGCCCTTCTGCTGCGCGGTCCAGCTTGACCCTGGTCCTGCTCTTCGCTCGCCTCCAGCTCCGGTATCTGCAGTTAGCACGGAGTTAACCTGCTGCTCCGCAGGGTCGGAGTAGATCGACCTCCTTCCGACCCGCTAGTCACCACGGCGGTGGGACTCTGGCGATCGGGTTGTCGCGGCACTGGAGACACACGGCTTCGTGTCTCCACACCACGGGGAATGGCATCTCGCCACGGAACACCAGCAGCATGGTATTCCTCCAGCAAGTCCTGTGCATCGGCCAGCCTGGCACACTCCTCGTCCGAGGACTCTATTTTGCAGTTCGGTCGGGGTATTCCGGTAGGGGACCGTCTATGGGCTCCTTTCCTGTCACCTTTGCGATGACTGGACTTCTCCGGCTTGCGAACCCGGTCGGGTTCCGGCTCCACGGGATCTGCACTCTCCCTCCATAGGGCGCCTGGAAGCTCTGTTGCCGCCGGCGGAGTTGGATGTCTCATCCCGACAGTTTGTATCGGCACAAAAGTTGTCATGGGCCACATGTACTGTAGGCTACAGTGAGGGCACCGAGCCTCACTGCCCACGGCTCCACCAGGCAGTCTGCACTGCAGGCAGAGACAGACCACTGTCTCCACACCTTCTACTCGGATGATCAGGAAGCCTCCTGGAGCCGAGTAGGGGTGGGTTGATATTAGGGGACTCTGTTCCCCCTTTTCCGCTTGCTCAGCCATTGTCACCAACGGAGTCACTCTTCCTAGTGGTCTGTAGTGATCGATGGCTCTTCGCAACTGAAGTGCAGGGGATGGTTGAGCTGTCCTTCCCCCCACCTCCTCCATCAGCATCCGGTGGAACTTTAGACCACTCCCCCTGGTTGAAACTAGGGGGACGTCTCTCTGCTTTGTAGGCTGACCCAGCACTGGAGCTGAGTGAGTCATCGTCCATGAGGGCGCGGCTTCAGCTTTCGCACCAAACTCCTCAACTGGGGGGAGTTTCCTCGTTGCTGCCAATCCTGGCCAACAATTTGCAAACTGCAGAGTTGCAAGACTTTCTGCAGCTGGCCCACGCGGTGTCCCGGGAATGCGGGAACCGCCATTTTGGTAAGCACTGTCCTTCTTTGTATTTGAGGTAGCGTCTGGCTGTTTATTAACTGGTTTGTAACAAAGTCCATTTCGTTCCTCCCATCGCACAGGACTGTCGTCCTCACTATTCTCAGGGGTATCATCCGGAGAACAAAAGCAGGACAAACACGGCGCAGCCACGGCTTTCACGCCATTCCATAACAAACACACAAGAGTCTCTCCTGTAGCTCTTCCCGACATCCTGGACCTTCCGCCCCTTGCAGATCCTCCATTCCGACGGTCACTTCTTGATCACGGTATACTGGATTACTGTACATGGAGCTCCGCTCTGCTGGGCAGCTACCACATCCGTACAATAAACATGCCTGGTGCACCACCTCGTGTACCTAACATACGTCTAACTCGTGTTGCACTACCTCAGGCTAGGCTCACTCTTTCAGTGTCTACTGTATCTCCTTCCTCCCAGTCTGTGCTCCCTTCGGTAAGTGCTCTGGAATAGGCTAGAGTACTCTGGGGCTTCCATGCAGTACTTGGGCATCAACCTCTCTTGGTCAGCCTAGTGTAGTCCTTTTCCAGGATTCCTGACCTAAGTTAACAGTCTATCCCTCCAGGCGCCCTACTCCTAGCACTACCTCAAGGTGATTCGTACAGCTATAGCCCTTCTCATCCAGACCCACTCAATCCTCTCAGGTTCCCAGGGTCTCCCTGCGGTTCCTTCCCAATGCAGCACAAAGTGGCAGTATACACTTTCCCTGTTTACTAGTGTGCCTAGCAAAAGCCTGTCCTGTTGACAGGTCTCTCAGCAGCGCCTCCAAATGTAACGGGTTTATCCCCCCCCCCAATCTCACATTGGCCCGGGTGATCTAAACTGTCCCCATTACGTGTGGTGTTTGATGGTGCACCTGTAGGCAACAGGGCTCCTGAGTCTCCCGCTTGATGGTATTAGGGGATTATCAACAGATAGGTAGCTGAAGTAGTGTGTGCGAGTCCAACTTACATCATGTGCAGCGCCTCCACCTCATCAGGATCTATGCTTCCGCAGGAAGATGGTCCTGGTGAGGAACTCCTTCTCGGTAGTGCCATCCACGTGCGAGTAACTTCACACTCACACAGTGGGGGTCTCTTTGAACAAGGCATCTTTATTATTGACGGTGATGTGGCAGACTGCCCCATGCAGCTGCCGGCTCTAGCCGCACATCTCTCCGTGCTGTCCCTTCGCAAGGTATGCCCTCCTGAATCGAAGTGGGATTCCCTATTCTCCTAGGGAGATCCTCTCTGCGCCAGGTCCCTGGACACAGAGTGGCTTGACAGGCTGATTGGTCAACCCGGACCGCTAGTTACCTCACTAGGGTCACAAATTGTTTCCTCAATCCCTTATGCAGGTCATACTATCCTATCAGCTTTCCGCCGCTGCCAGAACACGGTAGAACTAGAACTTGAACTCTCACTCCAAAATCCACCACCAACACCCAACCAACACATCTACAGCTAACTGTGTTGTGCCTTATATACTTCAGGAAATAGTCGCATCCCTGATGTCACTATCCAGGGACTCAGAGCATACAGCCACTCCCCTCCATACATAGGGCACCTCACCATTGGATGAGGGAAAACCTCCATAACTACTGTGGGCATACCTGTTCTTACCAGGACTTACTGCCCACAGAGAGGAAAGCAATAAGCCATTTATATACATGGCTATACTTAAATACTGAATTACTCAAAAACACTGTTTTTAAACACTGACAAAACTGTAACAATGATATTTGGGACTAAGGCTACATTTCTAAAGCTATCAACAACAGAACTGCATATCAGAACCAACTCTAACACCATTCTAGACCCTGTCACTAGTTTTAAATATCTGGGCATGTGCCTTGACTCCCATTTAAAATTTGGGTTTCATATTGATACACTGACATCCAAAACCTAGGCCAAACTTAGTGTACTTGACCTTGGAGACTGCAAGGAAGCTCCCCCTCCCTCCACTCTCAGTGACCCAACCCCACCATAACCAAATAAATAAATAAAAACAAGGTCTGGAGGTACAAGTTGGTGGCTTTTTATTAAGACATCAATTAACCTGATAAGTGCCAATCCCCTGCCAGAGTGTTCGCTCATTGGGTAAAGCCCAAAGGTACTCAAACCAATGACCTGTAATACCTCTCAAACTTGGCACCACCCGGCCGTTTAGTGAGATTGGGCCCCAGAAACTCACGTATAAATGAACCTTGTCCTACTTGCCACTCCCAGCCATCATCGGGCTTTACCAACCATTGAGCCCATCTGCCTAGGTTAACCTCACTGACCCCTCCCCAACTGCAGCCACTTATGGGGCTATTAAACCCCAATTAAAACTAACCCATATCGCCAGACCCACCAGAACCCATTCAAACCCTTCCTGGACTGCCCTATTTAAATAAATCGGACCCGATGTCCAATAGAAACACCCCACATGCCCTAAACAACCCATTAGAAACTGAATCAAACTTGGGGTGGTTCCACACCCAGCCCCTATATTGTAACACAAACCGATTAACCTTTATCCACGTGTGCTATACCGCCCACACCACCCAGGCCGTTCTCCTAACCTACCTGTGGAGATCAATACTACTTGCGCCTCAACCCCCACCCCCCCACCGGGATCTGGGCCAGGTGCCTTCTGTCCTACGAATGGAATCTGAAACCCCTCCAAAACTCGGCCCATAGCAGCCGGGTTTCATCTTTATTGGAATACCCTTTCAGCCATGGCGCCATCTCTTCTGTGCTCAATGGAGTAGCTGCCCTTTGGAACAGCTTGCCGTTCCGCTCTCCCAACCCCCTGCCTGCTCTCCTGGTAGCACTTGGCCGCTTAGTGGGCACCCCACAGGAGGAACAATCATGCTGGAATCGTCAGACATCAAATTTAAATTGCCCCTCGTTAAAGGCCCAGCATAAACCCGACAGTCAAAGGAGAGTGTGAGCAGACCACTCTGTAGCTTGGCGTTAGCTTCAATCTCCTGTTTAAATCGTTTACAGAGGAGATCAAAGTCCTACCTGACAGTTTGCAGGGCATCTTCAGGGGTGGTCAATGGATCGTCACTTACTTGTTCCGGCTCCGCTTCCCTGGTATAGTTTAAGGGTTTCTCACTGTTAGCATCAGACAGACACTTCTTTGGGGTACACAACTTCTGCCTATCCCTTTGGATATTCTGTCATCTGTGGGATGAATCCTCCATGTGCGCTAGCCTGCAGTGCATCTTGGCTCCCCTTTTTCTCAGCGAGATCAGGGGACGTTTCTGATCCTTCCATGGTAAGTGGAGAACTTTGTTTCTTTTTCCTCCTTTTTGCTTTGACGACTTCATCAAAGGGTCTCTTTTGTTTGAGACTTCCACAGTTTCACAGCATCCACCATGCTTTTCTTTCATTTGCATTAACTGGCAGGAATATTTGGCGTTCAGCTGATCTGGCTCTTTCTGCCGCCAATCGTATTCGGGGTCATAGAGACCTGTCTTTTCGGTGCGTACCGAGTTTAGGCACATCCACCATCCTAGCGGTGTTTTGTGGGTGTGTCTCATTTTGGGGGCCCACATCAGATATATCTTCATCCATATCCTTGTAGGAACGGAAGGGACACTCTTCCGTGTGGCTGGGTTCAGTACAGGAATACCCCATTTTTCCCTCCATTTTGGCGGTATCAGGTGTATTCTTCAACTGACCTCAGGAGGCACTACTGCAGTGATTTTCTCTATATATGCTAAAACCCCAGCTGGTAGTCCTACCGGTTGGCAGGCTTCATTTGCAGAGTTTATTGCTCTCACAGGTGTCTCTGTAGACTTTTTCTTCTTCGTTACTTTTGTAGATACTGATACATCAGCAGTATTGTGCACACATTCTTTCTCATCAGTGATACTGGATGTGCACTTGCTAAGAAAAACTTCTGCATTTCCTTGTGACCACAGCAATTTAGTTGCTTTTGCAGTTGCAAAAAAATATTCCTCTGGCTGCTGCCCTTTTTCTGGGGCCACCTAGGGATCAGCCTCATCATCAGAATAAAGTCTGAAGGGACACTGCTCTGAGTGGCTGGGCTCTTTACACCAGGAACACACTTTCTTTTCCATTGTTGCAGAGTCTGTACTAACTGCAGGTGGGCGGCCATTTTAAAAACACACTTTTTTGTTGTATTTTTTCTTCCCAAGTGGTGGGGTAGACTTTGGTCACAGCATCAATACCTTGTGTGGGTCACTGTCTATTGCAGTCCCCCCAGTCAGACAGTGGCTTTCTCCAGTGCAATGCAGTTTTCCTGCCTGGATGTGTAGCCCTTTAATTCTGGTCACTTCTGCATGTGATTCTTTTTTCTTTTGTTCTTTTTTTTGCTTAAGCTGTTGTATGCAAAAGCACAACAAATTTTCCCAGACGGTCTCCGGGGCCCCTTTGAAATCTAAGGCCACCTCTCATCCCAACTTCTGACACCATATGTAAGAGTCCTGTGCAGAAGTACAACCAGGGAGACAGATTGTAGGAAATAAAACCATGGCTTTTTTCAGCCTGTCACTTTAAACAATGCAGAACATACAAATATAAACAGCCTATATCTGTGTAAGGGCTAACTTACTCCCCAAGTCCCTATCTGCAAGGCTGCGAGGAAAAGCCTCTAATCAACCAATAACCCAAAAGTCTAAAGTGGTACCTGTAAGCAGGTACCCTTTATGTCCGTCTCTGGGTCTGGGTTGGTATCCGTTGAGGGGTCGGCCTCTTGCATGTTCAAGGGTCCGCAGTGTCGTGGAATCACTATTCCAGGTCTGCAGTCCTGGCGTCTTGATGTCAGCACACAGTCCTCCTGTGTGCTCAAGAGTCTCCCTGTCAGTTCCCACAAGGAGGCTTTCACACTTGTCTGATTAACCAGGTGGACACTGGTTAACAATCTCCCTGTAGGATTACTCAGACCACTGAGGCTTTTTATTGAAGCCTCATTGAGACAGGGTCAATTCCCTGTTACAGGTGACTTTTCACCAATCATGCTCGCCAAAATGAAAAAGGCCTGAAGCTAGTTCGAGAAGGTCTGGGGAAAAAGGTGCCTTTCAACATCCTCTTTCTTAGCCTCCCCTTTCTTAGTGGATCTCTGAAGTGTCATTTTGTACCGTGACAGCAGAAACAATAACTCCACGTAAACCCCTGTCCAAATTTTCTCTTTTATTTCTACAGGCAGATGCAGCCCCAGCGGGCAGCAAGGCTCAGGTACACGTCTTTAAAACATACATCGGCTACCTTGCCAGCCTCTGCTGCTCCTGTTGTTATGGTAAACAGTGTGCCCACTTCTGCTACCTCCAATGATGACACCACCCCTATAGGAGCCAGGCTAGCAACCTGCACCGACTGCGTGGCCCCTGCGCCCAAAGCAGAGTAAACCAGTGGTGGCAAAGCAGTGGTGGCAAACCCAGCCCGGCCGTACTGGGGATCACCACCTGCTCCCCTGCAATTGCAGAATTGATATAAGTATGTTCCTGATGTGCAAATCCTGTGTAAAAGACTGACTCTGGCCTTGTAGAATTGATATAAGTTAGTATGTTTGAATTTAAAAAGTGTTTTTTTTTTCTCCCTCTTAACTCTGTGCTGTTAATTGACTAACTGGAACAAGCTGATTGATTGGGGAGGGGGAGGGTCATGTGACTGCTTTTATCTGTATGTAACGGATATTCCCCCCCCAATCGCAGATCTGATGCGGGTGCAAGGAACATACGGTGTTACCATAGGTGTGGTGCATTACCTGTTGGCTCGCAGGAGGGCTGAGCTTCCGCCACGGGGAACTTGGGGCAATTATACTAGGGGTAACCACTTACTCAATTCAGCACCTCCACCTGCGATGGCTCCCACCAGAGGGGGAGTGGTTCCTCGCAGGACAATCACAATAATCAATACTCATACACAGATATATAATAACTAATACTATTTACTTAGGAACAGAATATAACACATCATGACAGGTATCATATAACCGGTGTCCCTCTCACGAGGAGACACTAACTGCGACGTCCAGCAGGACGCTTCCCCAACACCAGGTGGTCCCACCCAGTGTCCAAAGAACCCCACCCAATGTCCCGCACTCTTGCAGAGAGAGTCAACGGGTGACTGCGCAGTCACTATTAAACTAAGGGCCCGTTGGTGAACTTGTGTAGAAGATAGTACCTGCCGAGCACTCCCGTGCTCGGATCTCCAACTGGCTTCACAAAGGATCCGTCGTGTGAAGGTTCCGTCTGATCCTACACCGGACTCCTTTGTACGCGGACCGCCAGGGCGGTCTCACTCTGGAATAGTCTCTGTGGACCCCAACGTGGGTCCGAACCGCTTTACAGGAACCGCAGCGTCCGCTGAGTCCCTAACTAACACTTGGCTCTAACGTGACTGGAACCCTAACCTAGGGCCCGTCCCTGTAGTACAGCAACCTAAAGTGGCTTTGGGGAAACTCCTAGGGGCCTAACAGGGTTAATGACCTGTCCCACTCCACTAACTCTTCCCAGCTTGACTATACTTAATAATACCTAACGAGTCCCAGCGTCTACAGCAGCAAGCTGTAGCTCACTGGATGCTGGCAGCCAACGTGCTGCGCAACAAGGTGCCTGCCAGTCAGACCTCACAGCACTAACAGCCGTGACTCTGACAAGGCAGCACTCTACACTAAGGGCAGCGTCCCTCTCTTGGGCCTCCCTAAGCACTTACCCACTAAGCTAGTGGGGAGTTGGGGCCTACCTGGGGTGTGGGTACCTATGTGGGGCAGGAGCTGCACTCGCTCCCCGCACCCTTCCTTCCCTCACAGCTCCCTGACTCCAACTCTCTGTAACCTTTCTTTCCCAGGTCCCACTAATGTAAGTGGCAGGGTCCCTAACCTGAGGGCTGTCCCTGGCAACACTCACTTCACTGGGGAGCAGAGCTATTTCGGGCCCTGGGGGTGCTGGCCTAGTACAGGGAGTCCTTGACTCCTGTACCCTACCTCCTTCCCTGGGCTGCTCCGGTCTCTGACTGCCAACGCAGCTGCAAGCCCGCGAAAATGTATCCACTTGCCTCTCAGACTCTTGGCCCTCATTGGCCACACTGTAGCACCTGGTGTGCTTGGCCCTAAGCCTCATGGGAATTGTAGTCCCGTGGAGGCTGTACTTACATTGGGGCCGCGTGCGCACCTTCCCTGCACCTGCACTAACCCCTAATGGCCGCCACAACATCTCCCTCTCTATCCCTACTCTCGCGCGACTCTCCTGGCCTGTTCCTACACTCGCGCAATGCCTACCTGACTCGCGGGGCTCCCTTGCGCATGCGCGATCACTGCGCATGCGCGAGTGGCTGGGTAATGGCGGCGCACTCTTCGCCGGCCGCCGGGACCTTAGAGACGCGACCGCGGCCTTAGCGACGGCCCGATCGTGTCCCCGGCAACCGGCCCGCTCGCGGAGAAGAGGCGCTGCTCCCTCCTCGGCCCCCACCCTCCGGAATGGTCGTCGGGTCTGCCGCTGGCCTCCAGCAGTGCCCGACATCGGTCCTGGCCAAGGAGGCTCCCTGGGAGGTCGCAGGGGGCAAAGGGTGACCTGGCTACATGTATATTACCAACACCTCTCCTGCAATTTGCATTAGACAGTGAGGCATTTAAAGTAAGCTTTTTAAGTGATAAATACAGTTAGACTATAGTTTGACTAGAGGTGACTGGGGACTGGATCTATTGCCCACCTTTTACTCAAGACAACAAACGGTAAGCTATTCAGTTCACCCTATGATCCCATGCTTGCTAACCTGCCTATTTCAACCCCCCACCCCTTTACAACTTATTTACTGCAGTCTCTCCCAAAACTGACTGCACAATACACTGAAACCCTGAACTGACTCTAGCATTGCAATACAGCTAAACATTTGACAAGGAACAGGCACACACCTGCTGTTAGTCTGCTCACACTCACTCTGCTCACAACAGCTCCTTGCAGCACTGCCTACCTCTGCCATCATGAACCTGCTATGCATTTTAACTTTTTTTCTTTCTCCTGGCCTCATGGAGATGTTACTCCCTCTATCCACTACAAACTCCTCCATCCTGGCCCACACCCAACATCACCATACACCCTGGACTACTCAAAAGCCTTGCACTATCTACTGAATGTTTGGTAGGGAACTCTAAAAACCAGCACACCAACCACTGCTCACTCAAATGGCAAACACCACAAATCTACAACTTGCAAACAACTAATCAAATTTCTGCTCATACTATTACTCTCTTTAGCAGGTGATATTGAACCTAACCCAGGTCCTCCCATTTCAGCTCTGTCCCATGCCCCTGAGAATTCCACCTATAAATTCCAAAAAGGGCTATCTGTCGCCCATATAAACATCCGGAGCCTGCTGCCCAAACTGGACGAACTAAGGGCATGGTGCCTTATGCATAAACACAAAGCCATCGTTCTTACAGAAACATGGCTATCCCTTAAAACTCCTGATGCAAATATCGCCATTCAGGGATACTCCATTTTTAGGAGAGATAGGTCAAAGAGAGGAGAGGGGTGTTATTTTATATTGCAGACACATTACAATTTACACTGTTAAATTGCCCACCAAGCCCACCCTCTTTTGAAATTCTAGTTGGCAAAATCTGCCTCCCCTTTTCTAAGCCCATCTTGCTTGCTGGCATCTACCGCCCCCCTAAAGCCCTTCTACAATCCTTGACTGATATCACCCAATTTC
Source organism: Ascaphus truei (assembly GCF_040206685.1). Lineage (NCBI taxonomy): Eukaryota > Metazoa > Chordata > Amphibia > Anura > Ascaphidae > Ascaphus > Ascaphus truei. Next base: position 347,308,026 of record NC_134483.1, read on the forward strand.
TTGGCTCTATTTCCTCTCTGAATGAGAAGAGTGAGCTTCTAGTTCTTGGGGATTTAAACTTCAATTGGCTTGACCCTAAAAACCACAAAATACAGATACAACTCAAGTCACTTAACCTATCGCAACTCATTTCCCAACCCACACGGATAAACTTGAAATCGCATAACCATTCCTTGCTAGACTGGATTCTCTCCTCAAACCCCAGCAGAATCCAATCCTCTGGCATCCTTCCTGATATTTTCAGTGACCATGCAATAGTGTACTGTGTAAGGAAAATTAAACCGCCCCATTCAAGCCCTAAAGTTCTCCTCACTAGAACATTTAAAAACTTTAACCCACAACAGTTTCTGGATGACCTTACCAACTGCCCATGGCACAGAATCGATTTAATTCCCGACCCTGATTCTGCGCTCGACTATTTCCAATACGAGTTCTTAAAACTCTGCGATACCCATGCTCCACTACGCAAAATAAGGGTACGGGGGGCCCACCTTCCATGGGTTACATCTGACCTTATAGCACTTACCAGTTTAGGGATGCCTTGTGGAAAAGCTACAAAGTAACTGGCACTATCAAGGATCTCAATCACTACAGATGCATGCGGAACATGTGCACAAGGCAAACAAGGCATGCAAAAGCACAATATTACTCTGACAATCTCCACCAGAATTCATCAAACCCAGCTAACTTCTGGAAGGTTATCAACAATATATTCCAGCCTCCTAACCATCAACAACCAAGTAATATCACTAAGGGGGATATTACTCTAACAAACCCCACTGACATCGCAAATGCATTCAATGATTACTTTGTGGGGTGTGCCACTAACTTATTAGCGAAACGCAGCCCAAACCACAAACATGAATCTCATCCTGGGAGTATCCCTACAGTCCCACCCCCTCCCAACACTGCCCACAATTTTCAATTTGGCCCAGTATCTGAAGAGGAGATTATACAAGCGCTCCTCCCACTAAAACTAAGCAGCCAATGTGGACCCGACTTACTACAATCTAGGTTCCTACGACTTGGTGCCCCAGCCATTGCCAAACCAATTGTGTCCATGGTCAACTCTATCCTGTCTGCAGGCCATATCCCTAAGACCTGGAAAACTGCCAGAGTTGTCCCAATCTTCAAAAGTGGGGACAAAAACACTGTCTCAAACTACAGGCCAATCTCACTTCTCCCAATTCTATCCAAAGTCATGGAAAAATGTGTCCACTCCCAATTAAGCAATTTCTACACCAAGACAAATTTCCCTAGCCAATTCCAATCTGGATTTCGTCCCAAACACTCCACCGTAACTACCCTGCTAAAAGTTTGCAATGAAATCCAGTGTGGAATGGAACGGGGACAACTCACTGGTGCAGTATTCCTAGATTTTGCAAAGGCTTTTGACACAGTCGATCATGCTATCCTGCTTAACAAACTCCAGAGCTCTGGAATAGGGAAACATGCTTTAAACTGGTTTCAGTCCTACCTATCAGGAAGATCCCAACATGTGTCCATCTCAGGCTCTAACTCCAACCCCCTGGATATCACCTGTGGTGTCCCGCAAGGCTCTGTTCTGGGGCCCCTACTCTTCTCAGTGTTCATTAATGATCTTCCCACAGCTTGTAAGGAAGCCTCAATACACATGTATGCAGATGACACAATCCTATATGCACACAGTCATAGCCTCTCTGACCTTCAACACATACTTCAGTCTGACTTTTTGAGATTCAAAAACTGGATTTCCCAAAACAAACTGTTTTTAAACACTGACAAGACTGTAACAATGGTATTTGGGACCAAGACTAAATTTGTAAAGCTTCCAGTGACTGAGCTCCTGATTAGAACCAACGCTAACACCACCCTAACACCTGTCACTAGTTTTAAATACCTGGGCTTATGGTTTGACTCCCACTTAACATTCGGGATGCACATTGATACCCTGACAACCAAGACCTATGCCAAACTAGGGGTACTTTACAGGAACAAATCCTCCCTAAGTCTCCTGGTCAGAAAGCGTATCGCACAGCAGATGCTAATGCCAATTATTGACTATGGAGACATAGTATATGGCTCGGCTCCTTAAACCCACCTTAGCAAACTTGACACCCTCTACAATTCAATTTGTCGTTTTGTTCTCCAATGCAACTACAACACACATCACTGCGAAATGCTCAAAGAACTAGATTGGTCAACACTATAGTCTAGGTGCAAAGTTCACTTTTCCTGTCTTGCCTTTAAATTCTTCATGGGCAAGCTACATAGCTACCTGAACAAGCTCCTCACCCCTACCACTTGCAGAACTTATCACCTGAGATCAGACTCCAAAAGACTATTCATGGTCCCAAGGCTCAACAAAGTATCCGGACGTTCCTCCTTCTCCTTCCATGCACCCCAAAACTGGAACAACCTACCAGAGACTCTCACATCCACCACCAGTTTAAGTTCTTTCAAATCTAAGGCTGTCTCACATTTTAACCTGGTCTGTAACTGTTTCATACGCTCATAATATATATTTTCTTTAACTGTGCACGCAATGTCTTGTATATAATGTATACCCTGTTCATTTATGTAACTGTACTTGTAACCATGTACTATTTGTTTTACTCTGTGCCCAGGACATACTTGAAAACGAGAGGTAACTCTCAATGTATTACTTCCTGGTAAAATATTTTATAAATAAATTGTGATCCCCCCTTGCACCTCAAAGGCTTGCAATACTCCCCTTAAGATTACGGCCAGATACTGCACTTCCCACCACTAGATCCATAGCACCTCCCCTGCTGAGCCTGCGCTGACCCACCCAGGCTGAGCATCCCAGGGCCTGCCTGCAGCTGTGATAACACAGCCTGCCCTGATGGACCTCTGGTATGCTCTCCTTACCCAGCCAGGCCCTGAGCTAGCGCTTCCCCTCCCAAAGGGGCTAGAAGGGCCCCAGACCCAGAGCCAACTGCTTTTGGACCAGCAACCTCCACAGGGGCAATAGCAAACCTTAGGGGAGCTCGGGGAGACCCAGTGGCCAAAGCCGTTCTCCTGCTCCTTACTATCTGCACACTACTGCCCCTTTGCCGGCACCCTCCAAACTGTGTGAGCAGCTTCCCCCTCTGATCTCCACTCCAACGTGACCCACATCTCAAGTGGCATCACTTGAGGCCCTCTTTTCTCTGGGCCCGCCCTCTCCGCTCCGCTCTACAGCCCACCATGCCTCCTCCCCTTGGTACCTTCCACCAGCTGCGCCGGTTTCTTACCCGAGTGTTGCTCCGACATCCACGCCCCTCTCTTCTGCTTGAACCAGCCTGCCCGGCAATTGGATTTCGCTGCTGGGTCCAGCCATCACCTCCTCACGGTCTGGCGCCTTCGCGCAACTGTGGTCTGACAGCCCCCGCTGTGATTGGGGAATGCTGATCTCAGCAGTTCCAAGAGCTGGTGCTGAAGCCAACCTTCATCTTGGGCCTGGGCCTTGGCTTGCAATCAGTCAAAAAGCTCCGCCAGAGACATTACAATTTCTTGGCAAGACGCAACTGACCTCGCACCCCTGCCCCATGCTATTCGTAACTTCCCTGCCCCCCCCAACCACATCACCCCCATCGCCATAGGGACGGGGGGAGTGAGAGGTCAGGGAGGATGCTTCCCACACCATCAGGTTGGGGGCACCTAGCCCCTTCGGTCATGGAACGCTGTTGCTGAGGGCTCAAGAAAACTTTATAGGAACCAATCCTCCCTATGCCCACTGGTCAGAAAGCAGAATGCACAGCAGATGCTAATGCAAATTATAGCCTATGGGGATATACGGTAGTATATGGTACAGCACCCCAAACTCACCTTAACAAACTAGACACCCTCTACAACTCAATATGCCACTTTGTCCTACAATGTCATTACAACACACATCACTGCAAAATGCTCTAAGAACTAGATTGGCTATCCCTTGAATCCAGGTGCCAAGTCAATTTTTCATGTTTTGCCTTCAAATACTTTCTGGGCAAGCCACTCACCTATCTGAACAAGCTCCTCACCCATTCCACACGTAGGTCTTATTACCTGAGATCTGACTCCAAAAGACTGTTCATAGTCCCAAGGTTCAACAAACAATCCGGTCTCTCCTCCTCTTACCGAGCACCTCGCGTCTGGAACAACCTTCCAGATTCTCTCACAACTGCCTCCAGTTTAAGCTCTTTCAAGACTTCAGCTGTCTCACATTTTAATCTGGTCTGTAACTGTTACACACCCATAACATATATTATCAATAACTGTCCATGAAATGTCGGTACACATAATGTATAACCTCTGTTCATCTAATTTAACCATGTATTGTCATCATAACTCTGTGCCCAGAACATACTTGAAAATCAGTGGTAAAACTCAATGTATTATTTCCTGGTAAAACATTTAATACATTCATTTATTTATATATATATATATATATATATATATATATATATATATATATATATATATATGTAGCCCTTTTTCTGACGCTCCCAAAGAGACTACTGGTCACTGTATATAACCTGCGGCTCCAGGAGATCTGAGCCTCCGCTAGCTGGGAGCCTGGGGTAACACTTATACACTTACTTAGCGCAGCGACTCCACTTATCCAGTATCCCCGTGATGTGAGATTCCCCTGGCAAGAAACATACAACACCTTATGATTGTAACTGGTTTTACTATAATAATGCACGGTAGCAATAACACAACATATACACTTATACTCTAACGGTATAACCTTAGTGGCTCGCCCACTCATCAGGAGTAACGTCTCCGTCCCCTCACCGCGTGCCCCACACACCGTGTCCATGTATAGTAATATTGGTATAGGCTCAGTTGTTTAGCCACTCGCTCAGTGTCCCTAAAGAGTTACGCCTTAGGCGGGATCAGCGCCTGTTGACCGGTGTTGGTGCACTTGATGTTATAATACCTTCCGGTCACGGCGGTGACGGTACCTCTTCGCAAAGGGTCAGACGAATCAGCGGTCGGCCTCCTGGGTCTCAATGTCCAGCCGTCTGGTCCCACACGACTCGCCACAACCGCAACTCTGCACCTTCGTACCCTAGCTGTCTACACAGTAAGGGGTGATGCTCGCTACCACTATAGGGTGTCCCTGCAGCACAGCAACCTTCGGTGACTTCAGGGAACACTCCTAGGGCCTGCGGGGTATAACTGTCCTATGCCTCATTGGAGTTGTAGTCCCGTGGAGGCTGCTGCACCATTGGGGCCGCCTGAGTGCTTCTCCTGCACATGCGCGAGTCCCTAATGGCCGCCGCAACTCCCTAGCTGCTCCCACGCATGCGCGATCACGGCGCTTGCGCGAGCATCTGTAATGGCGGCCCCCGCTAGCCGGGTGCGCCGCCGGGACTCGGAGTGCTCCCTGCTCCGGCCCCCACCTTCGCGTTGTGCCCATAATATATGGGGGAAGGGGGGAAACAACGGCGCAAATGACTGTTAACTGTATAATAAATTTGAGCATAAGTAGAATGGTTTGCCAATGATTCTGAAATGAAATGAAGAGAAACAAAATATAGTGAAGTACGTTTAGTTAAAATATATGCGCAAGAGTAGATCGCTACTTACAAAGTAGCAGATGTAAACAAGCATGTAGGATATTATAATCCTCTCCGTCCTGCTGCCTGGAGTTGCTGTATGGATCCTACACGTGGAACGCCAAGAAGCGCCGTGCTGGTTCTCCTCTGCCTGCAGCCCTTCTCCGTGACTTCCTGGTTGATCCTCTGGTCTCGCGAGACTAGCCCGCTGACGTCACTCCGCCGAGATTTTGGCCGAAATTTGGATATAATGTCCAGTAATGAGCAGGGGGTTCTGCTGGCATGTGATGTTGGACAGGGATGCTGAAAGTTTGTCTTAGAGCTTCCTCCCTACTAGTTTCGTCCTGGAACTAGGACTTCATCTGGGGAATGCGTGTGTCTAACTGGTTGTTACTTAAATAGCAGATACATGTCCCTGATATCAGATTCAGATAACGCATGACGGTCTAGCAGCAATGGGAGTGTCCTGCATTTAGCATGTAAGTTATTGTTTGAATTTAATTATGTGTTGCACCTGTTTGTTATGGATTGGTAGGGTATTTATATGTGTTCTATTGCACTCTGTATGCGCATCACCTTGAGAAAGGTCCCGTGTGTAGGACTGAAACGTTGGATATGATGTCTCATTAATACAATTCTTTTTTGACCACTTTTTGGAGTGCTGCCTCTGATATTCGCTCACACGGTATCGTATTGCATATGCATACGCATACACACACACACACACACACACACACACACACACACACACACACACACACACACACACACACACACACACACACACACACACACACACACACACACACACACACACACACACACACACACACACACACACACACACACACACACACACACACACACACACATATATAATACTGAGTTAAGTTATGGTGAGTAAAAAAAGTGACAAAAACCCTCCACAGGAAAGCAAATATGCAAATACAGTTGTATTTGCATATATATATATATATATATATATATATATATATATATATATAATATATGGGGGAAGGGGGGAAACAACGGCGCAAATGACTGTTAACTGTATAATAAATTTGAGCATAAGTAGAATGGTTTGCCAATGATTCTGAAATGAAATGAAGAGAAACAAAATATAGTGAAGTACGTTTAGTTAAAATATATGCGCAAGAGTAGATCGCTACTTACAAAGTAGCAGATGTAAACAAGCATGTAGGATATTATAATCCTCTCCGTCCTGCTGCCTGGAGTTGCTGTATGGATCCTACACGTGGAACGCCAAGAAGCGCCGTGCTGGTTCTCCTCTGCCTGCAGCCCTTCTCCGTGACTTCCTGGTTGATCCTCTGGTCTCGCGAGACTAGCCCGCTGACGTCACTCCGCCGAGATTTTGGCCGAAATTTGGATATAATGTCCAGTAATGAGCTGGGGGTTCTGCTGGCATGTGATGTTGGATAGGGATGCTGAAAGTTTGTCTTAGAGCTTCCTCCCTACTAGTTTCGTCCTGGAACTAGGACTTCATCTGGGGAATGTGTGTGTCTACTGTAACTGGTTGTTACTTAAATAGCATATACATGTCCCTGATATCAGATTCAGATAACGCATGACGGTCTAGCAGCAATGGGAGTGTCCTGCATTTAGCATGTAAGTTATTGTTTGAATTTAATTATGTGTTGCACATGTTTGTTATGGATTGGAAGGTATTTATATGTGTTCTATTGCACTCTGTATGCGCATCACCTTGAGAAAGGTCCCGTGTGTAGGACTGAAACGTTGGATATGATGTCTCATTAATACAATTCTTTTTTGACCACTTTTTGGAGTGCTGCCTCTGATATTCGCTCACACGGTATCGTATTGCCTACACACACACATATATATATATATATATATATATATATATATATATATATATATATATATAAAAAGAAGAACAAAAAGCACTCCGTAATAATAGTCACTGGTGTGGGTGCAGATCCTATAATGAAGAATAAGCAATACGATACCGTTTGGAAACGAAATCAGCAGGCAGCCCTCCAGAATTGAACAAACAAGTGTATTGAATAAATAAACACAAAACCAACGTTTCGGTCCACGAATGGGACCTTTGTCAAGGTTGCACCACCTTGACAAAGGTCCCATTCGTGGACCGAAACGTTGGTTTTGTGTTTATTTTTTCAATACACTTGTTTGTATATATATATATATATATATATATATATATATATATATATATATCACACATATAACCGCATCATGACCAGAAAAAAAGATATTAATAATGGATCAATAACTACATATAAACCATAAAGTAAGGTGTGTAGTGGTGCTACGGGACAAAAAATATTGAGAAACACAAAAGAGACAGAAGGTCCCTAAACAAGCACTCAAATCCAAAAATAATACATGGCTAAATAATGAAAAAATATATAAACAATTTATTAATCATGAATCAAATGGAAAGAAGGAACAGGGAGAGAGCAAAAAAATATCAACATACAATCTAAAAACAAACAGGGAAAAACTGACAGACATGTATGCCTAGAAATATGTGAGGAAAAGATTCCCTACTTAAACCAAAGCAGATAATGAACCTAATTAATTCCACCATGGGATCAATGATCCCATATGGAAAAAAGAATAACCGGACGGTTAAAGTGATGAAACAAAAGCTAAGGTAAAACATAAGAAGAATCAGGTGTGTGTGCAAAATAGAATACAAAATCATACTAAATATATCAAAAAAGGCACAGGCAATATACAGTACAATGATAGCAGGAAAATAACCTCACAGAAAAGAATGTAAATACCAGTCCTGGTTGTAAGTAGGCAGACTGTAGTCCTACCAAATAAACCTTCCCAAAGCTGAAATAACACAAGCAAATAATGCTAGGGTAAAAGCTAAGTGTAACATGGCCTCCAGGCAGTTACTTATTTTCTGGGCTTTTCCTCTGTCAGTCCTTTTAGAGCAGGCAGTGGAAAGGTTAATTCCTTCAAGAGGTCTGTATGTGTATTTCAGCCTTGCATGTTGTAGCAATATTCGAGGGCGGGCTTTGCAACTCTGAGGTTGTCAATCAAAGGGGTAGATATTGGTTGGAATGCCCCTTGCTGTGTGGGCTAATCTGTATCCAGCTTTGGCTTGTAATGAGTCAAAGTTAGAGACACTCCCCTGAGATGTTCAAATTGGGACATACCTCCTAAATTAGGTTGTCAGTTATTCAGTTAGTAGTTGAGAGTGAGCTGAGATAGAGGAGACAACACATGAAGAAAGCTGTCTCTTCCCTTCCCCCCATGCTGAGGGGATGGGGGGGGGGGGAGAAGATCATGCTACTAGTCAGGGCTCTGAACTAGGTAGAGAAAGGACTGATCATGCCAGACTGTTGTGACATGCTGTACACTTATCTGCAATAAAGCCACCAAGAAAATACATTTGCTGTGTGGCTTCCTGTCTCTGCATGAGGAGTGTCAGTGAGGGTCTATCCCCTGAAGACCCCAGAGGATCCTCACTGGCTGGAGGCACTGCACCATCTGGAGAAACAAGGTAATCTGTCCCCATCCTGTCATGGTCCTGGCTCTCCCCACACCACCGTGGAGTCCTCAGCCCTCCTGTTACCAGCAGGTTGCAGCACCATTACACCTGAAGTAACCAGAGAAGGAGAGTACCCCCCCCCCCCATCTCACTTCGGGGGGATGGTATAAAAGGGTTACATAAGCATGCACAGGTGGAATAAGAGGTAACACATGGAGTGGGTATGGAGCAAAAAAAATCCCTCTCATAAATAAGCCTAATAGCAAGAGGGCTGGGGGACAATGGAACACGACAGAGCAATAAATGAGAGGAAAAAAATCCTTATATCACCACAGTCTCTTGTGTGTAATAGTCCAGACCAAAAGGATTAGTGCTCGCAGACCTCAATCTGCCGAAGTAAGGGCAGGCAACCTCAATAGCATAGTAAGGTAGGAGAAAACAGCAACATGTCAGCAGAATGAACCCTGTAAAAGGGACTCCAACAGCTGTTTCGCCATTTCTGACTTCTACTGGGATATATATATATATATATATATATATATATATATATATATATATATATATATATATAAATATAGTAGATAAATGAGAACAAAGGCACTCCGTCGGGTAAACAAAATGGTGGGTGCAAATCCTGTATGAGCAAAATAGGCAATACGATACCGTGTAGACGAATATCAGAGGCAGCACTCCTGAAAGTAGTCAAAAGATTTGTATTAATGAGACATCATATCCAACGTTTCGGTCCTACGTGCGGGACCTTGAGAAATGTATCGTATTGCCTATATATATATATATATAAATATATATATATTTAGGTATACAGGGATATACCAAATAAGTATACATGGGAAGGATGTTGATCCAGGGATTAATCCGATTGCCGATTCTTGGAGTCAGGAAGGAATTAATTTTTCCCCTTAATGGGGTTTTTTGTTTGCCTTCCTCTGGATCAATAAGTATAGATATAGGATAAAGTATCTGTTGTCTAAATTTAGCATACAGTAGGTTGAACTTGATGGACGGAAGTCTTTTTTCAACCTCATCTACTATGTAAATATATATATATATATATGTATATATATATATATATATATATACAGTGTTCGACAAATCACCGAAAAATCTACTCGCCCAACCAAAAAATCTACTCGCCACCTAGTCCCGCCCCTAGTCCTGCCCCCAACCCTAGTCCCGCCCCAACCCCGCTTTAAAAAAATATATATAAATAAAATACATTTAATAAATTCCTAGTCAGAACAACATTAGTTTTTGACATAAATGTATTTATTGTATTACATTATACTACAATTAGTCCTTGTTACGTGTGTGTGTGTGTGTGCGTAAATGTCGGATCTAGAAATAAAAGCCTGGTGTGAATGACTAGTTTCCTGAACCCCTTAACCAGTGTCTGGACGTCCCCGCTTCACAATATCTAAAGCAGCAATCCCGCCTGGGATCTTACCTGATCCGCAGTCCCTCAATGTCCAGGTACCCTCATTCCCGCAATGTTTTACATTGGAGGGGATGTGTTCCCTACCTCTCTTCTGGGTTAGGGGGGGTCCCGATGTCTTCCGTGTGAAGCTTGAGTCAGATCTGGAAGAAAGCAGTATAGGTTATTTCGGTGAAGTATAGGGCAAGTAAGATATATAGGGTAAACAAGAGATCCAGAGTTTTGGGGAGAGAGAGAGTGTGGGGGAGAGAGAGAGAGAGTGTGGGGGAGAGAGAGAGAGAGAGTGTGGGGGAGAGAGAGAGTGTGGGGGAGAGAGTGTGGGGGAGAGAGAGAGAGAATGTGGGGGAGAGAGAGAGTGGGGGAGAGAGAGAGTGGGGGAGAGAGAGAGAGTGGGGGAGAGAGAGTGGGGGAGAGAGAGAGTGGGGGAGAGAGAGAGCGTGTGGGTGAGAGAGACAGAGACAGAGTGTGGGTGAGAGACAGAGAGAGTGACAGAGAGAGGGTGAAAGAGAGACAGAGAGGGTGAGAGAGAGACAGAGAGAGAGGGTGAGAGAGAGGGTGAGAGAGACCGAGAGAGAGGGTGAGAGAGACAGTGAGAGAGACGGAGAGAGAGGGTGAGAGACAGAGAGAGAGGGTGAGAGACAGAGAGAGAGGGTGAGAGACAGAGAGAGAGGGTGAGAGATAGAGAGAGAGGGTGAGAGACAGAGAGAGAGGGTGAGAGACAGAGAGAGAGGGTGAGAGACAGAGAGAGAGGGTGAGACAGAGAGAGAGGGTGAGACAGAGAGAGACAGAGAAAGGGTGAGAGAGAGAGACAGAGAGAGGGTGAGAGAGAGAGAGAGGGTGAGAGAGAGTCAGAGAGACAGAGAGAGGGTGAGAGAGGGAGGGTCAGGAGGTGGGTGACTGGGTGACGGTTACTGACTGTGAGCAGGTGATGTGACTTTGGGTGGGCAGGTGACGGTGGGTGTCTGTACACACACACACACACACACACACACACACACACACACACACACACACACACACACACACACACACACACACACACACACACACACACACACACACACACACACAGTCTCACACAATCACTTAGTGACACACACAGCCACTCAGTCACCCACAGTCAAACAGGCACAGTCACTCAGTCACACACACACACTCAGTCACAAACACACACACACTCAGTCAAACACACACACACACACACACACTCAGTCACACACACACACACACACACACACACACACACACACACACACACACACACACACACACACACACACACACACACACACACACACACACACACACACACACACACACACACACACACACACACACACACACACTGTCTCACACAATCACTTAGTGACACACACAGCCACTCAGTCACCCACAGTCAAACAGGCACAGTCACTCAGTCACACACACACACACTCAGTCAAACACACACACACACACACACACACACACACACACACACACACACACACACACACACACACACACACACACACACACACACACACACACACACACACACACACACACACACACAGTCTCACACAGTCACACACAATCACTTAGTGACACCCACAGCCACTCAGTCACCCACAGTCAAACAGGCACAGTCACTCAGTCTCACACACACACTCAGTGACAAACACACACACACTCAGTCAAACACACACACACACACACACACACACACACACACACACACACACACACACACACACACACACACACACACACACACACACACACACACACACACACACACACTCAGTCACACACACTCAGTCAAACACACACACACACACTCAGTCACACACACTCAGTCAAACACACACACACACACACACACACACACACACACACACACACACACACACACACACACACACACACACACACACACACACACACACACACACACACACACACTCAGTCACACACACTCAGTCAAACACACACACACACACTCAGTCACACACACTCAGTCAAACACACACACACACACACACACACACACACACACACACACACACACACACACACACACACACACACACACACACACACACACACACACACACACACACACACACACAGTCTCACATACACACACACACACACTCAGTCACAAACACACACACACACTCAGTCAAACACACACACACACACACACACACACACACACACACACACACACACACACACACACACACACACACACACACACACACACACACACACACACACACACACACACACACACACACACACACACACACACACACTGTCTCACACAATCACTTAGTGACACACACAGCCACTCAGTCACCCACAGTCAAACAGGCACAGTCACTCAGTCACACACACACACACTCAGTCAAACACACACACACACACACACACACACACACACACACACACACACACACACACACACACACACACACACACACACACACACACACACACACACACACACACACACACACACACACACACAGTCTCACACAATCACTTAGTGACACCCACAGCCACTCAGTCACCCACAGTCAAACAGGCACAGTCACTCAGTCACACACACTCAGTCAACACACACACACACACACACACACACACACACACACACACACACACACACACACACACACACACACACACACACACACACACACACACACACACACACACACACACAGTCACACACACTCAGTCAAACACACACACACACACACACACACACACACACACACACACACACACACACACACACACACACACACACACACACACACACACACACACACACACACACACACACACACACACACACACACACACACACACACACACAGTCTCACATACACACACACACACTCACCCGCATTGCAGGGGAGGGGGGGGGAGTCGCCCATGGGCACAGAGGCTGGCCGCATAGCAGCGGGCCCTCCGCACGGTAGGGGGGGTCCCACATGGTAGCGGGGTCTGGCCGCGCAGCAGCGGGCCCTCCGCACGGTAGGGGGGGGTCCCACATGGTAGCGGGGGCTGGCCGCTCGGCAGCGGGCTCTCCGCACGGTGGGGGAGAGGGGATTCGCCTCATGGCAGGGAGGCATTGAAGGAAATTGAGGCATGGCACCCACGTGCACAACCGCGCAACACAACCCCCCCCCCCCGCACCCATCTCCCGCATCCCAGGTGGTGTGCCCATGGGAGACAAGGGAGTGCCAAGCGGCAGGAGGCAAGGGAATAGTCTCTCCCCCTCCTCCTCCTCCCTGTGGATGCAGCCACGGTGAGACGTGCTTGCAGCCGCCACAGGGGCTAAATATAAGGTAACACACCGGAGAAAAGGGGTGAGGCATGAGGGTATGAGAGACAGGGGGGAAGCATGAGAGTATGAGAGACATGGGAGGAAGCATGAGAGAGTACCAGTACCTCTGTGCAGAAAAGGTGGCGGACACCACAGGGCAGCAAGTGGGGATCGGGGTCAGGGGGGGAGGAGACCAGGGACAGGAGGGGGAGGAGATCGGGGGAAGGGGCTAACCCAGCGCTGCCTTCCGGCCCTCTTCCCCGCGTTAACCCATTCAGGGAGGGGGTTTATTTATTTATTTTTAAAAAAAAATGGCGCGAGCAGGGTAATTCATAGAGCCGCAGCAACGGCTCGCCAGCGTCCTAAATGCACCCGCCACGGGCGAGTAGTTATAATGAATTGTCGAACACTGTATATATATATATATATATATATATATATATATATATACAGTTGTGTGAAAAAGAAAGTACACCCACTTTGAATTCCTTGGTTTTACATATCAGGACATAATAACAATCATCTGTTCCTTAGCAGGTCTAAAAATGAGGTAAATACAACCTCACATGAACAACAAAACATGACATATTACACTGAGGAGACCCATTAAGGTCATAACGGCTGCCTGTGGGTGGGTTTACTGGCTATGCATCTTTACCCAGGCTGTGCTCAAAAGCTGTGAAATGCAGCAAGCATAAGCTTATAGGGGACCATGTTATATGGTTTTGAAGCAAAAGGTGGCACTGTGTGCTCATTTGCATGTCATTTCCCAGAATCCCTTGCTGCAGTGGAAGCACTGTGTGCTGGGTGATAATGGTGAAAGACAGGGTTGCAGACCTGTCTAAGACATGCAAATGAGCATACAGTAATATTTCTATTTTCTATATGCTTTACTGTGGAGGGTTTTTGTCACTTTTTTACCCACCATAACTTAACTAAGTATATATACACACACGCGCACATACGTACATACGTACTAAAATGTTAAGATCAGTGGACAGGCAAATAGTAAAAGCGAGAAAAAGAGGCACATAAGAGAACTGTAAAATATGTGAGTGGCAGAAAACTGATTTATAAGTATGATTTATATGTATGTGAAAGCAGGTTGTTTGTATGTCTATTTCCTGAATGCAAGTACAATAGGGTTTGTAACACCAGTCTCATCTAGATTCTTGGAAGTCAGAAATGATTCAGATTTTTCTTTGCCGTCCTTAGTTCCTGGAATCCTGTGCAGAAATACGCTTATTGTCTACAGTAAGTGGCATGTCACCCTGACCCTATTACCTGCATGAGGCATGGTGCAGCCTGACAAACATCACAAAGCTTGATCAGTAGTGAACATGCACTTAATGGGGAGGTGCTTGCTTTATTCTAAGAGGAAAAAACAATCACATTGAGAGCACTAGAGCTTTTGCATAATTGAAATGCACCCTGCCTAAGACAAAGCAATATGTTGTACACACTTCAAAAGCTCACATCCCCATTCATATACTGTACATTCATTGCAAAAATATTGTATAAGCTTTGGTACTCACATTCATTGAATATACTAAGTTTCTATTGTGTTCCTCTGCTGCTAGTGTTACTCTTGCATCACAATTATTGTGTGCAAAGAAGGCTTTACAGTATTTCTCAATACTATAGTTGATAGTTAGGTTAGCAGTAGTTTACAGTGACATTATTAAATATACCAAATGTACATAGATCTTGCAGAATGCATATATTAATGCGGCTAAATTAGTGGAGGGTTAGGTTCATCTTTTTGAATATACTTAAAACGTGAGAGGAATGCTAAATAGAGAGGTGGATTTCCAGACCAGTGTCATTCTTCATAAAAATGCACTTATCTCTATATCTATATTTAATCCGGATGGGATAAGTGTATCCAGTTGATGGATCCAGAATGTTCCTCTCACCTTAAATTGATTAGCCTGTACCTAATATTTGTCTCTTGTTTATTCCAGTGAACATCCCAGTCACAGTATAGTTCATTATGCGCTTTTGATATTTTACTATGTATTTTATGTAATGGTTTTTATTGTGTAAAATTTGTTTAATAATTAGTTTTGGTCCTCTTTATATGTATTGATATTGAGAAGTATTTTGCATTCAAAGTATATTGTTTGACTTTCACACTGTATCTATTTTTATATAGTTTGATACAGTACATTGTGTTGATATATTATACCAATTATCACTATATCAGGTATTATCCTGATTTCCAGAAATTTCAACCAATCAAAATGCCTGTAAGAGTATTTATGGTGGGCTTGAACACCATGACAGCACTCCTGATGAAACTGGGGATCCAGTGAAACGCGTAGAGTGCAAAAAGATCATTGCTGTGCAGGACGCTGTTCACAGCGCTGCTAGTTCTCTGATTCTACATCCGGGCATTCAAACCAGGAAGTGCAGAAATGGTAGGATAAAGGCTGCTGCATTTCTATATAAATCAAAGGATGCTCAGTATAATTAAAACTCATTAAAAATGGCATTAAGAGTTAAATAATACAAAACAATATGCAACAAATATTATCTAATACTACAGAACTGTTTAATAAAAAATATAAAAAAACACATGTAAGATATTGCTTGGATTTGCATAACTGCTCGTGAACCTGAAATACTGAAGTGATATACTAAATGGAAACCTGAAACATAGCCTCTCAAAACATTTTAATATTAAACTATGAAGAACTCAAATTAATATTGCCCCGATAAAACGTATCACAACCTACAACAAATCTATTCTAATCTCCACAAACTGCTGAGTCACAGACCATTTATTAGGTTGGCTTTGCTAAATGGAATGAACTAAAGCAGCGTTTCCCAAATGGTGGGTCGCGACCCGGCACCGGGCCACGGCACCAAAATTGCCGGGTTGCAGCGAGGCTGGCCGCCCGGTGTCTCCCGTCCCCCCGTCCAAGTTAAAAAAAATGGCGGCGATTCCCCCCGCGTTCCCGCGCGCATGCGCAGGGCCCGCTCCCTTGCTCCCCCCCGCTCCCAACGTGGGACGGAGGAGGAAGTACCAGCTCCTCTGCGGCCCGCACGTTATGTGGGACGGAGGGGGAAGTACAAGCTCCTACTGCGGCCCGCTTCCCCCCGCGGCCAGCTTCCCGAGCTCACCTCCCGTGGCACCCCCTCCCGAGCCCACCTCCCGTGCCCCCAAGCCCACCTCCCATCCCGGGCAGCAGGGGATATCGGGGGCAGCAGGGGAAAGCGTCTGGCGACAAGGTAAGTCACCCCACCCAGTCACTGTCACCCACCCAGTCACTGTCACCCACCCAGTCACTGTCACCCAGTGACTCTCTCCCACCCAGTCACTGTCTCCCACCCACCCAGTCACTGTCACCCACCCACCCAGTCACTCACCCACCGTCTCCCACACACCCACCCAAGTGTCCCAGTCCCCCCCCACCTACCCAGTCCCAGTTCCCCCCCCTCCCACCCACTCAGTCCCAGTTCCCCCCTCCCACCCACCCAGTCCCAGTTCCCCCCCTCCCACCCACCCAGTCCCAGTTCCCCCCCTCCCACCCACCCAGTCCCAGTTCCCCCCCTCCCACCCACCCAGTCCCAGTTCCCCCCCTCCCACCCACCCAGTCCCAGTTCCCCCCTCCCACCCACCCAGTCCCAGTTCCCCCCCCTCCCACCCACCCAGTCCCAGTTCCCCCCTCCCACCCACCCACCCAGTCCCAGTTCCCCCCCTCCCACCCACCCAGTCCCAGTTCCCCCCCTCCCACCCACCCAGTCCCAGTTCCCCCCTCCCACCCACCCAGTCCCAGTTCCCCCCTCCCCCCACCCAGTCCCAGTTCCCCCCTCCCACCCACCCAGTCCCAGTTCCCCCCCACCCACCCAGTCCCTGTTCCCCCCCACCAACCCAGTCCCAGTTCCCACCCACCCAGTCCCAGTTCCCTCCCTCCCACCCAGTCCCAGTTCCCCCCCTCCCACCCACCCAGTCCCAGTTCCCCCCCTCCCACCCACCCAGTCCCAGTTCCCCCCCTCCCACCCACCCAGTCCCAGTTCCCCCCCTCCCACCCACCCAGTCCCAGTTCCCCCCCTCCCACCCACCCAGTCCCAGTTCCCCCCCACCCACCCAGTCCCAGTTAACCCCCACCCACCCAGTCCCAGTTCCCCCCCACCCACCCAGTCCCAGTTCCCCCCCTCCCACCCACCCAGTCCCAGTTCCCCCCCTCCCACCCACCCAGTCCCAGTTCCCCCCCTCCCACACACCCAGTCCCAGTTCCCCCCTCCCACCCACCCAGTCCCAGTTCCCCCCCTCCCACCCACCCAGTCCCAGTTCCCTGCCTCCCACCCAGTCCCAGTTCCCCGGTCCAAGTTCCCCCCCTCCCACCCACCCAGTCCCAGTTCCCCCCCTCCCACCCACCCACCCAGTCCCAGTTCCCCCCCTCCCACCCACCCACCCAGTCCCAGTTCCCCCCCTCCCACCCACCCACCCAGTCCCAGTTCCCCCCCTCCCACCCACCCAGTCCCAGTTCCCCCCCTCCCACCCACCCAGTCCCAGTTTCCCCCCTCCAACCCACCCAGTCCCAGTTCCCCCCCTCCCTCCCACCTTCCCAGTCCCAGTTCCCCCCCTCTCACCCACCCAGTCCCAGTTCCCCCCCTCCCACCCAGTCCCAGTTCCCCCTCCCTCCCACCCAGTCCCAGTTCCCCCCTCCCTCCCACCCAGTCCCAGTTACCCCCACCCACCCAGTCCCAGTTCCCCCCCACCCAGTCCCATTTCCCCCCCATTCCACCCACCCAGTCCCCGGCCCCCCCACCAGTCACTCACATCCGTCATTGCCTGTAATTCACTGTTTGTGTCTGTGTGCGTATAGGGGAGAGCGCGTGTGTGTGTGTGTGTGTGTGTGTATCAGTGGCTGTGTGTGTATCAGTATCAGTGTGTGTGTGTATCAGTGTGTGTGTATGTGTATCAGTGTGTGTGTGTATATCAGTGTGTGTGTGTATCAGTGTGTGTGTGTGTATCAGTATCAGTGTGTGTGTATCAGTGTCTGTGTATCAGTGTGTGTGTGTGTGTGTGTGTGTATCAGTGTCTGTGTGTGTGTATCAGTGTGTGTTTGTATCAGTGTATGTGTGTGTGTGTAGCAGTGTCTCTGTGTGTATAGCAGTGTCTCTATGTGGCTGCGTGTGTGTCAGTGGCTGCGTGTTTGTCAGTGGCTGTGTGTGTGTCAGTGGCTGCGTGTGTGTGTATCAGTGGCTGTGTGTCTGTCAGTGGCTGTGTGTGTGTGTGTATCAGTGGCTGTGTGTGTATCAGTGGCTGTGTGTGTGTCTGTGTGTGTATCAGTGGCTGTGTGTGTCTGTGCAGGCCCTATAGGCCAGTATAGGTGATAAAATTTTTAGTGGGTCATGAAGGAGAAGTTCAAAAATAACCGGGTCACGGAAAAAAAAGTTTGGGAAACCCTGAACTAATTGACTAATTTTAATCCTTTGCCAAAGATGTGGTTATGCGTAGGGGCCTAAATAATTTTGAAGATGCCATGGGAGACTTTTCAGATGTTTTTCATAAGGCAACTTTACATACTTTTTAAGCATAAAGAGTTCTGAAAAGCATATTCCAAAGTAAAAACCAGACCTGGTAATTTGTTATGTTCCTCACAATCTGTTTCTTGAAATTAATGACAAGTTTAGTGATTGAAACTCTGGTCTTTCCTTTGTCCTCTTCTCTCATTTCCCTGCATAAAATGGATGTGGGATTTTTAACCGTTAGGTATATAATGTGGGTGACAAATATGGGTGCCATTGATTTTAACTCAACATTACTATACATTGGAAATATTTTTTGAATATGCCCAGAAATGCCTGCTTCCCATTAACAGCTAACAATATTGTACAATATAATTAATAAATAATACAAATTATGTTATCAATGCTAACATCTAATGTTATTAGCATCATAGGTAATACAGGCATACCTCGCATTAACGTACGCAATGGGACCGGAGCATGTATGTAAAGCGAAAATGTACTTAAAGTGAAGCACTACCTTTTTCCCACTTATCGATGCATGTACTGTACTGCAATCATTATATACGTGCATAACTGATGTAAATAACGCATCTGTAACAGGCTCTATAGTGTCCCCGCTTGCGCACAGCTTCGGTACATGTAGGGAGCCGGTATTGCTGTTCAGGACGTGCTGACAGGCGCATGCGTGAGCTGCTGTTTGCCTATTAGGCGATATGTACTTACTCGCGAGTGTACTTAAAGTGAGTGTCCTTAAACCAGGGTATGCCTGTACTAGATTTACAATGAAAATTTTTTTTTAAACTAAAATCGCCTTTTAATGTAGGCTATTTATTCAGACAATTTAGTAAGGTCGGGGACTCTCAGCGCTCCGCTGACCCCCTGGAACCCCTGGACTCTCAGGATACGCCGCAGGTACTATACTGGGAGCCGCCACATCCGGGACGCTCCTCCACCGCTCAGACCACACCATCACTTGGCGTAATGTCGACGGGGATACCGGACTCCGCCGTTGCTCCACGATTTTCCTCTGCATGATCGATAGGTGTTCACACTGGCGGGTGCATCACTACCGATTTTCGACTGCCGCTTCCATCAGATGAGAGCAGGGACACATCCGCAGGGGAGAGATACCTGAGCATCTGGCTATCATCGGCGTCTGTAGGCAGGCAGCGTTCCAGCTCCTGTGCCACCAACGGCAGTGGCCCCTCCTCACCCCGGGCAGTCACCTTACCTGGTTGCTTCTGGGTTGGTTCTGGCTCAGGAACCAGGGCACACGGGCCCCATGGAGCATGGGCGCGAAGACTGTAGGCCGCATCAGCGCCGGCTTTAGAAAAGAGGCCCCGCACTGAGTGGCGGTCAGGCTGACACCCCGCCGGGGAAGTCACATCTGGTGCAGATGCACTTTAAATTGTGATTTCCTTCCACCTCCACTATTAGGAAGCCTCCGGGCAACTGGTAATGGGAAAAACTGCATCTAGCCATCGTAAGCTCTGGCTGGGTAAGCAAAGTCAAGAGTATTGGTAATGTAGCTCCTTGCTGGCTCCGAAGAACTGAGGGTGCGGGAGCCCTCCGGCTCCTCCCCTTGTCTACCAGGCTTTCGGGATTGGTTATTACCGTGCCCCCTCCCTCTGGTGGAGTTTAGAGTAGGGGCACACTGTGCGCCAGGCCACTCACAGCTGGCGGGCGCGGCTCCAGCTTTCGCGCCGATCCCTTGCAGAACTGTGCAAAGACCAAGCATGCAATTCTTTTGCAAACTGCACACGCGGTCTCCAGTTTCGGCGGGAACCGCCATCTTGTGTAGCAAAATTTATGAGGTGCATTCCCTTGCGAGGGAACCACCATTTTGAGTGTAATAAAGTACAAGATTGCGCAGTCTCCACGATTCCCACGGGAACCAACTCTTCTTGCGCCATAACAGCACATGGTTAGCTGACTATCTGAGTGTAAATATACCCCTTGCCAGCCAAAACACCACCTCCAGGCATCCTACACCTATCAGACCTCAGTGTTACTCAGAACACAGCAATCTGCTTCAGCACAGTTTGCCCTTTAGGTTAGCATAGGCTGCAGTTCCCTGTCGGGGAAATTGGGCCCCTGTTATGGTATGCAGGGGTCCCCTAGCCTCCCTTCCTTCTGCAGTACTCATTCTGGAATTATACCTCATATGCTCCTCATATGCTGCTTTGCTTTGCTGAAAGCCTGTCCTGATGATCGCAGCAGCGCCTCCAAATGTAACGCTGTTTCCCCCACCCTCTGGGAGATTCTGCCATTACATGGGGCATGATGATGATTACATGCTGGTTCACAGGATGCTGAGTCTGCCTCTTGACAGGCTTCTGGGGTACATTACTGTTCTTTATCTCTGTTGGTACAGCGCCTCCATCTGCTGCAGGCTCCAGTAAGATGAAGGCAATCTCCTGCAGAAGAAACTACTCCACTCCCCTTAGACAGATTGCACACCAGGCAGGAGTATTGTTAACTGGAATCTTTTATTCCTTTCTGCATACACAGCAACAGTCTCTGTCTGCACAGTACAACTGATTTCCATCCTCAGGATGGTATTTGGACATCCACCCCCAGGCCAAGGGCACCCAGGGCAGTCCTTACTCTTCCCTGACTCCCTAATAGAGCCAGGGGAAAGGTATAACTCTTCAATCACCAAGGGGAGTGGACAGTAGGTGCCAATGCTTGGTACACCCCTTTGTGGTACCTTTCTCTCTCAGGGGTAGAGACACAGACTAAATATAAGTGTACAGACCCTTAAGTACAGTGGGGGAAGGTACACGGTCTAAGCCCAGGATTGGGCAGAACACAGGCGTTGTCCCACCTCCTCCCCTGCCACTCAAGGAACCTGCTTCTGTGAGGATTGGTCCCAACACTGCCTGCACTGTTACCAGGGCTTGCATGTCAGGGAGGGCTGACTGGTTGCCAAAACCAGGCATGGCTACATAGGATAAGATATGTTTTAGCGGTTTGGGTATGGTGTTAGAAAAAATGGAGAGTGAACTCCAATGTTCCAATGCTGCAATCATATAAAACGCAAAAAAGAAGAAAAATGCAATCACTGTCCAGGAGTAACTAGGAATGTCTTTAGGCAGGTGTGAGATAATAAGTATAAAGAAATAAAGTCAAGATGGCTATGAAGGTATGGGCACACCAGTCGGGGGTTAATATGCAAATGTGAACCAAAGATACAAAGCAGTGAGACCGCAGCCACATCAACTATTGATCAATAATAGTCCCAATAATGCTGACCTGACCCGACTGGTAATCCTGCCACCTATTCAGCCGTGTATTGCAATGAAGCAAAAAATCCCCTCCAACCTGTATGAGGCAGGGGAATCCCAGCTGCAGAGGAATCAAAGAACCTGGGTGCTCCTTTGCTGATCTGCCGATGGACACCGCAACTCATCTGCTGCCTGGCGTGTATGCCAAACCCTCAGCTCACCGATGTTGATTTTCCAAAATGGATCAATTTATCAAGAATGATAAAACTCTTTCTTCCAATGTGGATTCTATTGAAGAGACTATTAGTGAGAAAAAACATTCTAAATTTGAGAGAGACCGCATTGATTATATCAAAAGCCAAGTATACTGTTGGCAAAAACCACAGCCTACTAAGGAATTTATAGGTTCCAGTACACCACGGGGCAAACAAAAACAGTCAAAAAACTGGTCTAATAATAATCCCAACAAATCTATCTTAAAGAACACTAGAGGGGAGACGTCTAGTTTTGACTCAGATGTCTCAGATTACGAGGCAAGGTCCCAATCAGTGTCCTTTGATAGATTTACAGGACACTCTAGGGATGATCGTGGAGCAACGGGCTATGAATCTAGAGCTCAAACTACTATGTTTCAGTCCAAAGCTCCAAAATCATCTGGCCAACCCTCCTCGGCTTTTTTACAGCCCAGAGGCCGAGGAGAACACGAAGGTCCCAGAGAAAACAACGAAAGCAGAGGCAGATCCAAGAGGAAGAAATACGAATAAATTCCCCTGATAATGTTATCAATTTGTCAGATGTAGATCTTTCCTTGGATCAGCTTAAACTTTTGAACAAAGGTTTAGGGTTCGCCCCCACGCAGAACTTTCATTTATTCCAAACAGTAATTGATCTCCAAAAATTTACTCGCAAGCTCTCCTTAAAGAAACTATTTTCCACACGAAATCGTTTATTGGGCACAGATGTTGATGTGGTTCCCTCAGAATCTTCACAACTTGATAATAAGACCATAAATTTACTCAATTTCCAAGAACATTGTGCTATTACTGACATGGAAAATTTGTTAGAGTCACAAGGAGAGCCTTTAAATACTTTTGTTCAACCATTCTTTGGGTCTGAAGACTCTGGATATCGAAAAAAATCTTTATTTTGCCCAAATTACAACAGAGGCCCATCCATAACCACGTTTGAACATTTGGTCGAACGAGATTTAAAATTACTTTCCCAAGGCTTTTCCTATTCCAATGTTAATACTGGCAATTTGACATATACAGAGATTCAACAAATTGATTCCATTAAGAAAAATCATAACATTGTAATAAGAAATGCAGACAAAGGGGGAGCTTTGGTTGTATTATCCTCTGACCAATACAAACAAGAAGCATTAAGACAACTATATGATGCTAAATTCTATCAACCTTTAAAAGAAGACCCTACTTCAAAATATGCCTTAGAATTTACAGAATTGTTGTCCCTCGGGAGAATTCTAAATGTTATCAGTTACAAGGAATGTGAGTTTCTGAATTGTCCACATCCCGTGATTCCGGTATTCCACCATCTCCCAAAGATCCATAAATCGCTAGTCAACCCTCCTGGACGACCAATAGTGGCGAGCATTGGATCTTTGGGAGATGGGTTATCGCGGTATGTGGACAAATTCTTACAGCCCCTGGTTTTTCTACTTCCTTCCTACATTAGAGATACAGCAGATCTCATTGTCAAATTACAGGCTGTTACATGGCACAAGGAATACAGGTGGGTGACATTAGATGTTTCCTCCCTGTATTCCATTATTGATCACAACCACGGTCTTAAAGCGATACGATATTTTCTCGATTTATCCACATTATCAATTTCACATTGCACTTTTTTACAAGAATCAATATTCTTTTTACTCACGCACAATTATTTTCTTTTTGATTCACATTTTTATTTACAAAAATTAGGCACTGCAATGGGCACGAGTTTTGCACCTTCATATGCTAATTTGTTTATGGGTTTTTGGGAGGCACAATTTATTTATCACTCTAACAATCTCTTTCGTCAAAATATCATCTTTTATAAGAGATATATTGACGATCTTATATTAATTTGGGATGGTGATGAGCACTCTTTATTTTCATTTATTCACTATTTAAATACTAATGACTATAATATCAAATTCACATATGAGCACAATATTAATCACATTCATTATTTAGATCTAACCTTGTATATTGACAATGAGATGTTTATTCAAACCGACATTTATCGCAAAAAGAACTCCAGGAATATGCTTCTCAATGCGCGGAGTTGTCATCCCCGCTCATTGATAAGGAATATTCCTGGTTCTCAATTTATGAGACTAAAAAGACTCTGTTCTACCAATGACATTTTCCTGTCAAGATCAAAAGAAATGTTTGACAGATTCATAGCCAGGGGCTATTCCACACAAGACGTAGAGTCAGCATTCAATAAAGCTGACTCTATGGATAGAGATACTTTGATTCAAAGAACAGGTTTGAAAGCAACTAATTCTAACAATATATCTTCTAAAAATACACAGACTCCATTCTTTGTAACTACCTATAGTGCTCAATCTCAACTTATTTCCAAGATAATATCTAAACATTGGCATACTCTTCTCCTTGATGAGGATATTGGCCCTCTATTATCTAGTGGCCCTAGATTTACCTTCCGTAAGGCAAAAACCCTAGCCTCTCATCTTTCTCCTAGTCTGTTTGACTCCAAATTAAAAACTGCTAATATTAGCACCATACCTAAAGGTTTCCATAAATGCGCAAATTGCTCAATGTGTCAATACGCATTACCTTCTAAATTTATAACCTATTCAAATGGGTCAAGGAAGTTTTATATTAAGACTTTTTTGAATTGCAATACATCCTTCGTTGTATATGTTCTTCTATGCGCATGCGGCCATAGATATGTGGGACGCACAATTAGATCCTTGAGGTTACGCATAGCTGAACATACCCGTCTGATCAAGAGGAAAGACTTGGTCCATCCTGTCTCCAGACATTTCACCCAATGCCCTAGAGGAGGTATTGGCAATTTCTCCTTTACAGCCATTGAACATATACCCCGTCACCCTAGGGGCGGTAACAGGGAGAATACATTAAATCAGAAAGAAATGTATTGGATTTATACTCTTAATACTCTCTATCCCTCCGGAATGAACTCCGATTGGGAATTGAAACATTTTTTATAGAGGTATGAATAATACTATAAAACACTGTATTATGTCTATATCAATTTACTACGGACATTGGTATAATACCTTCTGTTACTTATTGCTATTTCAGGAAATAATAACAGAACAACTTGAATAAGTTATGAAATGTATTTTATTAAGAATAATACCTATTTGTATTACTGTATTATCTGTACTTACCTGTACAATTGCATTAATACCTAATGGTACCAATTATGCATAGTTGATTTTTATCTCCCATGATTATTTTCTTATTCTTCTTTTCTTCCATGATAGTCTTTTCCTTTTTTCCTTATTTAGAATTTCCAACATTTGGGTATTTGACATTATAATATGTTCGTTGTTTTTAATCTTTATATATAATCTTTATTTTTCTTTTTCTTTCCTTCCCCCCTTTTTTGGTTAGTAGATTATATAGTTCATCATATGTTATGAAGTTTCTCGCTGTACCACAGACATGCCAGTGTTAATATGTTTTTCATTTCATGTGTCTATTACTATCTGCTGTGTCCAATTTGGTTTTGACCAATCAGATGTGGCTCACATGTATATAAGTTGTGTCTGTGTACTGAACCATATTCTCTTTGATAAAGTCCCATGCTAGGGATGAAACGCGTTAGAGTGGTTCTACTATGATGTCCTACCTTTTTTTCTTAATAAAGTAATTTTATTTTACTAGCTTGTAGTGTTACTAGGAGTAGTGACCATCCGCCTTTCCTACCTGGGTATGGTGTTAGTTTTAAGAGTGGTTAGGGTAGGGGGTTTACTTTAGGGGTTTTAGTGGTTAGGGGACGGGGATGGGGTTAGTGTAAGGGGGTTTAGGGTAATGGCTTAGGGTGGCGGATTTTATGGTAAGGTGGGGTGAGTCACAGTACCTGCAGTCATTTGGTCGCGGTGAAATGGCTGTGACAAAATACTCAGTGCAGAGTATGGTCATGCTGCACATGTGATCCCATTAAGATTTGGGGTTGAGGATATTAGAGTGGTGTTTGGTCCAGCTGCACAGCTGGCCCCAATAGGGTTGGTTGGGGAGTGGTGAATGTTAGGGGCATGCCAGATAGGCTTCTTTGAAAAAGTGAGTTTTTTGGGAGTTTTTAAATGTCTGACTGTTTGGGGAGTGTCTGAAGATGCGCCAAAAAGAGCAGAGACTGGAGATAGGAACAGGCGTGTATAAGTTTTATTTACTTTGTCACAGATTTATGTAAATATTTAAGCCTGAAGAAGGGCGATTCCCAAAATGTTGAGCGTTTGCAACCTGCAAATAAACAGTTTATTATGCTAAACTTTCTTGAGTAAGACTTTATTAGAATAGTGTGGCAAACAAAGATATCCAGCTCTAAGGTGCAGCATGAAAGAAGTCTTGTAGTTGGAGAGAGAGGCTTTAATATGGCAGGAGGAAAGGCGGAAGTCATGGGCAGAGCATAGGGGTAATTTAGGGATATATTTGGGGATAAGGGCTGAGATGTAAGTAGGGGCAGCATGCTTGAGAGATTTGTAAGTCAGAACTAGGGTTTTAAATTTGATTTTAATAATAACTTTATTTATATAGCACTTTTCTCCCAATGGGACTCAAAGTACTTCACAGTCAGTGGCGTAACCACCGTGCTGCTAAACCACGCAATGTGGGAGGACCCGGGAGTGCAGGGGTCCTGCCGGCCAACACTGGTCAAGCTCGAATTCCATGCCGGCTGCTGCTTTCTATATCTCCTTGCTGCGGGGGTGGGGCCTTCACTACACATAGGCAACTTCTCCTCCCCCTGTCTGTTTCTCTGCCTGCATGGCTGAGCACACAGACTGGGTCTGAGCAGCCTTATCTGTCCCCCCAAGGTTAAAAAAAAGTGTGTGTATTGTGTGTGTAGGGGGGATTGTTGTGTGTGTGTAGGGGAGATTGTGTGTGTAGGGGTAG
Organism: Ascaphus truei; assembly: GCF_040206685.1. Taxonomy (NCBI): domain Eukaryota; kingdom Metazoa; phylum Chordata; class Amphibia; order Anura; family Ascaphidae; genus Ascaphus; species Ascaphus truei. The sequence goes on from NC_134483.1 coordinate 347,335,662, forward strand.
AATAGTGTTTGTGTGTGTGTAGGGGGGAGAATTATCTGCGTGTATGTATGTGTGTGTGGGGGGGGAATTGTGTGCGTAGGACGGGGGGATGTTGGTGTAAGTAGGGGGGAATGGAGAATGTGTATGGGGGGGATTGAGTAAGGAGTAGGCTGTGTGAGGGAGAGTAGAGGGGGGAAGAGTGAGTGAGAGAGAGATGAAGAGTAAGAAATGGGGTGAGACATGGGGAGCGAGATGGGGACCGTAATTGTGGGGGGAGTATGAGGATGAGAGGAGGGAAGTTTGAGGATGAGAGGGGATAAGAGCAAGGTTTGTGAGAGGGGGTGGGTGCTCACAAGGCCGCTCACCTGAGGACCCCGGTGGACAGGCCCGTTGGTCGATGATTCAGGGGAAGAGAGCAATATTTCGGGGTTAAGAGCCCTTCTTCAGGCCCGTTCCCAAAGGGCAAAAAAGATGTCCAATGGTACTTCCCTTAAACCCTGTAAAAACTCCCTTTTTTAATAATGAAAAAAAAGAAAATAAAGTCAATTAAAAGGGGAAGGTGAAAAAATCAGTCCAGCCCCTCAAAGAAAATATTAAGGGATATGTTGCTCAACAAAGCTCAACTTGAGTCTAGCTTGCTAAGAGGATAAGCTCCACAAACTCTCTGGCTGAACTCCACAAACTATTAGCTAATGCACATTCGGATACATGAGAATGAGGTATACACGAAGGAAAATGCTAATAATAACACAGATAAAGTTAGAGTTGTTCTCTACCGACCAGTATCAGTCCTAAGTACAGCTACAATATTTGGCCATGGTCCGTTTGGCGGCGTTCCTCCTGCTCACTCTCTCCGTAGGGGGGTAATGAGGTGCTGATGAGTGGTACACACATCCTTCACTTGATGGGCCTCCAAGAAGTCAATACTAACTTTTTAGATGAGCTGCACAGCTGTCTCCATCTTTGTGTGCCATTCCCAGCAGCTCTGAAGGTGAGGACATGACATTTAACACTGTCTACACCCCTTGATGATGTATATGATCGAATATGGTCTTATAGTTTCCCTCTCAGGATGTAGGGATCTATATTCGGGAATCTACTTCATCTAGGCGGTTGAGACAGACCGGAGACATCTCTTTACCTTCAGAGCTGCTGGGGATGGCACACGGACACAGCTGCACAGCTCATCTAAAAAGTTAGTATTGGTTTCTTGATGGCTCAACAGGATTAACTCTGCAGGATCCCAGTCAGAAGCTGGGACCACGCAGAGTTAATCTTCCTGAGCCGTTTATTGCAGACAGATCGTGAATTCCACTAGGAAAAGTAAAGGGAGAATGGGATGGTGAGGGGGTAACCAGGATCACAATAAAGGTTTAAGCCCGTTTGGTTACCTCTGATCCATATTTTGGGGTTCCAGATTGTCAGCTTTGAGCCCAGCGTTTGTACAGTTCATGCATAACCTATAGTGTGTGGTAATAATGTATTTTATGTGTTTTTACCTTTCCAGGAGTGCCATCAAGCAGAGATAGCTGTGTATGAGTTTCAAAGGGGGTTTTGTGGAGAAAGTGTTGTCAGAATGTGCCTAGGTAGCTAGGGTACAGAGTTGCTGGATACCCCAAAAATGTACCTGGGAATCATGAGTGATTCTTGGATACACTTAGGCACATTGTCCTGGCAATACCTCCCCTTGAAAACGCTTTCGCGACTCACCACTAGGGGTTCCCTGCTTCAGCACAGACCAGAAAGTTAAAAGGGACATAGGGATGTGATGTGTCCCTGAAACAGTCAAGGGGTCCCTAGGTTAATGGGGATACCCAGTAAATGCCCAGGTCACCCAGAACCGGTATAGGGGTTCCGAGGTGCTCCAATTATACATACTGTAGTGCCGACGAGTATTCTAAAATAAATCTCGGGCAATCACCAACAAGACCCAGGTACATGCTGGGTACATGCTGGGTACATGCTGCAACATTTCCGTGACATTTCTGCAGACAGACTAATGGCCCATCGGATTATCAGTGGGGGTCCCTGGCAGTCCCATTCAAACTGAATGGGACTGCAAGGGACCCCTGCTGTGCTAATCCAATGGGCCATTAGTCTCTGCAGAAATGTCACTGAAATGTTGAAGCATGTACCCAGCATGTACCCAGCATGTACCTGGATCTTGTTGGTGATAGTCCCAGATTTTCCAAGGCAAGTTTAAGGCAAGTTTTAGAATACTCGTCGGCGCACCTGTATAAGGTTGCGAGGGGATCTTAGAATCCATACTAAGTCTATGCTATAGTGTGTGGGGAATATGGATAGTGAAAAATAAAGTGCTGCTTTTAATTCTATTTCCCATACCAGAAAGACTTAGGGTTTTTAAAGTGTATATTTTATTAACAAAGTGTGTTAAGTACATGTATGCTTGGTGCACAGTAAATGAGCTGGGAGTTTCAGAACCAATGTTCTGACAGCCCAATGGGGCTATCAACTTGGTGCCAATAGGTCTGACAGGACATCAGAGTTTAAAGCCACAGAGGATGTCTGAGGTGTCAAGACCATTTGGGCAGGAGGGAAGAGCTCAATTACCCACGTCCTGAGATGAATTTCCATTTGCCCCACCAGACTTGGAGGAACCCAACCCAGCGTGTGACTTCTGAATAGCAAGTGGCTGAGGTGGCAACCTTGCACATGCCTTGGCAGATTCTGCATCCCCACTTGCCTGGCTTCACAAGACCAGCATCACTCTGATTGGCTGGTTAGGAAACTCCCACGCCTGTATTGGCTGCAGGGTTTTGTGAATGAAACTCAGAAGTATTATAAACCCCTGAGCCAATCAGATTTGTAGATTCTAAGCACCCAGTCCAGCAAGTAAATTCAAGTGCTCTGGAGAGAGCGGAGTGGTGTTGTCTGGAATTGCAGGCTGATTTCAGTTCCAGGACATGTCAGGCTAGGTCCCTGTCAGGGTAAGCTTTGGATTTAGAAGCCCCTGCACCTAGGGATGTATAGTTTTCACCCCCAGTAAGTGTGTCTTTTCTTATGTCGTTTGTATAACATTGTGTGTCTGCCTTTTTCTGTGAATAAATTTACAAGTTATTTCATTTACCTGTTTTGCTCAATGTATGATCCTGGTAAAAAGGTGTAAATGCCAGGGGGCCAGTGTTGTGGGTTACCCTGAAACATGTACTCAGGAATCCCCCCATATTCCTGAGGACATGAGGAACACAGACCACCTGATAAAATCCTCCCTAGAAAGCAGTTTGAAGCTCACCGCCAAATCTCCCTGCTTCAGCACAGACCAGAACAGTAAGACTGGGCAGGGAATTGAATTACATTCAAAGGTATATGCATATGGCAAGGTTTCTCTGTATAAGTGGAAAAGAAAATGGTTTTAAAAGTACCCAAGGTTTATATTTTTATTAAAGTAAGCGTCAGAGGAAGTCATTCAGTATGGATAAAAATCAATTTGCATGGGAAACAGGGGTTACTCTGCCCTCTGAGCTTCAAAGGCCATCCAGGATATGGAGGTGTTAAACCTTTTGTTAGGAGGGGGAAAGGAAGAACCACTCTGGCAAGTTGTCCCCCTTCCCAGACTTTAAGGCACTGAGCCGGCAGGGGGGCTGGCATGACAAGTGGGGAAAATATGTTGTTTGTCGCACATGCCCAGTTGCTAGGCTGAAGCTTCCAGTGTCAGGATACACAGGACTGGCAAGCAGGTGAGTGGCTCAGCCTGGTTGCTAGGGAGATCGCTCAGGCATTTTGATTGGGCTGCAGGTTTTCTGGGAAAACCCCCCAGAGGTATTATAAATCCTGATACAGCTCAGTTTAGGGAGAGTCATCAAGCTGTAACAAGTTTTCATCATGCTGTAAGGTTGTCATACCATCTAAGGATTTATGCAAGAGATATCTAAGCTTCAAGATTTTAAAGTTTCATCGTGAAAGAAGCAGTTCCAGCAGAGTAAACAGCAGTGGCAATTTGCGCTGCTGACCGAGGACTGTTTCAGGCTCTATTTGCGAGCAACTCCCACTCCTGGGAAATTGCTCCTAGAGACTTTGTTTTGGCAACATTTCATTTTGGGAACATTTTATTTAATTTGACCCAGTTCCAGTAAGTGTATTTTTCGTTGTAATTGTAAATCAAGCTGTGTATGTTAATTCTGTAAGTAAATCACAATTTATTTTATCTCTTGCTTTGCTCAATCAAAGGATCTGGGTATTTTGGTGTTAAAAGCGCTGGTCTCCCGTGACAATGACAGTAAAGAATGTGAAATTAGGAAGGAGTGTTTAGAGGAGAAAGTTTAGGAGCTAGTGATAGAGGTAAAGGCAAAACTGCAAGTGAGAGACATGTCTGTAAATATCCTGCAGTAAGGTAGTAGGCTTTTGACCTTTCCACATGATGTGTAAGAATAAGTCCCCTATAATCAAACATCATCCATAAGGATTTCAAAGGTATCTGTAGGATCAGGTTCCTGCCCAAAATATAAAAACTAGACTCTTAGAAATTATGCTAACTGAAATTTTATTACTAAACAATGTTAACTTTCGTAGGAGCACCAGTTCTAGCCTTAGGGCAAGGTGAGAAAGGCTATTGCCTTGGCTCACACCTTCGGGGGACCCCCTATGTTAGCTTAAAACACGTTGTTTCAGGTCCTTTTTGGACTCTATGCAGATTTTTGTTATATATTATTGACCCCCGGTGCACTGTGGGCATCTTTCTTATCACTCTTTTAGGCATTTAATACAAGATACAGCCGGGAACTCTCGGGGACGGGTGAGCCATGATCTTACCACTTCCAGCACACTCTGACAAGCGTGATTGGATGTCACAAATAAATTGTTACAATGTAGCGGGGCACTCTCGTGAAGTCCAAAAAATAAAGAATGAAAAAATGGTGTACCCAGAAAGTGAAAAAATATTAAAGGCTGGTTGTTAACAAGGAAAAAAGTCCTCCCACGCATTTCACGTAAGTGTTGCGCTTTCTCAAGAAGTAATGAATGGGCCGGAAATAGGCACCTTTATACGTGCTAAATTATTAAGAAAATCACATCAGTCGCAGCTGATAGTGGCAGGGCAATGTGCAAACATTTAATTGAGAATGTAAAAATAACACAAATTGAGACCATATAAAAACATAAAAAGAAAGACAATGAATTCTGATTGCCATAATAAATATATAATCCATAAATACAATCCATACATTATCAAACTATGGATATAATTAATATGGATGGCAAGCCGAAAGTCAATCGAAATTGATTGCATCAGTGTGCAATAAAATGTTTATACTTAATACTATATATAAACAGTTATTCAGTCATATTATTGAGATCAGAGCATAGAGAGCATAGAGAGTCTGTGGTAAAATTTATATTAGAACAAAGCAAGTACAGATTCATGACATAGAATATATCCAAGCTCATATTCATGATTGGATGTCAGCCTGTGCCACTTCCGGTTTACAGCCACCTGAGAACTGACACTCGATCTTTCGCAGTTTTCTCTCCTTCTCTCACTGTCAGGGACGGCGGGACTCAATGCGTTTCACTGCATTCCAGCTATAGGAAGCCAGGAGAGGAATTTTATTTATTTTAGACTCTGAGACAGATTTAGAAGAGAGTAAAGTAATTCTAGCAACAACGTTAAGGATAGATTCTAGGGTAGACTTTTCCTGCAAAGCCTGCCCCTATGCATTCAGAGTTTGCCCCTAAAAGGGGGCATATTATTAGAATCCTCAACATGGATGTCTTCTAACTTTGCTGCCTCTGCCAACATGGCCGCTAAGGCAGGAAGTCAGCCTCTCCCTGAGCTGGATTGCTCACCCCTGCCTTCTACCTTTAAAAGGCTTCCATTCCCCATTCTCCTTGCCTGTGCAAGGTACTCCCTTCCTTGTCTCCTGCTGGAAGCCTTTTTCCAGTTTTGCCTACCTCAGACACTTGCCTGCCGCCGGATTACTTTACATCTCTCTCCAGCCCTGATTCTGGAACCATTCTTGACTCTCCTGCCCTGACTTCGGAACTGGATGCCACTATTCTACTGATTCAGGATTTAGATCCCAGGTATGGGTCAGTCTCTACTTTAAACCTCTGCATGTCTGTCTCCTTGACAGTACAAAACAACATACACAGTCATAACAAGCAGAGAGTGAGAGGAAAAGAAGCAATGCGCAGAGAGAAACTTGTTAGAAAGGTAGCGTGAATTCCAAAGGTAGCAGGAGAAGGGGAAAGAGGAGGTAGGTTTACATGTGATGGGTATGAGGTTAAAGTGGTTTACACCACAAGAAAGTGAAGTGCATGTGAGAGGTGAGGACAAGTGCATGTACAAATAAGGCAGGGACCAGGATTGGGAGAGATGTCCCCAGAAGCAAGGAGGAGAAGTATGGAAAGAAAGAGGATGTGTGAGGAGCATGTGTAGGGGTGTGTTTTAGTGCTAGGGGTATTGTTGTGTAGTGTTAAAGGGCATAGATAAGAAATCAGTCCATGTGAACTCAGAATTGGAGAAGGAAGGAGAGATGAGGAAATATGAATGGTGTTTAAGACATAGGGCCTATTCACAAAGCAGTGATAAGTGGTTTAGTGGGCGATAAATGCCTTTATAGTGTGATGAATTAAAAAAGTGTGAAACCCTAACTCAAGCGCTAAACCTAGATATGTGTGAAATACACGTGAAAAACAAATACCAAATGTGATTAACAAGAGGTCAAAGCTGCCATAGGTTTCCCACAAAGCAAATATCTCAATTTGCATAAAGGACTGTGAAAAATGAAAGGAGGATACCTGGCGCTTAAAGAGTCACTGTGTCCTTATGAAACAGTCTGATCTTTAAAGAGTGTCTCAAAGTCCAAAACTTGAAGTGGATGGCTGTAGTTTTTCTTCACTGCTGCTGTTCTTCAATACACCTGAAATTGATAAAAGGGTACACCATTGCGCAGTACTACTGATGTTTGATGTTAACCCCTTATTGCCAACTTCCCCAGTGTGGACTGAATACACTTACAGGAGTGTTTCTTTCAGGATACAGTGGAGACAATCTGTGCTTTATTCCCTTTCCGTTCTTTATACACCACGAATCCCCTGGGTGCTTCCTTTGTCTCTTGGGATTTCGTGATTCCCAGAATCACCCGAACTCCACGAGCCCCCAGACAAGGATTTGAACAATAGCAAAGAAGGGGGTCACAAATTTATTAAAAAAACGGCTTCAACAAGCCTAAAAATGGCTGATTAGCCTGCACTAAAAACAAGTGGATGGTTACTCACATGTACTCACATGAATACATGCGTATCAAAACTTCATAAGGATGCCGTCCGCAGCTTGTGCCTCCTGTGTTTGCTCCGGATGAGAAGGGCTCTCTCACAGCATAACTTCTCCGGTTAGGTGTAATAGAGTCTCTCCCTCCACTGGGCTGCGTTCCGGATTGCAACCGAGGGTTCTGGCAGACTCCTCACCTCTCAAACCACAGATGCTGCACTGTACTGCTCTCACGGGATCCTAACTCCTCCCACCCTAACGCGTTTCGTGACGTAGGCACGCCACTTTCTCAAAAGATTCCTTTGAGAAAGTGGCGTGCCTACGTCACGAAACGCGTTAGGGTGGGAGGAGTTAGGATCCCGTGAGAGCAGTACAGTGCAGCATCTGTGGTTTGAGAGGTGAGGAGTCTGCCAGAACCCTTGGTTGCAATCCGGAACGCAGCCCAGTGGAGGGAGAGACTCTATTACACCTAACCGGAGAAGTTATGCTGTGAGAGAGCCCTTCTCATCCGGAGCAAACACAGGAGGCACAAGCTGCGGACGGCATCCTTATGAAGTTTTGATACGCATGTATTCATGTGAGTACATGTGAGTAACCATCCACTTGTTTTTAGTGCAGGCTAATCAGCCATTTTTAGGCTTGTTGAAGCCGTTTTTTTAATAAATTTGTGACCCCCTTCTTTGCTATTGTTCAAATCCTTGTCTGGGGGCTCGTGGAGTTCGGGTGATTCTGGGAATCACGAAATCCCAAGAGACAAAGGAAGCACCCAGGGGATTCGTGGTGTATAAAGAACGGAAAGGGAATAAAGCACAGATTGTCTCCACTGTATCCTGAAAGAAACACTCCTGTAAGTGTATTCAGTCCACACTGGGGAAGTTGGCAATAAGGGGTTAACATCAAACATCAGTAGTACTGCGCAATGGTGTACCCTTTTATCAATTTCAGGTGTATTGAAGAACAGCAGCAGTGAAGAAAAACTACAGCCATCCACTTCAAGTTTTGGACTTTGAGACACTCTTTAAAGATCAGACTGTTTCATAAGGACACAGTGACTCTTTAAGCGCCAGGTATCCTCCTTTATAGTGTGATACTGCCTGATCTACTATTCACAAAGCAGTGATAACAGTGCAGTATCACGCTATAATGGCTTTTTTATGTCCCTAAACAGTCAGAGACAAAAAAGTCGTCCGGTAGGACAAACAATGGCAAAACCTCCATTTTTTGCCAGTAACAGCTATTCACAAAGCTGTAATAAGTTTATCTGCCTCTAAAAGCTCACCATATTTTTTCACCAGCTAAAGGGTGGCGCAAACAATATTGAGACATGCATAAAATCATGTATTTTTTTAAGCACTGGTATCAATCCTGAGGCCAGCGGAAGTTTCTGGGTGGTGTCTGGGGGCCTCCAGGTGGTCCTCACGGTTGTTCTGGGGCCCCACGGGAGTCCAGGGATCCTCAGGGGGCCCCATGGGTGTCTGGGGGCCTCCAGGTAGGCCCTGCGGTGTCCAGGGGCCCCCTGGGGTCCTCAGGTGGTTCCCTGTGGGTGTCTGGGGACCTCCAGGTGGTCTCCGCACGTGTCCGGGGACCCCACGTTTGTCTGGGGGTCTTTGGGTGGTCAACGTAGGTGTCTGTGGGTGTCCGATGACCTGCGGTACCAAATCCTGTGCCCAAAAAAATGTGCAATACAATACACCCCTCTCCCTTCCCCCCACCCAATGCATACAGTACAGTAATGGACAAATTACTATTATCCAGATTTGGATAATAGTGCATTTGCCCATTTAAAATAAAACATAAATCAGCAGCATAAAGTAAATAAAACTGGCACTTACCCCTACCATGATGAAGGCCATCCTCATCATCATCCTTGTCCTCTGTGGGCATCAACAATACAATAAAAAATACAATCTAGTGGCCCGACACCCCTTAATCACCTTAGCGATTAGTATCCGCTATAGTAATTAAGATGTTAACCCACCCTCACCTCCAGTGGCCTCAAGAAGCTCTCGAACAAAGCCAGGATCCTCAACAGCCACGGTCTTCAGGTAAAGTCCAAAAGTCATTTTCTTTCTTTCTTTCTTACTTTCTATTCATCTGTTAATTGTAATCCAATTGGGGGTCTTCTTTCTTCTTCTTTATCTTCATCCATCTTCATCTTCATCTGTACAGCCATCACACATCCGCAGGGGAGTGGGGGGAGGTGTTGCCTCTTCAGCTTCTTGCCCTCAAATGAGACTGCACAGGCTTTTATATGGCCTGTGGCAACACATTTGACTGAGAAATGGTTCCCACACTATCTGATTTGCTGGGATATCCATGTGACTATTTTGTATGGTAGTTAAGTCATGTAAAGTGAGTGAAGCCAGCCAACCAGAAAGGCTGTGCTTCTTTTCCCTTTAAGGTGACATCATCAAAACCAAGATGGCTTCCGTACACATGTTACTTCAACCTATCAGATTGTGAGATGTATATCCCCAATGAAACAATTATTTTATCACTGCTTAGTGAATAGGCCCCATAAAGAGGCTCGTAGAAAGAAAAATGTAGTTTGGAAAGAAGTGAGGTTAGAGCAAATATAAATAGCAGAAGAGGCATGACAGTGGTAGTGGTGCAAATCCAGTCTTAAGAATTGGTTGAGGGCTGGGCACTGAAAATGAAGTTAGTGTAACAGTGTTTCCCTCAGGGCCCTTCTGATCCTGACCCCTATGTGAGAAACTGCCCCAGTTACATGTTAGTGTATTGTGGTGCACCTGCTGGCTCACAGGACTCCTGAGTCTCCCGCTCGTTGGTAATGGGAATTTCACCATGACAGGTGTCTGAGGTAGTGTGCTGAGTCCTACTCACATTTGGTACAGCGCCTCCATCCCATCCAGATCCCTACGATAGCAGGGAGGAGTTTCTGAAAGGGAACTCCCGGGTGCACCTTCTCCCTGAGTAACTCCACTCACAGGCAAGAAGGGTCTTTTTATGGGCATAAATGGGCTCTCATGGGCATCTTTATTAGCATGTTGTGTGGCAGACTGCCCATCACAGCGGCCGACACTTAGCCGCATCTCTTGTAGCTGCACTCCATTCAGAAGGTTCCTCCTGACTCTTTAATTAAGTTGTCTTTCCACCTCTCCCCTAAGGGGACCACCAGCTGTGCCAGAGCCCTGGACACAGTGTGTAATCAGATTGTCCCTTTGCCACTCTGACAGACAGACTTGAACTGCTGCAGACACTCAGGATGAACTGACACCTTGAACTGAACCACTGGAACACACTAACTTTAGGAAGTGAGGTGTAATATATAGGTTCCAGAAAGACCCACCTCTGTGTCACTAACAGTGGACACAGAGCATGCTGTCACTTCCTTTGCTACTATCTTACACATCACAGGGGTTGAGGGCAAACCTCCATGATGACTACTGGCAACCCTGCCCCTTTAGCAGGAGTTACTGCTCAGTATGAGAGAGATCTGTACACCAATTTTACACTTGGCTACAATCTCCCCCTAGTGGAATCCAACGACCACGCTTGGACCTAAATTTGTGGAACCTTCCTTCAGGTGGCACTGCAACACATAAACAATATACATTAGGATACATTATTACATAACACATCTTCTAATCATATAGACCAGATGGGCCACAGCAGTACTCTTGAACTACTCCATAGGAGAATTTAAACTTAGTTATAATGCCTAGGGTCAGGTTTCTTCACCTCCCTCCCATTAGCATCCTGCACTGAAATACTATAACATCTGGGCTGCCCACTCTCTGGCCTGTACTCCATTTTGTGCATGTATATGTTGCGCCCAACACTCCATACCCTCATGAGGTAACAGATCCTTTCCTCTGACCTATGCCCAACATGGTCAGACTTAGACTTGATGTAGTCCTCTATAGTCTCCCTCAACCATGCATCCCTATTGTCCTCTATCTCCTACATGAGAGGTTCAGGACATATGGATATTCTAGGTCATGGGACTGTTTTTAGCGTGCAACTATGGCCCTCTGAGCCCTGCTGATACAAATTAACTTTTTATTGCCTGCCTTGCCTGGCAGTACCCATGACAATGGCTCTTCAGGAGCAATTACATCATATAAAATAGAGGACCCCCGTGGAGTAACTAGGCCCCTTTGAATTTCATACCACCGCCTCCGTAACTCTTCCAGGCATTCCTCCTCGGAGTACTCACCCACATCCCACCAGTGGTCAACTATATCTCCTCGTATCAGTAAAAATCTAGTACGATCCAACCAGGCCTCATACCCCTAAAACATAGGAACCCACCATCTGGTTTCCTGCTCTACAGCCTGCTCTCTCACTGATACCGCTATGTCACTTTCCCCCGGTTCTCCCCCAGAAGAAACTCCTGATGTCCCTGTGGACCTAGAACCTGACCCAATACGTTTAGGCCTACCCCTCACATTTGCATTACAATCAGTAGAACTTCGTCTGGACGACATCTCACATGAAATCATTTCCCTCCCCGATCCTTCATCGGAGGTAAAACATTCCCCCCAGTCCAGAGCTGATCCAGTTCGTTCCTCAGATGTGTCCCGGGACTCCCCAGACCACCCTTGGCTAGATAGGGACCCGGATGACGAGGTGACAGGGGCAGGGGTTTGGGCAATGGCCGGGGGCAGTGCAAAGAGGGAAGTGGGCTGGCGATGCGGTACTACAATCCACAGTTTGGCAATACCTCGGCCGGTGCCAGCGTTGAGCAGGTCAGGCTCACCCTTCTCCTGGTTCCCCGGATTCCTCATGGCCTGCCGACTCTTGCCCAGCTCGGTTCCGGACAACCTGGTGCAGCACGGCGGTCGCGATGATGCTGGTTGCTTCCAGCCAGCTCCGCTGTGTCTGCCGGAAGTGACGTCATCGATCTCGCGGGACAAGGCGCCATCTTGGGTGGGGTCCCCCACCGGAACTTCCTCCTCCAGTTCGACATCCGGTGCCGGATGCGATGGTTCGTTCCGCTGCTCCGCTGGGGCCTGGACTAGGCCTTCCTTCTCCGCCGGCTTCATCGGAGCCTGAGGGAGGGAAGAGGGTATCTCACCGCTCCGCTGGCTTGCGAGGAGGTCCTCTTCTCCTATCACGATGGAAGTCGCCACGGCCGTGGGACTCATCCGCTCCGGTCGCATCAGCGCAGGTAATCGAGAACTCTCGGGACTCGGCTCCTCCATATCACAGGTACTGTTAGTGCTGGCTCTTTTTCAGAACCGCTGTACTGGCCCGCCGGTAGGTGCATCACCACCGATGTCAGGCTTGCTTGCTCTTCGTCTGACGAGGCAGACTCAGATGCCGGCAAGGGTACTTCTGCAGGAGACCGACAGTGAGGTTCCGGGTTCTCGCTGCGGTTGCAGGCCCCAGTTTCACTCTTTCCCGGTGCTATCATCAGTAGGGATCCCCATTCTCCGGGATCGGCCTTCTCTGTTTTCACTTTGGGCGAGGCTCCAGCCATCAGCTTGGCTGTCTCTCCTCCCGCCTCCGCGGCGTGCCCAGGCACAAATGACTCCACAGCCCACAGATAGTGTATGCCACACTGGGGGCATCTTGCAGTGGTGCTGGCTTCTCCGCCGGGTAACCTGCATTGCATGCACAGGCACCGCAAAGTCTCTTTGTCACCCGCCTTCACTACCAGGAAGCCTCCTGGCAATAGATAGGGGTGTACAGCAATGTCCATTGCACTCTTGGTCGCACTTGTTAAGGGAGACATATCACAGGTACTGTTAGTGCTGGCTCTTTTTCAGAACCGCTGTACTGGCCCGCCGGTAGGTGCATCACCACCGATGTCAGGCTTGCTTGCTCTTCGTCCGACGAGGCAGACTCAGATGCCGGCAAGGGTACTTCTGCAGGAGACCGACAGTGAGGTTCCGGGTTCTCGCTGCGGTTGCAGGCCCCAGTTTCACTCTTTCCCGGTGCTATCATCAGTAGGGATCCCCATTCTCCGGGATCGGCCTTCTCTGTTTTCACTTTGGGCGAGGCTCCAGCCATCAGCTTGGCTGTCTCTCCTCCCGCCTCCGCGGCGTGCCCAGGCACAAATGACTCCACAGCCCACAGATAGTGTATGCCACACTGGGGGCATCTTGCAGTGGTGCTGGCTTCTCCGCCGGGTAACCTGCATTGCATGCACAGGCACCGCAAAGTCTCTTTGTCACCTGCCTTCACTACCAGGAAGCCTCCTGGCAATAGATAGGGGTGTACAGCAATGTCCATTGCACTCTTGGTCGCACTGGTTAAGGGAGACACTCGGCACAGCAGTCTCTCCTGTTCACCAGCTCCTCGCAACAGAGGGGCAGGAAGCGCATCTATAGCTCCTCCCTCAGTCAGCTCCATTCTCAATTGGCAGATACAAGGACCCCTCCCCCTGGTAGATATTAGAGGAGGTTCCCACAGATTCAATTGGTGACCCAGAATTGGCTCTGAGCCTGTCACAGTCCAGGAGGGCATGGCCACAGATTTTGCGCCACTTCCCCCATCAGGGTGGGGTTCTTTCTTCCGCGCCTCTCCCGGCCAACTTCTTGCAACTTCATGGTTTGCAAAATTTTCAGCACACGGCCCACACATTCTACCAGGCAAGCGGGAATCGCCATTTTGGATTACCCGGCCATTCAAATTAACAGCAGGGGTTACTTGGTTAGTGATCACCGTCTGGCAATCAGACACTCCATCGTTGTCACACATAATAGCAATGTCCTCAACACTTTCCTCCAGGGTGGCACCCCGGACTCCTAGGCAGGACAGAAACGGCGCAGCCACTGCTTTAGCGTGACTCCCTAGCAGACTAGCAAAAGTCTCTTCTGTATGTGGTACTTCCGTGATACACAGTCCATGTGTGCTCTCTCCATCAGGCTCGAGCCGCCGTCTTGGACTCTCCGCGCCGCGCGGAACATCATTACTTTCGGTCGCCATTTTTACACTTTGATTGCGATCGCACATGGTGCTCCTCTCTGCTGGGTAGCCGCCATTTCGATGCAAAAAAGAATGCCAGTGCACCTCTCCTCTACATGTATCTCATGTGCGTCTTACTCATGTATGCACTACCTCAGGCTAGGCTCACTCTTTCTCTGCATGCTGTATCTGCTTTCCTCCAGTATGTGCTCTGTGGTAAGTTATCTGGTTACTGGCTAGAGTACTCTGGCTTCTCCCATGCAGTACTTGGGCATCAACCTACTGTTGGCTACACCTAGCTCAGACACTCTCAGGAATTCCTGACCCATGTTAACCAGGCTATCCCCTCAGGCATCCTACGACTAGCTGCCTCAAGGTGACTAGAACAACTATAGCCCTGTCTCCAGACCCACTTTACTCCATTCAAGGTCCTAGGGTGTACTTTGCGAGCGGGCCGTCACACTCCTGACTACCCCTAAGCTCCCGTCCCTTCCACAGCACTTCCTGGCAGCATACATTCTCCTGTTTCCCAGTGTGCCTAGCAAAAGCCTGTCCTGATGATAGGTATCTCAGCAGCGGCTCCAACTGTAACAGTGTTTCCCTCAGGGCCCTTCTGATCCTGACCCATATGTGAGAAACTGCCCCAGTTACATGTTAGTGTATTGTGGTGCACCTGCTGGCTCACAGGGCTCCTGCGTCTCCCGCTCATTGGTAATGGGGATTTCACCATGACAGGTGTCTGAGGTAGTGTGCTGAGTCCTACTCACATTTGGTACAGCCCCTCCATCCCATCCAGATCCCTACGATAGCAGGGAGGAGTTTCTGAAAGGGTACTACCGGGTGCACCTTCTCCCTGAGTAACTCCACTCACAGGCAAGAAGGGTCTTTTTATGGGCATAAATGGGCTCTCATGGGTATCTTTATTAGCATGTCGTGTGGCAGACTGCCCATCACAGCGGCTGACACTTAACCCCATCTCTTGTAGCTGCACTCCATTCAGAAGGTTCCTCCTGACTTTTTAATTAAGTTGTCTTTCCACCTCTCCCCTAAGGGAGACCACCAGCTGTGCCAGAGCCCTGGACACAGTGTGTAATCAGATTGTCTCTTTGCCACTCTGACAGACAGACTTGAACTGCTGCAGACACTCAGGATGAACTGACACCGTGAACTGAACCACTGGAACACACTAACTTTAGGAAGTGAGGTGTAATATATAGGTTCCAGAAAGACCCACCTCTGTGTCACTAACAGTGGACACAGAGCATGCTGTCACTTCCTTTGCTACTATCTTACACATCACAGGGGTTGAGGGCAAACCTCCATGATGACTACTGGCAACCCTGCCCCTTTAGCAGGAGTTACTGCTCAGTATGAGAGAGATCTGTACACCAATTTTACACATGGCTACAATCTCCCCCTGGTGGAATCCAACGACCACGCTTGGACCTACATTTGTGGAACCTTCCTTCAGGTGGCACTGCAACACAACACCAATTTTACACATGGCTACAATAGGATACGAGCAATGTGCAAAATATGAGATATTCAATATATGACTGGAATGGTGTACTAGTGTCTGACCCAACAAGATTAAAACCCACACAACCTCTGTTATACAGATCTCTAGCAGTGTGAGCTAAACCCGCTGTCACAGCATACTTTGAGCTTTACTGTACATCTGACTGAGTGCTCGTACCTTTACGCAGCACTTTATCCTCTTCTGGGTTAGAGAAACTATTTAATAAGCAGTCTTCTGCCATGAAACACCTTCTGGCGTGGGAAGATACCCAATAGTCCATGTATTTGCATATGCTGTAATATATTCCAGCACTTAAGGTGTCCTATGGCAGAACACTGCTTAGTAAATATGGCCCACTGTCTTTATCCTTTATAAAATTAGAAGCACTAACTCCAGTCACTAGCTCACTTTGTTATATTACTTTCTCTCAGCATGAACTTTATGTGCTCTGCTTCACCTTGTTTTTAATGTTGTGTCAGAAAACCTGTCTTTTGCTTAATAAAGCAAACCACTATTGGGATGTGTACACGTATAAGCAGGATATATGTATGTGTTGCGAGAGTAGACAACGATCTTTAGTGCTTAATGGCACTAAATATTTGGTTGAGCTAACTCCTAAATGTTTTAATGCAGTTGCCATGTTGGTGATACTTACAGTATCAGGTGTATTGCAACTTCATATAGTAGATGGTTGTAAAATGTAATTAGGACCAGAATCTAAAGTTTACCTAAATTACAGTGTCACTGTATGCCAATATGAATGAAAATAAATTGAGCATATCACTAGTATTGTTCAAACGTTAGTAGTGTTACACAGGTGAAGCATTACCATAATTGGTCCTCAAAGGGCAGTAATTGATATGATATGATTGAGACAAGTACTGTGGCAGGTAAACCATTTCACACTCTAGGTTTCAGAGAAGTATTTTATAATCCATATGTGTACAACCGGGACGTTATGCTAAATATTATAGTATAGTAGTTACCAATTTAATTTCTCATTAAATTAAAAATAAAGTGATTATCCTCTTCCAGACCCCAGGTTGTGAGACTGTCAAAAAGAGGGGACACATGTGAGGTACAGAACGGAATGGCAGCTTAATGGCTCTGCTCTGCTGGTGGGTGGAACAAAAAAGGCATTATGGATCAGAAATCTGCCTTTGAGCAAACTTCAACTCCCTATTTTGCCTAAAGCATTAGCCATAAACCAGAGACTTTTTCCAAGATAAGACCAATCTCCATATCTGGCTGCACTAAATAATTAACAGATAAACATGCCAAACTAAAGACCATTGCATTGTAGCCCACCTTATTTGTCTTATAGCTTTCCAGAGTTATATGTTCTATTATTTACAACCTTTCTTTTCCACTAAGTTTTGTACCTCCACTTTGCTGAAAGACTAATGTTAATGTTCTGATTACTATATGTTCCATGCAAACTACTTAGTATAAGCAAAAAGGTTCTGGCTTCTGTAAATTGGGGGGTTTCCTTTATTATTATTATTATTATTATTATTATTATTATTATTATTATTATTATTATTATTATTCTGTCTCATTAAGATCTTAAACCTCTATTTAACGGAAGACCAATTTTATTTCTTGGTCATTACAATTTTCAAATTTTACACATTTGCATAAGATGTTTGTGCTCGATTGAACATTATTTCTCTTACAGCTAATTAGGATAGTCTAATTTTTCATCTTCTTTTACTAAGCAGTTGACATCCCCGTACTAAAAGACGAACGTAATTTTTTAAAACATATCTCATGTTTCTCTTCTCTTTACTGTCTAAGCTAAAATTATTGTGCTCTGTTGAACACTTTAGCCTAGTTCCACAAAACTCTGTTTAACTACTAGAGTGTTAATCTATGATAATTTAACATCATGTTATGACCAATAGTGTATTTGCAAAGGACACTAACATAACATTGTCATATGTTTAACCGAAAATAGCATTGCATTAACTACAGTATAACACACGTTAGTGATATTAACATGCAAATTCAGCCTTAACAGAGCATCGCTTATGCTCTAAATGCCATTAAAGTTAACACAGAAACTTTACATGATGTTTGTTAGGTGTAACGTGTGCTCGCCTCAAACTGGACTGAACCGCGAGGCCGAGGTGGGGATATAGAAACACCGACCGGGAGCTGCGACGTTGCATCCGAAATGTAGATTCGTAGTCGTGGGCATCCGGGTGGGAGAAGTGAAGAACGTAAATAGACTTGCTGTGGTAGGAGGTAGGAGAGAGTCTGGATTGTTGTGATCACTAGCCGTAGTCGAGGGTTGGAGAGAGGCGGTTGGTCATAGACAGGAGCCAGGGTTCAGGTAAGGAACTGGAAAAAAAGGTACAGCAAAGTAAGGTAAATAAAGAAAAAAGTTAAGTTTTTTTGATAAGTAAATATAAATAAATAAATGTCGTTGGTATGGAAATCCTTTTAGGAAGTGTGGGATGTGACTCATTTAAATATACTCTGCATTATCTATTAGCATATCTCTCGGCTGGGTAGCTCACGTGTGCTCATTTTTTAGCACAGGCATGTCTCCATAATTTATTTGGAGGGAGTTTTGAGGAGATAAATATACACAACTGGAGATGCTATTAAGTTCAATCTCCCCCCCTCCTCCTCCTCCTCCTCCCTATAGGCCTATAGGGAACCATGCTAAAAATGGTTTTTGAAGCAAAAAGTGGCACTGTGTGCTCATTTGCATGTCATTTCCCAGAATCCCTTGCTGCAGTGGAAGTGCTGTGTGCTGGGTGATAATGGGGAAATGCGGGGTTGCAGACCTGCCTAAGACATGCAGATGAGCATACAGTTGTATTTACATTTGCATATTTGCTTTGCTGTGGAGGGTTTTTGTCACTTTTTTTACTCACCATAACTTAACTCAGTATTATGGTTGGCCTATCCTTTGGCTTCTTTGCATACCCAGTTAACCAGCCCCACACTGATGAGACCCATTAAGGTCGAAACAGCTGTCTGTGGGTGGTTTTCTGGGTATGCACCTTAACCCTGGCTGTGCTCAAAGCTGTGACCATGCAGCAAGCTTAAGCCTATAGGGAACCATGTTAAAAATGGTTTTGAAGCAAAAAGTGGCACTGTGTGCTCATTTGCATGTCATTTCCCAGAATCCCTTGCTGCAGTGGAAGTGCTGTGTGCTGGGTGATAATGGGGAAATGCGAGGTTGCAGACCTGCCTAAGACATGCAGATGAGCATACAGTTGTATTTACATTTATATAAAAATAAACAGATGGCACACACATATGTGGTAAAAAGGTGCTTGTCCCATACAGGTAATGTATAGATAGGTTCCTTACCGAGTAGATCCAGGATCCCAAGCACTCCCTTGAGAAAGGTCCTGTGTCAAGGACCGAAACGTCGGGTTTATGTGCCGGTTTTTCTACTGAATACACGCTGCTTTTTGTACCTTTGAGTGTGCTGTCTCCTTCTTGCCTCGTGATCTTGGGATCCTGTATCTACTCGGTAAGGAACCTATATATATATATATATATATATATATATATATATATATATATATATATATATATATATATATATATATATATATATATATATATATATACATACATACAGTGCTATTTAAAGGGATATTCTCAATAAAGCCTTATGTTAATTTCACCCTAAATGGTCTCCATTTGCCTACCTCTGCACACATCTCTTACAGTCCCACTGCAATGCGGTGGCATGAGCATTAATGGCTGCTACATCTGTACGTCATTGTGGACAGAGTCTGTCACTGCAACATGAGAGAGACTGGCAGCTCAGTCCAACAAGACTTCCAGTGTCATATCATCTGTTTCTTTAGCAGATAAGATGTATAAATAAATAAGTTCTGTATAAATGTGAGTGCAAGGTCCTATATGTTGATTTGATTAAAATGGGTATAACACTAATTTTCTCTTCCATGTTTTTTCTATTATGTGGTTCCCTATATATAATATAATTTGTGAGTGCATCCAATAAACTCCTGATTTTTATCAATATTCTATACTAAATTTCTCCTTCTGTCATTTAAACTTCTATTTTTGCGCCCAGTGAATTTGTTGATTCCTGAGATTTAAAAAATAAAATAAAACCTATGTGTGGGGTTTTGAATTCTTGTGGATTTATCATTTTATATGGAAAGAATCAGGATTATATGTAAGGTATATTTTTATTTTACATCCCACTTTGTTTCATTTTTTACATACACATTCATATTTTAGGTGTGAGTCTATCTTTTTTGCGCTTTTCTCAATGGATTTTAAGTGTATGCATTTCTAAGTTACATACAGTACAGTATACACTGATTCACAAGTGTACATTTGTCATGCTCCATATCTCCTACACCCTTTTCCCTGCCCAGTCATACACATCTACACTGTACATCGCTAAAAAGCTTTTTGCAAGCACATTCCAGGAAAATCGTCAGATGATTACATTTCCAAAATTTGTATCGGAACATTTTTGGAAAACTGTTTTATGACTACAACCTTTTTATTACCCGATCATCTTATACATCAAAGGAAAGCTCTTTGTGAGTACCTTCCAAGAACTTTGTAAGTTTTCTATTTCCAATATCCTACCATTGCAGGGGGGAAGAAATGTTCCTCCAGACACCGTCTCCATCTCCTCCTTTCGCTATATATTCATATTGCACATGAACAAATTATTGTTTTTTTTACATTTAAAGACAACCGTTTCTATGCCTGCTTCTCCATGCAATACTATGCTATTAAATACTTAATGTGGGATAGACACTTGTTTTACCCATAGCAACATTAATTATGACAACCCTTTATTATGACTAAGTGTAGACAACGGATATAAGCCAACAAAATAGTAACAGTGTAAGTAATAATACCGTTGTCGCTGAAGAAAGAATGACAATTAACATTTGACAACAGCCAATTATATGTTACCACTGCGCAAATGAGTGGACCGTGGTAGTCGGATATAATGTTGACTTAAATCAGTCAGTTATAATTCATTAGAATAGCATAATAAACTAAGCACTGCCCTATAGAAATGTGAGAACCTGTCTTGATTTATCTATCCAAAGTGTCCACACTTTTTAAAAGAAATGAATGAATTCTTGAAGTATTTGCGTGGAGATATATATGTAACACTTTTTTTGCAAAATGTTTGCAAACATGTTGATCAAAGGGCTCCTAAGTAAAATACATATAGAGTATACATAATTTAAGTAGTTGTGTGTATGTTGGTAAGGAGGATTGGTAACAATGGTAACTATTTATTAAATTGAGAACTGTGGCTTTACTACCCTAATGTAGAAGGTGTAGGGTAAGAGGCCCATACTAAGGAGAAGGGAGTATGAAAAGGAGGAGAAAGTATGCATGATAGATCTATATTTTGCAGCTAGAAAATGATACTGGTAAATGTGTGAGAAAAGCATACAGTAGATGAGATTAGTTAATCGAGCTGCTGCAATGAGGCAGGCTGAAAGCCTGAACGGGAGATGTTACTCCCCCACATAACAATCATAAGCATAACCTTTTATGGGGTTGATGCACAGGAGGCTGTCACTTATGCGCTAATAACGAACATTACTGAATTAGGTAACGGACATTATTTTTCTTTAGTTTAACGGGAATCCTTAAAGCTGATGATATGCAAAAATAACGTCCGTTAATAAAAATAGCAGCACCAGTAACAGGGATTTTCATTGAACAGAGACCCATTAACCAAAACAAAACACAGGACTAGTAACAGGGATTTTCATGGAGCAGAGACGCATTAGTTAACCAATTAAAACCATATTCGCACTAACAAAGCTTTAACTCGCGTTTAAGACGCGTTACTTAAAGCTAATGCAATTATTGCAAACATATCACTTTAATCACTAAAAACCATAATATAGTTTATGATGTGTTTCTGACATTTATATGATCCCTAATATATATTTTTGGATGACACTAAACCTTTTGTAATGAATTAGTTAAGTCATATACTCATTACATTGCTTTTAGGCTATTGCCAGAAATAATGTTATGATAATTAGGGTCTGGATGTAGACAATGCCAGCTTTTGGAAGGTGCTAAATATGGAAGCGTTATTCCCGTGTGCTGACATGAACATATGTCCGAGGCTCTCCATTGTTAGGTTAACTGCATTACCATATGATTTGCATATGAGTAAGCCGGTCGTCCGCTAAAAGTTAGCAAGCATTTCGAATGTAGATTAGTGTACCGTCGGGTCCTGTAGTTTTTGAGGCTTTTAGCCATTTGATCAACTCTATTACCCCTTCTGTCGTAATGGGTTTGTTAAGTTTACATAATTCTGTTTTGAGAAATTGAGATTTGGGGGGCGATTCACAAAGCAGTGATAAAATCAGTGCATTTGCGCCTGACTATGCATTTTTAAGGCCGATTTTAAAAATGCACTGTCGTCCGACCTGTTTTTTGTATTAGTGATATCGCGCTATAAATCCTGTAGAATAAAATTTGCCGCCTGGAAGAGCTGCATGGAGACGCTGCGTCTCCATGCATGGCTCCTACAGGTGATCATGCAATAAAAAATATTGAGTTTGATAATAGTGTGTGGGAGTTGGGGTCACCTGAGCTTAACCGCATTAATTTCAGCCTCGGGGACCCCTACTTCCCGAGATAGAGGCCCCGGTATGGGGTGCCGGTATCCCTTGTGCTTTTATATCCCACGGTCACGTGACCGGGGGATTTAAAATCCTGCACTGGGGTACCGGCACCCCATAACAGGGCCTGTATCTCGGTAAGAAGGGGTCCCCGGGGCTGAAATCAACGCGGTTCACCTCAGAAGACCCCATGCTGCCGCACACTAGACTCAAAACCCCCATAAAAAACTTTTTAAATTGTTAACGTAGCGGCCTACCTCTATGGTAATGAAGCTGCTTTAATGTAATTTTTATTAATAGTGTGTGGGAACAGGGGATCTCTTGAGATGAATCGCATTGATTTCAGCCCTGGGAACCCCCTGCTTCCCGAGTTACAGGCCCAGATTTGGAGTGCCGGTATCTCCTCCATTGTTTAAATGTCCCGTGTCCTGTGACACGGATGCTTTAAAAATGGTGGCTACACTGGCATCCGATGCTGGTGTTTTAAATTGTTTATTTCTGGCTTTTGATTGGTGTTTGCTTTTTAATGCTGGATTATTTTTTGACTTTTGATTTGGAATGATGCAGTTTATTTAGTTTATTATCTGTCTAGTGACATTCTATGGAGGACTCCTCCCATCTGAAGAAGCGTGGTGACATGCGAAACGCGTCATTGGACGTTGAGTCTGACGTCCTCGGAGCGACACCTCTACCCCACGGAGCACGGCTTGTATCGACCTATGCTAGAATGTCACTAGACAGATAATAAGCATTTATAGGTGTGCCATGACCTGAATTGTTTCATTCAAAGCGCCTTTTCCTTACTCTAATGCTGGGTCCGCCGAGACCAGAGAGTGGTAGAACATTTGTGGACCCTATGTGTATTTAGTCATCTGAGACTAGTAACTGTTGTGCAGTGTTATCTGAGTCTGCTGAAACTTGGGCTCCACACTGAAACAGTGCATAGAGCTAGCATTGACACAAATAAGGAGTCAAACTGATACAAAGAGACTCTTATATACACACAAAAACTTTGAAGGCTGATACTGCACTATAAGAGTATTATATATACTCTAGGGTCCAGTATACTTAAGTACATACTAGGGATATTATAAATCTACCCTATACACACGGATTTATGATCATTTGAGACAATTAATGTATGTGATGTGGGTGGTTTTTTGTATCCCAGTACTGTTATGCTAAGATAGCATGGATATTGAAGCGCTATTCATGGCAATGAACCTTGATTATGTGACAGGAAATATATAAGTTGTAGGGTATATTTATCCACCATATATACCTTTACTCCATATTAGGATACTCCGTGGGTTGAGAGTTGTCAAAGTAGATTAACATATTATATGTTATAGGAAGACATACATATTAATGTGGTTACAAGTCTCCCAGACTACATGATTATTTTCTACTTCACTCCAACAGGGATTCTTTTAAACAACATACACTGTAAATAATTGCACAAAGTCACAATTTAAGGATGTAATAAAGTTTTATTGTTTTTTATTTTTAATCTGGGTAGCTGATCTGGTCATTATGAGTAGTCATTTGTGAAGCAAGTGAAACTGTGAGACAATTTGTCCAAAGACACAACACCTATTAACATAGAGTGCAATTTAGTAGAGGATTCTTTGTTTGGATCTTCTTTGATCTTACTTTTTGGTATCATAGTATCTATCCTCATGCACCATGTTACTTTCCTGAAATAAAAAGATAAAGAAAAGATAAAAAAATTACAATAGGATGAGCAATTTATAAAGTTTATTTTTATATAAATATTGTAGCTAGCAAAGATCCTGATATACAGGGATGGTTCTTAACACTAATCTGCTGATTTTAGGTTAATCACTAAGATAATGCCTAATAATTGTATGCTGACTGCAGCAATGTGGTGCAAACTCACTAAAGCATATATGTATGAACAATTGGTATGTTGATGCATAGAGACTATTAAGCTTAATCTGTATGAGATAGGCAAACCAGAGACTGTATAAGTATTTCAATTGATTGTGTGATACAATGTACCTTACTAACACTGTTAGAATGTATATTTACTTCTGCAGTGATCTTTGTGACTTGTACATCAAGTAGTTAAGGGCAGACTTATGTGATTGACATCAAATTAAATCTGGAGGCATTTGTGGCATACAGTATATAGCTGGTGTTTCACTGCAGATTTGTGCAGGGCGTTTCTGTATTCAATTACTGTTGAGACTAGCAGTTACCAGCGAATTCTAAGACACTGTACCAAAGATATATATATATATATATATATATATATATATATATATATATATATATATATATATATAGTTTCAATCAGACTTAGAACTATGCAACTAATTTTGACAGATTTATTATAAATCATTCTTCCTGGTAATACACAGGTTATTAAGAATTTATATTAGTGTTAGGGACCCTTGAGATGTGGTCTGCCGTGTAGTGGCTCAGGGGCTTCAACCCTTTGGCCAAAATGTTAAACTAAAAGACCATTTTATTTAAAAGATATCTATACATGTATATTTAGGCACTGTACCGTGTATAAGTTTCACTGGATGTGCACTGAGCTCTGTCTGTGTTTCATGTTCTGTCTCTGGTTTTAAATATATATTGCCATGCTCAGTAGCACTCCTCTGTGACACTTATATGCTTATATATATGTTGTGGTTAATTTGGGGGTTTAATATAAGCTTGCAGGTGTCCTGTATTTTTTACAATTCTTGTTCAGCTGGTCTTAGCTGATTGGAAGGTGGCGCTTCCTATCTTGCTGAAGCTCACCCCCCCCCCCCCACATTTAAATGGTTAAAAGCTCACTCCATAGCATCTCCCAATCTCTGGGGAACTTGCTTGCAGTATGATTGTGACAAATCTAATACAGAGTGCTTTTCCTGGTAATGTACAGGTTAATAAAAGCTTCAATCAGACTTAGAACTATGCAACTAATTTTGACAGATTTATTATAAATCATTCTTCCTGATAATACACAGGTTATTAAGAATTTATATTAGTGTTAGGGACCCTTGAGATGTGGTCTGCCATGTAGTGGCTCAGGGGCTTACAACACTTTGGCCAAAATGTTAAACTAAAAGACCATTTTATTTAATAGATATCTATACATATATATTTAGGCACTGTACCGTGTATAAGTTTCACTGGATGTGCACTGAGCTCTGTCTGTGTTTCATGTTCTGTCTCTGGTTTTAAATATATATTGCCATGCTCAGTAGCACTCCTCTGTGACACATATGTTTATATATATGTTGTGGTTAATTTGGGGGTTTAATATGAGCTTGCAGGTGTCCTGCATATATATATATACACAGTGTTCGACAATCCTATACATTTACACGCCCGGGGCGTGTGATTTAACCCCCGGGCGAGTAAATTATTGGCCCAAGCAGCACACGTTTTTTTTAATTTCTCCTGCTCGCGCTGAAATTTCCCTGCTCGCGCTGAAAAAAAAACAAAAACTCCCCCTACCTGAGAGCTGATTGGCGCGCGCTCCCAGGCTTTTTGGGCGCGCGGCCAGGCTCTATATGAGCCCGCCCCCAACGAGCGGCCATTCTTTCTGCCCGGACATCTGTTGGAGGGTAAGTACTCGCTATGCTGCGGCCCTCTGCTCCTTCCTGCGATCCCCCTGGTCCCCACATGGCTCCCTACTCCCCACCGCGGCAGCTCTCCTGTCCCCTGCTCCTGTCCCCTTCCCCTCCTCCTGTCCCCTGCTCCTGGCCCTTTCCCCTGCTCCTGTCCCCTTCCCCTCCTTCTGTCCCCGTCCCCTGCTCCTGTCCCCTGCTCCTGTCCCCTGCTCCTGTCCCTTGCTCCTGTCCCTTTCCCCTGTTCCTGTCCCCTTCCCCTCGATCCACCGATCGCTGCCCGGGGTGGGAGGTCCCCACTGCTGCAGCCCAGTTGGTGTGCGGGGGGGGGGGCCTCGGCCCTCACCCCTCACCATGTGCCTCCCATGCGCCAGCAAGCTTCATGACGGCGCTGCCGCTGCATGAGGTGGGAGGTGGGGGGGGGATGTCGGCCTGCCCCCCCCACGAGCTTCATGCCGCTGTGGGCTGGGGGGAAGAAGCAGCCTGCAAAGCTGCTTGGCCGTGCACTGTGACGACATGCCGGCGAGGGGAGCAGGGCAGTGGCGGCCACGGCGGGGCTGACTGTCCCCTGGGGCGCTCGCTGGGGGATACCTCACCACGTGCCTCCCACCCCACCCTGCTGATTGGGGGGGGGGGGTGTCGGCCTGCCCCCCCCCCCCCCACGAGCGGGAGATGGGCGTTGCGTGGTGCTGGTCGCGGTCTTTCCTCCCCTGTGTGTGTGTGTGTGTGTGGGAGAATGTGTATGTGTGTGTGTGTGTGGGAGAATGTGTATGTGTTTGTGTGTGGGAGAATGTGTATGTGTGTGTGTGTTTGGGAGAATGTGTGTGTGTGTGGGAGAATGTGTGTGTTTGTGTGTGTGTGTGGGAGAATGTGTGTGTGCGTGTGTGTGTGTGTGGGAGAGTGTGTGTGTGTGGGAGAATGTGTATGTGTGTGGGAGAATGTGTGTGTGGGAGAATGTGTGTGTGTGTGTGTGTGTGAATGAATGTGTATGTGTGTATGGGAGTATGTGTATGTGTGTGACACCAGAGCTCCCCCCCAATCAGTAAACTCCCCCCCCAATCAGTAACCTCTCCCCCCAATCAGTAACCTCTTCCCCCCAATCAGTTAGCTCTCCCCCCAATCAGTAACCTCTCCCCCCAATCAGTAACCTATCCCCCCCAATCAGTAACCTCTCCCCCCCAATCAGTAACCTCTCCCCCCCAATCAGTAACCTCCCCCCCAATCAGTAACCTCTCCCCCCCCAATCAGTAACCTCTCCCCCCCAATCTGTCACCCTGCCAATCAGTCACCCCCCCCAATCAGTCACCCACCCCCACACTCTCTCTCTCTCTCGCCCCCACACTCTCTCTCTCTCGCCCACACTCTCTCTCTCTCGCCCACACTCTCCCTCTCTCTCCTTCTCCCCTTCTCTCCCCCTCTCTCCCCCTCTCTCTCTCTCCCTCTCTCTCCCCCACTCTCTCCCTCTCTCTCTCCCCCACTCTCTCCCTCTCTCTCTCCTCCACTCTCCCTCTCTCTCTCCCCCACTCTCTCTCCCCCACTCTCTCCCCCACTCTCTCCCCCACTCTCTCCCTCACTCTCTCCCCCACACTCTCCCCACACTCTCCCCACACTCTCTCTCTCTCCCCCACACTCTCTCTCTCTCCCCCACACTCTCTCTCCCCCCCCACACTCTCTCTCTCTCCCCCACACACTCTCTCTCTCTCCCCCACACACACTCTCTCTCACCCACACACCCTCTCTCTCTCCCCCCCACTCTCTCTCTCTCCCCCACTCTCTTTCTCTCTCCCCCACACTCTCTCTCCCCCACACTCTCTCTCCCCCACACTCTCTCTCTCCCCCACACTCTCTCTCTCTCCCCACACTCTCTTTCTCTCCCCCACACTCTCCCCCACACTCTCTCTCTCCCCCACACTCTCTCTCTCCCCCACACTCTCTCTCTCTCTCCCCCACACTCTCTCTCTCTCTCCCACACTCTCTCTCTCCCCCACACTCTCTCTCTCCCCCACACTCTCTCTCTCCCACACACTCTCCCCCCCCACACTCTCTCTCTTTCTCCCCCACATTCTCTCTCTCTCCCCCACACTCTCTCCCTCTCCCCACACTCTCCCTCTCCCCCACACTCTCTCTCTCCCCCACACTCTCTCTCTCCCCCACACTCTCTCTCTCTCTCCCCCCACACTCTCTCTCTCCCCCACACTCTCTCTCTCTCCCACACTTTCTCTCTCTCTCCCCCACTCTCTCTCTCTCTCTCTCTCTCTCCCCCCCACTCTCTCTCTCCCCCACACTCTCTCTCTCCCCCACACTCTCTCTCTCTCCCCCACACTCTCTCTCTCCCCCACACTCTCTCTCTCTCTCCCCCACTCTCTCACTCTCTCTCCCCCCCACACACACTCTCTCTCTCTCTCTCTCTCCCCCACACTCTCTCTCTCCGCCCCACTCTCTCTCTCTCTCTCTCTCTCTCTCTCTCTCTCTCTCTCTCTCTCTCTCTCTCTCTCTCTCTCTCTCTTTCTCTCTCCCTCCCCCCCCACACTCTCTCTCTCTCCCTCCCCCCCACACTCTCTCTCTCGCCCCCTCCCCCCCACACTCTCTCTCTCTCTCCCCCACACTCTCTCTCCCCCCCCACTCTCTCTCTCTCCCCCCACTCTATCTCCCCCCACTCTCTCTCTCTCTCCCCCCACCGAAATAACCTATATTGCTTTCTTCCAGATCTGACTCAAGCTTCACACGGAAGACATCGGAACCCCCCCCAACCCAGAAGAGAGGTAGGGAACACATCCCCTCCAATGTATAACATTGCGGGAATGAGGGTACCTGGACATTGAGGGACTGCGGATCAGGTAAGATCCCAGGCGGGATTGCTGCTTTAGATATTGTGAAGCGGGGACGTCCAGACACTGTTAAGGGTTCAGGAAACTAGTTATTCACATCTGGCTTTTATTTCTAGATCCGACATTTATACACACACACACACACACACACGTAACAAGGACTAATTGTAGTATAATGTAATACAATAAATACATTTATGTCAAAAACGAATGTTGTTCTGACTAGGAATTTATTAAATGTATTTTATTTATATATTTTATTTTAAAGCGGTGTTGGGGGCGGGACTAGGGGCGGTGTTGGGGGCGGGACTAGGGGCGGGGTTAGGGGCGGGACTAGGTGGCGAGTAGATTTTTGGTTGGGCGAGTAGATTTTTTGGTTGGGCGAGTAGATTTTTGGGTGATTTGTCGAACACTGTATATATATATATATATAGCTCCCTATTTGGTTATTTAAATAATAGCAATACTTGATACTCTATCACAGCTATTTGTAGTGCAAGGGATTACAACATAGCACTACAGCACGGACTAAATAGAGAGAGTATAGATAAATACATGATACTTGCTTCTAGCTATTTTTACCTTGATTCCACTGTATTTGGGACTCATACCATTGGTCAATAGTTGGGATATGCTCCTTCTTGGGGATTTTAATTTCAATTTTTAATAATCACTGTAAATAAATCACAAGCGTCATTGTTGAAGACAAATAAAACGTTATTTATTATTTTTTCAGTATTCCCTTTTAAGTTAGTGGTACATATGAGGTGGATTTGAAACTTGGTTTAATAGGAATAATTATTTCCTGATGATTTCATCACGCTAAATGCAAATAATATGTACTTCGAGTGCAATATAGAGGGACTTGGTGTGAGAGCTATACTTTACAAGTTGCTAAACTATTTAGTCTTTTTCCCTATGCACCTAAGTATTGCAGTAAATTAAATATAAAAGATTTACAGAGTGAGCGGTAGGCTATTCACAGTTTACATCGGTAGCTCAACATTTCAGGAATATGGGGAGCAATTCATCACAGTTAAGGAATCAAGTCATTGACCATGTTAAGCCATTGCTGAGCGGTAGAGACAGAGAGTAACTACTATTGCAAAAAGAAGAAAAATGGACCTACACATTAGACATGGTAGCCCAGAGGGGATTGAATTAAATATTAAAGCTGAATTGGTTCTTGTGATAGGTCAGCTCTATGGAAATTGTATATTCTAAATTTTGCGGGTGGATCCTACTTGAACACTGTTCATTCTCAACATGAAATTATGAACAGCTCCTATGCCACGTCCGCTAGGACTTTAATTTAATCTGTTATCTCTTTTTTTTTTTTTTGGCCTACTAAATTCCTCCACTATTGGTGAGAAACTGCGTGTTCCACATGTGACTCTGTAAATTCGTAATGATCTTCTTTGGTCTTTTAGACTTGTGATCCCTCTCATTGTACCATAGGATTGGATCATCTTGGTAGATTTAAAACGATAGTTTTTACCTGCTTTATTGTGCATCGTGCATTTGTAATATTAAAACTGATGTACTTTATATATTATTATTTTTTACAGCTAAAAACTCTGTATGGGTGAAATCCCTTCATACCCAAAGGTTTGGAAAACTCTTCAAAAGCACTTTCAGAAGGAATTTGGCTATTTTCTTTATTCTTTTCTGACAGAGTACTTACTGTATGCATTATTTGCACGATTATCTATAACCCATTAATGCCGTTTTGATTCTATGAAGATTATTATGAAACGAATACAGTAGATATTAGTTTCTGCTCTGTTGGTTTGATGTTTGAACTATTTCCATGTTTTGTGAAGTTACAGAAATCTATAATTGCTTGTGTAAACCTCCCTGCCTGGCTCCCAGAGAGTTTACATCAGATAGTCTATGTATTTGGGTTCCTCAGTGTATTACTTTATCAGAGTGCTGGGTCTCTGCAGCTGGGTGGTGATGGAGAAAGGATGGACACCAAGAACTTTGTAGTTATGAACAAGATTGAGTTTATTTGCTTCTTATTAGAATCACAACTTCTCCAGATGTATTACTGCATCCCTGGAAAGGCACAGTCTTGGAACATTTGCAGTAGTGCCTTAGGCATACAAGATATCTTATTCATCATGGTGTACACTCTCATAATACTTTCTGGGTCCCTGCTTGGACTTCCCCTTTATATCTTTGATCAAAGAGGCCTTAGGTTCAATATCTTGCTCTGACCATTCTTTTGGTAGCACTTCAGTGCTGGGATGACAGAGGGGGTCCCTTTCTATTGGGCCCCACTTAAACTCCCCTGGGATGCTCACAGATGGAGGGTGTCCAAGGATACAAACTACTACTCTTCCATGAGTTCCAAGGTTACCAGCTGAGGTAACCCCTAGGGGACTCCGACCTCCCTGCTTGGAGCCTGTACTTATTGTTCACATATTTCTAGTGAGCCTGACAATAATAATAATAATAATAGCATGTTCTTGTATAGCGCTGCTAGTTTTACGTAGCGCCAGTACCAGTCAGTGTCTTAACTCACTGAGACACTCCTTCTCCCTGAGAAGCAATTCTCTATCTGAGAAAATAAGAACAAGGCCACTTACTCTGTCTTAACTATTGTTACGTTGGTGCTGCCCGCAGACCAGACCCGTCCCTTATACTGAGGTGGGGATGTATATGTGCACGCACCCGCAGCACAAGGAGCGGGTCCGGAGTGTGGTATTTTGGGGTTGCCTGGCCAGTGGAAATAACTGTAGTAATACTCGCCAGTACCGGTAGAAGAGACGAAGTAGTTGCCGTTAGCCAAGGTCAGGTATAGGATAGATCCGGAAGGTCGGAATCCAAGCAGAGGTCCATGGGCGTGAGAAGTTGCATAGTCAAAAGGGAGCCGAGGTCGGGAGCCAGAGAGTGTAGTCCGCCAAGCCGAGTCATAACCTAAATAAGGGAAGACAAGAGAGAGCCAGAATAGACATCCACAAGAGATACTATGTCGAGCGATGTGAAAGAGGCAAGACAGGTACAATATACTGCGGCTGACCAATGGGAAGCGGAGGCAGGCCTGGAGGAGCGCGAGGAGCTGTCCTGGATTGGTTCCCAGGATAGGCAGCCAGGTGGGAAGATTTGGGGTTAAGTGGTAGCCAGCGCGTGGGCGGGGGGCGTGGCTTCACTGCAAGAGCAGTGAATAAATGATCTTGGTCCGGCTCGCGCTCCGTAACGAGGAGAGGCGCGCATGCAGGAGTAATGGCAGCCGTCTGAGTACCAGCTACCTGTGGAGCAGTGGATGCCCGCTGGGGAGGACGGGGAAGCCCCCTAACCATGGAGGCCGGGCGGGAGCGATGAGGACGGAGTCCCACAGTGGCGGGAGTCAAAAGAGGTAAGGGGACGTCACGCTGTGACCGCCATGACCCCTGAATCCTTACAACTATTTCCAGTGCTAGATACATTGTGAAACCCCTCTGCTCTTCTCCTCCAGGGATCTTCTCCTGCTCTATTTATAGCCTATCTCTTCTCCCTGTCTCCAGCCGGTTCTCCCTCCATGCCGTCACGTGCCGGATGCTTGGCCAAGCCTACTTCCAGCATGCTGACATCACAGAGGTCCGTCGGCGTGGGACAGTAATAGAGGCCTGCATCTGAGAGAGAGACAGGGCCCGGCAGTGATAGGACCGGCAGCAATCCACTTATAATGCGATGCAAGTGTGGTTCCCAATTTTCGTATTTATGAATACTTTACAACAAAGATATTAGTATCTTAAATACTTTATTGTACAATGCATACAATTGTACATTATTTCTAACGCGATCCGCTTATAATGCGATGTGATTCTTTGGACCCCAACCACAGCGTTATAAGGGGGTTGAGCTGTATGTCCTGATATGTAAAACCATAGAATTCAAAGAGGGTGTACTTTCTTTTTCACACAATTTTTTTTTTTTTTTATTATTATTTTTTTTTAATTTATTTATTTTTATTATTATTATTATTATTATTTTTTTGTAGAATAAATTAGTTCTTCAGTATTAGGTGATACCTTTTTTATTTGGACTAACAATTTATGTCATAGGACAAGCTTTCGAGAGTTCTCCTCTCTTCCTCAGGTCAGCAATACTGATTAAGAGAGGAATATGGCTAAAACAGTGTAAGGGAAAGCAAAAAAAATAAACAGGGATGTACTGTAGATAAGGTGGGGTGATAAATTGTTTGAAGCCATGGAAGGGTGACAAGGAACAGCATGGGGGGGAGGGGATGCTGTGGGGGGGGCGGGGGAGGGGAGAAGGTGTGGATAAGCAGAGAGACAGGCAGGATGATTACAAACAATTCTGATAATGTGTGACAAACCCCATATCCGCATTAAGTCCTTTTGTTTTGGTGTCAGAGTCTTATCATTCTGATTTCAAATGTTTTCCGGTCTTGGGTGCGTTTAAACATTCCATTGAGGATTTTTTAAATCATTTATGGAATGATCTGGTAGTGAGAAATTATGTCCCACTGGTGAGCAGTATCTTACTTCTTCGTGGTAGAGTATAGTGTCTGTGCATATTCATTCTGCCTTGAAGTTTTGGGCTGGTTTCCCCATTGTAGCAACCTTGGTCACATTTATAGCATTGAATCATATACACCACATTCCTGGATGTGCAGCTGTATGATCCTTTAACATTGAGTGTTCCATGGTTGTGACTGGCTGTGGGATCTTGGCATATATGTTTGCAGAGTTTGCAATGTGTGTTGTTGCACGGTTTGGTGCCATTATCAGTGTCTTTAAGTTCGTTATGAAGTTTTCTGTTAATATCACATCCTCTGCCAGCATGGGTTGCAGATCTTTGATTATTTTTCGTATTCCCTGTAGGATAGGGTTGTATGTGGCCACTTGTGGTTGGTTCTTTCTGTCTGTATTGTAGCAGGTGTTCTCGTGGGGCTTTTATGGCAGATGTAATAGTTTTGGCAATAGTCTTTGGTTTGTATCCCTTCTGTCTGAACAATTCGGTCAGGGTTGTGAGATGCAGAAAGAAACTTGTGGGAAGCGCAGATGTCACCGTAATTTCTCAATCAAATATCAGCAGTGTGTATGTATGGAAGACTTGCTTGACATGAAGTTCCAGGCTTCAGCAGGATAAACCCTCAATAAAAGAGATGACACTCTTAGTGCAACACTGCATGTTCACTCAAATATATTTGTAAAGCAATAAATATTGCACTCACATTTTGCACTATGTGCATAGACACGTAAAATTATAGATGCGCAGCTTCAGTGTTTGCCGTCTGCCCCACTCCCGAGGTCGCGTCGCGTCACTTCCGGTTTGGCCCGTCGCGTCACTTCCGGTTTGCGATCTATAGCAGAATTGATCCACACGGGTTCAGGGGGGTTCAGGGTACACTTCTGGACTGCTGCTGTTCACTCAACGCATTTCGCTTGTCTCCAAGCTTCGTCAGTAGTCAGACTCCTGACGAAGCTTGGAGGAAAGCGAAACGCATTGAGGGAACAGCAGCAGTCCAGAAGTGTACCCTGAACCCCCCTGAACCCCCCTGAACCCGTGTGGATCAATTCTGCGATCGATTGCAAACCGGAAGTGACGCGACGGGCCAAACCGGAAGTGACGCGATGCGACCTCGGGAGTGGGGCAGACGGCAAACACTGAAGCTGCGCATCTATAATTTTACGTGTCTATGCACATAGTGCAAAATGTGAGTGCAATATTTATTGCTTTACAAATATATTTGAGTGAACATGCAATGTTGCACTAAAAGTGTCATCTCTTTTATTGAGGGTTTATCTTGCTGAAGCCTGGTACTTCATGTCAAGCAAGTCTTCCATACATACACACTGCTGATATTTGATTGAGAAATTACGGTGATATCTGCACTTCCCACAAGTTTCTTTCTGCAATCAACAAAAGGAGGAATTGGATCTTCTCCTCAAGGGTTAAGCTGCGAAGTTTACTGTTTTACATTTAATATTCACTTTATTTATCAAGCACCAAATAAGGTTTATCACTGCACCTGTATTAGAAGCGCCTCACCCCCCCCCCCCTTTTTTTTTTCAGGGTTGTGAGATGCCTGTTTCTGTCTTCAGTGTCAGAGCATATGCAATGGAATCTTATAGCCTGGCTATATATGATACCTTGTTTGGTATGAGTGGGATGGAAACTGGAGTTGTGGAGGTAGCTGCATCTGTCTGTTGGTTTCTTGTATACAGATGTGTGTAGTTTGCATCTTTCAGTTTTACTGTTGTGTCTAGAAAGTTTACTAGGTTTGCAGAATAATCCATTTTGAGCTTAATTGATGGATGGAAAGAGTTCAGGGACTCGTGGAATTGTTTTAGGTTTCCTTCACCCTCTGTCCATATTATAAACAGGTAATCAATGTATCTGTAGTATTTGTAGGGTTTGTGGGGGCATGTACTTTGGAATCTTTGTTCAAGATTTGCCATGAAAAGATTGCCATATTTGTACCTACAACTAATGGGGACTGCAATGGGTACCAAGATGGCACCGCAATATGCCAATCTTTTTCTGTTCCCCTTCCCTACAAAAATGTTCAATAAAAAACTAAATGAGACAATAATTTTAGCAATCCACTATTTTTCAAGTGAATACAAGGACATTGTAACGCTAAGACATTGTAACGCTAAGCACCTTTTGGGGATATCCATTATGACTTTGCATACTGTTAACCAATTTAGTGGATCAATAATTATTTAACAAACGTCTGAGGATCTACCCCTCAAACCAAAAAGAGTAATATAAACAGGCCTAGGTCCTCTTTGGCGCATTGACTATACAGTACAGTGCTTAGTCTATCTGTAAATTGGGGAGCTAAGCCCTTTACCAACTTACACACTTACACACGAGTCAAACATTGGCAAGTTTTACTTTCAGGCCCCCAGCTTGCTCCTGGCTGGAATAGGAGGTAAAAAAGTCCAAGGGCAGGGTGCTCTCCAGACTGGTCCAGGGTGTCTCCAGATGAACAGCCTATGATCCCTGATAGTATGGGAGAGATTGTCATGACAGTCTTCTCCTGCAACAACTGCCATGTCCAGAGAGGATTATGATATGGCCATATTGACCTATCAAGATGAAATGATTAGGGTTCATCGGCTGTGATATAGGCTAATGTCCAGAGGCTTGAAACAAATAAAGTTACAGATATGCTGACAGCACAGAGTGGTTATGGTTAGCCAAACAAAAGCTGCATTATCACAATTACCTGCTGGAATGCATCACACCATCCAAATCACAGCTGCTATCAACAACTTAGGGAAAATGGGATATGAACCCTGTGTAGCACCTATTCCTCCACCCTAAGTGAGAGCATATAGCTACAGGTGTATTCTGGTGCTGGTGCATACCTGTTTGGTAGAACAGAAAGCCTGAGATCTCTGTGGTGGTATAGGGAGACATCAGGACAGACTGTCAATGATGGTCCATCGGTCAGCGCAGTGCCTCCAGCCCTGGAGGATCCTGGTGCAGCCAGGATGAACCTCATAGGCGACTCTTCTTAGTATTCACACTTCAGACTTTACACCAGAGAGGGTATAACTGGAGTTTATTAGCTTCAGCACATCAGTACAGGTTTCATTCCTTGAATTCCCTGAAGGCAGTACCCCATGCTTGAGGCCATGAGCACCCCTCCTCAGCATACCTTACCCCCTCAGCCCACTCCTGTCCAGGAGAGACTTACTGCTGTGTCCTCATAGCAGGGAGAGCAGCACAGAACTAACTCCCAGTATCCTTACTCTAACCTCTAGAGGGAAACCACCTCCTTCCCAAGGGAGTGGCTTGTAAGTCGGCCTCCTATCAGTAATAGCTCTCCCCTCCCTCCCCCCTGTAATACCAGGCTACTCCTGAACTTTATTAGGTAACACACATGTACAGTACCAATACAACCTGGCCCTGCAGGATTTGCTCCCAACACTGCCCACTCTTTACTGGGACTTACAGTGCTAGAGGGGCCAGAGAATTTGTAGCCCAAGGGGGCTTGGCTACATCCGTAAGAGATGTGTGCACAGGTACATATAATGGAGACCGATTTGGGTGAAATTATATCTTGGCTTTATTGAGCCTTTTCCTTTATCCAGGTGTAGCCCTGTTTCCCACCCCCTCTGGAAACATATTGCTGCTACTACTGTTGTCTTGATGTGTGCATACCTGTGAGGGTCCTGGAGAGCTGAGTGTCCGCAATGGGTGGGGACCAGGACAGGCTTACGGTGATCCGTATGTTCTTTCCATGGTAATACAGGGCCTCCAGACATGGTAGGCTACAGCAAGGCTGCAGGCAGTCCCTACCATGACAGTTCTTTCTCTCCAATACCTCTGGCTATTAAACCGCAACTAAGCCAGGGGTATGTAAATGAGGTCTTTATTAGTAGTAACCATTGCAGATGGTAAGCAACATTGCATATAGTAGAGTAGGGGTCTCAGATCCCTGGATGGTGCTGGCCAGCAGTTAATGGTTGAGGCATTGTGCCATGCAGAGATCTTGCTCTCCCAGCCTCAGGACGGTGGAGGAGAGCTTGACACATGCTCCTCTTCCCAGGAGGGGTGGAGGAGGACTCACACTACAATTTGGAAACCCTCCTCCCTGCTACAAAAGGGGAGGGCACAGGGTCTGCACCAGGATTGGCTGCAACACAGACCCCATGACACCACCTCTCTGGCCACTCAAGGAAGCGGCATGAGGTGGGGGGGGTAAACCCCAAAGGATAGTCTGTTATGGCCTGTAGCTACTAGGACTTACGTGACAGGAGGGGCAGAAAGATAGCTGGACCAGTCATGGATATACAGGCAAAACATACAAAAACAACAAAATAACAAACCCCTATCCCTTTGTAACGGCTAACTTACTTCCCCAGATGCTATCTGCAGGACTGGAGGGATATTCCTATTACCAGCCTATCACCCCAAAGTCTCAGGAGGTACCGTAAGCAGGTGGCCCTCCATGTCAGTCTCAGGCAGGTTCCTGGGTCCTCTGTGTCTAGAAAATATAGGTCTCTGGGTGTCTGGGTGTCTTGATCTCAGCACAGCCTTTGTGCTAAAGACAGTGTCTGTGTGCAGGCTTCTCTGCTCTCCTTCTGTCAGCCCAAATGTGAGCTAAGGAATCTCTTTCTTGTTTCTCACATCAGGCTTTTCTAAAAGTCCTAATCAGCCATGTGGAGTCTGGTTGATTGCCTGTGTGCAATTAACCCGCACACTGCTGGATTTAGAGGCAGTTTATCGCAAACAGTGATAAGTCCCTGTTGCAAACCCCAAACTAGTGCTCAAGCACTGCTGGTACAATTAAATCCTTGAAAAATCAATTGGATGAAGTGGGACAGAAGAGCTGTATTTTCACATGATTAACCAAGTCCCATATGTTGGTGCAGACATGCATACAGGCTCCCACCGGAACGAAACAAGTCAGAGTTGCGCTTGTTCATGTATATTTCCGTTTTTTCTTATTAAATTGCCTTTTTCATCAAGTTGCGTTTGGTAGTTTGAATTAGCAGTGCACCGCCTTCCGACCATTTTTTCTGCTACCAATAACTTAGATGGAGTTATTCAGCAGCCTGTGGAAATATTGCGTGCACCATCAATGACGAGCATCTGCTTCGGTTGTGTCTACTGCGATTTGCAGATATCTGGGCAGCCATTCACACCACCTATGCCAAAGGGGTGG
Source organism: Ascaphus truei (assembly GCF_040206685.1). Classification (NCBI taxonomy): domain Eukaryota; kingdom Metazoa; phylum Chordata; class Amphibia; order Anura; family Ascaphidae; genus Ascaphus; species Ascaphus truei. Next base: position 347,373,939 of record NC_134483.1, read on the forward strand.
ATAGCACTCCTCCCACAGCCAGATACAAACGATGAAGGAAATACAAATGCCAGCTTCCTACACTGAAAATGTTCTATTTCAAATGTAGTAATATGAACGGTTTATAATCTTTAGTAATAAAAGTTTGGACCCAGTGGCATAATTACATTTTTGGGGCTCCCCTGCAAAAAAAATTCAAGGGCTCCCTAAATAATAATAATAATAAAAAATTGTTTCCACTAGGGACTCCATGTCAGATGCCTTGCGCGCACCCCCCCTCTCTCACACACACTTTGCTCTCACAACCTCACACTCCCCCTATGTGTTTCTCTCCCTCTTTGTCTCAGTCAGCCCCCCCTCCCAACCCCACAAACACTCTATGTCCTACCTCCCAACCCTCCTGCTCACACTCACTCACACACACACACTGTCAGGATCCGCCATCCGCGCCCCTCCTGGCGCGCTCCCGGCTTACCCAGACCCGCATTCAGGTGTCCTGCCTCTGCTGCCTCCTGCAGCACATCTCGCAGACCAGTCATTACCAGCGTACCTTATAGGGGAGCACGCGGACCTCACTCTATGCACTAAATGCTGTCCCTGCTGGTCCCGCCTCCAAGCTTCGCTCGCGTGGCGCACACCCACTATGCGCAGCACTCACGCACACGTGCAGAGTCTCCTCCGTTTCGCTGAGTAATAGGATTCACCTGTCTTCTCTCCATCAGCCAACCACAGCCATGCATACTGGGGAGTATGCTTCCTCCTCATTTGTCTGTTCTTCCTATATATGCTCAGCCTGCCCTCTGGCACATTGGTTGAGCATAACCTTGTTTATGTGCGCTGTGTTCACTGCAGTCCTGCCTCCTGTCTGAGCCTTGCCTGTCTTGTTCTGTGTTGCCTGACCTTGCTTGTTCTTTGGATTCCGCTCTTCTCCGCTCCTGACCCCGGCTTACCAACGACGATCCGCACCTCACCAATCCAGACCTCGACAAGTATCACTGACCATCCTGATCTCTCCTACTCCGACCAGGGTACCTCGACCTATCTACACTCCAGATGCGCCATCGCAGCTGTGGGTTGGCGTTTATCAAATCCCCTCCTCGGTCTCGCGGTCACACACATAGACACATACACTTCCCCAGTATCAAACAGAGTCACACGCACAATTCCATACACAGTGTAAAAAACAATTCCACACACAGTGTCACACTTCCGCCCATTCAAAGTTATACAAAAACAGACACTTCCCCTTCTAAGAATGTTACCTGGGGGACGATAGCACTGTTCTGATTCAGTCTGATAAAGTGCTCAGTCAGTCATGCAGGGGGTTGTGAAACAGAAAGGGTTTGTCTGTGTGGAGTGCTCAAACATCAAACAACAGGGAGGCATCAACCGGCATTGTGGGGTTTAGCGGCACGGTGGGTATACCACTGTGTGGATCCCATTAGTGTATTGTTACACTAGTGGTAATAAAATGTTGTATGTAGATAAGTTTGAAGATTGTGATTTTCTTACTGTAGCCATGCCACCTTTGGCTACTAACCTGCCCTACTCCTGGCAGTAAGTCCTGGTACAATCAGGCTGCCAGTAGTCAATATGGGGTTTCCCAACTCACTGGAGCTGCACTTGAGTGACAGTGGGAGGTGGTGACATCCGGCCTGAGCATGGCCAATCATGGAACAGACCTGGTGCTTGCTCCTAGCTGTACTTAAGGGCAGTGCCGCCCTAAATTTATCAGTGCCTCTACCTACTTGAGGGGCAGGTCACACAGCCAAGAGCCTGACTATTGGGCCTTCCCTGTCCTCTTCCCTTCAGGGGAGAGTGAGTGTGTACCCTACCTCTGCCCCTGCTGGAGGGACAGGGAAGAGCTGGGACTGCTGCAGGTGCCCTTGGCCTGTAGTAAAGTTCCAGGGACCATCCTTCAGTGAGTAGCTGACAGTTGCTGCATTGGGCAGAACCTGCCGTGTACTGTGCTGCACAGAGAAAGAAAATAAACCGTTCCTGTTGTTATACTCCCGCCTAGTGTGTGATCTTACTGGGGAGAGGTGATAGTTCTACTGTAGGAGATCATCTCCACCTACCTGGAGCCTACAGCAGATGGAGGCGCTGCACTGCTAGAGAACCACATGGGTAATGTACCCCAGAAACCTGATCCTGTGTCCCCACTACAATCGGCGGACGACTCAGCCCTCCTGTTACCAGCAGGTATCATGCACCACAAAAGTAGTAATGGCAGAATCTCCCAGAGGGTGGGGGAAACACCGTTACATTACTCAAAGACTAATATATTTTTTTAAATGAAGGATGCTCTGCCTTACACAGAGCCCTTTGTTTCACACCTTTAGCAAGTGCCAGTTTATATTTTTACCTGGAGTCTAGGCTGCTACAACAGTCACATCCCACAACAACTAGAAATAATTCATACATGGTTCAGAAATTAGCCATCTGTATATATTGCATGTCATCTTCAAAATTACTTAACAATATAGAACAGCCAAGTTGTGATAATTAATGATTTTCATTGCAGGATTCCTCTAAGTAAATATAATCTACTTAACCAAGCAAACAACCAACCTTAATATGATAAACACCTTTCTTTGTCAAGAATATGTGCCATCACCCCTGTAGATATTAGAATTAATTATGGTGTGTGTCCTTAGAAATATGTCAAGAAACATAAATGACTTAACAAATGTTAAATATCACCAAATGCTAATATTTAGCCAAACACATATATTTCATGACTGTTACATCACAGTTTGGAGAAAACAATATAATTACAAATACATTTAGAAAATAAAAATACAACAAATCAAAAACAACATTTTTTTTAATGACCGATGTGGTAGTTTCTGTATTGCTGGAAGTAGGAAGTAGCTGCAGGTTTGTGCCGCACGTTAGCATCTTAAGCCACACCATAGTTGTGGCTCCTTACGTGGTGGTGATGTGGCCTCATCTGGTGGATTGGATGGTCCGCTGGACTGATTGACAGGTGGTGTGGTCATGATGGCAGGTAGCCTAATCATCTCTATAGTCTGCAGTAAAATTTGCGTACTAAATTGGTGCAGTGTCGCATTAATGGTGGTCAGACACTCCATGACCTGTAGATTATGCCCGCTCCAGTCCCTGATTTGGTGGACTATGTTCCAATTCATCATTGTAACCCCTCTTTCTTTTACTAAACCTCAGACTAGGGCCTGAGTCCGTGCAACGATATGAACCCTTGCTTGCGCGGGGTGGGCAGTAATAAGGGGACAGCACAGCAGGATATATATAACAGGTTTATGAACAAAAGTAATGGGTAGCATACACAGAGTTTCAGTAACCACATGATCTCTTCTAACTAGAATGACTACATACAATGCCCAACACAATTGCTAAAATCCCAACATAACCCAGCGCTGAACATGTATGTGTGTGAATTAGAATCACAGTATAAGGCCTCCAATGTCCAGGGAGATCAGGCGTTGCTGTGTGACATATATACATATATTGAGTCCCCAGAAGGGTCACAAAAAGGTTCTCATACTGTATATGCTGCACTCACACAGTGTACATAAACAGTAGGAGATAGGGCACAAGGTCCCAGAGTGTAATACTCAAACAGAATGGTCACCAAGAGTTTGGCGCAAAAATCTCGAATATGCTCCAACAGAAAAAACAATAACATTTCATTAACATATAATAATAATAATAATACTACAATGTGAAATAATATATATAATGTGAATATAAAATCCCCAATGGTACGGTATAATACCGATGTAGAGTAAATGTGTCCACAGATAGTGTGTACAACACTCCACACTAAAGGATATACAGTAGTTAGGAAAATGTTTACGATTCGTTTGAGATGGTAAGGCAATGTGAGCATTGGGCACTATGAGCTGTAGCTCACATCAAGTTGGCATTTTGTTTATTACCCATTCATTCAGAATGTTTTAACATGTTAGGTTTTCAGTTTGAAGAATGTTATGATTTTGATAAGTGCTTCCCAATGCTTTATTCATTATCATGTTACTATTTTTTAGGTGTTTGCTTCTTTTGTGCATTGGGTATTAAAAATGGAGATGGGGAGCAAATTCATCGTTCACTACTTAGATGCCTTTTTATGTGCAGGTCCCGAATAGACTGAGGTCTGCAAAAGGCTTTTATTAACATTCCAGTGGCTTGCTAAGTGCTTTGACATGCCCCTAGCAGCAGATCCTACTGACAATCTTTGCTTCCTTGGGATAGAATTGATACTAGGTTAATGAAATTCCGTCTGCCAGGTGACAAGCTGCTGAGGTTAAGCGAACTGGTGTCTGAAACAATGGGAGAAAAGGTTAGGCTCAAACAGCTGCAGTCATTGTTGGGACATTTAGCTTTTGCGTCCCGAATTATGCCAATGGCGAGGGTATTTTCTAGGATATCAGCATCTGCATCAGCATTAAGAGCCTGAACTGGCAGGTTAGAGAGTCTGGAGAAATGACAGATGACCTTAAGGTATGGAATCGCTGTTAGAAAATTACGATGGCTGCTCCTGATGACAAGAAAACGCATACAGTAGATAATGCAGGCGTGATGCTGTTTGCAGATGTAGCAGGTTCAGCAGGTGATCGTCCATACTGGAACAGTCATTGGCCGATGGTCTGATCAGACTTGTGTCTCACAAAAAATATAATGCATGTTGGAATTATTCCCCATATTGATCTCATTGGTAATATGGGGTTTGCAGTTTCAGGGGTAGTATTATCAATAAATAACCTGACTGCTAATTCAACCCCCAGAGGTGAGATTATTGAGACGTGATACTCAGGTGTCTGGGACTGAATATGCGGTGCAGGGCTGAGCATATTCCAAGCAATGAAAATAGATGTCAGGGAGAGGGCCGGATTTTCATCTAGTCGTTTGCCAGGAAGTCCCTTTTATTCCGTATATACTATAATATGAAATCATTTTTAAGGTGCAAATCTGAGGTTCAGGGCACACTATTTGCGCACGAAGATAAGTCACTGCCAACCAAGTTCAATTAAATTAAGTTTTCGAGTCTATTTTTTTGTTTTGGTTATTGCTGATAATGACTTTGTGCTCACATTCATTTTACTTAGGAGCAACATGCCTGGGTTTAAATGATGCAAATCATTAAAAGAATTGGGCTCAGGGAGGTACAGCGCTTCAGGTGGTATACAAGACCTAATTTAGTGGTGCAACAATCACATTTATGCTTTCAGATGTGGGGAAGGTGACTTGGATAATAGGACATTCCTTTGCCCATTGGGCAGCAATGTGAGGAAGACAGCATTCATATGGTACCAATCTAGGTTGGCAGCAGGAAAATATGCAGTAAAGCGATTGGGACACAAGGGACTTAAGTTGAAGCAAACGTTACGAGATTTGTACTGAACCAGCTGGTTGCTATTGTGCAAACTTTGGCATTAATTAATATCATAACGACAATGGTAATGTGCAAACTCTGCAATTCATTTATATAATGGAAACGCATTTGTTACAAGTTACAGTAGCATTCCCTAAGGCATTTTTAGTGTGGTCAGAAGGGGTGCCACGGTTCGTTTGGTTGATTCAGAAAAAGAAAGTCTTTAAAACGTTGCAGGAGGAAGCTGAACAAAGCAGTGGCAGGGTTTGTTAAGGCAATGAAGGAGTTAAGGCACAGTAGCTGGTTTATTGAGGATAGAGGGGGTGAGTGAAGAGAGTACTTGAGCCAGGGTGGGTGGTTAGGCCTACCGGGAAGTTGCGGGAGGAATTAAGTCCTTCATTACCATAGCGATGGTAACAATCTGATTGGTTGTAGTAAACCATGTGACAGCTTCCATTTTTTTAAAGGATGTGACATCCCTCCCTTTAAGATGATGCCACATCCTTTAAAAAAAATGGAAGCTGTCACATGGTTTGTTGATTGTTTTTTTCCGGTTGCCCATTGAATGCCATAGTGGCAAAGCATGCCCATATTATAAGGGCATGGTTTAACACTGTGCCACTCAATAGGTAGTGGGGGTGGAGGGTGGGGGCAATTGCCCCAGGGAGGGTGGTTAGGCCTCCAGGGTGGGTAGCACAGGAGAGGGGTTAACTCCTTAATAACTATAGCGGTTACTAACCACTAAAGTGATTAAGGGGTTAGTGGCCATTAGTTTTTTATTATTGTAATGTTCCTGCCCACGAAGGATGGAGAGGATGAGGAAAATTATGAGGATGGCCTTCATCCTGGCAGGGGTAAGTAGAACTTTTATTTACTTTATACTGGCTGGTTTTTGTTTTTTTTTGTAACAATTTCTTTTATTGGTCATTTCTTCAAGCAAATTTTACATACATTTCTGTCTTGAGCCCAAGATAGTTGTACATCGTGACAAATGTCTTTTTCTCATTTTCCGCAGAAGGAGAAAGGGGTGAAAAAGAAAGAGGGGGAGGGGGGGGGGGTGACGAAGAGGGGAGAAGGGAGCACTCACAGGGGAGGGGGGTGGAGGAACTGGTAGGGGGGGGGGAGGGGTTGAGGCCATGTCTATTTCCCTGGCTCAAGAGTGCGGCGTATTTTCCCGCTTTGGGTCAGCCTCAGTCTATTCTTCTCTGGTTTTATCTCCTTAGCCAGGGCTCCCAGGTATTCTGGAATTGGGGTATCTTTTTCTGGAGCATGGCCGTGAGCTTCTCCATTAACATTACCTCGTTGATTCTCCTGATCACGATAGTCCTTGAGGGGGGTTTGATATGCTTCCAGGCAGCTGCAATTGAGCACCTGGCTGCTGTTAATATGGCCGTGATGAGTCTTGACATCGGGGGGGGGGGGGTATCTTCCATAGGTTTGCCCAGCACCAGGGTCAGCGGGTTGGTCGGGAGAATAAGTCCCGTTGTGTCCTCCACCAGTGTCTGGATCATACTCCAGTACTTCTGGATCTCTGGACATGACCACCAAATATGGGCCATGTCCCCCTTTTGACCACATCCCCGCCAGCAAAGGTCTAATGTGCCGGGGTAGATTTGGCTCAGTCTGACTGGAGTCAGGTACCACTGATACATAATTTTATAGATATTCTCTTTTGTTATCGTGCATATTGATGTTTTTTTGGCTTGTTCCCAGATCTCCGCCCAGTCTTCCTGATCTATATCCATCTGTAGGTCTTCTGACCATTTTTGCATATACCGGTGCATAGGATCCTGAGATCCTAGCTCCAGGCACTTGTAGATCTCAGATATCAGGCCTCTCATATACCTGTTTTTGATGCATATAGATTCAAATTTGGTGAGTGGGGGGAATTTTGCTGTTGGTGATAGTGCTTGTAGGAAGTGGCGGACCTGTAGAAACTTGAATAAGTGTAGGTCATGGAATTGATATTTGTTTTTAAGCTCTTGATAAGTCAAGATTTCCTCTTTCTTCAGCAGATCAGCAACCAGCTTAATGTTATGACCTTGAAATTGGTCGAATTGTCTTGGGGAGCACCCTGGTGGGAAGTTTGGGTTCCCGAAGAGTGGGATGAGCCGGGAAGGGGATGCTATCAGACCATACTTCCCTTTGCTTTTCAGCCATATACTCCACGTGCATCTCATTGCTCCTAGATCAAATTTTTGGGAGCCTGACCTGTTGCTGCCAGGGGTCCACATTGCTGACTGAAGGGGGCTGTGATGCGCGTAGTGGGCCTCTATTTCCAGCCAGGCAGCTAAGTCCGGATCACAGTTCCACATCACAGCCTGCTTCAGTTGTGCCGCTTGGTAATACTTAACTATATCAGGAACCCCCAATCCTCCTCTCCCCTTTGACGCAAGCAAGACCGATCTTGGGACTCTGGGTTTTTTGTCATTCCATATAAATTGGAGGATTTGGGATTGGAGACTTTTTAATACTGCTTGCGGAATTAAGATTGGTAGGGTTTGGAAGTGGTATAGTAGCCTGGGCAGGATATTCATTTTTATGGACACTATCCTTCCAAACCATGATATTTGGTGCTTTTTCCAGGCTTCTAGATCTTTCCTAATTTGGTCAAATAAGGGGGGATAGTTATTTTGATAAAGCTTGTCGTATGAGTTGGAGATTTTGACTCCTAAATATTTTATGCAACTAGTACTCCATTTATATTTATAATTAGCTTGGATAAGCTTCCAGGTTTGGTCGGGTAGGGATATATTTAGAGCCTCCGACTTGTCCATATTGACTTTATAGTCGGAGACTACATCAAATTCAGTTAGGACTCTTTGGAGGTTAGGAAGGGAGTTATGGGGGTCCGTGAGCGTCAGGATCACGTCATCCGCAAATAGAGAGATTTTGTGCTCCCTATCCGCAATTGGTACGCCTCTTATACTTTGTTCGCTCCTGATTGTGGCTGCGAGGGGCTCTATAGTTAGGGCAAATAATAGTGGGGAGAGTGGGCATCCCTGTCTGGTCCCGTTCCTAATTTGAATTGGATTCGAGGGGCCCCCTGGCAATTTTATGTGGGCTGTGGGGTTATGATAGAGGGCTCTCACTCCCTCTAGATATGGACCGCTAAAACCGAACCTCCTCATAGTCTGATCTAGGAAAGTCCACTTGATTCTGTCGAATGCCTTTTCGGCATCCAGACTTAGAATCATTGCTTTTGAACCTGTGAGATGCACGTGGTCGATTATATCAATGATTTTGCGGGTATTGTCGGAGGCCTGTCTTCCTGATACAAAACCCACTTGATCTTTATTTATAAGTCTAGGGAGAATAGGGTTTAACCTGTTTGCTAAGATCTTGCTGTAGATTTTGAGGTCTGTGTTTAATAGTGAAATAGGTCTGTAATTTCCACAGAGGAGTGGGTCTCTACCCTCCTTGTGTATTATGGCAAGATTTGCCGCTGTGATGGTGGCTGGGATTGATTCACCTTGCAGATAAGAGTTAAACATATTAAGGAGGTGAGGTGACAGGGTAGACCTAAACAGTTTGTAATAAGAGTTGGAGAACCCATCTGGTCCTGGGGCCTTGGATGGCTTGAGTGTGCTTATAGCTAGACTAAGCTCCTCTTGCGTTATCTCTTCGTTGAGTGTTTCTAACTCTTCCGGTGTTAGTGTTGGGAGGGAGCACTGCTCTAAGTAGCTAGTAATTGTTTCAGGGCTCACTGGGTCTCGGCCTGGGGGGTGGAGGTTATATAATTCGGAGTAATAATCCGCAAATTCCTGCGCTATTTCTTTTTCAGCGAATGTAACCTGTCCTTTTTTTTTCTTTATACGAGTTATCTGGGATTTAACCCTGGCTCCTCTCAGTTTGGAGGCTAGCAATCTACTTGCTTTGTTGCCTTTGTCGAAGTACTTCTGTCTAGTCCATCTGAGGGCCTTTTCGACATCTTCTAATTGGGACTGCTTGAGGGCCGCTCTAGCTAGGTTTAAGTTTTTAAGTACTTTTTTTGATATTGTGGCTTTATGCTGTTTTTCCAGTTGTGTGATTTTTTCTGTCAGGTCTTTTTGGAGTTTAAGTTTGGTTTTTTTCTTGTATGAGGCTATTGAAATTAGGTCTCCCCTTATTGTGGCTTTGTGAGCCTCCCATAGCATGGCTGGGGTGGAGACAGATCCTATATTTTGCTGGAAATATAGTGATAATTTCTCACGTATAGTTGCCTCTGTGTCTGGGCAATTGAGCATGGAATCGTTTAGCTTCCATTTATATTGTGTGTTTTTGACGAAGGGGAGAGTTAGAGTTAGATCTATGGGTGCGTGGTCCGACCAGGTGATTGATCCTATACTTGACTGGGCGGAGGCCTGGAAAACATTTCTTGTACCTAGGAAATAGTCAATCCTCGAGTAGGACTGATGAGGGGATGAGAAGAAGGTATAATCCCTTTGGCCCTGGTGCTGGGCCCTCCAGATATCAACCAACGAGAATTCCTCCATAGTATCCCTAAATTCTTTAGCTTTCTTTTGTGATTGTGTGATATACCTAGCTTGGGGGGGCGGTTGGGCGTTGCTAGGGGGGGTTGATTTATCCTGCGTGTGGGAAGCTACCATATTGAAGTCCCCACCTATAATAAGAGACCCCAAGGATTGTTGCTCCAGGGACTCAAGGAGTTTCCTGAGGAAAGGGACTTGATTCTCATTGGGGGCATAGATGTTCACCAATGTGATTGGTGTGCCAGCAAGCGTGCCCTGGACTTTTAGAAATCGGCCATCCGGGTCAGGATGGGTCTTTGTGAGAGCAAATGGTGTCCCTGCTCTCATAAGGATGGCTACTCCTCGTTTCTTACTTGGGGACGAGGCAAAGTATGCCTGTGGGAATATGCTTTTAAAAGTGTTGGGTGGAGTTAGGGAATTGAAATGGGTCTCCTGAATAAGGATGATGTCTCCTTTGGATTTTTTCAGGTCTTTCAGAACTAGTTTCCTTTTCTTCGGGGAGTTAAGCCCCTTGGCGTTTATTGAGATCAATTTAATGGCCGACATTATTGTTTTTTTGGTTTTCTTCGGGGCCTTGGGCTCCAAAGCTCTTGGGATTCCCATGTCAAGAGGATTTTTTGGATCTCTGCACTCTTAGGCCTGGTCTGTCGTGTATGAGGCGGTTTGCTAGGCCTCGTGCGGGGGAGGGATTGGTGAGACACATAAGGGGCGCTAGAGGGGGTTGGGGAGGGGGGAGGGGTTGGGGGGAAGACCTGGTGTGACAGATAGGGTGGAAAGAGGGCCTGGAGTGGTCCTCTTAATTTACTGTTGTTTTTTATAACCAACATGTGGGCTGAAGGCCCGATGGGAGAAATCCGCTGACCCCTGTACCGAGGGAGCAGGTAAGTCCGGGGACGCAGACTCTCTGAAACTATAAACATCTTATCCTATCCTATTGGGTTCTTGTCAGGAAGAGTTGGCGGGGGGAGCGGAGTTGGCGAAGCGGGGGGGGGGGGGGTTTGAGGGGGGAGGGGAGGAGGGGGGTGGTGATAGGGGAGGGGGGTGATGTGGGGAGTGGAGGGGGGGGGAGGGGGGGATGATAGTGGGGGGGGGGGATGGGGGGGGGGATGATAGTGGGGGGGGGTGATGGGGGGGGGTGATGGTGGGGCGGTGATGGTGGGGGATGACGGGGGATGGTGATGGGAGGGGGGGGGGAGGATGAGGGGGGGGAGGGAGAATGGTGGGGAAGGGGGGGGAGGGATGGGAGGGGGGGGGAGGAGAGGGGGGGGAAGGGGAGTATGTTGCTCTACTTTTCCTTTTGAAGCAGATATTATTATCACTTAATGTTTATACATGCTTGAACAGATATATTTTCGTTGCTAACATTCAGGGACCTGTTCCTTTACACTGATCTTTTCAAACAACTATACATAGCATTTAGGACATAGATTCTCGTTTGAGGCTACATTCCCCCAAGCTACATACATTTCAAGCCAAAGATATGAGTGCTGATTCCTGAGTGTCTAGTTTGCTTTACATAACCTTGGGGGGGGGGGAGGGGGGGGGGGCGGAGCGGTGGGGGGGGGGGGATGGGGGGGGCGGAGGGGTGGCTGGGGGGGAAAGGGGGGGGGGTGGGGAGCGGGAAGGGGGGGGGAGGGAGGGGGGGGGGAGTGGGGGGGGGGGAGGAGAGGGGGAAGGGGATATGTTCCTCAACATTTTTTATTTGAGTCATATATTTGTATCCGACAATGCTTGTGTATGCATAGGGAACCATATTTAGGTTGCTAACATTCGAGAGGCTGTTTCTTTACCAAGCCATTCCACTTAGACATGCTTGGCGAGCAGTTCATATACACGCGCTTAAGAATACATTCTCCCGGTCACCATACGGTTCAAGCCAGGGATTTGGTTGCTGATCTCAAAGTACTTAGCTTGCTCTGTATATCCTTGGAGGGGGGGGAGAGGGGGAAGGGGGGAGAGGAGGGGGGGAGGGGGGGAGGGGTGGGGGGGGGGGAGTGTGGGGAGGGAGGGGGGGGAGGGAGGGGGAGTGGGGAGTGGGGAGGGTGGGGGGGGGGGAAATGGAACATTTCGCTCTACTTTTTCCATTTGTAGTGGACATACTTATCATACAGTAAAAAATATATGCATGGAGTGGTACATTTCCATAGTTAACATTCACTGATATATGTTTTTGCACCGTCTGTATCCATCGTACATACTTGGTAAGTATTATATGTATATCCCCGCCTGAGAATTTATTATACCAGATGACATTCCTTTCCATCCAGGGATATTTCTAACGACTCCAAAGTACATAGGGGGGGGGGGTTAGGCTGGGGGGGGGGAGATGAGGGGGGGGGGGCGAGGGAGTGAAGAGGAGAGGAGGGGGGGGGGGAGAGGGGAGGGCAGTGGGAGGGGGGGATGGGTAAGGGGGGGGCATGTTGCTCTACCTTTTCCCAATTAAAGCAGACATATTTATACTACAATACTTATCTATACCTAAGGAAATATATTTATATTATCAACATTCAGGGACCTGGTCCTTTGTATGATCTGTTTCACACAGTCATACTTGGCAAATAGTATGTGTATGCACGCTTGGAGATTTATACTCAAAGTCAACCTTTAAATCAAGCCAGAAGTATTACTGCTGACTCCAGTTTGTATGTTTTGCTTTGTATAGCCTTGGGGAGGGGGAGGGGTGGTTTAGGGGAGAGGAGAGGAGGGGGGGGGAGCGGGAGGGGGGGGGAGAGGGAGGGGGGGGGAGAGGGAGGGGGGGGGGAGAGGGAGGGGGGGGGGAGAGGGAGGGGGGGAGGGCAGAGTTCTGTGCATTTCTTTCTAAGTAGACCTGAGTTACCTAGCAAAGCATTTGTTTGCCTACTGGCTGGGTTTTACGCTGTGTGGCGTTTAAACTCTATTAGGGCCTCTTGGCCTGTTGGTATGTGTGCCCCTTGTCCGAATGTTCTGGAGGCCAAGTTCCGGTTTTACTCTGGTAAGTCAACTCAACCCTGAGACCAGGGTTACAGGGTTATTTCAGGAGTTCTTGTGTGCAGGCCCTTACAGCATGGCTAGGTGATGTGGTTAGTGAAGTAGGTATATGGGGCGCAGGGACCCTTTGTGTGGTAGTCCAAGGGAGAAGGGGGGGGGGGGCTGTTTGCCTCATTGAGTTCGGATACCTGCCGAGGGGGTATTGGCTCGGCCATGGGAGGGAGGTGAGGGGGGGGAAGAAGGTGGGGGGGGGGGAAGTGGGACAGGGGCGCACTCTCTCGGTGTCTGGAGCTGTGCCGTTTTTCCCTTGTCACTCGGCAGTGACAAATTGGACCTTTCACATGGGGGGGGAAGCTTCAGCAAGCTTAGAGGGGGCAGTACTTACTGTTCGAAGTCTTCTACCAAGATATAGTGGATCTCACCACCTCCCTCCCCCCACCCCCCGGGCGCAGGTCTCTGGAACCATGCTGGCCTCCCAGCTTTGTAAACCTGAGCCGGACGGGTCGGCTCTCCAGGGGGAAAAAACTTTTCCAACGATTTAACTTAACACTGATTTAAAACTTTGTGGTAGAAAGACCACGGACTTTTGTAGATGCCCTCTCCGTCCTGGGGCGCCTGATCTCTAACTTCTGGATTTGACTTTGCCCTCGTGGTGGGGGGGTTAGTCCCGCGTTGTTTGCGCTGGGAAATATCACGGTAGTGTAGGCAGCGCTGGATCGGGATCGTCTTCTCCGTCGGTCCCCTCAGCGTTTGGGCGTCTTGTTACTTGCTGAGGCCTCCATTCTTCTCGGCTCGATGCTGTTGTCCTCTTCTCCGCTCTGGTCTGGGGCTTGGTGGTGATCCTGTGTCCACGCCGCTGGCGGGGTCAGCCCCAGAGCCCGCGCGAACGGGCCCATATACTCAGGGTACCTGATCGTGAGGTACTTGCCCTTGTTATTAGCTGTAAGCTTAAAGGGGAACCCCCAACGATACCTGATCTCGTGGTCCCGCAGTAGGGTCGTTAGGGGTTTCATCTCCTTTCTCCGCAGCACTGTTTTACTGGAGATGTCGCTGAAAACTTGAAGCCGTTCGTTTAGAAAGGTAAGTGATTCTTTTTCTCTGCATGCTTGAAGAATGCTTTCTTTTGTAGAATAGCTATGCAGCCTCACTATTACGTCTCGCCTTCTTCCAGGGTCCTCAGATCTGGGCCCTAGGGCCCTATGGGCCCGGTCTATTTCTAAGTCCCCGTCTTGTAGTGTAGCGCAGACAGACTTAAACAGGTCCAGGAGGTATGGGCGGAGGAGGCCAGGAAGAACTGTCTCTGGGATGTTGCGAATACGAAGATTTTGTCTTCTATCCCTGTTCTCCTGGTCCTCCAACCCGTCCTTGAGCAGGGCGATTTCCTCTCGGAGTCTGAAGATCTCATTCTCCGTTGCTGTCTGTCGCGTGTGGGTCTCCTCCATTTCGCCTTCCAGCGTGGCGGTTTTGTCCGCTAGGCCGCTAATCTGTTGTTTGAGATCATTGACCGCGGCTTTTATCTCCATTTGGAGGGATGTATGCATTTTAATATGTTGGGCTGCCATCAGCTCCTCCATGAAGGCCCTGGTTAAAGGCTGCTCCTGTGTGGAGATCTCTTTGGCCCTGGCAGGCTTGCCTTGTGCTGCTTGTTCGCCACGTGCGCCTCCGCCATCTTGTGCAGCAGATTGCTGATCGGGGCTTTTCTGCTGCGGGGAGAAGTATTTCGTGACTGCTTGTGATGTCGGCTTCCTTTGTTGCCTGGACATCGTATCGTTGTTTCCCCCACTTGAGGGTGATCAATTTGGGTGGGAATTTTAAGTGGAAAGGTGCTTATTCTCGAGTTTATTCGAGAGAGTCTGTGGAGCTCCCAGGCTGCTACTCCATACCGGCTGACGTCACCGGAAGTCTCCTCGCTGGTTTTATTTTTAATGGGCAAATGCACTATTATCCATATCTGGATGGGGTGGATTTTTTTTTTTTTAATGAGGGAAAGAGCTATTAGCCATCTTTGTTTAATAGCACTTTTACCCATTCCTGTTTTTGGTACAAGGGGTGGGTGAAGGTGGTAGTTACCCCAGGGTAGGTGTTTAGGCCTTGCGGGAGGGTAGTGCACGAGGGGTTAACCCCTTCATTACCTTAGCGGTTATAACCGCTAAGGTAATGAAGGGGTAACTTCTACTGCCACCCTCCCACAAGGCCTAAACACCAACCCTGGGGCAACTACAAGCTTCACCCACCCCCTATACCAACATCTATGCAGTGCCTGCTATTTAACTATAGCCATGGCTGGTCCAGATTATCTTTCTTTCTTCCTGTCACGTAAGTTCTGATAGCTGCAGACAGGGACAGGCTACCCTGTGGGGTTTACCCCCTCACCCCCCGTCATGCAGCCTCCCTGAGTGGCAGGAGTGGAGGTGACACTGGGTCTGTGTGCAACCAATCATGGTGCAGACGATGTGCCCTTCCATTTTTGCAATGGGCCGGTCATGTGAGCGGTTCGCCCAATCAGGGCGAACCAGCTCCGTGACGTCACTGGCCCGCCCCCGGAAGGCGCGCGGACTAAAGCCAGGGAAAGCACCCGCTTTCCCTCGGCTTCCGCACGGCTGAAGTCTCTATGGACTCAGCCTAAGTCTATTGGGTAGGAGTATGAGAGATATCTGTCGTGGTGGGGACTGTCTGCAGGAACCCTGGATGCCTACTGTGACTGGAGGCGCTAATGACACCAAAGAAAAGCAAATGTGTGGTGCTCAGAAAAAAAAAAACCTATAAAGGTACCAAAGGAACCACAATTAAGATCAAAAATACTTAATTGAAGAATCCTGTGATGTATACTCCCCAGTGGAAGAATAAGGGATATACCCCAGACAATAGAACAAATAACAACTCCAAAATATAACCGACTAGTGGACTAGGATCCCCACAAGCACTGTAGTAAGGGACCTCACAATAAAGTGATCCAGCATAATATATCGGAATGGAGAATGTCCAGATAAGAAAATAACTCACTCTGAGTAGAATTGTCATCCAGGTTGTTCTGTTTTCATCCACAGAAGGGGGGTGTGCTTCCGTTTTTTCAGTGTGCTGTCAAGGATTGCAGATAGGAAAAAGCAGGCACCAAATACACAGGATCAAAAAATAAAGGAAATCCAAAAGGAGCGTATGCCCATTAACAACATATTTAATGGATTCTTACAAAAGTAATAACAGCAGCATTACAGGGTACAAAGCCCCCCACCAACGCGTTTCGAGCGCAAGCTCTTTTTCAAGCTCTTTTTCTTTTTCAAAAGAGCTTGCGCTCGAAACACCAAACTGAGACTCTGAGGAGCACCAAAAGCCTGTCCTGTTTCCCCGTATCATCGCGGAAGCTAATCTCTCCTGGACCCTCACAGGTAACCAGCACCATGACACCGGTAGCCAGAGTAAATCTCCCAGAGGGGGGGGGGAGAAGCAGTGCTACTTAACCCTTTCATTACCTTAGCAGTTAGCTGCTAAGGTAATTAAACTGTCTGCTATTTTATTTTTATTGCACAGGATTGCTACCAGAGGCCAGCTGGGACCACCGGGGACCCCCGGAACCTCTGGGGGGCTCTTCAGGTCCCCTTGGGTTCCCGGGGGTCCCCGAGGGTCTCAGGTATCAATCCTGTGCAGTAAAACCTAAATAAAATGCTTTTATCCATCTTGCAATATCTTTAACACCAGCCTTTTGCTGGTGCCAAAGTATTGCATATTTTTATACTATGTTATGCTTATCACTGATTAGTGAATAGCAGTTTCTGGCAAAAAAAAAAAGGGCGATTTGGGGCATTTTTGGCCTTATTGAAGCTTTTTTTTGCTAGAGTATTATAGTATTATAAATAGCCGTTATAGCGCAATACGGCCCTGTTATCGAAGCTTAGTGAATAGCAAAACAGGCCATTTTGCGCTATAAGGGCATTTATAGTACTATAAGCCACTTATCGAAGTCTAGTGAATGAGCCCCAAAAATAATTGCCTGTTAAAGAAAGCAAACTCGTGAAAGCTGCTATTTTTACTGCACATGGGTTATATTAGATCTTAACGTGGATGTGTGCACTGCTTTGGTAATAGGCATACATGATATATTTGGGCATTGCACATGTGTAGAACTCCGATTTAATGCAGACGTGCGTTAGTTCATGTTCAAGTGTGTATCTGCACGATTATGTTTAACGCACATACGCGCAAAAGCTTCTTAGCGTACTGTTATGCCAATGCTAACGAGATTACTAACGGATGTTGTCATTGCATAAAATTAGCTTATAGATTCATGTTAAGCTCAGAGAAAAAAAATGTCAGTTTGGGATCTTGATGATTGATCGTTAGCAGACTCACCATAACGGAGCTTTGTGGATCTACCCATCAGTGTTTAGTTAATACTTATGTTTTAAGTAAGTGAGCAGCCACACAAAAATGGTACGGTAAAAATAATAAAAATATTTGGGTGGAAATACCAGCTATTAAAATATGTAGAAAGGTTCATTTACTCCCACATCAGGTCAATGTGCTGAATTTATTCCCTCCCCTTTGAAATGAAAAGATGAATAAGATGTCACCCCAGTGCTTTAACCCCTTCATCATAAACCTTTTGCCAAATTCAGAAAATGTAACATTCACTTCAAGTTCAGAAGATGACATCACGCTGAAGAATCAGGAAGGAAGTTTGGTGGTAATATTAGTTGCCTTTCCCCCATAGCAACCTCCCTATGATCAAAACCTGAAATGGTTCGCCCATTCTCCCCTGCCATGTTTTAGTAATTGGTATACTACTCTGTCTATATCCTGTTTGCTGGATCCAAAAGGAAGTATGCTAGTATGTGCAGTCTGTGAGAACACACCTTTTATCTGCCTCTCCCAAAGAAGGCATTAATAATTTACCTTCCGCCTACAAGTGCCACCCCTCAAGTTATTTTTATGTTCCTGTACTTTTTTTTTCTTCCAATAAAGCTGCAGAAGATAGAAAGACGGTGTGTGCATTTAAAGGGGATGAGTTAACCTGCCTGATCCTACCCCTTTGTTACAAGGGGCTGGGGGCCAGAACAATTAGAACTGCAGGGCTAAAGATCAGAAATGATCTTAATCTTATGTAGCAGGCTATTATTCTGCCCTAGGGCTGGCAGTAAACCCTGGTACTATCAGGTTGCCAGTAGTTGGTATGGGGTTTCCCCCCTCACCTTTTGGTAATGCACTTGAGTGACAGCAGGGGGTGGTACATCCTGTTATAGCTGGGACAACGGGTTGCCCGCCTTCTGTCTGTACTAAAGGGCAGGACCACCCTAAAATTAGTGTTGTTCCTTCCCTCTGAGGCAGACAGGTCACACAATTGGGAGCCTGAGATTGGGGCCTACCCATGTGCTCTTACTTTCGGGGGAGAGTGAGTGTGGACCATACCTCTGCCTCCACTAGGGAGGTGGGGAAGAGCTAGGACGGCTGCGGGTGCCCTTGGCCTGTAGTGACGGTCCAGGAACTATCTCCAGTGAGAGCTGATCTAAGGAGACTGTATCTGGCAGAAGACTGCTGCGTAGCTGTTGTGTTACTGCAAAGTGTGTGGTAATAAACCGTTCCTGTTTGTTGGAAACCCCGTTACATGTGTCTTCAGTGTGTGTTTTGTGGGTGGAGGAGGGGTGCAGAGTGTTTTGTTTGTGTGCGTGTGTGTGTGCAGTGTGTGGGTTTACAGGGGGGCTGCAGTGAGTGTAGAGAGGGGGCTGCTGGTGTGTTTTTTGTGGATGTAGAGGTGGCAGAGTCTGTTTTGTTGGTTTGTGTGTGTTGGCAGTGTGTGTTTTGTGGGTGCAGAGGGGGGCTTCAGTGTGTTTTGTGGGTGGAGGAGGGTGCAGAGTGTTGTGTTTGTGTGTCTGCAGTGTGTGGGTTCACAGGGGGGCTGCAGTGGGTATAGAGTGGGGCTGCTGGTGTGTGTTTTGTGGATGTAGAGGGGGGAAGCAGTCTGTGTGTGTGTCTTTCTGTCTGCAGTGTGTTTTGTGGGTGTAGAGGGGGCTGCAGTGTTTGTGTGTGTGTGTGTGTGTGTGTGTGCCGTGGGTTTAGAGGGTGGAGGAGTGTATTTTGGTGTGTGTCTGCAGTTTTGTGGGTTTACAGGGGCTGCAGAAAGTGGGTAACCGGTGCATCAGAATATATGAGTCCCAATACTGAATAATAATTATTCCGTTGGGAACACTCAAATATGATGGTGAGCAATGGTAACATACCCTAATAGGGCAATGGACTAGTACCTAGTGCTAGCCAGCACAATGAACAGTACAGAAATTGTCCCAACCATAATAACAGTTATAGTATGTAAGAGAAAACTCACTTTTGGTTCCAATTCCGTCAGAGGAGCAGTCCCATCAGGTATCCTGAGCAGCGTGCAATCCACCAAGCAGGACAAGTAGAAAATGGGTGAACAAAGGCAGTGCACTGCCTACAAATGGTGGAGGAGGCTATTGGTAGCAAAAAAAATCCTTTTATTAAATGAAGGGATCAAACATCACCCCTGGATCACCCAGAAAACGCTCACCTACGCGCACAGCCCGAAACACGTAGGTGAGCGTTTTCTGGGTGATCCAGGGGTGATGTTTGATCCCTTTATTTAATAAAAGGATTTTTTTGCTACCAATAGCCTCCTCCACCATTTGTAGGCAGTGCACTGCCGTTGTTCACCCATTTTTTACAGGGCTACAGTGTGTTTTTTTGGGTGTAGAGGGTGGAGGAAGGCTGCAGTGTGTTTTTTGGGTGTAGAGGGGGCTGCAAAGTGTGTTTGTGTATATAGAGACGGGGCTGCAGTATGTGTGTATATAGTCATGTGAAAAAGAAAGTACACCCTCTTTGAATTCCATGGTTTTACGTATCAGGACATAATAACAATCATCTGCTCCTTAGCAGGTCTTAACATTATGTAAATACAACCTCAGATGAACAACAACACATGACATATTACACCGTGTCATGATTTATTTAACAAAAATAAAGCCAAAATGGAGAAGCTATGTGTGAAAAACTAAGTACACCCTTACTGCTTCCATAGGAATTAAGATGCTAAGTACCAGACAGGTGCTGCTAATCAAATGCCCTTGATTAATTGATCATCAGCAAGTGTGACCACCTCTATAAAAGCCGAAGTTTTAGCAGTTTGCTGGTCTGGAGTATTCAGGTGTGTGTTAACACAATGCCAAGGAGGAAAGACATCAGCAATGATCTTAGAAAAGCAATTGTTGCTGCCTATCAATTTGGGAAGGGTTATAAGGCAATTTCTAAACAATTTAAAGTCCATCATTCTACAGTGAGAAAGATTATTCAAAAGTGGAAAACATTCAAGACAGTTGCCAATCTTCCCAGGAGTGGACGTTCCAGCAAATTCACTCCAAGGTCAGATCGTGCAATGCTCAGAGAAATTGCAAAATACCCAAGAGTTATCTCAGACTCTATATACAATGGAACGAGTTCCAAACTTCGGTGCTCAGTAACAGAGGAAACATACAGTATGTCCAAATAGACTTCTTAAATAATGAATGTAGTCCCATAGCAGATGAACTATAATAAAGCCTCGTGAGTCTCATGAACCTGGTGCATAAATAGCTCTCCTAAAGTAGGGCTTAAAGTATTAACCATCCATATAGTAACATCCATCAACTATCAGGTAATTTAATAACACTGTAAAAGTATACCACTAGGACATTGGCCCTGGAGTCGCACTCAATGAAAGGTCACAGTCTCCCCATCCAAGTAAAGAAGAGAAGAGTACTCACATATCTGGCAATTCATCCATATGCGTGCATCACGCCAATCAGCAGCAGCAGGGTTAATCCAAAGGAAAAAAGCAGAGCACAGCTGTGAAACAGTGGGGCCAAACACCAGCAAGATAAGTTAAAAATATACTTTATTCCATGGTTAAATCATGGGGGGACACAGAGGTAAACTCTGACGCGTTTCGAGCAAAAGCCCTTTGTCAAAGAGTAATTTCGCGTCTGTGAACGCTCCCTCTGTTAAAGACGTCACCCCGCCCCAAACAGTACGTCATACGCGGTGAAAAGGCGCAAAAATCTAAACGGACAGATATCATTGGCCAATCCTGTCAGCCAATGTACTGCCCACAAGACCCAATCTGTTCCTGTGTGTGCGGAGGATCGCCAACAACGGCGCTGGAGCATCCCTAGTGATGCATTAAGCGTGCCAAGCGAGACAAAGTGATAGACATAACAAAACAAATATAAACAGAAAAGGATTATTAAAAACAGTGCATATTATACAATAGTTGTAGATACTAAAAGGGGAGCCTATTGATAACGGAGTAAGACTCCAATCTATGAACTTCCTATCTGTTTATGGTAAATCAAATTGAAAGGTATAATAATGAATTATATAAAAATTATATAAAGCAAATTATATTAAAGATGTGTCCAAGAGTGTAGGCAAGATTGTAATCTAATAATTAGGTACAAAAAGGGGGTCCAGATATAAAGAACTAATGAGTTCAAAACTAAATCCAAATTGTATAAATGGGTACTGATATCCACACCATGGAAATAAATCCATATTGGGAGATATCTGTACACCAAATTGATGATAAATAAATACATATATGAAATATAATATATAAAAATAAAAATAATAGCTATGTAATGATAAAGTGAATTCAAATCCACAAGCTAAACAGCTATTCTAGTATAGTGTATAACCAAAATATATTATCAATTAGTATTGAAATGAAAAGTAACAAATAAAAATAACAAGGGTGAGTAACAAATAATGAATCATCAATAAATAATGAAAAATAATCATTAATCATGAATAATAATAAAAATAGACATAATTTTATGATATTAAATGTCAAACTAATAATGACTAATACTACGAGAAACCAACAGTAGAGAAATCCTCAGTCACAGAGTTTTATCTATAGCTATCAAAAAGACAGACAGTTATTTAAAAAAATGTTTTCATTCCCAATCTGTGTTCATGCCCTTGGGCGCTAGAGTCCCAAGGGCATAAATCCAGTGCATTTCTCGACAATTCAGACGGGCCTCTTTATCCCCTCCTCTAATGTTGGTATGTATTTGCTCTATTGCACTAAATGAGAAAGTGCTCATAGACCCTTCTGGACATGTGATAAAATGGCGTGCCACGGGAAATCTCTCATCCCGGTTTACTCTTTGACAAAGGGCTTTTGCCCGAAACACGTCAGATTTTACCTCCGTGTCCCCCCACGATCTGATCATGGAATAAAGAATATTTTTAACTCATCTTGCTGGTGTTTGGCCCCACTGTTTCACAGTTAACTCAGACTCTACAGGCCTCAGTTAGCATGTTAAATGTTAAAGTTCATGACAGTACAATTAGAAAAAGACTGAACAAGTATGGTTTGTTTGGAAGGGTTGCCAGGAGAAAGCCTCTTCTCTCTAAAAAGAACATGGCAGCATGGCTTAGATTTGCCACGTTGCATGTGAACAAACCCCATAACTTCTGGAACAATGTCCTTTGGACAGACGAGACCAAAGTGGAGATGTTTGGCCATAATGCACAGCGCCACGTTTGGCGAAAGCCAAACACAGCATATCAGCACAAACACCTCATACCAACTGTCAAGCACGGTGGTGGAGGGGTGATGATTTGGGCTTGTTTTTGCAGGCACAGGACCTGGGAACCTTGCAGTCATTGAGTCAATCATGAACTCCTTTGTATACCAAAGTATTCTAGAGTCAAATGTGAGGCCATCTGTCCGAAAGCTAAAGCTTGGCCGAAATTGGGTCACGCAACAGGACAATGATCCCAAGCACACCAGCAAATCTAAAACAGAATGGCTGAACAAGAAAAGAATCAAGGTGTTGAAATGGCCCAGTCAAAGTCCAGACCTCAACCCAATTGAAATGCTCTGGCAGGACCTTACGAGAGCTGTGCATAAACAAATGCCCACAAACCTCAATGAACTGAAGCAACGCTGTAAAGAAGAGTGGGCCAAAATTCCTCCACAACGATGTGAGAGACTGATAAAGTCATACAGAAAACGATTACTTTACAAGTTATTGCTGCTAAATGTGGTTCTACAAGGTATTGAATCATAAGGTGTACTCAGTTTTTCACACATGGCTTCTCCATTTTGGCTTTATTTTTGTTAAATAAATCATGACACGGTGTAATATGTCATATGTTGTTGTTCATCTGAGGTTGTATTTACCTAATTTTAAGACCTGCTAAGGAACAGATGATAGTTATTATGTCCTGATATGTAAAATCACATGACTGTATAGAGGGGGGCTGTGTGTATGTACTATTTCCTTTTAATAAACTTGCAGTAAAAACATAAGAATGTATAGACAATCATGCTGATAAAAATCAATATGACTACAAAAGTGTCTCTTTTTTTATGAAAAAATGTAATTTTTTAAAAATAAGGCTACATTTAGCCTATAATAGTAATAATCCCCTCAGAACAGGGCATTACTGGCCAATAATGCCCTGTCTGGGTTAAAGTTCCTTGGCTTTGCCTCGGGCCTTGAACTCTTCCAGCCAGGGCATTATTGGCCAGTAATGCCCTTTTCTGAGGGGATAATTACTGTATTTAAATATCACTACCCCAAGTTCCTTATACCATTGGTACATTATTAAGCCATTGCTCACAAACAGTATACGTAATCATAAGCAGTTACATTTACAGGAATAACCACAGCAAAACAAAACATCAGTTCAGTGCGTGCTCGGGTTGTCTGCTGCTCTGAGAAAAACAGGTGTGAAAACAAAAGACCCGGTTTCATTGTTAAATTTAGGGATAGAAAATATACATGCATGTGGTGCATGTTCACTGGATTATTTTGGGATGAACACTGTGTAATCTGTTCATGTAACTTGGTAGATTTGCAGAAAGATTTTGCAGGATAAGATAACAAAAAACAGTAAATATTCAACTTCATCCACAAACTATTTACTGTAAGCATAGTATTATTATGCTAGTTGCCTCCAGTTTTTACTATTGATGTTTTTAGAGACTTGATAATGGAGGTCCTCTGAATCTCACCATAATAAGCCTCTGATCAGATTTATCTAAAAACCGCCTGTCCAAGCCTCCTATCATGTGAGTGGGCATTTCGAAGTTTTGAACATTTGTGAATCTTTGCTATTAGCACAACTGCATTATGTGTATATTTTGCTTTTTTTCATAAACCACAAGAGTTCCTTGCGCAGTGAAAGTCCTGTACTAACCATTTAAGCATAGTATTATTAATGCTAGTTGCATATACCACTCTCCCCCAATTTTCACTATTGATGTTTTTAGAGACTTGAAACTGAAGCGGTACCCTGCTATTTTTAGTTTAGAGGACTGAGTTCTCAAAATACAGTTTTAGTAGCCAGAATACTTCCTGAAAATTCAAAGATGGTCGCTGTCTAATTTGAACCACATATGTCCACATATGTATGCGTTTGTAAATTAAATGAGCAACTGAGTGATCAACAAATATGCACCATGATACTTGCTAACTGATAAACAAAAAACAAATGACAAAAAACAAACAACCGTAGAAGCCTCAAACAATAAAACGGTGATAGAATATAAAATGGAAACATTTATTAAAACAAAAATTTGGGTGAAACACATATTAAGAACAATGATAGCTCTTATAACTCGCAGCTACTCTGAGAGCAATGCCCACTTACTAGATTGAAGGAGAAAGTAGGTGGTGGATAGGATTAGAGATCTTCCCCTCTCATTGCTGGCTCATCTACTGGAAAACACCGGATGTCGTCTGTGGTGAGTGATCCGCGTGTCCTTAGTGACTGTCCCGTATTACACTAACTCTCTGCCGCGATCCCCTGCTCCTACACAGCCAGCCACGTGTCCAACACTGCGCCCCAGTGCGTTGATCACTCAATTGCTCATTTAACTAGGGAAATTGCTTACAGTATTATGCTATGTTTGCTTTTTCTACTTGTTTTACATGTTCGTAAATACCACCATCATCGGATGACCTGAATCATCAGGGTTCACACATCACTGCATGGTTGTATATCCATTTATCTATCCATGTTTATTTAATAGATTTATGATATTTGGCGCCTTATCCATTTGATTGCATGTTCTTTTGGTGACCAGGTGATCACTGTTAAATTAGGCTGCTGCCCTCATTCACAAAAGTGTGTGTATTGATAGGGAGAATATCATATACGTGTACATTTACATTTACATTGTGTGTCATTTGTTTTAGCGCTACCTATTTTTGTCTACTTCTGTTTGTAACAGGGACTTAATTGTTCGAGAAACTGCCTCTAAATCCAGCAGTGTGCTGGTTAATTGCACAGGCAATCAACCAGATTCCACCTGGCTGATTAGGACTGTTAGAAAAAGCCTAGTCTGAGAAACAGGAAGGAGATTTCCTTGGCCCATAACTGGACTGACCAGAGGAAAAGTTGTGTGTGTGTGTGTGTGTGTGTCTGTGTGTTGCTGTGGGTTAGCAACCCACACGGTTAGAGAGGGCTGGAGTAAAGGTGTAGATATTCTCCAAAGCGGAGTAGGCCTTTGAATGTTTTGCCGTGTTAAAGGAACAGACGCAATAGACTTATTTTAATTTCACCTTAAAAACAGTCCATTGCGTACCTCTGCACACATCTCCTACATATGGTGTCAGAAGTTGGGATGAGAGGTGGTCCTTGAAGTTCAAAGGAGCCCCGGAGACTGCCTGTGAAAAATGTTGTGCTTTTCCCTGCTTAACTTCCTGCAACAGTCTGAACAACAAAACATGTGCAGAAGTGACCAGAAAAAAAGGGCTGCACATCCAGGCAGGAAAACTACACTACACTGGAGAAAGCCACAACACCACAGTTTGACTGGGAGGACTGCGACAGATGGTGATCCACACAAGGGAATGATACTATGACCGGAGTCTACCCCACTACTTGTGAAGGAAAAAAAACATGATATTTTGAAATGACTGCCCAGTTGAAGTCAAATACAGACTCTGCTAGAATGGGGAAGAAAATGTGTCAACCTGGTGTCAAGAGCCCAGCCCCACAGAGCAGTGTCCCTTCAGACCTTATTCGGATTATGAGGATGACGCCTAAGTGGCCCCAGAAAAAGGGCAACAGCCAGAGGAATATTTTTTTCAACGAGCCAAGGAACTGCAGCTGCAAGCAATGTGATGTGGTCACAAGGAAGATACAGAAGTTTTACTTGGCAAGGGCACATCCAGTATCATTGACAAGAGAGAATGTGTGCACAGTAAGGCTGATGTTTCAGAACCTACCAAAGTAAAGAAGAAAAAGGAAGTCTACAGAGATGTCTGTGAGAGCTACAAACTGCAAGCAAAGTCTGCCCACCTGTAGGACTACAAGATGGAGTTTTAGCGAATACAGTGAAAACAGCTGCAATAGCACCTCCCAAGGTCAGGAATAAAAATACACATGATACCACCAAAATGGAGGACAAGATGCAGCGTTCCTGTAATGAACCCTACCCCACGGAAGAGTGGCCCTTCCGGTCCTATGAGGGGGAAGGATGAAGATATCTCTCATGTGAAACCCGCAACGATTTACACCCACAAAACACCCTTAGGATGGTGGAGGTGCCTGAATTCGGTACGTACCGAAAAGACCGCTTTCTATGATGATGAATGTGATCTGCAGGAGCAAGAGCGGGAGCAGCA
The DNA here is from genome assembly GCF_040206685.1 of Ascaphus truei. Taxonomy (NCBI): domain Eukaryota; kingdom Metazoa; phylum Chordata; class Amphibia; order Anura; family Ascaphidae; genus Ascaphus; species Ascaphus truei. The sequence goes on from NC_134483.1 coordinate 347,400,341, forward strand.
GATCTCTGAATATTTACGCCACCTAGCGCAACTGCCAAGAAAGCATGGCGGATACAGTGAAGCTGCTGAACTTTCAAATAAAGACCTAGACACAAGTATCCCTGATGAGACAGAGACGGCCAAAACAAAAAGGCAGAAAAAGAAAAGCGGGTCTTGACTTACTGTGGAAGGAACACGTCCGCAGATCCCATGGAGAAAAGGGGGTCCGAGATGCCCTGCAGCCTAGAGAAAATGGAGGATTCGTCCCACGGATGACAGAATACCCAAAGGGCCCAAGGCAGAAGTCGTGTACCCCAAAGAAGTGTCTGTCCGGTGCTAACAGTGAGAAACCATCAACCAACCATATCAGGGAAGCAAAGCCGGAACCAATAAGTGACGATCCCTTGACCAGCTTTGAAGATGCCCTGCAAACTGCCAGGCATGACTGAAGCTAGAGGATCACGCTGAGCTACAGAAAAATAACGCAGAGCTACAGATTAATGTGCTCACAATTTACTCTTTGGCCAGGACCAAATTGAAGGATCTAAAGACTGAGCTAGATACTGCAAATTCTACTAATGCCACCATGGTGGAAAAACAGAGCAAGTCTGACTGAATGATTGCTAATCTGAAACAGAAGTATGAGGAGGCACTGAAAGAGGTTAGTCTTTCAGCAAGAGGTTCACAATTGCCATAGAGAGTTGGAAGTCTCTCAGAATGAGGTTCACACTCTCCGCATAGAACTGAATGCCTCACAACAGGAGGTCAACAGTGTACAGTGGCGACCAACTTTATTCCTACTTGGCTAGCTCCGCGAATTTCAGAAGATCCCAGGGATGTGCGGTTTTGTGTCGTTTTCTCCCGGGGTGTATAGCGTTATTTTCGCGGCTGTGATTTAAGCATTTTATTCCCGCTGGCTGCAATACTGCAATGCCGTGTAAAAACGCATGGGGGCGTTTGCGAGCTGTTGTCTCTGAAGTCTAATACCTTCGCGGTTCAACCTACAGTACACAGTCTGTGCGCGCGCGCGCAGTAATAGTAAAATTGCATATTTAATTTATTTTAAAGTACTGTACTGTACATGCTCGGACCCTGTTGGGGTGAAGTGAGGGGGTTCCTAACATCTGAGGGAAAATTAATTTTAATTCTACGGTGAGTACTGTCTTGTTGCCGTATTATTTTGGTGGGGCTGGCTGGGTACTTCTTTAGGGGGCTGACCATTACTGTACATTAAAACTTTTTGTTTTTCATCAGAAAAGAAAATGGCTAATGGGGGGATTTCGATGGATAATATTGTACTGTATGCTGATGTTTTCCGGCCGTACAGTATACTGTGTAATAAACCCGAATAAATAAAACTATGCATTTATTTTACATGTTCAGTATCGTGTCATTATTTGTCTTCTACAGTATACTGTACAGTGGTATACAGTGCCTAACATCTATGGGCAAAAAGAATTTTATTTCTAGGTGCCCTAGAACAGAAGTTCCCACGGAAATTGCCCGTGAACTTGACCGCGGCCCTAAGTAGTTCCCACGCCAATTGCGCGAATATAATGTAAAATAACCCGTTCTGTGGGTCTGAGCGGGTTGAAATTTACCTGGTCCTCATGCGGGAGGACCCTTGCCATAGTGGCAAAATATCAGCCTTGCACGACCCCCGGAACCGGAGGTACCAAAAGACAGTTTAAAAGCACATTACCAAAGTGGCTTTTTTTCTGCCATGCAAGTCAATGGCAGAAACCTGAACTTTAACATCACCCTGACTCCGTTCTGTTGCCATGAGAGGGTCGCAATTTGCCATGCAATCCTGCCGCAACTAGGACTACATGGTCACCGACTCTGAGCCCTCTAGGTCGAACAGAACCGGAGTTATGGGTTCCAGGTTTCTGCTCATTCTGACTTAGCCGGTTCAAAGCTTTCTCCGCCATTACGCTCAATGGTAGGACCCTCCTCGCCGGCGTGACCCTTTCTCGCTGCCATTACTGCTCGGACCCTGTTGGGGTCAAGTGAGGGGGTTCCTAACATCTAGGGGCAAAATGAATTTTATTTCTAGGTGCCCTGGAACAGAAGTTCCCACGCCAATTGATCTAGTTCCTACGCCAATTGCCGTAGTTCCTACGCCAATTGCGCGACCAGGCAGTTAAAAAACAGTGCAGTAAGCCTCTACATTTGTTACACTGTCAAAGGAGCAAATGGAAACAATGTGAGGCAATTCAACATGTTCTTTTATTGGTGGAGTCAGTACAAAAACATTTATTTACAAATACTGTACAATATTGTAACATTTAAAGTGCACAGCAATTCTAACCATCAACACACAATAATACATACTGCAGCCTTTATTAAATTCTTCTGCCACAAAACATTTTTGGTGCATGGGGCACAGGGAGCTAAAGTGACTTGCTTTTTATGTACTGTATTTGGGGGTTATCTTTGGGGGTTTATTCATCAAATTATTATGATGAACTGCCTTTTGAAATTACAGTGCTGTTGACTATTTCAGCCACACACCTCCAGAGTTTTTAATCCCTCCCTAGCCAAGCGTCAATCGGCTGAGTCACCCTAGCCTACCATCCCCCTCTCTCCACTGGGTCATTAACCTTCTGCATATTGCCATTGTGTTCTTAATCCGCCCATAGCCGAGCTACAAACACTCAGCACGCCTGCGTCTAATCACACCATCCCCCTCCCCCAACCCTTAGAGGCCTGTTGTTTGAACGGTAATGCTTTCGAAAATCCCCTCTCGAATTTGAAATGTAAATCTGGTGTGCACAGCACTGTGAGAATTGAGAGTACACTGATACAGTATTTCATCAGGGTGTGAAAATATTTGTCAGTCACTATGGTTTACAGTCACATGTTTTTAATACAATACAGTATATTCTTTAATATCTTTAAAATAAAAATATATAAATCCTGTATATACAGTAAGTATAATGTAACATAACCCGTTCTGTGGGTCGCATGAAAGTGAATAAATATTTATTTTATTTTATCAGGAACCAAATAATACAAATATAAAAATAATCACGAATAATACATAATGCAGTGTTTATTAAGTTATTTTGGCAGCTTGAAATTGGATAACCATTTGGAAAACCTTTGTAAAACATGGGGAAACATGAGTAATGCACATTTATAAGAATATTATTTAATACTATACACAGTACAGTACTGTAATGTACTGTATAATATACTGTATATACTATATACTGTATAGTAAAATTATATTTTCTTTAGTCTTTATCTTTTCCTCATTCTGTCTGCAGTACAGTAGTTCATTGAGAGAGGAGAGGTTTTGTGTACATCATTCCTGCTGTTTATATACTGTACATTTCACTGTACAAGCAGATTTGACTGGACACAACGCCCCCATCTCCCACCTAGGCCACCCTTTTTCCTGGAACGACAAGAAAACCAAAAATTAGTGCAGTTACTGTACTGTACTGTACTGTATGTGCGTACTGTACTGTATTATGGCAGAACTACTGTACTGTAGGTGGCTGGTGCAGCTTTCTCTGGAAAGAAAAAAATGGAGCAGTTAGTAGGCAGTTACTGTTGTACTGTCAAACTAGTCTACTGTATACTGTACTGGAGCTAACTACTGTATACTCTTACTATCTGGAAAGACAAAATCTGTGCCATACTTACCTGTAACATACTGTACTTACAATACTGCAGCACAGTACTACTTTCCTGATGCTTGCCCATTACGCGCGATGACAATGGGCAACACAGTGGCAATATGGTCTATATATTTATTGCAGCGTTCCACGGTGAGTACATCGTTCCAAAAACTCATTATGCCTTTCAACAACTCGTCCTTTTTGGAGGGTTTCACCACTTTCCGGATATGGTCCTTCAGCTGATGCCAGACCTTTTCGATCGGATTGAAGTCTGGCGACCTGTCATTGGAAAGAAAGGACAATTGGTTTAAGAGCTAAAAACAGTGGGGAACAAAAATGGGACACGGTCTACTGCACTTACTCCGCTGGCGTCTTCACCCAGTTGATGCCGCGCTCAAGGATATGCGCCGTTGACGCGGTGTGCTTGGGATCGTTGTCCTGGTAGAAGCGGTGACCATTGGGGAAGTCGCGTGTGATGCACAATGTTGTCTTGGAAGAAAGCTTTATTCATGATTCCTATAGCAAGAAAAGAAAAGTGCTCAAAAAACTGCACAATAGTACAGTACAGTGCATACGGTAAGGAAACACTAGTCAAGTACAGTGCATTAGGCGATATACATTTTACCTTCAAAGATGACAATGCATCCCGGTCCACGCCTAGAGATGGCACCCCACACATGCAGCTTCACAGGGTGTTTTGGCCGCGGCTTCAAAGATATGCAGCCTTTTTTGTGGAACGCAAATCTTGCAAATCTCTCTAGCGACACAGTAGACTCATCAGTGAAGATGCAATCCTGGAAAGTCTCCCCGCTGTCGATCCATGCCTGGGCCTGGAGCACTCTTTTGATTTTGTTTGCGTCCCGTATCATGGGGTACACTCTGTAATGACAAGGAATAAAAACATTTTGCGGCACAGTGCAGTACAGTTTGCGAAACAACACTTTTACCTCCTGTACTGTCCAGTACTAACCTCACACGTCCATATTTCCATCCAATGCTGCGTCTCATCTTCTTTATGCTGCTCTCGGATACAGTCAGATTGTGCTTTTCCTGCAGAGTGTTTTTAACCCTTAATGCACTCCTCTCATCATTCTCCTCACTTATTTTGTCCACCAGAACAGTTGTCTCCCTACAATGTAAAGAAATTATATTGTTTTATTAATATGCAGCAATATAAAATGTATATAAATGTAATCTTGTAATATACATTAAATATAAATAGACAAAATATATATACTGTTGTACTATAAATATAAATATACAAAATAAATATACTGTTGTAATATAAATATAAATATACAGTACATCCTATTCAGTATATACCGTTGTAAGATTAATTGAAATATACAAAAAATGTATACTGCAGTACTATAAATATAAATAGACAATATATATATACTGTTGTACTATAAATATAAATATACAAAATAAATATACTGTTGTAATATAAATATAAATATACAGTACATCCTATTCAGTATATACCATTGTAAGATTAATTGAAATATACAAAAAATGTATACTGTTGTACTATAAATATAAATAGACAAACTACTGTACAGTATGTTGTAATATAAATCAACAGAAATAACAACAGTATTACAGTAGATACAGAACTGTACTGTAGATGTACTGTACAGTACAGTTTTCTATATTTTTTTTTGTTAAGTTTTATAAATACTGTATACTTACACGTTTGTTACCCTTGGTGCCTTTTTCCGGTCTCTGTTTTTTCCTTGTGCATGATAGCTCACGGTGGTTAATGGCACAACGAGGTCAGAAGTAGCTAACCAGCGTTGGATAGCAGCAATTCGGTGTCCGCTCCTGTACATCTCCTTAATTCACATGCTGAGATCCTTTGAAATCTTTTTAACAGGCATTGCTGCGAGTAGAAAGAAATACAGTACAAACACAAGAATGTATATTCGATGTTTAGTCGATGTGTATTCTATGTGCAGTCAATACACAAAATGGATGGTGTATTTATACGGTAATGACTCACATTAGAGTACGCCCACTTTCAACACCTGTACCTGGCCGCCATGCATAAAAGGTCACACACTTTGCATAGGCCACCACTCCAGGATCTTTATCTGAACTTGCCCTTGTCCAGATACTGTACTGCATTGTGCCACCTGCTTCCATGGAGCATCCCGTTTCTATGGACGCAAGAACCCACTCACCTCTGCCGTGCCTGTCATGCTGAAAAAGCGAAAGGCGGTTGCCGTTTCCATGCCAAGGCAAAAGCGACAGGCTAAGGCAAATAAAGAAAACCTTCTGCTGACCCCAAAGGTTAAGGGTTTTCTTAGACGTAAGCCTCATTATGTGAAGAAAATATACGGTGATGTACTCTCGACACAAAACGAATGGCAGCCAACCCATCGGACCCGCAGACCACTTCCTCCCATATGCTTCGACGACTCTGCTGTAGCTGTCCCGGGAATCTTCATCCCGTCTTCTCCACCCCCATCTTCTCCGGTTCCATCTGACGATGCTGCTGCCTCTGAAATCCACGGGTCACTTTCTCCTTTGCTCTTAGATGACTCTGCTTCTCGCCCGGAAATCCAAAGGTCACCTTCTCCATCCCTCTTCGATGCTACCGCTTCTCCTCTACCGGGTATCCACAGGTCACCTCCTCCACTCTCCATCGATGCCGCTTCTCTCCATGGAACCCCCATCTCATCCTCCGTTGCACCCATCCCCCCAGATGTCCAGACGCCATGCACAAGAAGCAGCTCGTTGGACCGGATGCTGAATGGGATAAGTGTGGATCTCCCCGGGAATTCTATTGTGCTGGCAAAGATAGATTTGCTTCTGGAGACAATGTTAAATGTGGAGCAACGGATGCTACAAATGGAGCAACGGATGGATCAACGGATGGAGAAGATAGAGGCAGACATTGCGGGCATACATTATTTGCTCGGCGCTAATGCCCCTGTTTCCCCGATGCCGGAGCAGGAGGGTGACATGGATGTGATGAATGGGACCTTCGACCCCCTTCCATCACCAAGCGCCCCCCTCCACCACAAGATGTAGTGTACATGTATGCCATTGAGGAGGACATGACAACCTCGTCAAGACCACGCCAGGAGACAACACGGCGACCACGACCGGAGGAAAGCTTCCTCCCAGACATCCTACCATCGCCCGTCGCCACAAGCACACCCGCTCCCAAAAGACCTACACCCGCTCGCATCGAAACAGTGCCCAACATCACCCTGCGTGATCTGACACCGGCGCTTAGGGAGAAGTATAGGGTGATGAGTGCTGGTGTACCCCACAAGTATGCCTTGATTATTTTTAAGCACCATGTTCCCTACACGTTGTACTGCGAGTGGGTGTTCAAAGTGAACTACGATGGGAATCGCGTAAAAAAGGCCCTTCCTGCCAATTTAAGGAAAAACATTGTGGAAGAATTGCAGCGCTTTTATACAGTTACAGATCCTGTAATGAAAGGCGTTCGAGACTGCATTAATGGCGTTTTGCGCCATGAAAGGAATCGGCCATGGATGGACAATGTGGAGGACTGTCAGTGAGACCATACTGTTGTGCTGAACTGTATTGTACTGTGCATGTTTTGCCCTACAGTACCTGCTGTACTTAAACAAAGGAGATGTTGTTGTGTGGTTTTTTTCACAGGACATGCACAACTCCAGTCCCTGAGGGCCGCAAAAAGGCACGGTTTTCAATGTTGCCCTGAAAACGTGCCCTGTTTGCTGCCCTCTAGGACCGAACTGGTGCAGGTCTGACTGACAGTGTTGCGCACCATTTCACTGTACTGTAATGTATACAGTACTGTGTTTCTTTAATAAAGGAGATGTTACTTAAAATGCTTCAACATTGTACAGTATTTGTAAATAAATGTTTTTGTACTGACTCCACCAATAAAAGAACATGTTGAATTGCCTCACATTGTTTCCATTTGCTCCTTTGACAGTGTAACAAATGTAGAGGCTTACTGCACTGTTTTTTTACTGCCTGGTCGCGCAATTGGCGTACGAACTACGGCAATTGGCGTAGGAACTAGGGCAATTGGCGTGGGAACTAGGTCAATTGGCGTGGGAACTTCCTTTCTAGGGCACCTAGAAATAAAATTCATTTTGCCCCTAGATGTTAGGAACCCCCTCACTTGACCCCAACAGGGTCCGAGCAGTAATTGCGGCGAGAAAGGGTCACGCCGGCGAGGAGGGTCCTACCATTGAGCGTAATGGCGGAGAAAGCTTTGAACTGGCTAAGTCAGAATGAGCAGAAACCTGGAACCCACAACTCCGGTTCTGTTCGACCTAGAGGTCGGTGACCATGTAGCCCTAGTTGCGGCAGGATTGCATGGCAAATTGCGACCCTCTCGTGGCAACAGAACAGAGTCAGGGTGATGTTAAAGTTCAGGTTTCTGCCATTGACTTGCATGGCAGAAAAAAAGCCACTTTGGTAATGTGCTTTTAAACTGTCTTTTGGTACCTCCGGTTCCGGGGATCGTGCAAGGCTGATATTTTGCCACTATGGCAAGGGTCCTCCCGCATGAGGACCAGGTAAATTTCAACCTGCTCAGACCCACAGAACGGGTTATGTTACATTATACTTACTGTATATACAGGATTTATATATTTTTATTTTAAAGATATTAAAGAATGTACTGTATTGTATTAAAAACATGTGACTGTAAACCATAGTGACTGACAAATATTTTCACACCCTGATGAAATACTGTATCAGTGTACTCTCAATTCTCACAGTGCTGTGCACATCAGATTTACATTTCAAATTCGAGAGGGGATTTTCGAAAGCATTACCGTTCAAACAACAGGCCTCTAAGGGTTGGGGGAGGGGGATGGTGTGATTAGACACAGGCGTGCTGAGTGTTTGTAGCTCGGCTATGGGCGGATTAAGAACACAATGGCAATATGCAGAAGGTTAATGACCCAGTGGAGAGAGGGGGATGGTAGGCTAGGGTGACTCAGCCGATTGACGCTTGGCTAGGGAGGGATTAAAAACTCTGGAGGTGTGTGGCTGAAATAGTCAACACCACTGTAATTTCAAAAGGCAGTTCATCATAATAATTTGATGAATAAACCCCCAAAGACAACCCCCAAATACAGTACATAAAAAGCAAGTCACTTTAACTCCCTGTGCCCCATGCACCAAAAATGTTTTGTGGCAGAAGAATTTAATAAAGGCTGCAGTATGTATTATTGTGTGTTGATGGTTAGAATTGCTGTGCACTTTAATTGTTACAACATTGTACAGTATTTGTAAATAAATGTTTTTGTACTGACTCCACCAATAAAAGAACATGTTGAATTGCCTCACATTGTTTCCATTTGCTACTTTGACAGTGTAACAAATGTAGAGGCTTACTGCATTGTTTTTTAACTGCCTGGTCGCGCAATTGGCGTAGGAACTACGGCAATTGGCGTAGGAACTAGGGCAATTGGCGTGGGAACTAGGTCAATTGGCGTGGGAACTTCCTTTCTAGGGCACCTAGAAATAAAATTCATTTTGCCCCTAGATGTTAGGAACCCCCTCACTTGACCCCAACAGGGTCCGAGCAGTAATGGCGGCGACAAAGGGTCACGCCGGTGAGGAGGGTCCTACCATTGAGCGTAATGGCGGAGAAAGCTTTGAACCGGCTAAGTCAGAATGAGCAGAAACCTGGAACCCACAACTCCGGTTCTGTTCGACCTAGAGGGCTCAGATTCGGTGACCATGCAGTCCTAGTTGCGGCAGGATTGCATGGCAAATTGCGACCCTCTCGTGGCAACAGAACGGAGTCAGGGTGATGTTAAAGTTCAGGTTTCTGCCAATGACTTGCATGGCAGAAAAAAAGCCACTTTGATAATGTGCTTTTAAACTGTCTTTTGGTACCTCCGGTTCCGGGGGTCGTGCAAGGCTGATATTTTGCCACTATGGCAAGGGTCCTCCCGCATGAGGACCAGGTAAATTTCAACCCGCTCAGACCCACAGAACGGGTTATTTTACATTATATTCGCGCAATTGGCGTGGGAACTACTTAGGGCCGCGGTCAAGTTCACGGGCAATTGGCGTGGGAACTTCTGTTCTAGGGCACCTAGGAATAAAATTCTTTTTGCCCATAGATGTTAGGCACTGTATACCACTGTACAGTATACTGTGGAAGACACATAATGAAACGATACTGAACATGTAGAATAAATGCATAGTTTTATTTATTCGGGTTTATTACACAGTATACTGTACGGCCGGAAAACATCAGCATACAGTACAATATTATCCATCGAAATCCCCCCATTAGCCATTTTCTTTTCTGATGAAAAACAAAAAGAAAAGTTTTAATGTACAGTAATGGTCAGCCCCCTAAAGAAGTACACAGCCAGCCCCACCAAAATAATACGGCAACAAGACAGTACTCACCATTGAATTTCCCATTCAGCTGGCGCCGGCGCCGGGCCACTGCCAGTCCAGCTTTCTTCATCATCCACGTCGATAGTTGGCAGCGGGACTTGTCTACCTGTAGTCAGCAGGTGAGGCTGGAAATCGCTTAGGTACATGCAAGCTTCATCAAAACTGCACGCCAAATCCAGCTCAGCCTCAGGCTCAGGCTCAGGGTTGTCACTGACAGTGGGACCGTCATTGGAAGCCGGTGCTGGTGCCGGTGCTGGTGCATTGCTTGGCAGCGACTGTCGCTTCTTAGTTGGTTTTAACACGACCCTTTGCCTTTTGCTGCCTCCATGATCATAGATACGGGAAAAATCCGGTGACACACACCAATACCCTCCAACAAATTGGGGCTCAATACGGTGAAAACAGGGGTCACTACATAACCTTTTCCTTACTGCACGCTTCCACGTATGAGGAGTTGGCGAAAATTTGTAAAAGTCATAGTTTTCGATAAAATACTGATAAATTTGAGCAACTGTTGCCATCTTATTCTCTGTTGCATTAATCGCGGCCCATATCAAATACGCATAACTTCTGTCAGGTTTTTGGAAAGCGGGCTGCACTTGAACACTCATGGTGGGTCTCTGCAGAATAGTGTAACACAAACTGAAACTGGTCTTTGTCTTTCTTTAATATGAAAAGCCTAAATTGATACATTTTGGCAACTCTTCCTTCAGTCTCAAGGCCAAGGCCAAGTTACAATGGCACACTGTGGTACAGTATCTTTTTTAAACGAAACACCTGCAAGCCGACACATTACTGATTCGGCGCATTACAATTCATGAATTTCTGCCATCTGGCGGACACGCGAAGCATTGCAGCCTATTTAAATCTGAACCATTATCAATAAACCCATCAACCGCGCGTCAGCCAGTCATGACCCCTGGCTGGGAATGCAAAAGGAGCGCGGCATGCTCCAGGTGAACAGCGTGGCATTCCAGGAACAAGCCAGGTAAAAGCTGGTGATTTGTAAGAATAAATGCTGCCGCAACAGTATGAACAGAGATGGACATATCCCAGAAGGAGGTTCATACTCTCTGCATAGCACTGGATGCCTCACACCAAGAGATCAGCAGTTGCCGCACAGAACTGGAAGTCTCTAAAAAGGAACTTCTTGTCTCGCTGAGGAGCTGGACATCTCTCAAAAAGATGTCCACTGTCTTAGTATGGATCTCAAAGTCTCTCAGAAGGAGCTTCGAACCCTCAACCTAGAGATAGAAGTCCAACGCCAGGAGACCGGGAGTCTCAAATCAGAAGTGCATAAATGGAAGGACTACAAGGAGGCCCTGAATATTACACAGACTGCAAAAAGAGAAAATGCAAGGCTGAAAAGAAAATTCTGATCTGATTGACCACGTCAACGAAAAGAAGGAGAAGCTGCCAGAGCTAAAAAAGTAAATAAAGAGACCATTGGAAGATTAAAAGTTTGAAGCATTGGAGCAACACACACAAGCAGAGCTCTGTTTGCAGAACCAACTGCAAGGTCTGCGTACGCACCTCCAGAATGCCGAGCAGAAGCCACAAACTCTGCAGGAAGAAAATCTGCAGGCTACTAAGGAAGTACAAGTGTTGCAGGAACATCTGATTACCCAGTGTGTCCCTGCAGAGCAGCATGAGGAACTGAAGGCTACCCTGAGCATCGCCAGAGCATCACTGGAGGCCAAGCGACTCTGTATGAGAGGGAGTACGAGAAGGTCCAGAAACTAGAGCAAGAGATGGAGAAGCAGAGCGGCTGTTCCATCCTCAAAAGTCAGCATGCCCAGGAGAAAGAGGCATGGAAGCAAGCTCATTGCGAGCACAGTGAAGAGATAAAGACCCGGAAAGGAGAATTGCAGGATGCAACCAAGAAACAGGGATCTCTTGCAGGTGAATTAAACTTGCAGAAAAGCCTAGAAGGGGAAGAGCTTGAAAGACTGAGAAATTAGATTACAGTACTGCAGGGAGAGAGAGTATACAAAGACTTTATGGTCAGTGGTTAAAACCTTAGAGTCTGTAAAGATGAAGTTGGAGAAAAAGTTTACAGAATTAAAACAGAGTGAGGCTCTGTGGACCAGTAAAGTACATGTGTCTCCACTACTGGAAAAGGTATTGGCCCTGCCCAAGCGTCAGTATCCTACAGCAACTAATGCCCATGAAGACAAGGGTAGAGTGAGAGCTGGGGACACCGCTCAACTGCAAAACGAGATTGCAAAATTTGAACCGCCTGAGCAAGCACTAGCTAAAACGTTAGCTGCCCAACAGGCAACAAACAAAGGTATGAGTGCAGAATCAAAACCCAAGGGTATACACTGATAAGTGTGCTTTTCTAACAATGTTTTAAAGACTGTCCATTTAACTTCTACATTTTTCCCTGCAAAAACATCATCCCAATGTATTCCATGTAGATTAGTCCTCAGTTTATTAAAATCTGCCTTTCTAAAGTTTAAGGTCTCTGTTGAACCCATGTAATCTGTATTTTGATCATTTATTTCAAATGAGACCATGTTATGATCACTGTTACCCAAATGTTACAGGACATGAATATTTGTTATTACTTCTACATTGCTTGATATTATCAAATCCAGTTTTGCCACTCTCCTGGTTGGTTCCTCAATAATTTGGACCATGTAATTTTATTTATTTATAAAATGTTTTACCAGGAAGTAAAACATTGAGAGTTACCTCTCGTTTTCAAGTATGTCCTGGGCAAATTGATTGTCTTTAATCACCCCCCAAAACGTTTCCTTTAGTTGTAAAGCTAATCTCCTTGCCCCAGTCTGTCTGGATAGGTAAAATCACCCATTATGCAAACATGACTTAGATTTGATGCCTTCTCAATTTGCAAAAGTATTTTAGCTTCCTCAATCTCACAGATATTTGGTGGTTTATAGCATATCCCTACAAACATTTTCTTTATACTTTTACCTCCACTGCTATAAACATTTTACCTCCCTTCATAAAATTCTTCCCTTATAATAGGTTTTAGATCCGGTTTAACATACTGTATAAGCATACTCCATCTCCTGTTATATTTGCTCGATCCTTCCGAAAAAGGGAATAATGAGAGGAGGAGTTCCTGTACCTAAGATTCATATGCGGCTCAATATTCACTAATTACATATGAGTGCAAACACTTTGATCTTAGGAATCTTTATGTCTTTAAGATAATATTACACAATTGTAACCCACTCACATGGCCCCCTGTCAGATTTCTCTCCAGTTTGCCATAATCATTTGACTCATGATGGACATGAGATCGGTCAATAACCAAGACTGTGAAAGCGGTGAGACTAATTGGAGAGGAGCCTTTAAGAGGGGTTGGCAGGGCACGTGTGAAGGAGATCTGCACAAGCCTGAATAACTTCCGGCTCAATCATGTGTGACCCAAGGCCAGTCTATGTCCTGCTGAGAGCGGGCCATGACTGGAGGGAGGCTTCTCCATTTTGGCTTTATTTTTTGTTAAATAAATCATGACACGGTGTAATATGCCATGTGTTGTTGTTCATCTGAGGTTGTATTTACCTAAATTTAAGACCTGCTAAGGAACAGATGATTGTTATTATGTCCTGATATGTAAAACCATTGAATTCAAAGAGGGTGTACTTTCTTTTCACACAACTGTATTCCTCTGAAACATTTTCATTTGATCTCAGAGTGTACCAAAACAAAGCTTACAAATTATAACGGTGATGTGTCAGGAAATGTAGTTAAGACTGCACGCTAGTCACTTGAATTGGCCATAGGGTGTTTTCTAGTGGTGGAAGGTATCATATGGCAAATCACAGATTAATAAATATAGTGATAGATCTTTAGGGGCTGATCAAGCTGCTATACTAATTAACTCATAATAAACCACATATCTCCATATGAGGTCTTCCTCCGATTAAAAAAAAACATTAAAGCCAACCAATTTTACCTTTCACTTTGAACATTTTTTTTTTATTAATCTAGTTTAATTTCTGTTATGTTTTGTGCAGCTGGTGAATTAACCACTGGTTGAATACACGAAGAGAGAGAGAGCACAAAACTAGTTAATGTTGCCCAAATCACATGGGCCTACGGTAATGGGATTCTATGAAGCTCCCCCATTATATGGACAGTTGCATTCAAAGGAATCCCTTGCTCCACTGACTGTGCGGAATTTTTACAAAGGTTGCCAACTGTTGAGCTATATCTCCAAAAACTAATTAAAGAAGGCCACGGATTATTGTGTCCGAATAAATAGCACTTTTTAAGTGAAAAAAAAAAATAGCAAGAAAAATGTAGATATATATTTTGGATGTGTAACTAAATGAAAACCTTTCAGTAATGGATTGGTTAATGGAGCTCAAGTATTTGAACTGTTCATCAAATACAATCAGACGAGTGCATCTACATATCTTCCAATGGACTTCCAAAGCTGCACAACAGCTAAATTATCCCGGTGCAAAACTGGGGCAATACAAGTATAAAAGAATTACACTAGATTTAGCAAAATAAAATCTTCAAATGCCTTAACTGGATTACATCTCTTTGAAAAATATAGTGCTGTTTGTTTTAACTAGTTTTGAATCTGGAAGACTTAAGTCAATAGATCCCTGGTAGCCTGGATAATAATGTCAGTGTACTGTACATGTCACTGTGCATGTCACTTTTTGCTTCCTATCTATTTTACTCATTGATCCCTTTGAGTTTGTGCCACCTGTATTGCACAGTTTGTTCAGCAAAGTCCGAGACAAAAAAAAGTGAAGAATCAAACAATTCACCCAGAGTTGTTTTTTATAGGAATCATCCGTTTTGGGTTATAGTCAGTGATTCTGCATTGTAAAGTAGTGGTTACAAACCAGATACAATAAGTTTATTGTGGGTATAACATAACCATAAAATGCCGTCATACAAGGTACAATAAAAACCAAAAAAAAAACAATGCATGTCTTCCACAGATCCTCCAACAGTGATATTAAGGAATTGAATTTATATTGATACTCATTTGGGTTAATCAACCAGTGCAGAGCACAATACAAAGGATATATCAGATATTACCTAAAATCCACAACACAGTGTGGGATTAAGGATTAGTATCACTGCATTATATTGTAAATAGTATTTCACTTGATGGTGTTCACATTACCATTTTAATCATAAAAACTACACATTGATGTTATTATTTGTTTTTTCACATGTACACCGATAACATTTTGTGTACGATTCTGAAGAACCAGCGCCAGAGAGGACTATCTCTTTTTCAGATCTGGTGCCTACTGTATGTAACGGTTGTACCCCCACCCAATCTCATATTGGCCCCTATGTGAGGATACTGTCCCATGTCACATGTAATGTAGTGTGGTGCACCTGCTGGCTTACAGGACTCCTGAGTCTCCCGCTTGATGGTATTGGGGAATTCACCAGGACTGGCTCGTGAGGTAGAGCTGAGGTCTACTCACATTTGGTACAGCGCCTCCATCTCTTCCAGGTCCCCACGACAGCAGGGAGGAGTCTCTGGAAGAGAACCCCTGGGTGCAGCTTCTCCCTGATTGACTCCAGTCTCAGGCAAGAAGGTTCTTTTAATCAAGGCAATCTTTATTAACATCTTCATAGGCAGACTGCCCCTCATAGCGGCCGGTCTTAGCCGCACATTTTCAAGGTTGCCCACCTCAAGGAAGTCCCTGGACACAACTCCTAGTCAGGGCCCTAGAAGCTGTCCTTGCTCTTCCCTTACTCTCTAATAGAGTAAGGGGAAAAGTCTGCCAAGCTCTCCCCTAAGGGAGGGCCACAATCCTTGCCAAAGCCCTGGCACTCTGTTGCGTCAGACAGTCACACTGCAACTGACACACAGACAGACACAGTCAGAACAGAACTGCACTTTAGGAAGAGATGCGTAATATATAGCTCCAGTAGGCACCACCCCTGTGTCACTGTCAGTGGAAACAGAGCATGCTGTCACTTCCTTTGCTACACATTACACCTCACAGGGGTGAGGGCAAACCTCATGATTACTCCTGGCAAACCTGCCCTCTTAACAGGGTTTACTGCACAGGAGGAGAGAGGCATGTAACCCCAAAATTACACAGGGCTACAAGTATATTTAAAAAGGGAGCAAGATCACAACCGGGGAATTACAGACCTGAAAATCACCCCAGTCTCAAATGATGAGTCTGAAAAATGGAAATCAAATCAAATAGTGATTGTGCTTGGTAGATACCAACAATGATTATTGGTTTGAAATGGAAATTTCTGATTTACCTATAGTAACAAGCTTTCCAATAAGTAAAAACGATTAGATTTATTTTGTAATGTGAACTTCAAAGAGTAATATCACCTCCTTCCTTTGTGTTTTTTTTACTATTTTAGTATTAAAGGCTCCTCCTGGCGGCAAGCGTGGGAGCAATAATAAACCTTTTTGTTTAATACATCTAGTGCAATTTGTTTGTTTAATTTTTGCCCCTCTTTTTCAGCAAGGAGACTTTGATATACAGTATAGCTCCCCAATTAAGCTAGCGTGACTTTTAGAGGTCTACAAACAACAATTAATTCTAAAAAAAAATTAGGAGTAGAAGGGCCATAAGTTTATTGCAATGTAATTTATCATACTTTTAAAGACTTAAAAATTCTAATATTACAACATTTTGCCAGCACTATAGCATTTGTACCATATATATTTACATGACCTTAACTTACAAGTGAGTTACAGTGTGAAAAATTACACTTTTCTCCTGCTTCAGTAGCTGAGAGTCCAAGGGCCGCATCATGGTGGCATTTGGCCTGCGGGTCGCCAGTTGAAGAGCCCTGATGTAGAATACCAACACAATGTTGCAGTTTTATCCTGCTTTATTTATTGTCAGTGTCTGCTCCTTTCTTGCCCAGTATGTTAGCTTGATTGCAAACATCTTTTGATAATTTGTTATTACATGCCTAGGTTTTAGAAGATTTAATATGACCCTGTTGGACGTAAGACACTGCATGAGTTGGGGATTATCTATCTCATGATAACACAGATGATACAGCATCAAACTGTGATTATAGAAGTCGTGGTAAGTCAAACCACAGATGCTTTGGTTTTGTCAGTGATGCATGTGAACTCTTAGCAGAAAGGGAAATATTCATAATGTATCTAATGTTGGGTAACCTCATTTTCTAGCTGTCTCAAGTATAGTTTTTCTCTCTTTGGAGGTTTTTCTAACATGCTTAGTGCAGCCATTAATATTCCAATAAAAAGTTTACATCCCTTTGTCATAGTCCCATACATGCTCACACATGTGGACGTGTGTGTGTGAAAGGGGTTAACAATAAAACTGGACACACATTGCAGGGTTACAACACTAATACAAAAGATTACAAAATAACATGCAGGGAAAGAAGACCAATTATGTGGAAAGAATTATGACATGGCGGTAAACACTAATTAAGTGAAATGTAGTGTAATAAAACTCTCGTGATATGGATGTGAATGTGAAACACAAAAATAACAGTGTCTAACATAAAATCGTGATAGAAGTGAATCACTAACACAAACTATAAAACAGTAAAATCAAGTGATATCAGTGAAATTATATATATATATATATATATATATATATATATATATGCAAATACAACTGTATGCTCATCTGCATGTCTTAGGCAGGTCTGCAACCCCACCTTTCACCATTATCACCCAGCATACAGCACTTCCACTGCAGCAAGGGATTCTGGGAAATGACATGCAAATGAGCACTCAGTGCCACTTTTTGCTTCAAAAACCATTTTTAACATGGTTCCCTATAGGCTTAAGCTTGCAGCATGGTCACAGCTTTGAGCACAGCCAAGGTTAAGGTGCATACCCAGAAAACCACCCACAGACAGCTGTTTCGACCTTAATGGGTCTCATCAGTGTGGGGCTGGTTAACTGGGTATGCACAGAAGCTATGGGATAGGCTATACCATAATACTGAGTTAAGTTATGGTGAGTAAAAAAAGTGACAAAAACCCTCCACAGGAAAGCAAATATGCAAATACAACTGTATGCTCATCTGCATGTCTTAGGCAGGTCTGCAACCCCACCTTTCACCATTATCACCCAGCATACAGCACTTCCACTGCAGCAAGGGATTCTGGGAAATGACATGCAAATGAGCACTCAGTGCCACTTTTTGCTTCAAAAACCAAAATATATATATATATACACCCAGTATACTCCTCCACTCGAAACCCTAAAACAGAACACGTTCCGATGCCCTCTACAGTCAGCACCCATGAAAAAGAAGAGACTGGTAAAGCAGCAGCATCCAAAGTGGAGGACTAGGGCTTGGAGAAGTGCCACTGACGTTATCCGCGTCATCAGGCTACCGGATCTTGGAACCTGGGAGTGACAAGAGCGGAAGCAGCAGAAGCCTGGAGAGGGTGGGAGCGCGAATTACCCGTCTCCCAGGAGTCACTGCGGCATCCGTTTACATCTTTAATTACTGTACCATGTTTTAAATGACTACCTTAATGTAAGCCTGCATTGTAAGGGGATCTATGTTGATAAATGTATACCTTTTTGAAATACTGTCTGCATTATCCCAGTCTCTCCTCTTTTTCTTGGGTACTGCTGAACCATGCATACATCCACCCACATTTTTGGATATGCTATCATTACTCCTATAGTTTGTGAGATATATATATATATATATAACAAAGACAACACAAAAATTAAGTAGCGCTAAAGAGGATGTGAAATAACCCTAATAAATGATAAATTATAATAACATATTTAAAATATTCAAATAAATTAAAATTACCACAATTTATCCTAATAATATATACAAACCATAACGTGATAGTGAAAAAAAAAGCTGTGTGTGCTGAGTGCACACGCATAGTAAGTGAAACTTCTTTGACTTTTGTCACAAAAATTGTATTTGTAAGAATGATATATTTAATAAAAAATACAATTTCAGTGCCAAAACGCAAAGAAGTTTGACTTAGAACACGTGTTTTAGCTATTTGCACTTCTATATTTATAGTAACTGGGAATTCTGTGTGTGTGTGTGTGTGTGTGTGTGTGTGTGTGTGCGTGTCAGTCAGTGTGTGGTGTGTCAGTGTGTGTGTGTGTGCGTCAGTCAGTGTGTGTGTGTGTGTGCGTCAGTCAGTCAGTGTGTGCGTGCGTGCGTCAGTGTGTGTGCGTCTGTCAGTGTCTTTGTGTGTGTGTGTCTGTCAGTCAGTGTGTCAGTGTGTGTGTGTCTATGTCTGTGTGTGTCTGTGTGTGCGCGAGCGTGTGTGTGTGCGTCAGTCAGTGTGTGTGTGTGTGTGTGTCAGTCAGTGTGTGTGTGTGTGTGTGCGTCAGTCAGTGTGTGTGTGTGTGTGCGTGCGTCAGTCAGTCAGTGTGTGCGTGCGTCAGTCAGTGTGTGTGCGTCTGTCAGTGTCTTTGTGTGTGTGCGTCTGTCAGTCAGTCAGTCAGTGTGTGGTGTGTCAGTGTGTGTGTGCATCAGTGTGTGTGTGCGTGCGCGTCAGTCAGTGTGTGTCTGTGTGCGTCAGTGTGTGTCCGTGCGTGCGTCAGTGTGTGTGCGTCTGTCAGTGTGTGTGTGTGTGTGTGTGTGTGAGAGTCAGTGTGTGTGTGTGTGTGTGTCAGTCAGTGTGTGTGTGTCAGTCAGTGTGTGTGTGTGTGTCAGTCAGTGTGTGTGTGTCAGTCAGTGTGTGTGTTAGTCAGTGTGTGTGTCAGTCAGTGTGTCAGTGTGTGTGTGTCAGTCAATGTGTGTGTGTCAGTCAGTGTGTGTGTGTGTGTGTCAGTCAGTGTGTGTGTGTCAGTGTGTATGTGTGTCAGTCAGTGTGTGTGTCAGTCAGTGTGTATGTGTGTGTCAGTCAGTCAGTCAGTGTGTCAGTCAGTCAGTCAGTCAGTCAGTCAGTGTGTCAGTCAGTGTGTGTCAGTCAGTGTGTGTGTGTGTGTGTGTGTGTTTGTGTGTGTGTGTGTGTGTGTCAGTGTGTGTCCCCATGTTGCAGGCTGCAGATCAATGACAGGTGTCTGACATGTGCTCCCGAGCAGATCTCAGCCAATAGCAGTGAGGCGGGCGGGCTCTGCTGCTGGGTGAGGTGCACAGAGCGCTGTGTGTCAGTGTGAGTTACAGAACAGGCACAGACCAACACCGACCCCAGCACAGCCTCTCAGCTCTGACACCATGCGGGGGGCTCCCGCTGCAGCTCACCTGTACCACGGCCTCTGCTGGCTGCTCGGCCCGGCACTCACTGCCCTGCTCTCCATGTCAGGTACTGTCTGGTCTTTTACCTCTGTACCTCCCCATCAGCCTGCACCTCTCTCCTCACTCCCCCTGTCTCACTCCGTCAGCCGCGTGACTCCTCCCACCCCACCACCAAAGCGCCCGGTCCTCCAGTCACCGGTGTGGAAACAAGCTCCTCCCATGCGCGGCATTCCCGCTCCCACTGATTAGTACCCGCATCTCAACGCGCTGCGGTCCGGCACCGGGTCTGCATGCCGTGGTGTCTGGTGTGGGGGAGCGTTAGGAGTGGCAGCGGCGATTAAATGTGTGGGAAAGGCACCGCTGCCAGCCGCTTCTGCGCATGCGCATAGGTCCGCAGTCATCTCCATTAGCAATGCGCATGCGCACCATTGCAGCGGACATATGGGGAGAATGGCGGCTGTTAGCCGTGATCAGCCGTGTGGGAAGAGCGACGCCCGTGGGAAGAGCGACGCCGTTAGGAGCGGCGCCGGCGGCTATCGCCGCCGCCGCCGCATGTCACAGCAGGTGTGTGGGGGGAGGGGGGAGGGGGAGCCGTGACGTCACTTCCGTTTCATTTTCGTCTCCATCTCTCCCATTTTGCCCCATCAGAATAGGTGCCACTAAAGAAGTTTCACTTCAAAAAGGAAAATCCAAAATGAATATTCCACTCAAACAAAAAATCCAGAGAGAAATATAGTCCCAATAGAAGATCCAGGGAGCGTCTTTGCAGCTTTAAGGGGAGTGGTATAGCCAACCACTTTTGAAATCTATGAACAAAAAACAAACAAAAGCGCAAGCTCCATAGCACGGACCTGAGTAAAAAATAAGGTACATTTATTTTAAAAATCAGCAACCCATAAGAATGTGCACTTACAGGATTTTAAACAGAACCATTCATGGGAGAGAAATCTCTATAGTGGTCATCTGCGGTGGTAGGGTGAGTCCCAGGTTTGCAGAGTGGATGTAAACAGCCCAGGTTTACCATGAATTGGCAGCAAGATATAAAGGCAGCCAATGCCTGCACGTCCTTTCCTCCCTCATACAATGATTGCTAACACTTGAAATTACCGCCAGCCGGAGCGCAGGGAAGCCAGGAACTCCAAATACACCAACACAAACGCGATGACGTCACAGCTCTACGCGTTTCGTCACACTGCGGCGACTTCGTCAGGAGAAGTGATTGTCAGGGACAGCCAGTTAAATAGGCTGGATCAAGTAAACCTATTTTCACATTGGTACTAAGTTTCACCACAAATCGTATAACTCTAAAATTACTATAAATATCAACATTACAATGAACAACAACAAAAATACATCAATAATTATGTTGTTCACATCATACAATGAAAATAGCTAAAACTAAACAATTTAATTATGTATAAACTAAACTAACACAATGACATGTTAGAAAAAGCTGTCCCACTATTACCAATCTAAGTTTCATCAAATATGGAAAAATATATATATATATACCAAATTGAAATTAAAGCCTAAACCTATAATTTTAGTTTCAAAAGATATATATATATACCAAATTGAAATTAAAGCCTAAACCTATAATTTTAGTTTCAAAAGATATTAATAAATCAATATATTAATTAGAATATAATAATATGAATATATAAACAATCAGCAATCATTGTATGAGGGAGCAAAGGACGTGCAGGCATTGGATGCCTTTATATCTTGCTGCCAATTCATGGTGAACCTGGGCTGTTTACATCCACTCTGCAAACCTGGGACTCACCCTACCACCGCAGATGACCACAATAGAGATTTCTCTCCCACGAATGGTTCTGTTTAAAATCCTGTAAGTGCACATTCTTATGGGTTGCTGATTTTTAAAATAAATGTACCTTATTTTTTACTCAGTTACGCGCTTTTGTTTGTTTTTTGTTCATATATATATATATATATATATATATATATATATATATACATACACACACACACAGAGCAAACAAAAAAATACAAAAACAACAAACACCTATCCCTTGGTAAGGGTTAATTTACTTCCCCCAGTCCTTCTCTTACAATACTTTGAGGATAAGACCCCTTCCAGCCTACCACCCCAAAGTCTCAGCGGTACCTTAAAGCAGGTGACCCTTCAGGTCAGTGGTGTCTTGGTGTGCTTGAGGGTCCAGTCTCTGGCAGGTTCCTGGGTCCTCTGCGTGTAGGAAAATAGGTCTGGCCCTATTGTGTCTTGCTGTCAATACACGGTGCTCCTGTATTTTTGTAACGCTTGCGCAAGCCCACAAACAAGCCTGACCCCAGCACTGAGGTGGGAAGGATATGCCACACACCCACAGTAGCGGGGGCGAGCCCAGAAGGTGGTTTGCAGCGTTGATGCGTCTGGGTATGTAGAAAGTTTCAATCCAATACTTGCCGGGGTCCGTGGGTTGGAGAGGTACACGTAGTTGAAGTCCGTAAGCCTGTGGTCTGAGTTGGAGAGGTAATCGTAGTCGTTATCCGTAAGCCAGGGGTCATGAGCCAGAGAGAATCCAAATGCAAAGCCAAGTCGGTACACGAGAGGTTAACTGCAGAGAACAAGACAAGACTGGGCTGGACAAGACAGCCACACGCAAAGGCTACACAAGGTTATGTTCAGCAAGGTATGACAGGAAGAGGCAGTCCTTGCAGGGGTGAGCAAACTTTTTATGCCGAGCCTCCCTTTTTATCCATGAAATTTCTCGGGCCCCCCCTGCCTGATGTAATCAAAATCACATGAAAAAAAACCCTTTATTAAACGGTATACAATGTAAATACAAATATGTCTAAGGCCGCGCATATAGTGCCCACGACGTCACCCGTCGCCGCTAGCGAAAGTTGCACATGAGGCGACAGCCCCTAAAAAATCAAATATTGCCGGCTTCAAAAAATCGCGTCGCCACGTCACACTTACTATAAGCGCACGCGGCGGCGACAATGCATTTGTTTTCGGGCGATGTTGCGTCGCTGGCACTATAAGCGCAGCCTAAATACTTACATACTTCAACAGTTCGCTCTTGCAAAATTAGGCTGCGTCCACGCTGCCGCTGAGAGCGGTGACATCACCAACTCTCCAAGCATGAGCACAGGGTGTCCTGAATAATTTTGCAAGCACGAGCGGGGAAGTGTTTACACTTTTTTTTATTATTTCTGTACATTCATAGTATGATTGATATAGGTGCAGCCTACCCTTTCACTTGCAGAGGATCGCAGCGAAGCAGGTTGCCAGCAGAGGAGAGCAGGAACACAGCGCTATTGTAGGGCAGACACCGGAGGGAGGCGTTTGACATCAGAGCGGTGTGGCGTGCTCCTCCCCCGTACCTCCGAATCACGTGGCCCCACCTGCACTATTCTGTTTGGCCGCCCACGCGCGCACATCTTTTTCGCCTGCTCAACTAGGTTTTGCTGCACGCGCCCCCGCCTAAATAATCTTGCGCCCGGGGCGTCCCCCCCTCAGTTTGTGCAATGCTGCATTCAATCACAACACCCACACACACAATCACAATACACACAACCAACACACACACACACTCAATCACAACACACACAGACAGACAACCAACAGGCACAGCACACACACACACACACACACACACACAACACCCACTCAAATCACAACAAACACAGCACACACTCAATCACTACACACACACAGTCACAACCAACACTCACATAATCACCACGAACACACACAACACTCAATCACAACACCCACACACACTCAATCACTATATATATATATATATATATATATATATATACTGCACCGACACACTTTATTCGAGCAAATGCCCAGTTTGTACCTGGCAGATACCTGGAATGCGCCGCTCCTCACCTCTGACAAGCCACGTTGTGTTTGCCTTCCCAGCCTGGGTTCATGCCTGGCTGACGGGCGGCTGATCTGTTAAATGATAATGATTAGGATTTAATAGGCTGCAATGCTTCGCGTGTCTACCAGATGGCATAAATTCATGAATTGTAATGCAGTATATATATATATATACTGTGCAGTATTGCAGCCAGTGGGAATAAAATGCTTCAATCCCTGCCTAGAAAATACCTCAATGCACTCGGGCAGAAAACAGTCACAAACCTCAATACACCCGGGTATACCCGAATTCGTGGGACTAGCCGAGCTCGAATAAAGTGTGTCGCCAGTGTATATATATATATATACATACACACACACACAAATATATATATATATATATATATGTGTGTGTTTGTGTGTGTATATATATATATCTATATCTATATATATCTATATATATATGTGTGTGTTTGTGTGTGTGTGTATATCTCTCTCTCTCTCTCTCTCTCTCTCTCTCTCTCTATATATATATTTATATATAGATAGATAGATAGATAGATACACACACACATATATATATATATACACATATACACACACACACATATATACACACACACATATATACATATTGTGACAAACTCCCCTCTTTTGTAGCGCTGACGTCTGTCTGGGTTCTTCCCGAAACAGTCTTCTAGGGTTAATTATACAACAAACAGGATCATGCAAAGTATTATATTGCTTAACTCAGGCTTCTGCCTGCTTTATTTTCATCCAAGTAAGGGACTGCAGCTTTAACATGTGTAGGCAAGAGGCACTCAGATATTTTCATTCAGCGGTTTACTCATATCAGTGTTATAGCATTTCACACAGTGTCACTTTTAAGAAATAAAAACCAAATCATATAAAGAAATCCTATCCCTTTCAGGGATCTAACTACACATCAGAATCAGCCCCTAACTGCTGCTGGCCAACTAACCTGGTTCCCCAGCTTAAAACAATGCCCTCTCATTTAGGGTCACTAGATACAGCACAGTCTTTTAGCAACAGCAATAAACATTTGTTTTGTCTTATCTGTTCGTGGTGGGAACTCGGTCCCAAGTGTCCAGGCAAATCCTCTGGTACTGTGATACTTGGAGGGGCATCCACCCCGAAACTGGAAACAGGGGAGCAGCGATACCCCCAGCCTCCAGGCTCTAAGGAGAGAGAGTGAAATGCAAACCTCTCTGTTCTAAATACCTGTGCTAGTGATTAGGAGAACAGGTGAGGGAGAACTAGACACATTGTAATCTGTGGTCTGGATTTTCCATCCACCAATCTGAGTTAATGTGAAGCTGTGGAATGGATCCTTTTTTAACTATTCCTGCACTTTCTGACCTAAAATGGGGCAGAAAGCTGCCTAACATCTTTGGACTATGTCACAATATACACACACACACACACACACACACACACACACACACACACACACACACACACACACACACACACACACACACACACACACACACACACACACACACACACACACACACACACACACACACATTTTTACATACACACGCACACACATTTCTACATATACACACACACATTTCTACATACACACATTTCCAGTGCTTGACAAATCACCCAAAAATCTACTCGCCGAACCAAAAAATCTACTCGCCACCTAATCCCGCCCCCAACCCCGCCCCTAGTCCCGCCCCCAACCCCGCCCCTAGTCCCGCCCCCGCTTTAAAAAAATACATAAATAAAATAAATTGAGTAAATTCCTAGTAAGAACATTCGTTTTTGACATAAGTTTATTTATTGTATTACATTATACTACAATTAGTCCTTGTTACGTGTGTGTGTGTGACTAGTTTCCTGTACCCCTTAACCATTGTCTGGACGCCCCCGCTTCACAATATTTAAAGCAGCAATCCCACCTGGGATCTTACCTGATCCGCAGTCCCTCAATGTCCAGGTACCCTCATTCCCGCAATGTTATACATTGGAGGGGATGTGTTCCCTACCTGTCTTCTGGGTTAGGGGGGATTCCGATGTCTCCCGTGTGAAGCTTGAGTCAGATCTGGAAGAAAGCAGTATGTTATTTCGGTGTAGTATAAGATATATAGGGTAAATAAAATATCCAGGTCCAGAGTGTGAGACAGAGAGAGTGTGGGTGAGAGACAGAGAGTGAGAGAGAGACAGAGAGCGACAGAGAGGGGAGAGCGACAGAGACAGAGAGGGGAGAGCGATGGAGACAGAGAGGGGAGAGCGACAGAGACAGAGAGGGGAGAGCGACAGAGACAGAGAGGGGAGAGCGACAGAGACAGAGAGGGGAGAGAGACAGAGACAGAGAGGGGAGAGAGACAGAGACAGAGGGGAGAGAGACAGAGAGGGGAGAGAGACAGAGAGGGGAGAGAGACAGAGAGAGGGGGAGAGAGACGGGGAGAGACAGAGAGAGGGGGAGAGACAGAGAGAGGGGGAGAGACAGAGAGAGGGGGAGAGACAGAGAGGGGGGGGGAGACAGAGAGGGGGGGGAGAGAGAGAGGGGGAGAGACAGAGAGGGGGGGAGAGACAGAGAGGGGGGGGGGAGAGACAGAGAGGGGGGGAGAGACAGAGAAGGGGGGGGAGACAGAGAAGGGGGGGGAGACAGAGAAAGGGGGGAGAGACAGAGAAGGGGGGGAGAGACAGAGAGGGGGAAGAGACAGAGAGGAGAGAGACGGGGGGTAACTGATTGACTGGGGGGGGGGTGTAACTGACTGGGTGGGGGGGGGGTGTAACTGACTGGGTGGGGGGTGGGATAACTGACTGGGTGGGGGGTGGGATAACTGACTGGGTGGGGGGTGGGATAACTGACTGGGTGGGGGGTGGGATAACTGACTGGGTGACTGGGTGGGGGGGTGGGATAACTGACTGGGTGACTGGGTGGGGGGGTGGGATAACTGACTGGGTGACTGGGTGGGGGGGTGGGATAACTGACTGGGTGACTGGGTGGGGGGGTGGGATAACTGACTGGGTGACTGGGTGGGGGGGTGGGATAACTGACTGGGTGACTGGGTGGGGGGGTGGGATAACTGACTGGGTGACTGGGTGGGGGGGTGGGATAACTGACTGGGTGACTGGGTGGGGGGGTGGGATAACTGACTGGGTGACTGGGTGGGGGGGTGGGATAACTGACTGGGTGACTGGGTGGGGGGGTGGGATAACTGACTGGGTGACTGGGTGGGGGGGTGGGATAACTGACTGGGTGACTGGGTGGGGGGGTGGGATAACTGACTGGGTGACTGGGTGGGGGGGTGGGATAACTGACTGGGTGACTGGGTGGGGGGGGTGGGATAACTGACTGGGTGACTGGGTGGGATAACTGACTGGGTGACTGGGTGGGGGGGTGGGATAACTGACTGGGTGACTTTAACTGACTGGGTGACTGTGTGGGGGGGTGGGATGACTGACTGGGTGACTGGGTGGGGGGGTGGGATGACTGTCTGGGTGACTGGGTGGGGGGGTGGGGTGACTGACTGGGTGGGGGGTGACTGACTGGGTGACTGGGTGGGGGGGTGCGGTGACTGACTGGGTGGGGGGGTGGGGTGACTGACTGGGTGACTGGGGTGGGTGACTGGGTGGGTGGGGGGGTGACTGACTGGGTGGGTGGGTGGGGGGGTGACTGACTGGGTGGGTGGGGGGGTGACTGACTGGGTGGGGGGGTGACTGACTGGGGTGACTGACTGACTGGGTGGGTGGGGGGGGTGACTGACTTGACTGACTGGGTGGGTGGGGGGGTGACTGACTTGACTGACTGGGTGGGTGGGAGGGTGACTGACTTGACTGACTGGGTGGGTGGGGGGGTGACTGACTTGACTGACCTTGACTGACTTGACTGCCTGGGTGGGTGGGGGGGTGACTGACTTGACTGACTGGGTGGGTGGGGGGGGTGACTGACTTGACTGACTGGGTGGGTGGGGGGGTGACTGACTGGGTGGGTGGGGGGGTGACTGACTGGGGGGGTGACTGACTGGGTGGGTGGGTGACTGACTGGGTGGGTGGGGGGTGACTGACTGGTGGTTACCTCTGGTGTCCTGCACACACACATTCTCTCTCTCCTATACACACACACACACACTCTCAATCTCTCTCTCCCATACACACACACACACACACACACACACACACACACACACACACACACACACACACACACACACACACACACACACACACACACACACACACACACACACACACACACACACCCCGGAAGGGACGTGCGCGGAGGGGAGAGAGAAGAAACACCCTGCTACTTCCTCGAGGGGAGAAAAACACCGGCTACTGAAACATCCTCAGACCCACGCGGGCAGCGTTAGCACCGGAGGGAGGGGGGTGGGGAGAGACACCGGCTACTGTAACATCCTCAGACCCGCGCGGGCAGCGTTAGCACCGGAGGGAGGGGGGTGGGGAGAGACACCGGCTACTGTAACATCCTCAGACCCGCGCGGGCAGCGTTAGCACCGGAGGGAGGGGGGTGGGGAGAGACACCGGCTACTGTAACATCCTCAGACCCGCGCGGGCAGCGTTAGCACCAGAGGGAGGGGGGTGGGGAGAGACACCGGCTACTGTAACATCCTCAGACCCGCGCGGGCAGCGTTAGCACCAGAGGGAGGGGGGTGGGGAGAGACACCGGCTACTGTAACATCCTCAGACCCGCGCGGGCAGCGTTAGCACCAGAGGGAGGGGGGTGGGGAGAGACACCGGCTACTGTAACATCCTCAGACCCGCGCGGGCAGCGTTAGCACCAGAGGGAGGGGGGTGGGGAGAGACACCGGCTACTGTAACATCCTCAGACCCGCGCGGGCAGCGGTAGCACCAGAGGGAGGGGGGAAGATGTATCAGTGTATATTTAAATATTTAAAGTGTATTCCCCCCACCTCAAGCATCTGTCCAAACTCCTCCATGACCGGATCAGTGCAGGAGCTGACACAATTATACAAGAGGATACTATGGAGGAGGAGGAAACACGCACGAGGAGGCACGCACTCCCCCCGCCCCCCCCCATATTACTTACCCGTGCAGAAAGGGCGGTTTGAAGTCCTGGCAAATCCATCCCGCGTCACAGCCAATCAGCTCCGATTTTTTTTTTCCGATTTTTTTTTTTTTTTCGAGCAGGGGATTTTTTTTTTTACACAGCAGGGGAAAGGTTACTGGCCACGAGCCAATATCCGATCGCAGCTGGCGAGTTGGCGACCGGGTTTGTCGAGCACTGCACATTTCTACACACACACACACATTTCTACACACACACATACACACCTGGTGGGTGGATGGAGTACACACACACACACACCCTATATATCTTAACTGCCCTATACTACACCGAAATAACCTATACTGCTTTCTTCCAGATCTGACTCAAGCTTCACACGGAAGACATCGGAACCCCCCCTAACCCAGAAGACAGGTAGGGAACACCTCCCCTCCAATGTATAACATTGCAGGAATGAGGGTACCAGGACATTGAGGGACTGCGGATCAGGTAAGATCCCAGGCGGGATTGCTGCTTTAGATATTGTGAAGCGGGGACGTCCAGACACTGGTTAAGCGGTTCAGGAAACTAGTCATTCACACCTGGCTTTTATTTCTAGATCCAACATTTACACACACACACACACACACACACACACACACACACACACACACACACACACACACACACACACACACACACACACACACACACACACACACACACACACACACACACATTTCTACATATACACACACATTTCTACATACACACATTTCTACACACACACACATTTCTACACACACACATACACACCTGGTGGGTGGATGGAGTACACACACACACACACCTGGTGGGTGAAGGGAGTAACTAAACCTGCTCCGGTCCCCCCCATGTGGTGCAGAAAACGGGCGGCTAACAGACAGGAGGAGGAGGGCTTGCCTGTGTGCAGGGAAGGCCCCACAGCAAGGCCCCGCCCCCTCTGCAGGCAGACAGAGCAGGGGACTGGAAGCAGCCTATGCACGGAGCTTCTGCCTGCCCCCAGGTTTCCCCACACGCAGCCCGCGCCCCCCTACATAATCTTGTGCCCCCCAGTTTGCGCACCACTGCTTTATAGGACACAGGAACCAGTAGGAGAGGGGACGGAGCAGAGGCGGGACCCCCGCAGATGCCAAGGACAGGCTACAGGAGACAAGATCTCATAACTAAACTTGACACGTAGCTGGGGCTCGTTGCGCGCCGTCATGCGCGTGCACCGTGTACAGCGGAGGTGCGGCGCGTCCGAGAGGGCGGAGCTATGCTCGTTGGCCGTGCATAGAAGGAGCGGGTGCGTGCGCACTCTGTAACAGGAGCGTAATGCGTGCATCAGCAGGGGGCGGATCTTCGGCAGCTGCCGCTGCAGTACTATAAGTAAGCGAGGAGGGAGCGTGCCGCAAGGGAAGCGTTCCCCGATTCCTCACAGTACCCCCCCTTGAGGAATCGAACTCCGGACGATCCAAGTACGGCTTCTGCGGATACCTGGCGTGGAACCATCTAAGTAAGCCGGAGCGTGGATCTGGTCGAATGGCACCCAACAGCTCTCCTCCGGACCGAAGCCTTTCCAGTGTACTAGGAATTGTATCCTTCCCCTGGAATATCTGGAATTAATAATTGACTGGATCTCGAATTCCTCTTGACCTTGAACCAGTACAGGAGGAGGAGGAGAGAGAACATCAGGGTACCTGGAACTCTGCTTGACAGGTTTTAAGAGAGAGACATCAAATACTGATGGTATCTTCATAGATGGAGGCAAATCAAGGCGGTACGCTACAGGATTTATCTGTTCCAGGATCTTGAAGGGTCCCAGGAATCTGGGAGCCAATTTCAAGGTAGGAGTCTTTAATCTGATGTTTTTAGAAGAGAGCATACCTTGTCTCCTGTCTTAAACCTGGGCGCCTCTAGACGATGTCGATCCGCCTGGATTTTTTGTCTCTGAACGGATTCTTGAAGAGTTTTCCGGATCCTACTCCAAGAGTCTTGAAGAGCGTTGACTCTAGCATCAGCAGCTGGAACTCCAGCAATGTTAGAAGATAAAGGAAGAGCATTAGGGTGATAGCCATAATTGATGAAAAAGGGCGACTCTTGGATGGACTCATTTCTTAGAGAATTGTGTGCAAACTCAGCCCAGGGTAATAGATCAGCCCAATTGTCTTGAGTCTCGGAAACAAAACATCTAAGATACTGTTCCAGTGATTGGTTTACCCTTTCTGTCTGTCCATTCGTTTGCGGGTGGTACCCAGAAGAAAGAAGAAGCGAAATATTGAGTCTTTGAGAAAACGTACGCGAAAATTTTGACACAAATTGTGATCCCCGGTCGGATACGATAGAAACGGGAACCCCATGTATACGAAAAATCTCCTTGATATAGACCTCAGCAAGAGTAGCAGAATTGGGAAGGCCCTTGAGGGGTATGAAATGGCCCTGCTTCAAAAAATGATCCACGATGACCAGGATGGTATTCACACCATTTGAAATAGGTAGCTCCACTATGAAATCCATAGATAAGTGGGACCAGGGACGTTCCGGAATGGGAAGCGGATGTAGCAGACCAGCAGGCTTTTGTCGACCGAACTTATTCCGAGCACAGACAGAACAGGATGAAACGAATTCCTTAATTTCACTCAACATCTCGGGCCACCAGAAGGTACGTCTGATTAAGTTGGTGGTTATTCGAATCCCAGGGTGACCGGCTGATTTGGAAGCATGACCCCACTCGAGAATCTTTCAACGGAATTTGGTTGTCGTGTAAAGACAACCCTCAGGAACCTGCAGTCCTTCAGGCACCTGCGTCTGTGATTCCAGAATCTTGTCCAAGAAGTCGAAAGAGTTAGCAGCAATGATAAGTTTAGAAGGGAGAATGGTTTCGGGAACTTCGTCTTACTTGTCCTCGGAAAGGAATTGACGAGACAATGCATCGGCCTTTAAATTCTTAGTACCAGGAATATAAGACATTACATAATTAAATCTTGAGAAGAATAAGGCCCAGCGAGCTTGACGGGAACCAAGGCGTCGAGCGCCCTCAATATACAATAAATTCTTGTGATCGGTGAGAATAAGAATAGGTTTTTCGGTACCTTCGAGCAGATGTCTCCATTCTTGGAGTGCCATCTTGATTGCTAAAAGTTCTCTATTACCAACGTCTTAGTTGGTCTCCGCAGGAGAATTTTTTTTGGAGAAATACCCGCATGGATGTAGGTGATCTTGGGGAGAACGTCTTTGAGAGAGCACAGCCCCTGCTGCAACGTCTGAGGCATCGACCTCCAATGTGAAAGGAAGAGACGGGTCAGGGTGATGCAGAATAGGGGCGGACGTGAAGGCTTTCTTCAGGGATTCAAAAGCCAAACAGGCCTCTGGAGACCAAGAGGAAGGATCGACATCTTTCTTGATCAGGGTGGTTATAGGAGCCACAAGAGTGGAGAATCCATGGATAAATTTACAATAATAATTGGCGAAGCCAAGAAATCGCTGGATGGCTTTAAGCGACGTATGTTGGGGCCAATCCAATACTGCTTTTAACTTCTCAGGGTCCATGGCGAATCCCTTCTCGGAGATTATATAGCCCAGGAAGGAAGTAGAACTTTTATGAAACATACATTTCTCCATCTTTGCATAAAGATGATTTTGACGAAGACGAGAGAGCACCAGATTGGTATGCTGAATATGTTCCGGCAGGGATTTAGTAAAAATTAGAATATCGTCAAGATACACAATGACAAACAAATTGAAAACATCACGAAAAATCTCATTGATAAATTCTTGAAAGACCGCAGGAGCGTTACAGAGTCCAAATGGCATTACTAGAGACTCATAATGGCCATCGCGGGTGTTAAAGGCCGTTTTCCAATCGTCTCCTTCCCTGATGCGTATAAGTTGTAAGCACCGTGGAGGTCAAGTTTGGAGAAAATGGAGACACCTTGTAAGCGGTCGAAAAGTTCTGAGATGAGTGGTAAGGGATACCGGTTCTTCTGGGTGATCTTATTTAAACCTCTATAATCAATGCAGGGGCGGAGAGACCCACCTTTCTTTTTCACAAAGAAGAAGCCTGCCCCAGCAGGTGAGGTGGAGTTTCTTATAAATCCAATCTTTAAGTTCTCTTGTATATACTCTGACATGGCACAGGATTCTGGAATGGACAAGGGATAGGATCTGCCTTTCGGGAGAATGGCACCAGGGATGAGATCAATGGGAGAATCGAAGGGACGATGCGGGGGAAGGACTTCAGAGCTAACTTTATCGAAGACGTCAAGAAATGCAATATAAGCCTCAGGAAGTGGGCCCTTAACAGTATCAGCGGTTTCTAAACCGGCAAGAGAAAGAGGAGGGGAAGCACAAGGAATATGACTTGCACCAGGCCATCGTATAGGCAGTTTATCAGTCCAGTCAATTACAGGATTAAACAATTGTAACCAGGGAAGACCCAAGATTATCTGCACTGATGGTGAATGAATGACATCCAACGAGATTTGTCCTTGTGTCCATCCTTGGTGGAAAGAGTGAATATCGCAGTCTCCAGGCAGATGAAGGCAGGTTGAAGTGGACGGCCGTCTATTGCTTCGAGTCCTATGGGAATGGACTTGCTAAGCAGTGGAATCCGGTGTTTTATAGCAAAATTCTGATCCACAAAGTTTCCTCCAGACCCAGAGTTGATGAAGGCAAGTGCAGAAGTATGAAAGTCAGTGCCCTCCATTATGATATTCAGAAGGATCCTTTTTGGCATATTTTCCTTGGAAGGCGGACAAGAAGATATGGTACCCAAAGAAATTCCATCATACTTTATAGGCCGCTGGCGTTCTCCCGTACGCGTAGGACAGCGGTACGCCAAATGACCGGCTAGGCCAAAATAAAGACATAGCCCCTCGCTTCTCCGGCGCTGCTTTTCTGTAAAGGACAACTGGTGAGTACCCAGCAGCATGGGGTCAGGTGCTTTAGGAACTGGAACAAAAGGAGAGAGGGTAGGAGAGAGAGATATAGGTACAGGCGTACGTGTAGTCTGACGTTCATTTCGTCTCTCTTGGAGGCGTTGATCCACCCGTATACATGTAGAGATCAGATCCTCCAGGGCAGTGGGTCGTACACATGCAGCCAATTGATCTTTCAAGGAGTCTGAGAGGCCCTGCCAGAAGGCTGCAGTTAAAGCCTTGTTGTTCCAACTGGTCTCCGTGGCAATAGTCTGAAATTCAAGAGCGTACTTCGCGACAGTCCGGTGGCCCTGGGTGATGTGGAAAAAAGAAGAGGCCGTAGTAGCCTCGCGGCCAGGAGTGTCAAAGACCTACTGAAACCTTTTTTTGAAAACAAGAAAGTTCTGCGTGAGTTCAGGCATTAATTCCCAGATAGGAGATGCCCAGGCCAATGTGTCTCCGGTTAGCAAAGCAATGATATTAGCCACTTTAGATCTATCGGTAGGGAAGCGAGAAGGGGTTAATTCAAAGTAGATATCACATTGGATAAGAAAGCCTCGACATCCTAGGGGTTCACCCGCATACCGATTGGGTGTCGGAAGACGTGGTTCCTGGGGTATGTTTCTCAATAGAGTAGAAGCAGTTGTGGTTAGGCCCACCTCAGGAGGGTCAATGTTTGTTGGGCTGAACATACTGTAATGCTTGCGCGAGCCCACAAACAAGACCTGACCCCAGCACCGAGGTGGGAAGGATATGCCACACACCCACAGTAGCGGGAGCGAGCCCAGAAGATGGTTTACAGCGTTGCTGGGTCTGGGTATGTAGAATGGGTTAATCCAATACTTGCCGGGGTCCGTGGGTTGGAGAGGTACACGTAGTTGAAGTCCATAAGCCTGTGGTCTGGGGTTGGAGAGGTACACGTAGTTGAAGTCCGTAAGCCTGTGGTCTGGGGTTGGAGAGGTAATCGTAGTCGTTATCCGTAAGCCAGGGGTCAAGAGCCAGAGAGAATCCAAATGCAAAGCCAGGTCGGTACACGAGAGGTTAACTGCAGAGAACAAGACAAGACTGGGCTGGACAAGACAGGCACACGCAAAGGCTACACAAAGTTATGTTCAGCAAGGCATGACAGGAAGAGGCAGTCCTTTATAGCAGGGGGGCGCAAACTTTTTTCCCTGCGCCCCCCTGACGGCTGTCCCCTCACTCCCGCGCCCCCCCAACCCCAACTTACCCGCGCTCCGGCGTAATGACGTCACGTTGCCATAGCAACGTGACGTTACATGACCTCGCAGCGTCATTTTGACGCCGCGTTGCCATGGCGCCGCAGGGAGGAAGCCGCCGGAGCCACGGTAAGTTAGGTTTACAGAGGCCCTGCAGCTCCCCCGGCACTTAATTTAAGTGCCTTCGGGAAGCGCGCGGGGCCTCTGTAAACCCCGCGCCCCCCGTCGGCAGTGTCGCGCCCCCCCTGGGGGTCGCGCCCCACAGTTTGCGCACCGCTGCTTTATAGGATAAGGTGAAGAATGACGCTCAATATCAGTGTGTACACAAAATAGTATTGAAGAAATGAATGAAGATAGGAATGTTATAATGAATCCATAAAGTCATATATATAATATGATATGAAGTTAAGGGGGGGCAAAGTATGTGATGTGAAAAAACAGAAAGTGAATCCCTGCGCTTCTCCCATTGGGATAGCCATAAATGGGGAAATAAATATACATAGTGCAAACTAAATCTGTAAGACAAAGGAGACTTTGGTTACATCCTTTGATCCCCCTTCAGGGTATATTTCACAGAACATTTGTATGCATTTAGCGTAGGGACCTGCTACTGAGACTTACCTTGACGTTGGTTAGCAGGCTTGGCATTATTTGATCAAAGGATGTAACAGAAGTCTCCTTTGTCTTACAGATTTAGTCTGCACTATGTATATTTATTTCCCCATTTATTGCTATCCCAATGGGAGAAGCGCAGGGATTCACTTTCTGGTTTTTTTCACACATGTATGGCCAATCCTTTCACCAGCAGCATGCTCCTTACACGGAGAAGTGCAGTGAATATATATTTGTTTTACATTTTCTGTTGGGCCGAATTAAATCCTTAGCAGCACGCTACTAGAGGGCACCACTTTTAGGGTGTGAATAATGTATTTAGCCAATCCACCTGCAACTGTTTATTGAGCAGCTTGTGGGAGGCCAGTCCCTTCTTTTTCAAGGTATAGAATCTCCCAGTAAGGTCCCTGTAAATTCACGTTTCACTCTACTTGCTTACATGTAAGTAGCTTCACTGGTATATACCAGTTTTTAACTGCACTAAATTACATAAGGTTATGCTTAGTATATTAACCCATTCAGGTTATATTTCACAGAACGTTTGTATGCATTTAGCATAGGGACCTGCTATTGAGACTTACCTTGACGTTGGTTAGCAAGCTTGGCATTATTTGATCAAAAGATGTAACCAAAAGTCTCCTTTGTCTTGCAGATTTAGTTTGCACTATGTATATTTATTTCCCCATTTATTGCTATCCCAATGGGAGAAGCACAGGGATTCACTTTCTGTACTTCCTAACATTTGACTGGAGTAAAATGACACTGTTTCATATGTTCATGGTTCTCTCTTTGTCGTTTCATTCTCCTTATGGATTGAAGAAATCAGACTGCTTTATTCTGGCGATTTAGCTGACGTGTTTTCATTCCTCTGTAGGCAGCCTGCATAGTGAGCGCTGCAGAGCGTTTACACAGATATCTCCTCTCTCCAACCTTTTTGGACAAGAGCTGTGTAGTATTTCTGAATTACTCTACTGCCTCTCTCCCTTTTCAAATTTTTTATCTCTTGCTTCAGTTTCAGGACCTGCTCATACTCCAACTCATACTGAGTCACCTGGCCTCTAAGCTTGGCCTCTAGCGATGCTCTGGTGATGCTCAGTGTAGCCTTCAGTTCCTCGTGCCGCTCTGTAAGGACATACTTGGTTCTTATACATTCCTGCAGCAATTTAACTTCATTAGCAGCCTGCAGATTTTCTTCCTGCAGAGATCGCTGCTTCTCTTTGGCATTCTGGAGGTGCGTATGCAGACCTTGTAGTTTGCACTGCTTGTGTGCGTTACTCCAGTGCTTCTAATTTTTAATCTTTCAGCCTTGTATTTTCTCTTTTTACAGTCTCTATAATATTCAGGGCCTCCTTGTAGTCCTCCTTCCATTTACGCACTTCTGAGCTGAAACTTCCGGTCTCCTGACATGAGACTTCTATCTCTAGGTTGATGGTGTGAAGCTCCTTCTGAGAGATTTTAAGATCCATTTTAAGACTGTAGACATGTTATTGAGAGATGTCCAGCTCCTCAGCGAGACTGTGAAGTTCCTTTTTAGAGACTTCCAGTTCTGTGCGGCAACTGTTGATCTCTTGGTTTGAGGCATCCCAGTTCTATGCGTAGAGTATGAACCTCATTCTGAGAGACTTCAAATTCTCTATGGCAATTGCAAACCTCTTGATGAGAGACTGTAATCTCTTTCAGTGCCTCCTCATACTTCTGTTTCAGATTAGCAATCATTCGGTCAGACTTGCTCTGCTTTTCATCCATGGCGGTAACAGTAGTGTTAGCAGTATTCAGATATGTCCTTAGATCCTCCAATTCGAGCTTGGCCTCAGAGTAAATTGTGACCACAGTCAGTAGCTCAGCATTATTTTCTCTTTCCAGTTTCACATCTTCACAGAGCAGATCACAGATATGCCTGGCAGCTTGCAGTGCATCTTCAGGGCTGGTCAAGGGATCGTCACTCACTGGTTCTGGCTCCGCTTCCCTGGTATGGTTGGTTGAGGGTTCCTCACTTTTAGCACCGGACAGACACTTCTTTGGGTTACACGACTTCTGCCTTGGGCCCTCTGGATATTCTGTCATCCGCTTGACGAATCCTCCATTTTCTCTAGGCTGCTGGGCATCTCGGACCCCCTTTTTCTCGGCGGGATCTGTGGATGTGTCTGTTCCTTCCACGGTAAGTGAAGAACCGATTTTCTTTTTTTGGACAACTCCCTCCCATCAGGGATACTGGGATATCCTTCTTTATTTGCAACTTCAGCAGTTTCACTATATCCGCCATGCTTTTCTTGCAGTTGCGCTAGGTGGCATAAATATTCAGCGATCTGCTGCTCCTGCCAATCACTCTCGTCATCATACAGAGACCTGACTTTTCAGTGCGTACCGAGTTCAGGCACCACCACCATCCTAGGGTTGTTTTGTGGGTGTGCCATGGTTTGGTCTCACATAAGAGATATCCATCTTTATCCATATCCTCATAGGACCGGAAGGGCCACTCTTCCGTGGGGTAGGGTTTATTACAGGAATGCCACATCTTGTCCATTTTGGTGCTATCAGGTGTATTGTTCTTCCTGACCTCGGGAGGTGCTATTGCAGCTGTTTTCACTGTATTCGCTATAACCCCAGCTGGGAGCCCTAC
Organism: Ascaphus truei; assembly: GCF_040206685.1. Taxonomy (NCBI): domain Eukaryota; kingdom Metazoa; phylum Chordata; class Amphibia; order Anura; family Ascaphidae; genus Ascaphus; species Ascaphus truei. The sequence continues at coordinate 347,438,707 of NC_134483.1, forward strand.
AGATGGGAAAACTTTGCTTGCAGTTTGTAGCTCTCACAGGCATCTCTGTAGACTTTTTATTTTTCTTCTTTACTTTGGTAGGTTCTGAAACATCAGCAGTCCTGGTGCACACATTCTTTCTCATCAGTGATACTGGATGTGCACTTGCGAAGAAAAACTTCTGCACCTTCCTTGTGACCACAGTGCATTGCTTGCTGCTGCAGTTCCTTGGATTGTTGAAAAAAATATTCCTCTGGGTGCTGCCCTTTTTCTGGGGCCACATAGGGATCATCCTCATCATCGGATTAAGGCCTGAAGGGACAGTGCTCCGTGTTGCTGGGCTCTTTACACCAGGAACACATTTTCTTCCAGACTTCTTGCAGAGTCTGTATTTGACTTCAGCTGTGTGGCAATTTTAAATTCAATGATAGAGGATGATCTGGCACACAATTAATTGTTTAGAAAGATATCACCTGCCGGTGCCCACGGACTGAAGGGGGCAGTCCTGAAAAGTCCCCAATGAATCACATGGAAGAAGCAAAAGGTCCAGGCACTGGGTCTTCCAAAAAGGTAATTTAATACAGCAAAAAATCTAACGTTTCGACTGCAAGTGCAGTCTTTATCAAGGTCAGAGCTCTCACCTTGATAAAGACTGCACTTTCAGTCAAAACGTTGGATTTTTTGCTGTATTAAATTACCTTTTTGGAAGACCGAGTGCCTGGACCTTTTGCTTCTTACTGGCAATTTTAAATTCCCAGCGTTTTTATTTTCTCTTCACACAAGTGGTGGGGTAGACTATGGTCAAAGCATCAGTCCCTTGTGTGGGTCACCGTCTGTCGCAGTCCTCCCAGTCAAACTGTGGCATTATGGCTTTCTCCAGTGCAATGTAGTTTTCCTGCCTGGATGTTTAGCCCTTTAATTCTGGTCACTTCTGCAAGTGATTCTTTATTTTGTTGCTAAGTCTGTTGCAAAAACTGTATGCAGGCAAAAGCACAAATAAATTCACAGGCAGTCTCCGGGGACCCTTTAAAATCAAGGGCCACCTCTCATCCCAACTTCTGACACCATATGTAAGAGATATGTGCAGACGTATGCAAATGGAGACCGTTTAAGTTGAAATTAACATATGGCTTTATTAAGCCTGTCCCTTTAAACAGCACAGCAAACAAAAATATACAAAAAAAACAAACACCTATTCCTTTGTAAGGGCTAATTTACTTCCCCCAGTCCCTCTCTTACAAGACTGGAAGGATAAGCCCCTTTCCAGCCTACCACCCCAAAGTCTCAGCGTTACCTTAATGCAGGTGGCCCTTCAGGTCAGTGGTGTCTTGGTGTGCTTGAGGGTACAGCCTCTGGCAGGTTCCTGGGTCCTCTGTGTCCAGGAAAAGAGGTCTGGGCCCCTTGTTTCTTGGTTTCAATACAAAGTCCTCCTGTATATTCAAGACCCTCTCTACATATCAGCACTGTTGTCTCACATGAGGATTTTTACAGAGCTCTCATTAGTCCAGGTTGAGACTGGCCAATTGAGTGGCTGCAATTAACAAGCTCCAAGCTGGGTTCAGAGCTCTGAGGCAGCTTTGTCCAAACAAGGATAAGTCCCTGTTACAGGGACACACAATGCATCAGCGGGAGCAACTGATATTCTAAAAGTATTGGCTGGGTGTGAAAAAGGGGCAGGCTGATGTGCCAGTGGGTGCAATAATGCATGCCACATCTGTAAGTGGGCCATCGCATCTAGCGCTCTTTAAACTCCCCCTTTGAAACAGAGTGTCTTCTACCTCGTCACCCTGAGTGTTTCGCTATTGGCATCCTCTGAGTTCTGATTTTATCAGTCTTGGTAGGGGGGACTTAATCAACCTAATAAAACGACTGATTGATCAATCCAGACTGCACACTTATAAAATGGCAAATAAGCTGACAAGTAGAAACAAAAGCATTATGTTACCCTTGCAAGGCATGCTGGTATGTGTAGTTTTCCAGGAATTACGTTCCCATAGGAAAAGCCTTGCAGGGCAGCCATTTGTAGTTTATGCAAAAACTATGTATTTTATACAAACATGTAGTTTATACAAAATATTGTCATTATAAAGCAGGATGTATATATAATCTTTGTGAACCAAATATAACAGTTTCCTACACCTCCACCCCCCTCCCTCTCAACATTGATGCCCTACTGTATGTCATGAATGGTGACAAACTCAGACCCCTTATCATGTATACTGAACGTCATTGTGTCTTTTTCTAGGGGGCATTCGTTGTCAGCACTCGACCAAGCCATGGAGGAAGTAGGACCCTTTGACACTAAAAGGGTTAAAATACTATTGTGTCCTCAGTAAGCTAACATATAAACAAAACGTGCTAGTAAATGAAAAGCCATTGATTCAGAACCGACTCCAAATTTCTGATACTCTGAGAGGCACTAATAGACTATACGTGGTCACTGTCTCTGTGATGTGCTAGTGCCAAAGGACGGCTGTCCAGGCATATTATACATTGGTATTGGAGGTTGCTTTGTTGTTCTAGTTCGTCTTCGCAGGTTTTCAAAGTCATTCTCTGCAATAGCTCTTGATGATACTCCATGAACAGAGTACTGTACAGTATGTACCAGTAGCTCTGTCACAGGTACAAATGGTATAGATACATTTGGCACAGGCTCCACTACTGCTAGAATTATTGGGTAACTATCCTTGCTTTCACACAGTTCTTCATGTGGGGTAGATCCAGATGGATAGAATGAAATACTATCAGGATTTAATGGAACATCACTCCTCCATTTGTCAGTGTCAGATGGTTGAGTGGATTTTTTCATAATGATTCACAATTTGGTGCTTGCCAACAATCATCCATATTCTTCAGATTCAGACATTAGCTAGGTTATTTGTAGCTATCTCAGGTTGAGATTCCATTACGTTATTATTCCAAGTAGTTGTAACATTAGGTGGTGTGTCTGAAGTTGTAACTATAGCTCTTTCTTGTGTTAACATATGGCATATGATTAGAATCTGGCTCTGAGATATTATCAAACTCTACCTGTTGTCACAAATCACAAACACAGCAGGCTACTCCGCATTAGGGAGGATAACTAAACCTTACATGGGGCCTAACTAAGCGACTTGTTAGCTAAGCTATTTTCCAGTTGCAAAAACAGGATTTCTGAATAGTAGTGCGTTCCTTACCTTAGAGCTCTATTTCTTCTAGTGAGGAGCAAGCTGTATGCCTGTCCTCTCTTCTCTCTTCTCTCTTCCCTCTTCTTCCTCCTCCACCTCCTGGCCGTCTAAAAAGCTTTCCCTCTTCCCTTTTTATCTGGTCAGTCTGAGTTAGTTAGGTGCAACTGTAGATGATTAGCTACAGGAGTTAACCTCCCACATACTGCAAAGCATGCATACTGCAACCTCCTGCTAACCTGCACACAGTTTATGACTCTGTCATACATGCTAATGATTTGTTTTGGTGTACTGTATCTCCTGATAATACGACATCTAAAATGTAAGTCCAAATTAAGACATGCTTCTCTTCCAGACATTTAGAAGTGAGGCGAAAGCCCTGTGGTTTCTTTCCGTGTACAGTTATAGGCATGGATGAGGTGTTTAACATGTTGACTCCAATTACATTTTTGATGATCACTCAGTGTACCTAACATATTCAGTAAAGTTCTATTGAAGCACTACGGCTCAGCATCACTTTGAGTGTGGTAAGGAGTTATTATGGCTTTGCATATGCCCAATAAAGTCAATCGTTTTTGCACAAGTTTACTCTCAAAGTTTCTGCCTTCATCAGAATTAATCTGGGAAATCCATAGTGCACAAATAATTTTTTTATATAAGACTTTGGAAACTTTTGATGCCTACAAGTCCTGTGCAGTGCTTCACATCAGCTTTCATCTTAGGCTACAATAAACGTGATCCTGTTATAGGCCTACAGTTTTGTTAATTCTAAAATGTCCATTACCATCATGTAATGATCTGAATACTTGAAGATGGAACTATTTAATTTTAGGCAATACATGCTGCTTTCTGGCAAGTCAGAATCTTTTATTTACTCAGTAATCCTTATTGATAGCACACTTTTCCCACTCTATCATAGGGGTTAAATTTGGATAATGAGTTCTACCCACCAGAGTTGAATTTTCCTTCTGTAAAGCAAATAGTCTTTCTCACAGCAACAATGATCTTTCTGTTAGTAACAACAGTAGGATCCTGGATTTCAGGCAGAGTTGTAAAACTAACTGGCAGAATATCATCTTCCGTTGACACATTTATGAGGATATTTCATGACCACAGTGACTTGTCTTATTCCACCTGCTGGAATTCTCCAAGTCTTTTTTTTGGATATACCCCACACAATCCCCTTTCTTCCTTTCTTCCTTCTTCACAGGCATTCTCTTCTGAGGAGGTTTTAAAGATCTGGTAGGCTTTATGCAGTGAATAAAGTGATTATCAAAAAATGGCGCTCAATCCAAACCCAGTGTAAATAAAACAAATAAGTGAAGTGAATACTTCAAATAAGTGCAATTAATGAACAGATACTGTGATTTATGTTGAAAAAATATATACAATCAAAAAATAACAATAATCGTGAATTGAAGCTCAAACCCTTGTAGTGATTGCCTCTTCAATCCTGTGTTCTCCGTAGTCCAAGTCTTGGGGAGCACAAATATATTTAAAAACATATATATACAGTAGAAAGCACGAAAATAGTGTAATATATCTAAGAATGGACAACTCGAGTTTTGGGGGTTCTATAGTGTGTACTCACATACTCCAAGTTCTTTTAGGCATATCCATAAACAGTGGCAATGCAGTGTCTTTAGATGTCTGATTTTGTGGCACCTTTGTAGAGAAATTAAAACCACATAGCGTAGACTGATGAAAAGATTTTATCTAAGGTATGTAAAAGTAATGCACGCACATGATGCTAGTTTTTTAACAGGCATATAGTATATGAGACAGGTTGGCATCGGCTGGGGTATATGGCGTGCACAGCACTCCTCTCCACAGCTCACTTGCGTCTCCTGCCTCTCCTCTGCGGCTTGCTCCTGCACGTCCTGGCTGGATGTTCGCCGGGCTAGCAGCAGCTTAATTTCTCTACAAAGGTGCCACAAAATCAGACATCAGACATCAGACATTTAACATTTAAAGTACTGAGGTACTTTGGGGGAACCACTCTGTGTTGGGGTTACAGCACTAAACTGTTGGTACCTATGTATTGTGTGTCATGTGTGTTTAGTATTGTATACAGTAAAGATTAGTTATATACTTATGTGTGGTGTATTGCTTTCTACTGTGTATTGGTTCCTGTGAGGGGTTATCCCGCCAACGCTGGGATCCCTCATATTTTATTAATATTTTTACCTAATTTCCAATAAAATGGTTTTAATTTATAAACAACTTACAGTATATACTATTGCACTGAGTGCATCTATTACGGACGATTTTCTTCTTTTCTTGTTCATACATATTTGTCCCTTTTGCACCGTGTTATTCACATTTAATTTTGATTTACAGAAGCTGACGTGAGAGTGTTTTCCCTCTTCCCCTTCCCCTATTTTGAATTTAGTAATTTTGCAGTTGGGATATTTTAATCTTTTTTTTATTCTATTGTGTTTGTAATGGTGTCAAATTGTACTAATTATATAAAAAAAAACACTATTACAATAACTCTTGACTACTTGATCCTCCAAGGATAAATAACTTTAGCATAAAGTGAATATTTAGAAGACCAATATTTCCACAAAGACGGTGTACAGTCTCACCCTTTTTGTAAGGCGTTTTATTTCCTTTTTGTATGTGTGTGGTACTATAATGGTGATCATTTTGGTTATCACCTTGGAATATGCGCCTGCATTTAGATAAAGTTATATATATATATATATATTAGAAAAGAAAAAAGAGAGAGAGCGCACGCCCCATAGCATAATACAGTACATTTATTGGGAAAGGGGAGGGGGGGTAGAAAATCCACTCACAAGGGTAGATTAAAATCAAGCAGTGTGTGAAATATATCACCGCCAACTCTGGTCACCAGACCCTGCAGTCCAAATCTCACTTGAAGCTGCTGGTAGATGTTCTCTGGTGCATGAGAAAGTCACAGCACGTGACGAAACGCGTTAGGGAACGGAACTGCGTCATCACGCAAGCGCATGATGGGCCGTATCGAGCGCTGATACACATTGCGGCCAGCAGAGATTGGAGATTTTCCTAAAACTCAAAGACTGCATCATTGATTTTAAGGAGCCTTTCTACTCATGCACCAGAGAACATCTACCAGCAGCTTCAAGTGAGATTTGGACTGCAGGGTCTGGTGACCAGAGTTGACGGTGATATATTTCACACACTGCTTGATTTTAATCTACCCTTGTGAGTGGATTTTCTACCCCCCCCTCCCCTTTCCCAATAAATGTACTGTATTATGCTATGGGGCGTGCGCTCTCTCTCTTTTTTCTTTTCTAATAGGTATCATCTGGATGTGGTTCATCCTATTTGAGAGCTGCCGGAGATCCCCTCGTACCAGGACTATTTTTTCCTATTTAAGGATTTTCACTTTTTATGTTATCACATGTTTTTGGAGTGTTGTCTTAAATTATTTTTCACGAAATAGGAGCACATAATATATGTTATATATATATTTATTTTAAATTGTAGTATACACATTTAAATTTTTAGTGATTTTTCCTATTTAGAAATATTCATTTAAATTATCATGAATAACATTTGTACACTATTTCAACACTTCTTATTTGGAGCTACTTCACTCCCTTTTCTTTTTTATACATATATATATATATATATATATATATATATATATATATATATATATATATACACAGTGTTCGACAAATCTATACATTTGCTCGCCCCGGGCGAGTGGATTTAACCCCCGGGCGAGTAAATATTGGCCCAAGCAGCACACGTTTGGTACTAGGTGGCGAGTAGATTTTTTTGTGATTTGTCAACCACTGTATATATATATATATATATTGGGAGTGCATGACCTTAAACTAATTGTTTACAATCCTAGTTAGCCTAAAGAGACAGGGCACCGAAGGACTTATGGACGCATGGATCCACTAATTCCAAACAAGGGAAGAAAAAGAGAAAAGAGAGAAAAAGATATATACAGTAGTTTAATACTGTATGGACTTGCGATCGGAGTATATATAGAAATGGTGAGGATTACAATCACATTTGCCTTCTAATAAAATCACCTTATGAAGAGCTTGTGTTGCTGTGTCTTTAATTGTTCCCACGTACCTCAAATTGAACGGTTAGATTGTCTTTCTGAAGGATTTCTTCAAATGAATGAAAAAAATGCTCTGATAAACGACGTTTAATGAAAAAGGGAAGAGAAAACAGAAATGTAAAAAATAGACAACCACATCCACAGACAGCTATCCTGTGTGTTGTGTGAAAAAAAAACATTGCAGCAGTCTGTTACAGGGAGTTGTTTCAGTGTGTGCTCAAAATGAATGCATGCATTAATACCCTATGTCTGTTGGTGGTCTATCTGGCAGTTTCAAAGAATTTCTGGGGGGATGTGTTCCCGGAGAGGTATTTAGATCTCTTTTAACCCCAGAATGTCGTACTCTACCTCACCACTGCAGAAAGTCTGGTACAACTCCTCACTCGCTCCCCATCCTGGATCGAATGACTGATGCTGATGGCACTGTGGCACTGTGAACGGAGGCTCAAAGTTCCAAAACAAAAGTCAAAACCAGACGCGTTTCGCCAGGTCAGCTTCCTCAGCCTAAGGAGTGATGGGGAGAATTAGTAATACACTAGTATAACATTTGTATTAATTGTGATTGAACACAATGACCTGAAAATTCAACAAATGTGGAAAAACTTTGAAGGTCTTGTTGTTTTGCAATTACTTTTACTGTATATACTTTGGTTTTATCTTTGACCATCAACTAAAATCTAACTTTCTGGATGATTATGATGACTTTCACCTCATATTAACCCATTTAGATTGCTATTATTATTATTGTAATAATTATTATAAGGTGCTTGATGCCCTACCAGATATTAAATGCCGTTGTTTGTTTCATGTCACAGTGAGTAACGGAAGATTCAGCCATTGATACAAAAGTTTAAAAGTGAAGATGAGTGAAAATACTTTAGGTGGGAAGGACAGTAAGTGCAAGAAAGTGAAGTAGAGTTTTTTTGGAAAATACAACTGGGACAACTGAATTGTAAATGAACGAGAAGCTCCCCACTACTGTAGTTGGTGTGTAGGAGGCTTCTGGACAGGGTAGAACATAGGGGGAGGCAGCAACAGTTTCGCCACGCGAAGGTAAAAGGCTTGAGCAGTGAAAGATGTCAGTGGCATTGTGACAGGGTAAATAAAAGCCACCAGTTATATGCCTGGCAGATATATGTTTAGCCTGCAATGCAGCAGTGACTAGGTTATCTTCAGCTGGGAACCTCAGGACAATTAGTTGGATCCCAGCTGCCTAATCAAGATGTGTTAAAAACCCCAGGCTGTAGACACATGGGGCTGGCTGTTGAGGAGAGAGGAGTAAGCTACTGAAGAGATTACTGATACAAGGTATGTTAGCAAAATACATGAATTATGAACTGTCTGTCTCCTGCATAGAAAAGGGTAGCTGCCTTATTTTTACACTGTCTACTAAAGAGAAACTGTTTTGTTTTGTCTGCTGAAGAAAAAGCCATTTTTCTTTTGTTTGCTGATGAAAAGCTATCGGTCTACCATCCACAGACTGACGGATTGGTGGAAAGATTTAACCGAACTCTAAAAGGGATGCGGAGGAAATTTGTAGATTCAGAGAAGAGAGCCTGGGATGAACGTCTCCCTTTTCTGCTATTTGCAGTGCGGTAAGTACCTCAGGCCTCCACGGGATTCTCTCCATTTGAACTGCTCTATGGCCGCCAACCCCAGGGTATCCTAGACCTCCTAAAGGGGTCCTGGGAGGAACAGCGGTCCCCTTCTAAGAATACCCTGCAATTTGTATTAGACCTTAGGAAGCGCCTAGATGTGGTCGGCCATTTTGCTAGGGAAAATCTTAGATCAGCCCAGGACAGTCAGGAGAGACATTACAATCAGAATGCTCGCATGAGGGTGTTTCACCCGGGAGACCAGGTGATGTTATTATTACCCAGTTGCGAGAGTAAACTCCTGGTCAAATGGCAGGGCCCATTCAAAGTACTCCGCCGCACGGGTGATGTGGATTACGAGATCGCTCAACCAGGGTCCAGGAAGGGTAAGCAAATTTACCATGTGAACTTGCTGAAACCCTGGAAGATGCAGCGGTCTCTATTAATTCACCCAGTGGAGGAGGAAACGGATTTGGGTCCACAGCCTCCACGGGAGAACATCGTGAGTGACGATAAAATCCCAATGGGTAAACAGATGTCCTCTGAACAAAAAGGGGACTTATTAGCAATAATGACCCAATTCCATGATGTTTTTTCTGATTTACCAGGGCAAACTAACTTAATTTCACATGCAATCGAGACAGCACCTGGGGTAAAAGTACGTTCCCATCCTTATAGGTTGCCTGAAAGTCGTAGGGCCCTGGTAGAGAAGGAGGTACAAGAAATGTTACACTTAGGACTGATTGAGGAATCATGCAGTGAGTGATGCAGTCCACTAGTTATGGTCCCTAAACCTGATGGCAAGGTAAGATTTTGTGTGGACCTCCGAAAGGTTAATGCGGTATCCAAGTTTTACGCATATCCGATGCCAAGGGTGGACGAATTAATTGACGCCCTTGGTAACGCGGAATATATATCCACGCTGGACTTGACAAAAGGATACTGGCAAATACCCTTAGAGAAAAAGTCCAAGTGCAAAACAGCCTTTGCCACTCCCATGGGTTTATACCAGTTTGTGACAATGCCTTTTGGACTGCATGGAGCCCCAGCCACATTTCAGAGACTCATGGATAAGGTACTGAGGCCCCATAGGACTTATGCCACAGCCAACCTAGATGACATTGTCATTTATAGTAAACACTGGCGGGCCCATCTAAATAGGCTGAAAGCGGTCCTCAAATCTCTAAGAGAGGCAGGGCTCACAGCCAACCCTAAGAAATGTGCCTTGGGTAAGGCGGAAACCAAATACTTAGGGTATGCAGTGGGAGGTGGAAAAGTAAGGCCACTAGCCGACAAGGTAGTTGCCCTGAAAGAAGTTCCGACCCCCCAAACAAAAATGCAGGTACGCTCTCTGCTGGGTTTAGCAGGGTACTATCGGCGGTTCATCCTTAACTTCTCGGAAGTTACAGCCCCATTAACGGACCTCACAAAAAAGTGTGCCCCTACACAAGTGGTATGGTCAAGGGAGTGTCAGAGAGCCTTTGAGGACATAAAAAGGTGTCTATCAGAGGGTCCCGTCCTTAGAAGCCCAGACTTCAACAGGCCTTTTGTAGTGCAAACCGATGCATCAGAGATAGGGCTAGGGGCAGTGTTGTCACAACAGTTTGAGGGAGTGGAACAGCCGATCCTTTTTCTGAGTAGGAAATTGTTCCCAAGGGAGAAAAACTACTCAGTGATTGAGAAGGAGTGCCTCGCAGTAAAGTGGGCAATCGAGGCTTTGAGGCATTACCTGGCAGGAGTCCATTTTACTTTGGTGACGGACCATGCTCCACTGAAGTGGTTAAATAGTATGAAGGATTCCAATGCTAGATTGACTAGGTGGTATATGGCCCTCCAACCCTTCTCATTTGAGATTCAGCACAGGCCGGGAAAAGAGAACGCAAATGCTGACTTCTTTTCTAGAGAAGGAGTGGATGGTCGGGCTTCAGCCGTGAGTAGCCCCAGCCACACACTAACAGGGGAGGAATGTGACAGGGTAAATAAAAGCCACCAGCTATATGCCTTGCAGACATATGTTTAGCCTGCAATGCAGCAGTGACTAGGTTAACGTCAGCTGGGAACCTCAGGACAATTAGTTGGATCCCAGCTGCCTAATCAAGGTGTGTTAAAAACCCCAGGCTGTAGACACATGGGGCTGGCTGTTGAGGAGAGAGGAGTAAGCTACTGAAGAGATTACTGATACAAGGTCTGTTAGCAAAATACATGAATTATGAACTGTCTGTCTCCTGTATAGAAAAGGGTAGCTGCCTTATTTTTACACTGTCTACTAAAGAGAAACTGTTTTGTTTTGTCTGCTGAAGAAAAAGCCATTTTTCTTTGTTTGCTGATGAAAAGCTATTTTTGTTTTGTGTGCTGTATAATTTAAGGCTAAATAAATAAGCCTTAGCCAAAGAACCTGCGTGTGTAGTTGCATTTACCCTGCAACAGCCATCTGGAAACTAGTGAGCTTAAAGGTGAGATTGAGAGAAGACTGGTACTAATTTTGGTCTAGCTGCAATTTATAAATGTGCAATATCACAGAAGATAATCTGTGGGTAATGAAGCTGCACTTCAACACAAATTACAGTTAATAAAACATTGAGATCATTTAAAGATCTGATATGAAGAAACCAAGGTACATGAAAAAGCATAGTGCAACATGGAGAGCACATACCAGACAGTGACCAAAGAAAAGCAGTGATACAGAAAAGGTTAAAAGAGCATACTAAAAAAAAAGGAATGACTGTATAGTACAGTGGAGAAGTAATTAATAATGACTATAAGAATAATGGGTAGGAGACAAGGAAATTAATAGCATACAAATACATGTAATTTGAAATTTTGCTTATAATTGGTGTATCCAATTATTATTTTTAGGACACGTACTACAGTACCTTATGCAGCTCTTGTGAGGTGAGCTGGTCTTACAGGAGCACTCTTACATTTTGGCTCTATATCAGCATGCATTAGGTCAAAGCATCTATTATATTGGGAGACAAGGGATCCAATTACTTATGGCAAATGAGAGAGATGGACGTGAAAAAATGAACAGGAAAACTAACAGGAAATTATGCTGAGAATGCAAGAATGTGTAACTCAATACAAAATGGTTGAGAAAGTTGAACGTAGGCAATAATGAAGTTTGTTGAGGAATGGAATAACCACAGAAGATAATAAGTAGGATTACATGGAAAAAGCATGTGCGAAAAAATGGGGGAAGTAGATGGAACGGCAGATTGCTGAATTGCTAGTGATACTAAGGAGAAGGTTTTAGAGTAAAAGTGAATTTCCAAGCCAATGTGCAACAGACAAGCTATAGCACAAAACATGCTGTAATCCTAGCCCCGATGAAACACATATGGAATAATCCCAAGCCTACAGTATAGCGTTACTGTACACAATATACAATTTTTTCTGTAACCCAACTGTTATACATTTGTAGAGAATAATACTAGTTCAAGAGAAATGGTCATAGACCAAATCTACATTTGTGTATTTTTTTGTATCAGAGATCACGATTCAAGTTTTTTTAAAGTTAATATGGCCCATAGTGTTTGTTACTAAATTAGACTTAAATCTTGAAGAAACATTAAACACAAAGATAATGCTAAAGCTTGCCCTTTAAAGGAAGCCACAGGATATATTAGGGGAAAAAACATTTGCTAACGATGAAATTAAAATAAAAGTGCATACCTGTTTTTACAAAAGGCCATAACCTTTTCCATAACATTTTAGGCCTTTCCTGTGAGCAAAATGACCTCTGAGCTATTGTGTTTTAATGCGGTTGATATTGGGAGACAATTTTGCAGTTTTGAAGTAGATTCATTTGGCTCTAAGAGAGCGAGTTGTAGTTAGTTCACAAACAAGGCCAGAACTATATTACTATAGCAAAGAAATCAATGTAATGCTGTTGCCCTGTTCAAAAACAAATGTGTTGGAGAGTCATTAATTGAAAGTATTTAAGCACTGTAATGTTTTGTCACAAAATATGTACTTTCCAAATTGCAGCTTGATAACCTAAATGTAAAAAAAACCTGACAATGATAACACAGTATTAAATATATGCTGCTTTTGTATGGAGTTTATACAAATTCGAGTTAAGGGCATAGCATCATTCTCAAAGATGTAGTGATCAGTTAAAAAGCAGTCCTAAAAATTCCTAGATTTTGCAAAGGCTTTTGATACGGTTGATCATGTTATCCTGCTACACAAACTCCAGTGCTCTGGAATAGGGAATCATGCTTTAAACTGTTTTCATTCCTACCTATCAGGTAGATCCCAACATGTGTCTATCTCAGGCTTTAATTCCAACCCCTTGGACATCACCTGTGGTGTCCCGCAAGGCTCTGTTCTTGGGCCCCTATTCTTCTCATTAATAATCTTCCGACAGCTTGTAAGAGAGCTTCAATACACATGTATGCAGATGACACAATCTTAAGTATATGCACACAGCCCTAGTCTTTCCGACCATGAACATGTACTTCAATCTAACTTTTTGAGACTTAAAAATTGGATTTCCCAAAACAAACTGTTTTTAAATACTGACAAGACTATAACAATTGTATTTGGGACCAAGGCTAAATTTTTAAAGCTTCTAATGACTGATCTCCAGATCAGAATCAACGCTAACACCATCCTAGCCCCTGTTCATAGTTTTTAATATTTGGGCGTATGGTTTGACTCCCATTTAATATTTGGGTTTGACATTGAAACCCTGACATCCAAAACCTATGCCAAACTAGGTGTACTTTATAGGAAGAAATCCTCCCTAAGTCTGCTAGTCAGAAAGCGTATCGCACAGCAGATGCTAATGATAATTATCGACTATGGGGCCATAGTATATGGCACAGCACCCCAAACTCACCTTAGCAAACTTAATACCCTCTACAATTCAATATGCTGTTTTGTATTCCAATGCAACTACAGCACACATCACTGTGAAAAGCTCAAAGAACTAGATTGGTTCATCTTTCCTGTCTTGCCTTCAAATACTTTCTGGGCAAGCTAACCATCTACCTGAACAAGCTCCTCACCCCTACCACATCTGATTCCAAAAGACTGTTCATGGTCCCACGTTTCAACAAAGTATCGGGCTGCTCCTCCTTCTCTCACCGTGCACCCCACAACTGGAACAATCTACATGAGACTCTCACAGTCGCAACCAGTCTAAGTTCTATCAACACTAAAACTGTCTCTCATTTTAATGTGACTATCTGTTACATAGGCCAATAATATATAAAGCTCAACCCCATTATAGTGTAATCCATTACAACACGAATCCGCTTATAACGCAGTGTGAGCGTGGCTCCCAATAATAAGCAGCAAATCTCCTACCATGCCGTTTTCTATCCTCCTTGCTTGTCATGTGCCAGGTGTCAGGGAGATTGCTGCCCCCCCCCCTCCTCGGCTCTGGCATCAAATGACGTAGTGGGTTTATGTGATGTCGCCATGGCAACGCGAAGTTACATCCTTTCAGTCGGAACCTGATGGCAGAAGCAGGGAGAGGAGAGAGCTGCCAGCTGATACAGATGCCGGGTGTGAGCATTGGATGACGCCCCTTGTGCGTGCACTGCGCACGAGCGCCGCAGTACTCCTTCCGGCACTGGACCAAGGCTCTGCCCCCACGCCGTGTACCGTGATGCAATGGAGGATGTTCCTGTCTCCACTACACATCGGCGTCGCATGACCTGAAACACTTGAGGGGGTTAATGCTAACAACATTAATTATTCCACAGCTGCGATACACTCTGCCCCTGCCTATCAGTACACAGTCTACCTGTGATGACTCATTGCCTGCAGCCTTCCCATTGGCTCTCTGTTCTTTATATGCTCAGCCAGCCCTTAGGCAAATTGGCTGAGCATAAAGTTGTGTTTATGTATGAAGTGCTTTCCTCAAGCATCCCAGCTTCCCTGCGGGTGCCCTGTGCATTCTGCCTTGCCCTCTTGTACCTTTTGACCTCAGCTTGTACTAGGACCTCTGCCTTCTCTGACCCCTTGACCTTGACTACGCACAACGACCATTCTGACCTCTCTATTCCTGGACCCTGGCTACGCACAACGACCATCCGACGTCTCCAATCCTAGACCATGGCGAGTATCATGACTAATCTGACCTCTCTTACCCTGACCCAGCTACACGACTGTGACTCTGCAATCCGGATGCGGTTGCGCGGTTGTTGGTGGGTGTATTCTAACAACCCCACTTCAGACTTGCGGTCCCGTCTTGTTTTTGGTGAGCATTCGTTAAACTGGGTAAGTCCTGCGTGGTGCTGCTGCGCCACCGGGTCTTGAACAGCTCGGAGAGTTATCCCTGCTCTCCCTGTCTGGCGGCCACGGAACCCCTGGGCAGTGTTATGTTCGCGCTAATTTTTTATGCGATCCGCATGTAACGCAATCACATTCTTTGGAACCCAAGCACCAAGTGCGCCGACTGTGCGTGCAATGTCTTGTATATGTAGCCCCTTTTCTCTATGCCTAAGGGAAACTACACGGGTGACTATGCATGCTACTGCACCTGTTGCTCACAGGAGGCCTAAGCCTCTGCCACTGGGAGCCTGGGGCGAGCTCTTTCTCCTTTGAAGTGCAGAACCTCCACCAATGAGGGATCCCAGCGTTGGCGGGATGACCCCTCAAAGGAACCAATCACATTAATAAATAATACACCCACAGGGTATATTACTGAACACACATGCAATAGCAAAAGTAACTGTACCCACAGTGTATACCCAATGCCCCAATATGTGGTGGTTCCCCGAAAGTGGAAGCTGTGGCACCAATACCCCTGGTCTCCTGTCCGAGCAAGTCCCACCCAAATGTGAGGTAGCGCTACCCCTGTGAACCGTTGGTGCACGTGTATACCTTTCTGGGCACTCCTGTACACAGGTGGAGCTGTCGGATAAGGAACAGTCAGTTGCCACGGCGTGGGACCTCTAACACCAACCCCTCACTCCTTAAGGTCCTGATCCGCCTCATGGGGTGAGGTCCAGCTGGAGTGTATCACCTGAATGTCTATGGAATCCTGTGGCCTGGTCCCAGACCACAGAGCACTTCATAGCCGTCCGGTCACCAGTGCAACAGCACTACTATAGCACTAAGGGGAAGAGTACCTATGTGGGCGCCTTCCCTACAACACTCTGCTGAGGTGACTCAGGGCCTAGCTGGGGCCTACGGGGCAAGCCTAGGCCTAGTCCAGGAGACACTTCTCCCTGGACACTACCTGTTGTCTTGACGCCCTCCGTCTGACAGATTTGCGGGCTCTCAGTCTGCGGAGGATATTCTGTCTCTCCTGTTCACATAGTCCTATTGGCTGGAACTGCCCCATGTGACATTCCCTCCCCCCAGAGGATCCTGGGACTTGAAGTCCCGTGCTGCTTCTGCGTAGCCATCCTAAAATGGCCACCACACTTTTCAGACTGCGCATGCGCACCTCGCCATCTGCGCATGCGTGACGCCCAAAATGGCTGCCCCCACACTCCCGATCTGCGCGTAGCTCTGGTGTCAAGCCAGCAGTTCCCCCCTCACTGGGGGTAAGGCGGGGGGACTCTGCTACATCTATAATGTATAACCCTGTTCACTTATTGTAACTATGTATTTGTAACCATGTATTTGTCATCATAACTCCATGCCCAAGACATACTTATAAATAAATACATTCCAGGGTTCCCAATATTTTTTTCAAAGCTCTTGGCCTTCAGGCAAATAGGAAGCCGTGACGTCATCCGGTGTGGCATCCTATTGGCCCATGTGACTTGGGGCTTTAAACTGCAGAAAACAGCAGGAGTATAACGGCACCCCCTTTGGAGGTATCGTTGGAAGCAGGCGGTCACCACAGCTGAAATTAATGGGGTTCAGCTACTGGGACCCCCTGCTTCAAAACTGTACTAAAACATGAAAAAAAGAAAAACGGCTTGAATTTTGCTTTAAATTTTTTTGATCAGCATAGTATTGTTATTATATATTTTTTTGCTGTTTAGAAAACTTCTTAATTGTACTGATTCTTTTTTCTGTTAGTTAATACTTGTCACCCTTATTCAATAAGATCCAAAGCAAACACTTGCACTGAGATCTGTTGAAAACTGCCAAGGGCTCAATTGAACAAGGTCCATAGTCAGTATTTCACACTGGCACACTTTAACAAGATATTGTGAAACATAGATACTGTATTCCTTATATCAACTAGCGATTAATTAAATAATTTAGAAGAACTGGAGGTACTGCAGGCACACACACAATTATTGGCTGGTAGTTCATGCCCTGTGTTGGGATTGTTAAAAATATAAATCTAGGTAGTGGTTTCTGCTTTACAAATCTGGGGAGTCTATCGTATGATAAACTGAGCTCATCATAAACAAAAAATATTTTAGCTCATGAAGAACAATTATGAATTAAATAAAAAACGATGTATTCAATTCAAATTTAAAACCATTTTATATCAGCAAACGTTTAAATAAAAATCACTTAGAGATCAGATAATGTTATTCTTTCTGTATATATAAAACAAATACCTAGCCATTGTAAAGAAAAGGGCAGCAGGGCAGTTAACATAAAGGATAAGCCCGGTCCTACTTTCCCTTTCATCAGAGTCAACAGTGTCCCAAAGTTTCTTGTAAGACACTGAGATTGCCAGTAAATGTAAATGTATTTCCCCAGAACACTGTAAAATGTTAAATCTTTATTGTATCTTGAAAGTAATAGTGCTGTGTATGCTATGGGGTTGCAGTACCACCTTGCTGGACATAGGGGGCCAGGTCAGAGACTCCTTTCTCACATGCCCCCCGTGTAGGACAGCCAAACGAAGAAGCGGTGCACTGAGGTAAGTAGAGAACCACACGCAGCTCTAACAAAAAAAGACTAATTTATTGAAAAAAAATCATGAAGCTAGGAACCTCTTACGCGTTTCATCCCACAAGGGACTTTGTCAAAGACTCTTTGACAAAGTCCTTTGTGGGATGAAATGCATAAGAGGTTCCTAGCTTCATGATTTTTGTTCCCTTTTTTTCAATAAATTAGTCTTTTTTTGTTAGAGCTGCGTGTGGTTCTCTACTTACCTCAGTGCACCGCTTCTTCGTTTGGCTGTTCCGGTACCTTTGCTGGTTGCACGTGGATTCCAGGACACACATCACTGCAGGCATTCACTCAACGGTGCTTCAACTTTATCTCTTTGGCTACACCAGATCAAGCAGCGTGACAGCAGGTATTATCATTGGCAGAGGGGAAGGTGGGTGACTTAGCGTCAGCCTGGCTGTTCTCTGAAAGGTCGGCGACTCTTAGTGTCACCTCACCTTACCCCCAGGTAAGCCTGCTCCACTGGGTCCACTTAATACGCTTGTTTAGAGTGATAGTTATATGCTGCAGACGTGTGCCATTATGTTCTAAGAATAAGACATTCTACGCTTTGGCCCTTGAGCACTGGTAGCAGAATTCTTCTGTGTTCCCTCTGTTATCCCGTGTAGGACAATTGATTTCCCTCTGCTGTGGGGGGGGCACACATGAAAGGGCACATGGCCCCCATTTCTGGACTGTTTTCCAGGACTTTGGAGAGTCAGGAACAAAGTGCAGAGTCTAGGGAAGGTTGTGACCAAAGGATTGATTTTGCACATGGACCGGAAGTGGAGTAATTTTCTTGACCACTAAATCTGCGCCATTCAATCTGCTGTTGTGGAATTTCAGCTCGGATCATCTGGTCTGGTAGGCGCTTCACTGATTGGCTGATCTGTATCTCCCGCTCTACGTGACGTCACGATCGGCAAACGGCCAGACCAACACCGTTTCTCCATGCATTCAAATGGCAGGGGGTGATCTACAAATGCCAGACTGCTCCAGAGTTCCAGGCAGTCGGATGTTGGTGGTTGGTGGTCTTGGTGATCAGAGACTGCCTGGAAATACCATATAGGGGTAATAAGAGGACTTAGCCACTGACAAGGCTAGTTTTGCGGGAGACGACTTCAGTAAGTGGGTTTATGTTGCATCTGGCAACTAGACAGTTAAGAAACCCCTGTGAATTTAGTAAGTGCCGAGCCTGGCTAAGTGTTTTACACTTTTTTTGTGTGTTTTAACTGCGTCTATTGCTTGTGCTGTGATCCCTGTGTAAATTGTCTGGTCTTCCGTGAGAGCCATTTCTTCACAGATTTAACACTAAAAGGAATACATTTTTTTTGTGGTGGAATTAGTAAAAAGAAAAAGAACACAAAAAAAACAGCTGTCCTGGTGGTAACAGTATTTTCCATCATGACTGTCGCTCCTGCAATTCTGTTTTCTGCTGACCTGTATAAAGAAAGGGTTTGCTAACGCAGAGAAATTTGCGGGGGTGGATTTTTTCCAATGAAAATGTTACCTCAGCTTATGGTTCCAGTTAATTATGACACCGAGCACAGGTTATTTTTTTAAAAAAAAATTTAAAATATAATTTATACAGGTACTGTACTTTAGTGAAGATCAGCACAGGTTTTTTTTTCTTCCCCTTTTTAAGTGTTAATTTCTACTTGGATTTGATCACATTTTAAAATGAAAGTAAATGTTTATTCTCAGGTTTGCCAGACACATTAAAAACTATAAAAAGGTTTAAAAATAATTGAATGTAATGGAGATTTAAATAAAAAAATAATAATAATAACCTCCCAACCAGAACTTTTTCTAACAGGTAAATGTGCTGCTAAGTCCCTCATTATATCCCATATTTACTAAGTGATGGTATTTCATAAGACATCTTCGGTGTTGAAAAACACCTTATGACCAATTTAAATGAAGATGTATTTTGGCACCATAAGGTGTCTTATGGAATAGCACCGCTTAGTAAATACGGTCTATATGTTTATGTAACCCCTTCAATGGAGTTACTAGGTTGCTGTGAGGGGTTAATAGCAGAATAGCACATGCTGGGCCCCACCTTGTGTTGCCACAGGGATACTGACTTCTCAGGGGAGTATATAGGCTAGGAGGAAGGTTCTGGAAGATAGGTTCCTAGAGGACAAGAGGAGAGGAGCCTTAGGGAGCGTACAGATGTACAACAATTCAACTTCACCCAACGCATCACTTGGAGCGGGTGGCCCAAGTGCAGCCATGATCGCGGCAAAGTGAAGCGCCAGGTGAATTTCCCATAAGGATGAACGCATCAGATGTCCTTGCTTCTGAATGGGACTTTCACTGCATTAATCATACCGACCCGCACCAGTCTGAAAGAGCTGTGCAGAGAGAGCAAAGCGAAGCGGTCCCTCTCACAGCGTCTCCCTGCGCAGTACTTAAAGGCGATCACCCTGTTTTTATTTTTAGTACATAGGATTGAAGCAGGGGGTCTCCGGAGCTGAACCACACTGATTGGCTTTGTATCGGGTGCCTGTATCTTCGGCAAGTTGAAATGTCCTGTGTCACACGTGACCGGGACATTTAAAGTTGCAGGAGATACCAATACCCCATACTGGGCCCTGTGCTTCATGAAGTAGGGGGTCTCCGGACCTGAAAGTAATGCAGTTCAGCTCCAGAGACAACCTGCTTTAATCCCATGTACTAAAAATTGAAATTAAATAAAAGCAGAGCTTCATTACCTTAACTCTAAGGTAATGAAGGGGTTAAAACCCAGTACGTTGTTTGTTAGTGTAAAGGTGGGTGAGTGAAGGGTGCAGTTGCTACCGCTAAGATAATTAAGGTGTTAACCCCTCCTGCTACCCCCTTGGGAGGCCTAACCACTCACCCCGGGGCAACAGCCGCACACCCGATGGACAGACAAGGAACAGTAGGGGAGAGGGAGAACTCCTAAACTGTGTCAGGATTATTCCTGACAAATCCATAGATTGTCACTGTGGTTATCTAAGCCATCAACGGATGGATCACCACCACCACACACAGTAATGGGCAAAAGCCCTATTAGCCAGATCTAGCTAATAACGCTTTTGCCCATTCAAAACCATTTCAATAGCCAGCCACGTCTTGTAAATATAAGTTGTACTTACCGCTGCCAGAATTAAAGCCTGGTCCCCTGTGGCTCCCTCTGCAGGGTGCCGCCATTCTGAGTATGATCGAGCATGCACAGATAGCTTTCCAGTGCGGCGGCCAATAGGAAGGGAGTCGTGCATGCGCAGAGAGCTGCAGGGCGGCCATTAGCCAGTGAGGGTTCCGTGGGGACTACAGCCCCCAAAATGCAGCAGGGCTGTTAGTCACATGGAGCGAACCAGCCAATACGGCTACAGCTTTCCCCCTGGACAGAATTAGATACATTTTGTGGGCAAAGACACACCAGTCAGTCGGAGATGGGACAAGAAGAGGGTAGGGTGTGTGTGCAGGGTGTCTGTGACCCAAATGTAACGCACTTTCCCCCACCCCCTGGGAGATATAGTAGCTACGGTGTATGTGGTGCATTACGTGCGGCTCACAAGAGGCCTGAACCTCCGCCACTGGGAGCCTCGGGTGTTGTAAAGAAGGGGATCAGCGTATCAGCCAAGTAGAGGGAAAAAGCAGAACTCACCGGCCAAAATGATTTGAATAAAAAAAATCTTTATTGAACTACATAAAAATGTGAACACATCCACATCTCATGCCGGCACTGGCGCTTTCTCAAGGAGCCTGGGGTGTACCTGGGGTGTACCTGATCTTGTTGACGATAGTGCCTCCACCAGTGCGGGATCCTAACAAGGAGGGATAACCCCGTGCAGGACAATATAATAAACACACACCAGTAGAATATAACAGGTTTTACTGAACAGGATATAATATTACTAACACTACATAAACTCTCAGGGCTCACAGGGCTGTAACCCCTCACTGGGCTTTCCCAATACTGTGTCCACACCCCTGCGGGTTTGTGCCCCTGTACTGAGGTGCCCCTGGGCACCCAACCACCCTGGTGTCCACAGAGTCCAACACCCACCCAAGTGTGTGAGACAGTGCTGCCCCACCAGTCTGTGTATTGTTTGTGCACTTGATGAGGTGAGGTAGCTGCCGGGTGTGCAGATGAAGAAGATGGGATCCAGGGATCCAGCGATGGTATCCGCGAAGCCTCCGCCTCTACGTTGGGTGGGTCCCACATGTATTGTACCACTTTTAACAGTTTTGCAATGGTAGCAGGTGTCTGCTACCGGATCACCTGAGGCCAGGATGCAGCTGTGTCCCTCAATCAAATCCTACAGAGCAGTGTCCCTATCTCATTTGCCTGTCCCTGCAGCAACCACAAGCTGAGGGGAGTCGGAGCCTAGCTGGGGCCTAAGGGGGTCTCTGGCCTAGCCAGATCTGGCTAATAACGTTTTGCCTATTCAAAACCATTCAATAGCCAGTCACCCTCTAGTAAATAAAAGTAGTACTTACCGCTGCCAAGATGAAAGCCGTCCTCATCTTTAGTAGCACTAACATTTAAAACACTAGCTACTGGCCAGTAACCCCTTAATTACCTTAGTGGGTACAGTAGTAAACCTTATGGCAATGAAGGAATTAACCCCTCCACTACCCACACCTGGAGGCCTAACCACACCAGATTTGGCTAATAGGGGTAATTGCCAGTTACTGTGTGTGGTGATGGGGGGAGTTGTTGAAGGTAGGGGGGGTGGGTGAAGGGGTAGAAGGGTCCTCATTGAGAACCACAGTGATACTGTAATCAATGGATTAAATGGTTAGTGTTTGTTTTGATTTAGTGTACTGTATATTTGAATAGACAAAAGTGTTATTAGCCATATTTGTTTAATAGGGCTGCCACGGGAGACCAGAATTTTTCACAGAAACCACCGGGATCACTAGCACCAGACAGAGCAAAGCTATTGAATAAAATGGGGTTTATGCTGGCACGCCAGCAGACAAACAAAGATGTACAAACCATGATACAATACCAGCTGGGGGCTTGGGGAGTAGACTCTAGCCACGCTAGGTGCAGGGGCCTGCTTCAAGAAGGCTTGTCCTGTCCGCTTCTCGTCCAAGATCTCAGGGGGCTGATCACACAGCAGCCCCTCTGAGATATCTATCCAGCTGGTCACCGTAAGAGGTCAAACTCCTTCACAGAATGTCTCTCTGTCTCTCAGATAGTCCTCTGAGGGTAGATCTCCACACTCCTTCCCAGAGTGTCTCTCAGTCTGTTAGCCTCTCTTGCTCTCAGATGCTCTCTGAAGGTAGAACTGGTTCTCTGATCGGCAGCACCCCTTTTATATAGCCCTCTGTGCCTATCCTTTATATGGGAGCGGGCTGCTGGACAATCGGAGCATTGATTACGTTTGTGCCACAACAGCCAGAGGGCGTGCTAAGAACCCATCCCCGATTGCTCACTTAATCCAATTAACACTTTACAGAGCTGAAATCCAAATCACATCACAGTGCTTACACACAGATCACAAACATTTCATCTCATATTGCTTGCTCAACTAGACTTGGGAATTGAATTAACAAGGCACAATGTTGATTCACTAAACTGTGGGAGTGCATTTACAGGGAATAAAAATACAGACTTTGATATACATTCTTACAGACATGGAAATACATTTACACATTCCCTGTTCTTCCCCAGATGTTAAATACATTTGGCCAAAATAAGCCTTACAAAGGGGGCCAAGTTACATAGATTTAGGAGTAGCTAGCTGAGCTTCATAACAGTTTTGTGATGCCAGCAACCCCTTCCGTCACAAGGGCTATTGCCCATTTCTATGTGGTGTTGGGGGTAGAGGGTGTGGCTGAAGGGAGTAGTTGCCCTGGGGTCAGTGGTTAGGCCTCTGGGGGGCTAGAATTAACCCATTCATTACCTTAGCGGTAATGAATCTCTGCTTTTATTATTTCTTTTATTCTATTACATACAGTAGGATTGAAGCAGGGGGGCTCCGGAGCTCAATCACATTACTTGCAGGTCCGGGGACACCTTGTTTCCCAAAATACAGACCCCAGTTTGGGGTGTCGATATCTTCTGCAAGTTTAAATGTCCCGGTCACGTGACATGATACTCCATCTTTAAATAGGGAGGATTCTCATTAAGTAATTGAGCTCAGGACCCCTTGCTTATTATGTTAAAAATTGGGAAAGTGATCTTATATCGTACTGAGAATCAAAATTGTATGGCCAATGGAAGCAAGCAGGTATTACATAGAGAGAAACAGAGACTCCACAGTGGATGGCCCTCCAGTGTCAGCGGATCAGCTCTGCAGGCGGATCCATTTAAGTAATCTCCTCAATCAGTAGGAAAAGGACAATTCCCAATCAGGACTAAAGTATAAGCGTTACCTGCTCAGAAGAGGCTAATCCCAGTAAGGGCCCACAGTAAATGGGGTACAACGTATGTTGCTCCAAAGAGGGGGGCCCAGTCAAATACACAAAATACAAGCAAGTAAATACACCTCCCTTTGAGTGTTAAGATTGGGCACCTAGGGAAGCACTGTGTTAGTGAATAACTATAAGTATATAAAATACTGTACAACGTTGTTTAGTGTGTGTGATGTGTCCCCGCACCTGGGGATGTGAATAAAGATTGGAGTTGTACTACAAAAGTTCCTGGCGCCCATCATTTTCACTCTTGTTATCTCATCGCTCAGCCATCTGAATCCAGCACCCTGAGTTGAGGTAAACTACTGTATGCTGAGTAGCAACTCTGCATACTGATGTAAATTCCCTAGGAGCCAGACAGGGAGGATTACATTTAAAAGCACACTGCAAGTTAACAAAGATCTTTGCAAATATAGAACAAAGTGTGTTGTCAGTAAGAAGCAAGAATAAGAATGCGATATACACCTTAACGGTGGCATTACCATCATGATCCCATACTTCAATGCACATTTCTGCATTGCCTTTGTATCAGGGCAGCCAACAGCTTTCCGGGGGGGGGGGCAGCACTAGAGACCCCACCGGGACCCCAGGTTCATGAGCAGGGGAGAGGGGGGGTCGTAGGGAAGTTGTCTGCTTCCCCCCTGTCGGCGGCCTTGTGAACCCTCCTATTTTTTACCCCCCCCCTCTCTCACTCTCCCTTCCCCCCCTCTTTCCCCCTCCCCCCTCTTTCCCCCTCCCCCTCCCACCCTTCCTCTCACTCTCACTTGCCTCCTCCTATCCGGAACCTTCTTTGCACCAGAAGGGGCCCAATTGGGTAAGCAATACAGGAAGTTAGGCCCAACTTCCAGCTGGGTCTAACTTCTGGGTTTGGACCACCGTGGTGGGCCCCCCACTGCCGCCGGCTCTGCTTTGTATTAATCCAGAAATATTGATGCCAAATATATTGTCTTCCATAATGTTCAGTGAAATGGTTTATATCAGTCCTGATCACTGCACCTTTAGGGTTGAAGCAGTATTGTTTTGTATGTTAGATGAACTCCTGGACTATCCATTAAACAGAATGTATTGTATGTTCCTGTCAATCTGTTGCAGCTCTATTTTGACTTGTGATATGCGCAGGAGGGCAGGAACAATTTTTGGGGTAGGATTGCTCCACGTATGAAATCAGTAACATGCATATATTTCCATAATGTAAAAATGTATACACCCAGCTAGGCGGGGGTGAGCTGAAGCACCGATTGCATCCTTAGTTCAAGCCCCCATGGCTGTATGTAAAAGTTATAAGCAATTGAACGTTTACTCATTTATTAAGTACTCAATAAAAATGACAAAGAGGGTGTGGAGAAAATGAACGAAGCAGCACAGATTGTTACTTTGACTTATGTTAGAAATTAACCTGCTTTTAAAAAACAAAACTCCACGCTAATGTTTCAATTTTTATTTCTGCATAAATTGAGATTAGTGAATATGGTGCTAAAACAAAGGAATGCCCAGAAAAATGACAGTTAATTCGGTGCACCCAAGGACTCCTTAAACTTGCCATCTCCCTGAAGAATGATTGATTTAGTGAATCCGGACCATAATTTGCTGCAATACATTACATAAGACATTTTGTTGGACATATTTGTTGGAAAAAAAAGCCGCCCTGGAATTAAAAATGCAAGGAAATGTGAGATAAAATAAAAAAAAAAACAATCTTTGCATGAGGTGATATTGATTTCACATCTTCTGCACTCAATGAATATTGTAATATCTTTAAATATTTAGATATGCTATAATTAGTCACCATAGAATCTTCCATTTACAAACAAAGGTTGTGTTACACTCAGTTTTAAGCTGGGGCTATAACGTACAGTGTGACGGTAGGGGTCATGCGGCTCATAGCAATAAAGGCTTAAGCTCAGACATTGCCCCTACCCGACTGAGGGATGTGCAGGATTACCCTGCACATTCCTCTACGGATGGCTCATTTGGCCAAAATCCTATATGTAAAGTGGGTTGATGTATAGTGAAGCCTTTATTTTATGTATACTGTGCTGTGGTGTCACTGTAAAAATGTATTTCTTTGTTCCCTTGGAGTGCTAGGCTGATAATAAACTTACCCAGCCTGCACACCAAGGGATCAAACTTGTATGTATTGTGGCAAACTGCTCCCCTTATGCAGTGCTGCCGTTTGCTCAGGCTCTTCGTGACAGTCTTATAGGGTTTCATTTATAGAAAAGGGGGACAAACACGTGTATACACACAAGGGGCACTCAGCCCTCATCCTTCAGCTGTTTATTTCTCCATTAGTGACACTAAACATTTTAAACACGGTCACTTAAAGCACGGTGCGCAAAGTGGGGAGGTCGCGAGATTCGCTGTGGGGGGCGTGGGGTTTACAGAGGCCCCGTGCGCGCTTCCCGAAGACATGACCGCGGGGTCATGTGACGTCACGTTGCCATGACAACGTGACGCCAGGATGTCTGAATCATGCCAGCAGGGGGGCGCAGGGAAAAAAGATTGCGCCCCCCTGACTAAAAGAACAAAAGAAATCATAAAAGGAAACCTCTACTCGTGTCAGGAGTCTAACCCATGCATATCCCTATCTGCAATATTGGCTGGCTAAGCCAGTTACCAACTTTAAATGGGGGCGTCTGGGAGAGCAGCAGTTTCCTCTCAGCCTCCATGCTCTAAGAGAGAGACTGGAGCAGCAATACAGTATATTCCTGTTCCTTAATTAGGAGAGCAGGTGAGGGAAACCAGAACCATTGTAATATCTGGTATGGATTTCCTATCCACCAGCCTTAGTGACTGTGAATCTGTGGAGTGGATCACTTCCACTCTATGTCTGCACTTTCTTCTATAAATCAGACAGAAAGCTGCCCACTATCCTGGGACTATGTCACAGTATGTATATCTTTATTTATATAGCGCCTAAAGTGTGCTTCACAAAGAATACAGTACAGGGAATTATAATAATACAATAAGCGCAGCAAAATCAGACAATGGGAAAGGAAATCCCTGCCCCGAAGAGCTTACAATCTAAGTAGTATGTTGGGAGACTTAGAGAGATAGCAGGCGAGGGAATAAGTGCTGTAGATGGCAGTGCTTGGCCACAATGGTTGGTAGGAGTGACTGAGTGTGGGATAGTAGCCATGAGGGCAGTCTATTGGGATGCTTGATTTGTGAGGCGAGTTTTAAGGTTAGTCAGTATTAAATTAGATAGGTTAACACCATTAGCATAGGAAGAGGTGGCAGGGAGGCGTGGGTGAGAGAAGGTGTGTATATGGCTGGGTCTAGGATTAGGAGAGATTTGTGGGGGTGCTTTTTATTGCGGGGTAAATAAGTTGTTGGGAGAGAAGTGTATAAATAATGGTGCAATGTATGGGCACAGGCATAGGTGGCGGGGACAAGAGATGAAGAAATGTGGATAGGAGGGGAGTGGGGAAGTTGGAGAGAACACAAATGTTTACAAAGGAGTGATGAAACAGTAATCAGAAAACCCAAAAGGGAGGGCATAATGAGATGCAGGGAGAGAGACTTCCCAGGTATTGGAGGATAGGAAGTGTACACATTTTCAGAGCATTAATAAAGTCAAGTTCTCACAGCTGCAGAGTTGTTGCTGTTGTAGAAGTGCAGAGTCCAGTTCTTCTTGTATGGTTCCTCTCCAGTTCTAACTCTAAAATTAACTCCACAGACACTTTATATTGGACACTTAAGATGCTACACAGCCATATGGCACAGCCAAGATAGACTCTTAAATACGCTAAACACATTCTGCTGGTTCCACAAGGGGGTCGAGGACAAAAGAGAGTGGGGATGTGCAGTCCTTTAACCTGAAAGACATAGGCCCGATAAGCAGAGCCCTTTTCTTCCCCAGACAGCGGGGTGCCTATCTCATCAGGAGATAGCAAACTGGCATTGAGAACATGGGCAGGTAGGCGCTGTTGTCATTGGTTGGTTTGGAATTACTGCTCACCTTGCCTCACCTTGCTTCTGCCCCTCAGCCCGGATTGCCCACCACAAGCGAGCCCCTGCGCTGTGATTCATCCATCACATAGCATCCACACTGTGATTGGTCGCCACCCTGTTCTCCATGTTTTTCTATGGAGTCTGAGAAACTAGAAAAGAAGCAGCTGATCTGAGTTCCACAGCTCATTGTTGGACTGGTGTGCAGGCAGACTAAGTAGTGTGCTCTTACGTTGTGTCAGAGACACCAGAAACTGAGTCTGCATGTTACTTCGAGCAGAAGATTTGATGTTGCTCCACTGCAACTTGCATCCTCCGAAGGCTGGAGGCTCCAGATCCCTACAGGAGTTGAAGCTGCAGCGGGTAAGCCATTTCGGTGGTGCCGGGCACCTAGGACAACTTGGATTTCCCCATATTCCCCTGGCTGTGAGTATAGCTCTGTTTGGTGATTTTGTGCTCGGTCTGCTGGTTCCGGCCACAATAAATACCTTTCATTTGAGTCCTGTCTGGTGCTTCATCCCGTGAAAGAGTTATGGCCTCCCTGTGACTTAGGCCGTGCTTATAGACGCAACATCACCCGAAAACAAATGCATTGCCGCCGCCGCGTGCGCTTATAGTAAGCGCGACGGCGACAATGCGACGGAGCGACGTCGCCGTCGTGAAAACTGGTAGCCAGCAAAATTAGATTTTTCAAGGGCTGTCACCTCATGTGACGGCCCTTGAACCAATCAAATGCCCGGAAACTCGCACCGCCGATGCCCAGCGAAATATAACAGTATTCAAATTTCGTTGTGTTTCGGTTAAAATACCTTCACCACTTTATATGTCTTCTTATGTAACGAGGATTGGATGGCTGCTTAAATATGAAAAGAGTAGCAGCCTGGCTCAATGTAAAAGTTTTGTTTTAAAATATTGTCTCATAACATATTCATTGCTATAATGCCTAGTATTTGTTCCTCAAAACAGCAATAACATATTTGGCAAAATCATGTTAGAAATACATACTTTTTCCTGACTTGCTAAAATTAAACATGCCCTCTAAACACTTGGATTGCTTGCAATGTTTCCACATCTTTAATCTCACATTGCTGTCTCATACAGTCAAGTCCAAATAAGTCAGAAGCAGACAGGCAGTGGAGATTTTTTTCCCAGTGATATCTGGTGGACTGTGCTGTGCTAAGTGACGTGTGCAGCACAAACTCAAGGCTGAATGCCAGTTTTCCAACCTCTGGTCAGGTGACAACCCCACAAGGGCAAACATGTCCCAGTTGTGGTTCTAAAAAAAACCTACAGAAGTGATGGATTTTTAGATGCCTGGTATCTGGCAGTGGTTGAACTCAGCCTTGCAGGGGCTTGAGCTTGGAGAATGTATGCATGGATTAGTGTGTGCACCTTTTCTCCTCCTAATAAAAAGGCCTCTTTTCACATTATTGCCTTTATAGGCTGCACCTCTGTGCACTGAATTGAAACTGCTTCCTCTGAGCAGGGATCTGAGAACAAAAGCATGGAAGAGGCGAATAAACTCTGCTTTTTATTATTATGCTCCAGACACACAGCTTGACCTTAGAAGAAAGGCTCCTCCATTATTGGGGCTATCCAAGCATAGACTGTATACTCAAGTGGTCCATGTCAAAATGGATTTGAAAAAAAAGGTGGCACTGTGTGCTCATTTGCATGTCATTTCCCAGAATCCCTTGCTGCAGTGGAAGCACTGTATGCTGGGTGATAATGATGAAAGGCAGGGTTGCAGACCTGTCTAAGACATGCAAATGAGCACACAGTAATATTTCCATTTGCTATATATATACACACACACACATATAACATGGTTAGATGCAATTGTATGTCTACTATGTACTGCTTTAGTAAAGGGCAAGCAACAATCTCAGAGCCTATTTTACAGTGCGTCTCCGCAATGTTCATTTCTGAGGTGTATTTATTGTCTTAAATCATGCAGACATTAATTGCATGTGCCAAAAAAAGACAGCCTCTGTAATAACATCCGCCATATGGATGGCTGCATTATCAGTGTCAAATCCACGGCTTTTAACATACCCAGTGTGATTGAAAAAAAAAAAAAAGGAAATATGACCTCCTAAAAAAAAACAAAAAACCCAGCATCTACTACAGCAACCCATCCTTGTTGTATTTTGCTTTAAGCCCCTTTTGTCTGGGAATTTAATAGCAGTAAGTGTAACTCTAACCATAATACTTTAATCCCCACCTCGCTAATCAGCCTTTCAAGGTAGTTACACAAGGTTACACAGAAGCGACTGATTTATGAATATCATATTTTATTCTTTTTTGTTTTAATTGTAAGAGCAACGTTTAGGTTCCACCTTAACAGAGCACCTTAAAAGATTATCTCGGTTATTTCACAGGCACCGAGCCGGCACTAATAGTCCAAGGCAGATATTGAAAAGCAGCACAGGGCCAGGCAGATCTATTAGAAATTCCCATCCACGCGCCTCATACATATTGATTTCTGACACCAAGCAGCAGTGAAAGCCCCCGTGGGAATAATATATTTAGCAGGGTTCGCTGCGAGGAGGTCACAGAGTGCATACAGATTAGCTTCACAGGACCAAGGCACTAGTGTTGGAGCCAAATGCTAGATTTCATATCATTTTAATCTGAACTTTTATAATCCTTTTAGTTTTTTTTCTTTCTCTGGGTGGTAGAAGGAAGGCATTTCCACATTTATCCTACATTTGTTTCTACCACCCCCAACCCCCTCTTCTTTACATTTTCTTCCTGTTAAGGCTGTTGTCATATTTCTTAAGCACCAAAGCAGAGACTGATTTTGCAATTTCATAAAAATGTAAGAGCTGGCCAAGCCAATTGCAATTGTTTTTCTTCACTAGGAGACAAACCACCCCCCTCCAAATAATACTAAATAGAAAATAAATAAATAACAGGTGATTTCTGTGAAAAGCTGTGCTGTAGTTAATTTGGTGTTTAGGTGCTTAATTAAGCAGAAGTTGTGTTAATGGTGCTTTAATTACTGGAGCAAAAATGTGAAACATATTTTAATTACCTTTTGGGCAAGGTAATGCAGGAAAAAATACTGGTTATGCAAAGGAAGGTGCCTTGGCCTGATCTGAGATACTGCAAGGAGTCAAAAGAAAGTCACACAGGAATTTTGGAGGTTGGAAGCAATGCAGATCCATGTTAAATGGGCACTATGTTACAGTGAAGGAAAATAAAATGAGGAAATCTGAAAATTGGTAAATAAGTTGCAATGCGACTGAATTAACCATACGTCCATAATATAAAAAGTATTCAACGAAATTATTGACCAGTTTCTTAGGACTCCTAGGCAATATATTTTAATGCAAGAATTTAAAAAATGAATAATGTTTTTTTTCAATGCTAAATGTCTGTTTAATCAGCAAAGTTAAGTGGTTAGGAAGGGCATGCAGTTAAGCTATTCTGCATATTAAATGAACAAACATCAGATGTCCAGGGTAGCTTATTTGGTCTGATTCTTAAGATGTGTTGGCAGATCAGCTGCCAATATTTAAAATTTCTGTAGCATTTAGTGGGTCAATGGTAGGGGGGGTTGTTTTTCACACGTTGTTTACTATCACAAAGGGAGATGGGCAAACACCACCCTCTCTCCACATGTGAAAGCTTTCCACCAGCAAATGCATGTATTAAAACACCATTCGGTTCAGACAAGGAAGCAGGCATGCACTGTTCTGCATGAATAGTATGCTTAATTATTTTTTTCTGTTTAGAGCTTAGTGTCTGAGCAAGGATATGACAATTAAGACTATTCTAAGAGATGGAACAGGTGATGATTGCTCCCCAAGAAGATGATGTGCCATCAAGATGCAGCAGTAGATTTAAGTAAGGAATACATTTGACTGATTATAAAAACCGTTCATGAAGCAGCCCCATTCTGTAGCATTTCATATAACCCGGGAATTCAGCACGTAAAAACAATGGGGCATGTCAATTTAGATAGGCCACAATTTATTATTTTGTTTGCACCACCAAATCGATTGTCATATCTGACGTGCCTCATTGCACATTAGTTCTCATTGGGGTCACTACCAGGGGTAATTATTGTGAATCATGGTGAATGATGATGGTGCATATACAGTCGCTGTTAAGATGAGAAACTTGAAGTTTTGAAAGTGAAACATTAGATATACCTGTGTGTGCCTACTTAGTGATTTTTGTGTTGAAGTACCAATGTTTCGGTTAAACCGTATATTTAAAACGGATATAATATATAAAAAAATTACCTTTACAATTTTCATTCTGCTCAAATAGTTCAATGTGAATCTGTCAATCTGTCACTCTCCAGCTATCTTTAATTTCAGAGAAATGTGAATGCAACATACTGTATTTTGAGGTGTTTTAAAACGGACTATAGCAAATTAATTAGATGTGCCACGGTGACCACTGCAACATTATTTTATAACAAAAATGAGCAAAATTCCCAAAGAAAGCAGTATTTATTGTATATTTTATGGTATGTCACTCAGCTGTACACAGCTTGTATTTTTGGGTGAAACCTGAAATCTTATAAATCATATTCTAAATGATCAAATAGTAGAAAATATTACATCATGGATTCTAATTTATTGCATCTTGACGAGCGATATATGTTTTGAAATGACTTGGGGAAAATGGAGCAAAAAGACCCAGGATGTGTACTTCCTGGAGCTGCTATCATCAGACAATAGGATGATAACTGAGTGATGATCTCAGCTCACATACAGCATGTAGAGTGTGCCATTAATGCTGCACGGTAACGGGAAGTACAGAAAATTGATTTTAACCAGCAATCAGAGAAGATGTGATTTAAAAGGTGTGCAGTAAGGAGGAATACCTAGGCAATGGGAAGGTTTCGTTTAAAAATTTTTTTTTTTTAAATGTATTACCCAGACACACTGTAGAAGACTGTCCGGCCAAGAGAGATGGAATTATTGATAGACATGAATTCCTTTCTGTGCAACATGGAATGCAGTATTTTTTTTAATTCCATGTTTGAATACTCAGCATGTGAAAACTGTGTTTTTGAAGAGAGGGAATGAGGCTTTTCTTGATGGAGTTAATGTAGCAATACACATGTAGCACCCCTGAGGGAATACTACTTTACTTAATGGGTTAATGGTCCCTAGAGGGGTTAACTGTCATATAGCTACAGTGTAACAGCTTTCCATCACGTGGCGTGGAGTTGCTGGGCAGAACCCTAGCCATACCCACCGTCTAGAAGGTGCCTGGTGATATATTTAAAATAATGTTACTAAGGAGAATCCTAACCCCTCCCCAAGTAGCCATAGAGACTAGTGATGTCGCTATGGGGTATATAACAGGAGGAAGGAATATTGTAGTTTAGATCCCAGGAGGAGTAGAAGCTAGGGGATCTCAATCTAAATAATATAAATCCTGCTAGTCTGTAACTACATGTTAGTGTTGTTGTTTTCCAGATAGGGAGGTACCATTCCAAAAGATAGGGCCCCGCTATATGGCTCTGAGCATGTTCCACCCACAAGAAGGAATGATTGGTACTCCAAAGGTGATTCCTTAAGCAAGGGCCTTGGAGTATAGAAATGGAGAGTCTGTCTATGCGCTCCGGGACAAACTGGCAACATGTGGCAACAAAAGCCTTGGTAATGTAGTTAGATGAATGACGGAGCATAAAGTGGAGTTGTAAATGCCTAGTATGGAGGTAAATGAAGGGGTGGAATATGTGCAGACCGGCGCCTCATCGGTGATAACGCGGTGGCTGCAAAGTATCCTAATTCCTTATAATTGACTGGTATGGAGTCACGCTTGTGCTCACAATTAATACCGGTTCCCCCGCCTCCTGGCTTCGCGTTCCACCCCAATCGTGTGTTGGGCGTCCGTCCTCGGCGTCTCTCCGATTTAATGAAGCACGAAAAAGTAGAAAAAGATCAGCAGACAGAGTTCAAAACTCACAAGCGAAATTAAAAAAAAAAAAAGTTTTCTTAATCTACATAAAACAGATACGATCCACGAACAAAGAAGAAACCTCCTCCCACGCATTTCAACCAACAACTGGTCTCTCAAGGAGTATAAGCTTATAATTATTTAGGCGCAGGGATCTCCATGGTTGTGTCAGAGGTGACAGGGTGTAATCTCTCATGCCAGAGGGAACCCTGCCTAGGGCTTCCATTGAGGTGGGAACAGCTATTATTCAAGTAATGGAGTGTAAGTTTACAATACTACAAAGTGGAAGAATGTGCCTCCTTGGGAATGCTGCCTTAGCATCCCTAAGGAAGAAGTTATACAGTATATGTTGATCCTGTAAATAAAGTTTAAAGAAAAGTTCCTGGCTCCCTCTACCTGATTCTTCAAGTGCTTATCATAGCAGCCCTGCATGAATTACAGCACCCTGAGAAACAAGATGATTAAGAGACATTGAGCACCATCTGCACATAACAACACCTAAATAGACAGTGGTTAACTTTGGAGTTGCACTCTTCTGTTGGCTGGAGGGAAGAAATTTTACACAAATGTTAAATAGTTGACACTACTGTACATGTGTTTTTTTTGGTAAATTTCTATGTCTTTGCTTCATTTTTGGTTGAAACAAGGTAATAGACCATGCTTAGAAGAGACGATGGTGCATTATGAATGTAACCCTTGTTCCCCCCCCCCCCCCAGACTCATCTGTGGTGTTTAGGGTGCGTGAGGGCAGATTACATGCGTAGTGGTTTTGCATACCTGCGTGGAACAGGAGGGCCTGAGCTTCCCGCGTTGTTATTGGGGAGACAGGACCAGGCTTCTGGGGTGGTAGCCTCCATGCTTTCTTAGTGGTGCAGCGCCTCCATCCTCTATACTCCAAGGGATATGGGATAGGACCTGTATAGAAGAACCGTCCTGGTCCAGGGTTGAATGCTCCAGACTCACACAACAGTCTTTGTATAAAAGTATTGTCTCTCTTTATTGGACAGATCAGCGACTCCAAAGGTAGTGGCGACCAGCAGCCACAACAACCACAGCAATGTCCTGTTATCACGCGACCCTCCTCCCTTTACAGATCTTTCGTCCTCTCCTTCCCTCCAAGTCTCTCCTCCGACAGGATGGTCTGGGCTGGGGCGTTAATAACTTAATAACCCCGCTGCCCACCTCAGAGGTTATCCTCTGGGTGGGGAATGGATTCTCCCCATCATCCCAGCACTGGGGGTGAGGGCATTGGTCCACCGGGTCTATGGTGCTATCAGCTCTACTAAAAGTGGCTGAGTCTCTCCTCTCCTCTCTCGGCTCCTGTATGAATGGCACGGGCGAGACCTCGGACAGAACAGACACATCACTTACAAGAGCGGGCTGCTAAATAGAGTCAGCCCCACCCCTCATGATGTTAGCAGAACCTCCCCTCTGTCTCATGCCTGCAGCAGAGTCGGGGGCCTGCATCTACCACTCAGGGCAGGGCTTGGAAGGGGGAAAACCCATGATGACTACCGGTGCCTGCCCTTAACAGGACTTACAACAGTAGGAGGAAGCTAGGTATAGCCTGTGCTGTTTACAGGGGGCTACATTCTCCCTCTGGTGGAATCCAATGGTCCCCACTTGGACCTAGGTTTAGCAGCACCATCCTGCAGCAAACCACCTGGGAAACAGCACATACATGAGACATTATCATCACACATTGCATATGAGGTAGTTCAAAAATAATACAACCGGGTACTCCCAACATGGAGAACCCTACAGATAATGCTTTGGATCAGGCTTCCTCACTCTCCTACCATTATGATCCGTGATCGTCACAGCGAAAGATTGGACCGACCCATGCTCTGGCCGATAGCTTACACCATGCATGTAGATACATCTACCTATGCGGACCAATTCACTTATCTTGTCTTCATTATGTTAACCCTCTTGACCAAACTTGGTCCGAAGATATTCCTGTACAGCCTCCCTGAGCCAACTATCTCGGTTCTCTTCTATCTCCCTTATGATGGGCTCAGGCACATAAGGGTACTCATACCCATGCGACTGCCTATATCTAGCCACTATGGCTCTGTCGGCACGGCTCAATTTAGTGAGTTTCCAGTTACCCGCCCTGCTTGGCAGTACCCAAAACTCTGGCTCTTCCGGAGCAATTTCATCATACTAGATACTGGGCCCTGTGCGGCACGAGTTTCTGCTCTATCTCCCGGTACCTATGATCTAATTCATCCTCCACCTCCTGTTGAGTGAAAGAACAAGCCGCCCACCAATGGTCAACAATGTTATTCTTAATTAATAGGAACCGCGTACGGTCCATCCCCTTGTGGTATCCGGTGAATAGGGGTGCCCATCACTTGTCACGGTGCTCGTACTCTGTGGACTGACTAGTGTGTTCTACCTTAGACTCTGCCTGTGAAGAGACACCAGACGTCCCCGCCTCCGTAGAGCGCGAACAATCTCTCCTCCCCTTGGCATTGATGTATCAGGTAGGATTCATCTTGTGAACCACCTCCTGAGCCGGCCCAGCCTCCGCTGGAGCATGGGTCCCTCGGGCTCTACCCCTAGTGCTAGGAGAAAACGGTACAGGGTTAGACACAGGTATAACATTTGAATACGGTATCTCCCCATCAGACCCCTCATCGCTCAATTCCCAATCCCGCAAGTCCTTGGAGTATTTGGGGTATTTACATAACTTATCCCTGGTAGGTCCCGGTGGCAATACTTGTGATGGGGCAGGGGCAGCGGCCGGGGCAATGGAGCTATGGGCTGGGGCAGGGGCAACGTTCATGTCATTTTCCAGCAAGCGGGTAATACCGCGACCAAGGGACGCTTTCTTGGGCGCGTTCTCGGCCATGTATCGCGCCTCTCTCGATGGACCTGGGCTTTTCAGGGCGGCCATTGCCGCGGCCCTGGCTACTCTCCGGGAGGAGAACAGCGTTTCCGGCCCTCGTTTTCCGGCTGAACCGGAAATGACGTCATCAGCTGGGCCCTTAGAATCTCCCTCCCCTCCGTGGTCACGCACCGGAAGTGCGTCGAGGACCGGCATGGGCGTTGGCGGAGCATCCGGTTCGCGGACGGACAAGTAGGCCGCAAGCCTCTCCTTCTCGTCCTCCGCGGTCGCTGCTTTCGCCTGGCGGAAGTAAGGGGGTGGTGGTGTCTCCTTACCGCTCCGCTGCTATTTGATGATATCGGGCTCCTCTATTGTCGTCTCGATTTCCGCCGCACTGGGGGTCACCACGGCCGTGGGACTCTTACGGGCCTCTGGCCGCACCAGCGTTCGTCGTCGGAAGGTTTCCGGACTCGTCTGCTCCCTCTTGATGCCTTTGGGATTGTTCGCCGGTAGGCGCATCGCCACCGATGGGGCTCCCGCCTCTTCTTCCGAGGATATCAGGATCGGTTCCTCCGCTAGGGAGTCGCCGGGTTCTTCTGCGATACAACCAGTGGGTATAGGTACAAAACAGTCACGCTCTGGTACTCCACTGCGGTCGCGCTCTTCTCTGTCGACAGCTCGCTCGGTTCGGGAGCGGGCTGGGCCTTGGTTCCTCCTGCTTGGGTGTAACGGGGAACCAGGGCAGTCTTGTCTTTACCTTCCGCCACCTCCGTCAATGTTCCCGGAGAGGCACCCCGCGGGGTCTCGATCAAAGGCCACGGCTCGTTCGGCCAAAGGTAAAACGTGCCACATTGAGGGCATCGGGCCTTGGTGCTTGGTACCGCGCCCGGTATCCCGCAGTGAACACACAGGCACCGGAGGTACTCGTGCTCAGCTACCTCTACTACCAATAAGCCTCTGGGTAGTTGGTAAATAGTGGTGTTCATCTCCGACATGGTTAGTTCAGGGGTTGAACAGTTCAGTGGTTCAGCTCCTTGCTCCTCGAATGCCAGACAGAAGTGAAGCTCTTCGCTCTCGCTTCCTGTCCCTCCCTTCGCTGAGGACGCTCCTGATTGGCTCTCCTTGTGCCCCCTCACTCTGGTGGAATCCAGAGGCGAGGCCTTCTCTCCTTCAGTATGACGTGGCCTGGTTTTCTGAACAGTCACGGCACAGGTGGGTGGGCTTTCGGCTTTCGCGCCGCTCCTCTTGCAAGAAATCTGGGTTTGGCGCCAGACTCTTGCACATTTCCCACCACATTTCTTTCACTGTCTCTTTGCACAATTCACGTGCTTGCTCCAGGATTGGCGGGAACCGCCATTTTAGATCGGCTCTCTTGCTCCTCGGAGCACATGCAGGGACGGACGCCATCTTGGATGAGCCCTCCAAATGTACATGTGCCCTATTTTCAGTGTCTACTGGGCATCTCGTACCTAGACACTGACTGACCTCCAAAGTGTGCTCTGCATTCTGTTTCTGTATCCCCTAATATGAGGTGGCTTTACCCCAGGCTCAGCGGAACTCCTCTCCTCCATGCACTGTACTCGGTGTCTACGGTGCAAGTGCTCTGTGGTGCGTTTGTGTGGGTGATAGCTAGTGTACCTCTCCTTCCTAGGTATGGGCGTATCCTACTTTTGGCCACTCATAGTGCGGGCCCTGGGCCATGGTCCCTGGACTAGTTAACAGGCTGACCCCCCCCCCCAGTTGCCTCACGCTATCTGCCTCAAGGAACTCGGACAGCTATAGCTATTCACCCCTCCTTCGCCACCTCCTAAAGACGCCCAAGGCGTACTGTGCGAGAGTCTACGCTCCCCTGACTACCCTCTGTGTGCAATTGCGCCCTTCCTTCTCCAGCACTTCCACGAAGAGTGCATCTCACTCTTCCCGTTCCGCCTCGCTGTAAGCCTGACCTGTTCTGGCATCTCAGCAGCACCTCCAAATGTAACCCTTGTTCCCCCCCCCCCAGACTCATCTGTGGTGTCTAGGGTGCGTGAGGGCAGATTACATGCGTAGTGGTGGTGCATACCTGCGTGGAACAGGAGGGCCTGAGCTTTCCGCGTTGTTATTGGGGAGACAGGACCAGGCTTCTGGGGTGGTAGCCTCCATGCTTTCTTAGTGGTGCAGCGCCTCCATCCTCTATACTACCAGGGATATGGGATAGGACCTGTATAGAAGAACCGCCCTGGTCCAGGGTTGAATGCTCCAGACTCGCACAACAGTCTTTGTATAAAAGTATTGTCACTCTTTATTGGACAGATCAGCGACTCCAAAGGTAGTGGCGACCAGCAGCCACAACAACCACAGCAATGTCCTGTTATCACGCGACCCTCCTCCCTTTACAGATCTTTCCTCCTCTCCTTCCCTCCAAGTCTCTCCTCCGACAGGATGGTCTGGGCTGGGGCGTTAATAACCCCGCTGCCCACCTCAGAGGTTATCCTCTGGGTGGGGAATGGATTCTCTCCATCAGCAGGTGCTATCAGCTCTACTAAAAGTGGCTGAGTCTCTCCTCTCCTCTCTCGGCTCCCGTACGAACGGTACGGGCGAGACCGCACTGTCTCCTCCAACTCCTCGGACAGAACAGACACGTCACTTACAAGAGCGGGCTGCTAAATAGAGTCAGCCCCACCATTCATGATGTCAAGCAGAACCTCCCCTCTGTCTCATGCCTGCAGCAGAGTCGGGGGCCTGCATCTACCACTCAGGGCAGGGCTTGGAAGGGGGAAAACCCATGATGACTACCGGTGCCTGCCCTTAACAGGACTTACCACAGTAAGAGGAAGATAGGTATAGCCTGTGCTGTTTACAGGGGACTACATGAATATAATGCTTGCGTTACTGAACCAGTGCAGTGTATGATGGTCGTGCTTGTGTCAACACAAGCCATAAAACAACTGCAGAATATGTTACAGAAGAAAGCATTGTTCTTGTGTTTTATGTAAACTTGTGTACAAGAACTAAGCTCAAGTCTACTTTGTCTGGAAAATGGATGAGCAGATGTCCCCTATTAGTGATAAACATTTGTCACTGACAAAACCTTGATGGCTAAAAGTCACAGACAAGTCACAAACTTCAATAAAAAAGACATCTAGTTTATAATCATCATGGGATGTTGGCCTAGCCTGGGTTTTTCTTACATATAGTTGTAAGCAAAAGAACTGTCCAGAGATCAGAGGTAAAAACAGAATACAAACAATGGGAAAGAACCAAAATTTGGAGTCGGCTTACAAGCATCAGCATTTGTTACTACAATTCTTCATTCTTCTGGTCACAAAAAAAGGATAAACTTCAAGTTGTCTCAATTATTATTTTTGAATTGTGAGATGTATTTAAATAAAGATAGTATTTTAAATGGTCTGTCATCAAAATATCCCATCCATAATGAAAAAACACAATTTTACAAAACATACAGTAAAGGTTAATATTAAAACAATAAACAATAAAAACAATTAAAAAAAATTCCTTATTAGTAAGTTCTGATTATGATAATAAATGTAGAAATAAAGGGTATAAATTAAAACCTTGTGTGTGTGACTTAATGTTTAAGCGTTTTCATTTTTGAATATTAAGGGCTTCATTTTTAATTTGTTGAGTTATAATTTCGTTTTTTTTAATATCTGTGAAAACTACAATTAACCTAAAATGGTCCCTTCATTTTTGTTATTCATAAAATTAGCTTGCAGGTACTTAGTGTGTAATTTTGTTTGACAGTTGTAGATAGAATGATAAAAATGATATAGTCACCACTTTTTAACAATAGAAATGTGAAATCATGATGACATTGCAGAATTCTATTGGCCGAACAGAGTGAGGCTGACCAAGCAGGCCATATATTGCCCTGGGAGAAAATGAGCTAATATCTAGGCATCTGGGGGTTTACCACAACTACAAATAGCACGGTTAAACTCCTATTGTCTTCCTAGTTCAGATGATGTTGAAAGAAAATGAGCAGCAAAAATTGCTACTTTGAGCCATTCATCCATACATTTTTCATAAGTCGTTTTACACTGTAGACCTTAATCACGATCAGAAAACCCCAAGCAGTCATGAACCTTTAGATGATATTTTCTCGTTACACATACATCATGTAATTATAACAGATGATTATCCCTTACTGATGAAATAGGAAATACAGACCAAGCGATGTATTAAGCTCCAGAGTAGTCCTGTACGATATGTTATGGCTGCATTTTCATTGTCCCTTATAGCGGGGTCAAATGTCAGCAACCTTTTAACCAGGCCTTTTATTTCATTACAATTTTTAGTCAAAGGTTTATATAAAATGCAGACTTTAATACACCTCTTCCATTATTGAGGTACTTCCCTGGTTTCCTCCATAGCCCCAGTGAGTAGAGATGGGCGAACTTGTCTGAATCCGATCCGTGGATTTTCTTGAGCTTGCACTGCCAAATGCAATCCGCGGAATGAAATCCGCAGTCGAATTGCTTTATTTGAAGGCGTCCCAGATTCTTCAAAATCTGTCGTTGGGTCCCGGCCGGACGGAGGAGGAGAAAGAGGACTTCAATTTAGTAGTATATCCAGTTATATATATCCCCTCAAATCTCCATCCAAATAACTTGTGCTCAAAAAGACGCAAACCTGAGGTACCCTCAGAGATATGCTAATGCATATGCAAAGTATATTTAAATGAGTTCCACCCACATCCTAAGAGGATTTCCATAACAACTACTGTATATTGAGTAGGTTGGAATGGTGTACTGATGTTAGACCCACCAAGACTACAACCCATTGATTTTATGAAATAAACCAGCTGCTGGGTAGCACCACTGTCACTGTCTAATAGTATAAGTCCACAGGATATCTATTTTGTTGAATTTTGATAAGGATTGTAACCTTGAAAGGACCCCCCACCCCCTTCCCCTCCACTTCTTACTCCCCTTACTCCTCTCTGGGATTCAATTGTTGGAAACCGCGTTATCGGTAACAAAAATAGAATGTGCCTTTTTGTCACTGATCCGCTGTTTAAAGGAACTGGCCAATTTACGGTGGATCCGAATTCCATTGAAAACTGATGGGAGGAGTTGAGAGGATGGTGCCTATATCAGGAAGAGAAGGGTAGGAGTCAGCCGCTACGCTCGCTCACACTGCTCTTTGAGAGCAGCTCCTCCCAAAGGGAGGAGAGGCAGAGAGATCTGATGAGGTCAGTGTATGTGTGTGTATTTTACAGGGCCGGCATTATGATGGTGCCGTCGGTGCAGTCGCACTGAGCCCTGCGGTTACATAGACCCCCTGCTCTTCCCCCCTAACAATTAACTGATTGCCGGTACAGACCAAGGCCTCTGAAGCACAATTACTTTCTCCGGCGGCATCTCCTCCTGAAGGGTCCCACATTATGGCTCTGCAATGTCAAATGGTGTTGCGTTGCGATGACAACGGGATGCCACGTGATGTCATGACGCCATGCGATGTCACATTGCTGACAAGGGGACACCCTGTGGCACTGTGTTGCCATGACAACATAACACCTCAACATCACGTTAGCATGGCAATGCGACGCGATTTGTTGTCCCAGCGCCATGATGAGGGACCCTGCAGGAAGAGATGACGAAGGTAAGAGGCCCCGCACATGTCGCTGCACCGATCTCCATGAACATCCCAGCCTTCCTGTAGGAATTGTTTGCTGAGGTTAGTTTGAGTTTCTGGACTTGAAAGTCACTACTAAAACACACACTGTTTTTGGTGTGTTGCTTTTTTATTTTACTTATGTTTAATTTACCTGCTGCACTTATTCCCATTATTTGTAATGTATTTACCTTCTATTGTAATTTTGTAAAGCACTGCATACATTGTTGATGCTGTATAAATACAATTACACACATACTGCCATTGAACCTTTTGAAATGTTGGGCATTATAGATTTTGCTACGTTTTTGATGCAATAGGGTACACATGTTGGTGCCAGATACAGATTTTGATACACCCCATTATAATATGTGCGTGACGTTGAATAACTCCTATAATCATTTCCCAAATCACAAGCTAATGCACAAAAGGAAAATTAGGTGCTAAGAGATACAGTATATATATTTCAAAAAACCTCTCTTAAGGCAATGGGCCCATCATAAATAATTGATACATAATAACCCCCGGCCCGTCAAGGGGTTAATTCCATTCCAGGCTTGTATTTTCTTTCTTGTTGTTATTTTCTTACTAAACTTCTTCATAATATTGCATTTTTCTTACAAGAAACTACCCAGAGTATTCGTCACAAGTATTAAAGATTTTGACTCCGAATGCTATATGGCTTAAGAGCAATCATGTATACTCATTCATTATTTCAGTGCATACTATTACAATAAATCATGCATGGCTGTAAGTGAACCTCTGCTCGCTCAGTGACCACCATTTATCGTACAGATAGTAACCTGCATATTAGATTTATGGTCTCCCATTTCATTTCCAGCTTCAAATGGTAAAATTCAGCCCACAGCCTGCCTCACAGCACACCACCGTAAACAAAGATGGATAATCCTACACAATTTATAGTGGATTTACATACCTTATACTGCTTTTAGAATATAGAAAAACAAAACTACTGCTACTAACTCCAAACTTCCACACTGAGACAATACAGAATATATTTTAGATTGTATTACTTTTGTGTTATTTTGGTATAGCCAGGTCCCCTTTCCTCCCCCCCCCCCTTTGGTTCTCCGCTTACCTTTGCTACAGAGGGCGAACCACCGGCGAGTGCAGGGAGCTGCAGGTCAGTGGAGGGACAATCCGGTCATCCGAGCTCCTAGAGATAGGCGGCCGCCATGTTTGTACTCCCTGCGCATGCACAGTAGCACCCGATGTTGCAGCGGCCATATTGGTACAGCTCATTGAATGGGCAGAGCACCAGATAGCGGCGGCCATTACAGCAAGGGCTCCGCGAGGGACTACAACCCCAGCAGCCCCAGGGGCTGTTTGTCAGGCGGCAAAAAACAGCCAACAGGGCTGCAGCAATCTCCTTTAACAAGAAGGAAACATTTAGTGTGCTGAGACCTTACGCTTTAGTTGGGGCTGTGACACAGAGAGGTGAGGGTGTGTGTGCAGGGTGTCAGTGGCCTCTGTACTAGGCCAGAGACCCCCTATAGGCCCCAGCTAGGCCCTGAGTCCCACCTAGATTGTGGTTACTACAGGGACAGCCCTCTAGATAGGGACATTGCCCCTGTAGTGTATGCAGTGTCAGCATACATAGTGTATGCAGTGTAGCAGCAAGACGCCTCATAGTATCTGCGGCCAGTGGTCTGGGACCAGACCACCACAGAGATAGAAACTCTCATCATTGTGGGACCATCCAGCTTGATACCACCCCATGTAGAAGCGGACATCTTCGCTGACAGCGACAGCATGGGACAGATGGGCCCCTTTCTTCAGTCAGCGGTACCAGGTGCTGGAGCACCTGGCAGGTATATGAAAGTCAACAAGTGCACCAACT
Organism: Ascaphus truei; assembly: GCF_040206685.1. NCBI lineage: Eukaryota > Metazoa > Chordata > Amphibia > Anura > Ascaphidae > Ascaphus > Ascaphus truei. The sequence continues at coordinate 347,482,907 of NC_134483.1, forward strand.
GTACACTCTCACTGTGGGCAGCGCTGTCACACACTTTGGGGAGGGTTGGCTCCTGTGGACACCAGGGTGGTTAGGTGCCCAGGGCACCTCCGTACATTGGGGAAGACCCTATTAGGGTGTGGACAAGGAGGTTAAACAGTGGGCTACAGTGTGGGGCTAAGGTCATGAAAGGCCTTTGTTATATGCGTTATAGTAGTCTAAGTTGCCTGCAGTAAACCTGTTATTATAGACGCCTGTGCGTAATTATTGTATTGGGTCCTGGGACAGGGTTATCCAGCGCTGTCAGGATCCTTCACAGGTGGAGGCACTGTCAACAGACAATCTAGGTACACCCCAGGTTCCCAGCAACGGAGGTTCAGGCCTCCTGTGAGCCTACAGGTAATAGTGCACCACACGTAGTCACCCTAGACACGGGGGAAAGGGAGCTACATGGGTATCAAAGATATACTGAAAAACAATGCACGTTTTGGTGGGGTGTATTAAAGATTTACTCCAATTTTGCCTTGGTTTCGTGGAAAATAATATGAAGTCATAACAGACGTAAGTGGGGGTATGTATGTAGTGGTGCAAAAGTGGAGCAACCTCTTGTGCACTTATTTTCCAATGAGTGCATATGTTTAGAAATGTGTACACTTCTAGATATACAGTATGTAATGGCAAAGGTAATTTATTCACTACTGAAAACATCTTTCAGTACATAAGACTAAGTGACAATGATATTATGACCAGTTTGTAGTAACAGTTTTCTCCAAGAGAAAGGGAGGCGTAGGACGGCACCAAAAAAAAGAGGAAAAGACAACAAATAGTAAAATAACATATGGACACGTCAAGTTTGAATCTTGCTGTATCTCTGATCGTCTACTCATTTTATAAATTCAAAACAGACATATCTCGGGTTTTATTAATGTTATCGAAGCACAAATACTCTCAGGTATATTGATATAACATGCTTCAATAAAGTGGTGTGTTTATGGAGGTTATATTATCCACGTTCTGCAACTCGTGTCAATCCTTCTATGGACAATGTTCAAATATCTTAATTCCCTTAGATGTAAGATAGCAAAGAGAAAATGAACAGTGTAAACTATTTAATGCTATTGTAACACGCATGTAAACAAAATGAAACAAACTTACAAGATGCCAGATCAAACAAGCAGTGGGTTTCGTTTAAACCATGACGCCTGCGCCTCTGAAGAATGGCTCTATGGCTCTGCTGCTCAGAATACCCACAGTTCTCAAGAACTACTCTGTTGCTCCCACAACTGGCTGGTCTCTGGTACGTTGATATCTGGTATCAGATACACTGAAAGGATGCTTGCGCACAGCATCCCTTCAGGTCCCGGATCAGCTGGATTGGCAGTTTTCAAAAAAGCCACCAGCCCGAATGAACGTCAAGTTCAACAGTCCAAGTAGCAAAAAGCAGAACAACAGAAAAAAAAACAGCAGGCTCACAGTCTCAATTGCAAATGCAAAACCCTACACATTTCGCATTCTAATGTGTTTTCCAGGTTCAAATGTTTTCTTTGTAAAGATTCAGGCGGATGGAGAAAATCTCAGGAGAGATGGAAAGAAAGACACAATATTTTATCTCTTTAAAATCTTATGAATTTGCACTTAGATTAAGCACAATCTTGAGCGCATTAAAAACTATTAGCAGAAATGAGCCGAGTCTCTTGAATCAAGGACCCGCTCCAACCTCACCACCTCCATGGGTGTCTCGCGTCATGGTTGTGTCTGTCACTTCCAGTAGCGGCCGTCCGAGATCTGAATGCGTCTCTCGTGGTCTCCTCTCTTCTCTTGGACTTAAGACTATGTGTTTTGTTTGTAGTAACAGACTGACCAAATTATCCTTTTTATATTTACACAAAGTTAAATAATTATATTTCACATACATGAAAGTTCATGCATATGTTTGTAAGGGAAGGTATATTTGCCAAAATGAATATGTTTTATTACATAACACATATACTTTACAGGAAAAGAAAGTGATATGACATGTCACTGCTTAGTAATATTTGGCTTCTTATTAATCGGCTTTTAATAATCATATTTTAAATGGTTATTGTATGTGACAACAGCAACATTAATAATGTACACCCATTTGCGTTATCAATATATAAAAGAAACAACGAGTATTTGGATATATCCATATAACACACCACAACTGTTTGCCACTGGGATATGTTCAGAGCAAAACAATGTCACTTTTATCTGTCTTTTTAACCCTTTACTTCTGGGGAGACCTTCAACACATGTCAAGTCATTGCAGAACATGAGCAAAGGATTTACTTTGGTAATGTATTTTTTATTATGCCCAAGCAAAGACAATATGTGAGCACCGCTACCTAAAACTCAAATTCTGCAACACACGTGTGCATGCTAAACCTGTCCACAGGGACTGGAACAGCTACTAAAAGCCTCAGAAAAGGCATCAGATGATAACCACGTTCAATCAATACTGACGTAAGGGTGAAAGGATGACTAACCTATGACCAAATCACTGAGCCATTCAACCCCCAGCATGCAACACCCTTAATACTAAGCTTAGTTTTATATTTTCAAGGAGCATGAAAGGGCCTGTTTCATTTATAGTGTCTGAAGCAATCATTTCCAAAGGCAGGGGTGAAATTTGCCTTGACAGGGATGCTTCAGGAATAATCAGAAAGTGAAATAGTGTTAGTTTACCAAAGTCAGGAAATGTTTTTTCTCTGCCTTCAAAATGCTATTGATGGCTATTATGGTTTTTTTTGTATTATTTATTTTTATGATCGCTCTGGGCTTTTTTTGGGGGGGGGGAAATAAATTAAGTTGCATGTACCTTAAGGAATGATCCCACTTTACTGAGAAAATGTTATGTTGTTACTTTTACAGTATGTTTATGAGGCTATCTGGAGGTACAGACACAGTGGATAACAACTGGACTTCCCGTTGTTTCTCCTGTGGGTGGATTGAGTACTTTAGTCACAAAAGGTTCAAAACGATGTAGCCCCCTTTCCACTTGTCTAAGGGAAACCGTAGGTGACTACATGTGCTGCTAAACCTGTGAGGCTTGCAGGAAGCCAAAGCCCCTGCTCCTGGGGAGTCTGGGGTGCTATATCTCATGGTGCAGTGCCTCCACCTATGAGGAACACAGCGTAGGTGGGATGTATTCCCCATGGGAACCAATAAACCACCAATACAACCGGGTATGTATATCTTTCATTACTGAGTCCCCAGTAAGGTAAATAATGCAGTACATACAATCACACACAATAATACAACCCTGTGTGTTCCCCCAACATACTGAGGGTGCCGTGGCACCAATAACCCCGGGTGTCTGTCCCAGCAATCCCACCCAGTGTGAGATAGTCCTACCCCATATGAATGTTGGTGCACGTTGGGTACCTGCCTGGGTACTCAAGTACCCAGATGTAGCTTGTAGACCTGGACTGAAGAAAGTTCCACGCAGTGGGGCCTCTGACAACCATCCCATCTCGCCTAAGGATCCAGTCCTCCACGTGGGGTGAGCTCCAGCCAGAGTATCTCACACAGGTGTGTCTGAACCTGCAGCCTGGCCCCAGGCCTCAAGTAATCGCGTGGGCGTCCGTCAACCGGCGCAGTATTGCTGCTACAGACTAATGGCAGGGTCCCTATCTGGGGCCTTCCGTACAATACTGTACTGGGTTGGCTCAGGCCTATCTGGGGCCTAAGGGGCAGAATCTAGGTTTAGTCCAGGAAGCCACTTGCTCCCTGGACACAACCTAATCCTTTCCTGTCTCCCACAAGACTGACGTCACAGGCTCTTGTCCCACAGAGTATATCCTCTTCTCCCCTTCCGGTCCGGGACCTTCGTGCATGTGCAAAGTCCTTGCAGCGCCACCTCCAAGATGGCCTCCGCCTTTGCCGTGTCCTGCACATGTGCAATGTACCCTGTGGCGCCACCTGCAAGATGACAGCCGCACTATCGCATCCTGCACATGCGCAATGCCTCGAGCATGCGCGATAGCTTTTAAAATGACCACGCCTGCCCCACAGCATTGGAGCGGTACCCCGACCCAAGGGCAGGGTAAGGAGACCCTACTACATCCTCCCCCTGGTGGAAAATCCAACGTCCCCACTTGAGGACCACAATACAATACTTATATAATAAAAATGCGTTACATAACTTATAGAATAAAAATACATTCGACAACTTACATATTGAAACACTGCATAACCGGCACATATTTAAATGGCATTAACACTTCAGTCATAATCACCATAATGGAGGCTAGCTTGCGCCGAGACGACTGCTGAGATTCATAGTAAGCCATCGTCATTGGAGGGTGTCTCGATTTTTGGCTCTGACAAACTTCTTCTCCAACTTCTTCATGGTCGGAGAGGCTATTGAGGATGGTTCAGGTTCAGTTTCCCCACTTGAGGAATAGGTAGCGTGATTCCGATGCCAGACCCTTACCCTTCCTTCTGAATCTCAAATGCGATATACAGGGAGGCCCGGCTTCTGCGACTCCACCTCGAAGGGAGTTTCTCGCCAGCGGTCCACCAACGTACACTGGCGACACACTTTATTCGAGCTCGGCTAGTCCCACGAATTCGGGTATACTCGGGTGTATTGAGGTTTGTGACTGTTTTCTGCCCGAGTGCATTGCGTTATTTTCCAGGCAGGGATTGAAGCATTTTATTCCCGCTGGCTGCAATACTGCACAGTATATATATATATATATATATATATATATATATATATATATATATATATATATATATATATATATATATATATATATATATACTGCATTACAATTCATGAATTTATGCCATCTGGTAGACACGCGAAGCATTGCAGCCTATTAAATCCTAATCATTATCATTTAACAGATCAGCCGCCCGTCAGCCAGGCATGAACCATGGCTGGGAAGGCAAACGCAACGGGGCTTGTCTGAGGTGAGGAGCGGCGCATTCCAGGTATCTGCCAGGTACATACTGGGTATTTGCTCAAATAAAGTGTGTCGCAGCAGTATGCTTTCCTGGTATTCCTAAATTCCACAGGAGAACTGCGTCTCTGGGCCGAAGTTTCCAATGGCGTACTTTGTCATACCTCCGCTTGTTATTCTTGTTCAGCTTGTCGGTAGCTTTTTCCACCACCTGATATGCTCTACGGATTTAAACTCCTGGAGCGTTTGCACATATTTGTAGTGCATCATGTTTGGTACACTGTCGGTGGATACTCGGAGACGAATGTCCACAGGTAGTCGCACCTCTCTGCCGAACATAATAAAATAGGATGTGTACCCGGTGGATTCATGCCTGGTGTAGTAAAAGCAAAGGTATAAATGGCACACCACTGTTTAAACAAATTTAACAAAATATTTACTTTTGGTGCTATATACGACACGAGTCAGGGATTCTATTTGAGTAACTGGGTATATCCGACCCAGTGCTTGACCGATGTCAAACTGTATAGGATGAGGCAACATTTTCTGGATGGTCACCTTGAACCGGTGAGGAAGTGAAGACTTCCACTCCTTCATCTTTGGAACCACTTTGAACTCACTCTTGGCGTCCTCTTCAGGCGTGGTCTCTAGTGAAAATTACTCATCTTGGCCCGGGTAGTTAGGTACAACAGCCATGTTCCTCACTCCCCCTGGTGGAATCTCTGTCAACCTCTTCTCCAGGTTGAAGAATTGTCCAAATCCATCTTGTGCAGAGATTCTTTAGCACTCCTCTTTGAATATTGGGTGAATCCGCAGAGACGATAGGGGTAATTCTCCGGCTTCTTGCAGATAAGCCCCAATCAAGGCTCGCACCACATCCGTGTTGGTCCCTAATATGCTGGGGAAATGTGGATGTTCCCAGTGCTCAGGACACACCAAGGCTTTCACTTCCATGGGGTGGGTTTTGTTGGTGTTAAGCTGCAGTATATCCAACCTTACTTTAATCACGCAATCAATGGGGTAGTCTTCGCTACTGAGGCCACACAACTTCATTTCTCTGCCGGCTTCATAGGCAGATGCTTGAGGTGCAGATCGTAAAATGGTCGGTAGATGATGGTCACTTGAGACCCAGTGTCCAGCAACGCAGAGGAGTAGATACCCTCCACTAGTACTCGTACTATGGCCGTACTTGATTGTAGGCATCTGGTTGGGGCTTCTTTTTGGGGCTAGGCACAGGGGTGCTATCAAAGGATGTGGACGGCTGTTCCACCATTTTAACGGTGAAAGCCATGGCCCCAGGGGGTGGGGTACTTGACTTTGGCAGTCTTTGGCAAAGTGACCTTATCGGTCGCGGGTATAGCAGCGGATGCCTTGGGTCGCACCAGCACTAGGCGTAGTGACTGGTTTCCGGGGCAACCTAGAGACGGAGACAGGCGCCACTGAAGGAGGGTTATTCTCAGCACTTTTGGTCTCATTAGGCTTCTGAGCCGAAGCCCCTTTGGTCTCTCCCTTGCGAGAATCCTTATTATTCTTGGGAGTGTGCAGCCGTACATGCGACTCGTGCACTTTCACCTGATTCAATAGCCCTGTAAACGTAAAAGGACTCCCTTGCATGGGAGCACACTATAGCAGGTTGGCTATACACTGGCGACACACTTTATTCGAGCTCGGCTAGTCCCACGAATTCGGGTATACCCGGGTGTATTGAGGTTTGTGACTGTTTTCTGCCCGAGTGCATTGAGTTATTTTCCGGCAGGTATTGAAGCATTTTATTCCCGTTGGCTGCAATACTGCACAGTATATATATATATACTGCATTACAATTCAGGAATTTATGCCATCTGGTAGACACGCGAAGCATTGCAGCCTATTAAATCCTAATCATTATCATTTAACAGATCAGCCGCCCATCAGCCAGGCATGTACCCAGGCTGGGAAGGCAAATGCAACGGGGCTTGTCAGAGGTGAGGAGCGGCGCATTCCAGGTATCTGCCAGGTACATACCGGGTATTTGCTCGAATAAAGTGTGTCGGTGCAGTATGATGGGTGCGGTTCGATCCTCTCAGGAACTGTTTATGCCAAAATTCATCCACTTCAGAGATGGGGATGAATTTGCGGTTGACACATGGCCACAATACTAATTGTATACGGTGAAGAAATGCACACAGCTCCTCCCCTTATTTCAGTTGGAGGGCATAGAACAGACCAAAGTTCACTTTCATCATCCTCCAGACCATAGGCCTGAGTTAGAAAGTCAACTAGCATTCAGCCGTTACGTCCACGTTCTGTTCCCGGTGCATTCTTACCATCGTCGAATCCGGGGGCTTCAGGCATTCCATAATTCGCTGTCTCTTGTCAGCCCCAGAACAGGACCACTCTTCCAGTACTTGCAAGATATGGTCCTTCCATCCCCCAATCGATTCTTCCCCAGTGGATATTGGCAATATCCGAGAAAAGACTCTCAACTTGCGATATTGCTGCGTCGGGGACGGTTGGCTTAGCCTCTCTGTCAGCTGCTGTAGGGCTCCAGTGAGTACCTGAGCTCCATCCGAAATGCGGTGGCTCCGACCAGAACGCCGGCTGCTGACTTCACTCCGGCTAGGACTCCCTGGGGAAGGTAAAGCCATAACCACTCCTCCACTCTAGGGACGACACTAGGTGTTTCCATTTTTATAGTTAGTTCGGTGTATATGAGGGGATATCCACCGGGTGGGGCTACAGGCAGCTGCAGAAATTGTGAAGCATTTTCCTCCGGTATATCATGGCGGCAGTTAACTAAAATCGTACTCCACAGGAGAGTTGTATCCCAGTTTAGATCTCAGAGGCATGCTTTAGCAAACCCTGGGATCTGGCTCAATGTTGCGCACATATCCGGTAAGGACAGTGACATGCGCAAACCTGGCACCTCTGCCACTTAGCATATTGAACCCACCACTGGCTAGGCTCCTCAGAGTCTGGGGCCGGGCAAATGGTCGCCGGATAGCCCTTACTCATGCCAGGACGTGGGTACTCAAGTATAACTCCGGAACTCCGCCCACCCTAACACCTTGGCTTCTCTGAGACTTTCAAGTCCCGGACCCGAGCAGACTCAGTAGCACCAAGCCTGGTGGCCATCTGGTCTTTCGGAACCAGGGACTTGGAAATTCCCTGCTCATATACAGTACATAAAACATATATACACCTTTATACCTTTATACACCAGGTTAATAAAAATCTCACAAAATTCTTCTGTCCCTCATCCCCTAGGATCTATTGAAAAGATGTGCATGTTCATTTTCAGAGCTCCTAGACCTTCCTACTGTAAAAGAAGTTTACTAAAAAGTTGCTTCAATAACGGTTAAGTTTCAGAGTTGCTTCTATTGTACCGAAGCTGGACTTAGAAATAATTTCACTCTTTCAACCTCGTGGATAGTTGGAGACACTCCGAACCCCAATACCGGGTCCGGAGGTCTGTGTCTACATGTACCCGGGAATCTGACTCGGCTCCCGGATATTTTTTTGGTGTGGCAGCATTACCTTGATATTGCCCCAGAATTTCCAAGACAAGTTTTAGAATACTCGTGGTCGCACCTGTATGTAAGTGTGCCTATTCTTTTTATTTGAAAGAAAAATCCTTCTGACTCATTTACCTCCCCACAGGGCTCTCAAAATGAGTAATATCACCCCAAAAACTGTCACACTACACCTCAATACACTGCCACCACCGAGAATAATTTGAGGTCTTACCTTAGGAGTTCTCGGTCTCCCGTATATGGGCAAAAAAATGTAATTAACAAAAAAACACAATGTAATAAAATATGTTTGAAAATGTGAGTAATTTCTTCTAAATTGTACTTGGTTCAATTAGAGCCCAAAGACGGTACTTCTTAAATCTTAGATTTAATATATGAAAATTGGTACACTGCTAAGTTACATAAAAAGAATATTACAAAGACAGATGTAGCCGAGCCCCCTTCTTACCTCCGATGTGGGAGGGGGGGTTGCCAGACTACCGGGTTGCCCACCGGAGCTCTGCGTCGGATCGGGAGTGTGAGGGAGGCCATCTTGTTTCTCGCAAATGCGCAGTACAAACGAGGTGCGCATGCGCAGTGTAAGTTGCAGTGGCCATTCTAGGTGGCTCCGCAGATAGAGTACTGTGGGACTACAAGTTCCAGGATCCTCTAGGAGGAAGGGGATATGTTTGGCGCGAAACCACCCGATGAGGCAGTCTGCCAGAGGAAGGCAAAGAGCAGGTAGTGTCCAGGGGGCAGTGCTTTCCTTTACTAGGCCTAGACTTGCCCCTTAGACCCCAGCAAGGCCCTAAGTCACCTCAGTGAAGTATTATAGGGAAGGCCCCAGGTAGGGACGTTTCCCCTCTATAGCTATTAGCGCTGTTGCATCGGTGAACCGGACGGCCACATAGATACCTTTTTGCCCACGCAATTTGTATGAGTAAAGAGGTATCAGAGATATGAATTTGTTCGTCAGAAATTTATATTTCGCATCCTTGGGAGGTACACCATATTTTAAATATCATATATTTTGTCAATCCGTGAGGTAAAGAATATTGAACTTTTGATCACCTCTGGCTCTGGAGAGTCCATAAAGGTTAATGACCAGCCTTTGAGGATACACTGTCATGCCTGGGCAGTCTCCAGTCCTTTGGTATACTCTCACATAGTCAACTCACTGTGAACATGGTTGTTGTTCAATTGTTTAATTTTACCACAAACCAAGACCAGGTCACTTTTAGATAACTTTTTATCAGTGTTGCTGGTGAAGTTATTTTAAAATACAAGTTAACCCTTTTGTTTGCTCTATTTGTTAGCACAACTATACAGAAAAAAAAGCATTGCACAAGTATTTGTTCATCATGAGCATTAGGTCGCTCTCTCTTTCTCCGCCTCCCTCTCCACCTCCGCCCATATTTTGGGATATAACGTCACCATTAGTTTAGACAGGTGTAAAGCGAGTCATGCAAGGCAGTGCTAACGTAACATGCCGTTAAGCGGATGTTAATGAGATAACTAACGGCTGTTTTTTGCACATATTTAGCTTTGTGGATTAGCGTAAACCTCAGGGACATAACATCCGTTTGCAGATTTTGATAACACAATGTTATGAGCCCTGTGTTAACCCTCGCTTTGTGTATCTGAGCCCAAAGATTCACAGATTGCCCTTTTTCCCCTCACATATAGTATTTATAACAAATTATTGCAAGTAGGTACAAAAATATAAATAATTCAATAACAGGCATGGTTAGCATGTTGCTTTCTCAAGATATTTGTTAATGTTTCATTATACTGGATGCATGGAAAAAGTAAATTAGAGTCCACTTGTTGTTCATGCATTTTATACATTTTAAGGAGAAATTGTGTCAGCTCTGTACATTCAAACTGTCCCATGAAAACCCATCTTGGATGTGAGAAACTTGTGTGCTGGATGTGTTATTGACCACAATGATGTGGGTAACATCTGTAACTGATGTTACTGTCTTACCTCCCAAAACTTGGAGAGTGGAACTTTCCTGCTGCCAGTTTATTCCGTTTCAGCCAGAAGTAGCAAGCTTTTCCAACTAACAAGAAGAGTGAAAAGAAGCTGCAATTTATACAGAGATGGAGACACTGCAATTTATCAAGCCTTGGCTATAAAAAGACTGCTGTTGAATCTTTCCAAATCCCTTTCCATCCCTTTCAGCCCTGATTGCTCCCTGAGACAGGGATTTCTGCAAGAACTTTCGTAAACACCGTTATCTGTGATTTATTTGGAAAGAGATATTACTGCACCTCATATCATACAGTACAGTATGTGTTCAAAAATTTACCTTCCACTGGTGCTGTGCAGGATGTACAAGGACTACGTTGATGAGAACATTAGGGATTCTGGGTGGTACTGTAAATACCATGCAACAAAATTTGCATGGTATTGCAACCTTAATAATTAGCACCGTGAGCTGGCTGTTATATACATTAAATGCTAAGCCCAACATAGATGACAACAGCATTATACCAATACTCCTGATATAACAGTTTCTGATTATATATTATTGCATCTAATTTAGAAATCTGTATAACCATGCATGTTATTTATTAACGTGTAATTTGTATTAAGAACCATGCATGTTAATCCAATAGTTGAAATATATTTATACTGTAAGTGTGTTGTACTGGAAAAGGTTAAAGTGAATAACAAGACAATGTATGGATAAGAAAACTTTGTCATTCATTTGGAACGATAAACAGTATCAATGCCATAAAATGTGTTGTCGTATTATGCAGTGCAGTACAATTTAATATATACTGTATTTATGTTGAATTGGGCCCTTTTAAAGCAAGTGTTCAAAGAATACTATTTTGAGGGATTGTGCGTATTGTGCAGCGAAATCAATATCTAATAAGAGGAGTCCATACACAATAAATAATTATCTGTGCACCGTCCAAGCAGAATTTGAAACAACACTCATCTGCTGAATTTCAGAAGGATAAATCAGACAGTCCCTCACATATTTAGTATTGCATACACTTGTAAACTTTCATTTCTCATGGATGTCCCCCATGGATCCGGGTCCATCGATATCAATGGACCGTGGCGCTTCCCACTATGGCGTCACATCTAAGGTAGTTCACAGCATCTAAAAACATCCCCAACTCAGAGCGCAGCCTCATTACAGTAATACTGCAGAGTAACTGGCTGCATGACAGCTCAATAAAAATCGAAAAATCTCCTCAGCTAGAAAATACACTACCTTTATTGTGTACAAAAAGTCAAAACAACAGACCCAAAGCATGGTTGGTTCAGTGGGAATCACACCATTCTGATGGACCTGATAAGCAAATAGCAGTGTACAGTATATGAAGCATAACATACACCTGTATAACATTACCACAATGAGTTAAATTTAAAAAAAAACGTAAAGAAATACACTCCATTCTCTATTAACACCTTCGTTTGGAGTGGGCGCCAAATTTTGCATCCAGAAAAAGTCACAATTATGCAATCATGAAGAATGCTGCATGTGCAGCCTATTTTATTGCACTTCATACTGCACAGTATTTGCAGTTAGTGTTGTATTCTTATTTCATTATTCACATTGGGATAAACTTCATTAAAAATGCATAGTGGTAAGAACATTGTTTTGGAAGCATGTGAACCCAGTTTGAATCTCAGTATCAGCTCTCCTCGTGGTGACTTTGGGCAAGTCACATCTCCATGTGCCTCATGCACCAAAATGAGATTGTATGCCCTTTGGGGCAGGTTCAGTTCCAGTGTTTATGTACAGTTTGCTTGCAGTGTCCGTGCTATTTAAGAAGAAATATTGTTAAATATTTTTGTGTAATAAGTTTTATTCAGTTCTATTCTCAAAACCAAGAATAATTATTTCCTGGCTAGTAATTACAAGTCAGATGTTTTGCAACTTAATCATCTTGAACATCTTTCAAATCATGAACGCGCTCCTCCCTTTAGAAGTTTGCTGCTGTTAAAAAGATAAGCCTTACATATAGAAAAACAAAAAGAACGATTCCTGCGCTGCTACCAATTAGGCGAAAATATAATAGTGATCTCATGAGTAAGGGTTATTTACTTAGTCCCATTGGCCAAAGCGTTACGGCATAACCAAATTTGCAGGTACCTACACTGAATGGAAACAAAAGAAAAGAGCGCACAACGCCAAATGGTGAAGCAAGTTCAGCAATATAATTTAAATTAAAGGGGTAATATATCTGCGTACATAATAAAGATTGGTAAAGTTCATTTAGTGTGTTTCACACTGTTTACCACTCGGCAGCTGCTGTCAGGAGAGTCAGGTGCTTGCTTCTCTCAGCTAGTGCCACTCCGTTGGTTCTGGGGCAGGGCGTCAGTCTTTCGCTCCCAAGGGGGTTTCCCTTCAAGCAGCCAGGTTCAGCTGAAGGTATTAGTGCTCAGTGAGACCACTCCGGCTTCCAAGCCGTCTGGAGCAGCTCCTGTAACTCAGCAGGTAGATCCTCTGCACAGAGGTTAAACCGCAGCTTGCAGGGGCATACTCGGCGTGCCACGATGCCGCTCCGTCGCGGGACGCTGTGTGATGACGTCACTGTCTCCGCAGCAGTGATGGAACCGGCATGGCGGTGATACAGTCTCACAGAGTCTCTCAAAAAGGCCCAAAACAGCACACAGGATTGATAATATCAGGGCAAAGCCAATAAATAGGCAATAACAAATATAAGCAGATATAAGGCAATAGAAAATAACATCCAACGCGTTTCGTAGAATTAACTACTTCTTCAGGGAATAATTAGGCCATTACCCAGAGGTCTTATATACCTCACAAAGATACCTTATTGGTTGACCAATTAGGAATAAACCAATCATCTAAAATAGGTAATGGTCAGTGTGATAGGGAAGATGTATAATTTACTTTTAAAACAACAACTTTATTAACAAAAGAAAAAATACAAATTGAATTAGAACTTACATATAAACAAAACCTAGCATAAATAATTAAAAACATGCTGGAATAAAAGAAACACAATATTAGTTGACTTAAAATAGACACCATCAATAAATATATATAGAAAGATGTAACTAGAAATAAAGAATAGAACGAAGCAAGGAAAACAGAGATACAAAGATCAATACTACATCCCCTTGGTTCAAAGGGGCGGAGGGCTAGAGATTTAATAAAGTGCCCAAATGTCCACATCCTCATTTAACCCCTTAGGGGACATAGTATCTAACTTATGTATCCAATATGTCTCTTTGGAAGATAGTATTTTGACTCTGTCCCCACCTCTTCTATTTACAGGAATAAACTGAATCCCCTTAAAAGTGAGACTTGACGGATCTTTATTGTGGTGTACCAGAAAATGTCTGGATACACTATGTTTTACGAAACCATTTTTAATATTTCTGACGTGTTCCTGGATACGAACCTTAAGGCTGCGTTTGGTTCTGCCTACGTATTGATACCCACACGCACATTCCAATAAGTATACAATATGTGTAGATGTACATAAAATAAAGTCATCAATATTTAAAACTTCCTTTGTGATTTGTGAATAAAATGTGTGCTTGTCAGGATGTTGGTATTTACAAATCGTGCACTTACCACAGATATAGTTGCCCTTTGGTTTAGGCCCTAGCCAATTCTTTTGTGATGTAGTATTATTATTACTTATAAAAACATCACTAGGTGCTAACTGAATATATGTAATTATTGTCCTATGGATATGTCACCTAAAATCATTAGCGGCATACTGTATGTTGGTATGGTATTATTCATGTTCTTACATTTGCCGCACATTTTTCTACTCTATGTACTGAGTGTGTCATGCTCATATACATGAATGCATTAATAAAAATAAAAAATAGTATCTACTTACATTTGTCTTTTACGCCAAGAAAAGCTTGATGGACAATTTTGTTGCATTTATGGTGCATGCTTGTGGTTTTCTATTACATATTCTATACATATGTGCACCACAGATAACAGATACTACAGACAACATCTAAACTCTGCCTCTAATTCCATCTACGATCTTTGTGATGCACACACCACACACCACACTGAAATTGGTTTTATACATTGGTCCATAATGATGCACGAACGGCTATTCTTCTATTCTATGACAAAATCACTTATAGCAATGATTTATACATCAACCACATAGACATCATACCGCGTTTGCATGTAGTCCACCGTTTTACATGTTCATACTATCTAATAGTAAGACGGTCAGAGAAAATACAGGTGTGCCTTTGTGAGAAGGAAGCATGTACAAAGAGTCCCTTTTAGTTGGGGGCAAAAACATGCATTTACTTTCAATGGAAGCAGACACTTAAATCCCTGCTGAGCAGTGGGGAGGAAAGAGATGAGCTGTCTAGAAAGCATTTTCTCTCTTTTTATAAAGCTGAAAAAAAATCCTTGGACTGCATTGTGCATTGCAATGCGAGGATTCAGCAGAGTAAGAGCACATCAGGGCATTGAGGGAAGGCTTAATGTGTTCTCATTAGCGAAGGATGGGGGTGGGGTGGAAACCGAGAAGCGAGGGAGGAGAAGGCACTGTAGAAGGAGGAAAGGGGGTGGGATGCGATGGATAGTTCTGTGCGTATGGCAGTGAGATGACCACTCTGGAAAGCATTACAAATGTGTGCCTTCTTACTTCTATTCCCCGAGTCCCTCAGCCTTACATGGCTCTTTCACAGACAGTTCAGTAAAAAAAACCTCCCAAGTCTCATGTAGAGAGGATCTGTGCTCTACATACTGTAGCTGCTTATGGTTTAACAATTTCCTTGCCTGTCCTTTTTAATTTTATTTACAAAATCTTGTGTTCAATATTAAACTTTTCCTCCTAACAAGTAAAAAGCAATGATATTTGATTGTATTATTAACTCTTTCACTGCTAGATGTCACTAGATCTTACTGAATTATATAAGACAATGTATATAGCAGCTTAATTACACTTACATCATGGGTTGCACAATAAGGTCACATGGCTAATCAGCTGTTGGTATTGTGCTGCTGGTAGCTCTCTCTTTGGGACAGTAATGATTTGCTGATAGAAATATAGGTGTCACAGTTAGTTGCAGAATAAAGTTCTCTTGATGACTGTTTTCTGTCTTGGTTACAGTCCTTAAATGTCAGTGCCCTGTGTTCTACGTCTGGTAGAGCAGTTCCTTCATACAGTAAGTCAGCTATTTCTCTGACATTTTCAGGAGCTCTGTCAGGGCCGCTGTTGTAGGAATGTTGGGTCAAATGTAGAAGGGAGAACACAGTAAAAAAAACATTAAAGGCACACTAAAATATACAGACATTTGAGCGAACACAAAGTAACAATAGTGGCACATAAAGACACAGTAAATCACAAAGTTATAAGGAGAAACCTGAGATACTGGGGCCAAATGGATGAAGTCTCAGTGAGATAAAGATTTCATACGACTACTAATGTTCACATCAATTTTTTTTGCATGGTTGTATTGTGCACTGTGATGCAGAAAGAGTGAGAAAAAGACATCAATAGATACAAAACGTGATGAATTTTATTATTCGAAATGCATGAATGTACTTATCCCTTATTCACCCTAATAATTCAAATAAGCACTCTGATAAACATTCATACATTAATGGTCCAAATGACCAGTCATGGTTCTTGTTGTGATGATGTTAAGCCAGGGCCAACACCAGCACCACAACATCGATGACCATGATTACATTCACAATGTCCAGAACCACCAGTTACACCTCCCATTGACTGTGCTTTCAGTGCAAGAGCTATTGTGTGGCATTTATTTCAACTTTCAAAGGATTAGATTACAGCTACAGTACATGTATCTTAGGTCAAATGTCATGTCCCGACTGCACTTATATCAAAGACCACACCTGGCTAACCCAATTGCCATGGGTTTGTACCTTTTGGCCACTCTGTAATCCAGGGTTTATCACTGTTGTCCAGCAGAGGGACTTCTTGGTTCCATCTATTGAAACCATGAAATCCCAGATACCTTTGCTGCTGCAACAGGTTACTTCTCTTCTGAACTTTCCTTGTTGCCTGGTCTCTTTTCATGTTACCTGGACCCTCACTCCTACATGTACCCTCATTCCCTACCTGGACCCTCTCCTCTTGCTGGACCCTTGTTTCTTACCTGGACACACTCCTTACTTGGACCCTTCCCTCTACCTAGGCCCTAGATTTTTACCTGGACTCTTCCCCACACCTGGCCCCCTTTTCATCTACCTTGGGCTCTGCCACAGCCCCTGGATGCAGTCTTTCCTTTTGTATTATTGGATTAGTTGTTGCTCTCAGTTTGCTGTGAATTCCATCATATCTTGTGTGTCCTGTAGTTTGTTGTCAGAGTTTGCAGCAGCCATTTTACACACCAGAGCTGATGGATTTATAGAGAATATTAGGAAAATTTACTCAGGCCTTATCTGAGCTAAAGGCTGAGGTTTCGGATAATCATCAGGGGACTGCTATACTTCTAGTCTTACTCACTATCTGTAACGGGTGCTGACCACAAACAAGACCATTAGGCTGAGGTGGGGATGTTAGCGTACACTGACCTCCAGCTGCGTGAGCGCGTCCAGAGTGCAGAGTGATAGTCGTATAGCTGGGTCAGGGTAGGAGAAGTGAAGAAAGTTGTTAAACAAACCGTGGTCAGGGGTTGGAGATGTTGGATGGTCGTAGAGGGGTCCAGGGGCGGAGAAGGTAGAGGTCTAGAAGTAAGCCGAGGTCGGGGTAGAGAGAAGTTAGTCCAGGTACAAGTCAAGGTCAAAACACTGAGAAACAAAACAGGATCAAAAATGCACAAGGCAGCAGATCCTTGAGGTAAGCACTATGTTCAGGAACGAAGAATTATGCTCAGCCAATTTGCCAGAGGGCTGGCTGAGCATATAAAGAGAGCAAAAGAAACTGTACTGTAGTGTGCTGCAATTTGAGAGGCTTTTTCTGTGATACTTCTTTGTACTGTTTGTTTTGAGCATATAAAGGGCAGGTGACCAATGTGGAGCCAGCAAGCAGCTGCCACACAGCATGAACTGCCCACTCGGTAGCAAGCGCCCAATGGTAGAACGGAGGCGGAGTGAGCCGTAGGTTACAGGACATGACACAGGGCCGGGGCCTAAGCCCGAACTTGGAGGTATCCCCCTGTCTGATGGCACGCGCCAGTGGGTAGCTTCCCTGGTCTTTGGTGCGTCACCCGTGTCGTCACCGGACCTGCCACGGGGGCGGGACCTAACGCCGGTCCTCACTACCCTACCAACCCAAATCGGATTCAGTACATATACAATCTCCTACTGGAGGCAGGGTAAATTCCCCCCCGCCTCCCCACCATCCAAGGATGATGGTATAGGGGTGTAGCTGACACCGGTTACTCACACAGAATGTGGGTATAACATACCGCTCGTGGAAATGATATTATGGAGACCCCAAAAAATTCACCTCATTCCACACACAATGCTTGTAACAGTTTTTGATGAAACCAACAAGTTTCCCAAATGATCAGGCTTGAGTGATTTTTGTCATCTCTAATCTGGGAGGTAATGCATTGATCTGGATCACTACGCTGACAGGTAGGGATAACCAGAAAATGTGAAAATTATGTTCAGTTCATGCAAGAGTTTAGGGTCCTGATAGCTGTTACATTACCTTCTTCTGGTATCATTGTAGGTTATGTTTAAACTACATAGCTCTATTTCTGTACCCATGGTTACTTTCCCCCCTCCCTATATAGTTTTGCAGTAGAGGGTTTTATTTGTCTAAGTCATCTCTGTGTTTATGTTTTTCTATCTGGGAATACTTTTTTATGTCGTGTAAGACGGACTTTAGCCCCGCCCCCTTCCCCTGCCCACCCGATTGGATGTCATTGTAACCAGTCATGGCAGTCCAAGGGGTATGAAGGGCGCAGGGGATAGATTGCCCACCCACCCCAGACAAAGTCTCCACGAAGACGAAACGCGCGTCGGGTGTTTATGACGCAACACGTGTGACGTCATAGATGCGACAGCAGCGCTAGGCTGTGGTTTTTGAGTTCCTGGTTACTTTGTTGCACACATTGCTATTAGTGCTGGAGGGCATTTAGGGCTAGCTAAACAAAGTTGTGGGCCCCAGGAGGCATCCACTAGCTACGATTCAGCTAGTGGGCTACTACTGCAGGCGCAGTCACCTCCAGGGCATACAGCGTGAGGCAGTGCTAACCCACGTCTGTGTGGCTCATTCACCACGGTTCATGTTTATCTCAGAGCCAGCACCTCATGCTGTAAGGTAGTGGGGGGTTTATATTTCCACTTACCTTCATGCCCTTGTGCCCTCTCTTATTCCCCTGCTACTAGACTTCTCTGCCTGTCCCCTGCCCTCACATGGACAGCCTCCCATCATAGCGCCCGGTCTTCTAGCCGCTCATCTCAGGTTGCCAACTTAAAGGAAGTCCCTGACCGTACACTCCATGCCCAGGCAAGGGCACTGAAAGCAGGTCTAGCTCTTCCCATTCTCCCTGATGGAGTAAGAAGAATAGTCTTCCACACCACTCCCTAGAGGGAGGGCCACAAACACTGCCAGAGCCCTGGCAGGTTGCTGGACAGACTCACCTCAATCAGGTGGTGAGGCACACTGACTAAATTGAGGAAGTTCTGCATATTATATAGATTCAGTAGGCACCACCCCTGTGTCACTCTAAGTGGACACAGAGCCTGATGTCGCTTCCTTCACTGAATAATACACAGCACTGGAGGTGAGGGCAAACCCCATGATCACTCCTGGCAAATCTGCCCTTAACAGGGATTATTGCACAGGAGGAGAAAGACCTGTAACCCCAAAACTACACAGGGCTACACATACATACATACATACATACATACATACATAATGTGGTAGGTTCTGAGGTTGAAGCTTGCTGGGATTGTGTGTTTACAGTGGAACTCTTATTTGCTAAAGTGAGTTTGAGGCTCTGTACCATATACTATGTCACAATGGTCTATAATTGGCATTAACATCTGCTGTGCGATGTGCTTTCTGAGCAGCGTGTTTAGGGAGGATTTGTTCTATAAAGTATACCTAGTTTGGAAAAGGTTTTGCATGCCAGAGTATCAATATGCAACCCACATGTTGAGTGAGAGCAAAGCCATATGCCCAGATACTTAAAACTAGTGACAGGGGCTAGAACGGTGTTAGAGATAGTCCTGATATGTAGTCTTAGAAATTAACCTTAGTCCCTGTTGCAGGGTACATGCAACCACACACGCGGGCGGGAACATGGAGATTGTTCCCTTGCAGGAGGGGGCCGTGGATAGCGCTCCGCTGGACCGGATACTGGAGACCAGGCATCTGGTGGGTCCTGTGGGTGACGTCCTCGGAAGTTCCTCTCATTTGGCGACAATCCGACATCAGGAAGGGGAGGAGGGTCTCTGCGGTGCCCGGCGTTTGACTTCTTCCTTGTTGAAGGACTGCTCCTTTCGTGGCACTTGGCGGTTGCGCATGGAAGGGCCGTAGTTTCCCCGTTGTTCCAATCTCCCTCTTTGGGCATATGCAAGTGCTGGTGAAGTTGGATCCGTCGGGTCCAGGGCACTTGCATGATCCTTGGCCCCAAGGAAGTTCTGAACGAGTCAACCCCACCTAGCTAGGGTTTCAGCAGCATGGCGTTTTACCCACGAGCATGCGGAAGGGGTTATTATCTGTAGGATTTGTTCCAAAACCACTTGCTCAAGAATTGCCTCCTTAGTGCGCTCCTCGGGTTGTATCCAGTGAGTACACAAGTCCAATAACCGTTGAGCGAGGACCCGGGTTCTCATCTTAGCGGTGTACTTCAGGTTCCGGAACTGCTGCCGGTAGGTCTCTGGGGTCAGACCTAAGCGATCCAGTATGGTGGCTTTTACTTGTTGGTAATCCATTGTCTGATCTGCTAGGAGGCCCTGATATGAGGCCTAGGCTTCTCCTATGAGGAGCGGGGCCAAAGCAGTTGCCCAGCGATCTGCAGCCCAGCCCTGAGCTTCGGCCACCCTTTCAAATGTCAGTAGAAAAGCCTCTGGATCCTCGTTCGGAGCCATTTTCCTCAGGAGGACCGGGGGTTTGTTCACAAGTTCTGGACTGGCAGACCCCTGGAATTGGGTCAGCAGCTTGGCCATCCACTCATCCTGTGCTGTCTGCTGCTGGGTTAGGAGCTGGGTTTGCTGCTGCAATAGTAGTTGGGCCTGCTCCTGCATTAACAGTCCCTGCTGTTTAGTCTGCTCCTGCATTAACAGTCCCTGCTGTATGGTCTGCTCGCACAGAAACTCTTTTAAAAAATCTTCAATTTTTCTCATTTTTGTGCGTGTGTGTGGCCCTTCAACTGCAGGGGCCTCTCAAAATCCCGGCACTTCTGACACCATATGTTTCAGGGTACATGCAACCACACACGCGGGTTCTCTTGATAAGGCTTCTTTATTGAGCCTTAAAAACATACAGCACACAAAACATAATAGCTTCTCTTCAGCATACAAAAACAAAATAGCTTCTCTTCAGCAGATAAAAACAAAATAGCTTCTCTTTAGCATAGAAAACAGGACAGCTTCTCTTCAGCATGCAGGACACAGACAGTTCAACACACATGTACTTTGCAAAACAGACCTTATAGCAGTAATCTCTTCAGTATTTCAGCCCTGTCTCCTGACCAGCTATCTTGCATGTGTGTACAGCCTGGGGGTTTTAAAACACCTTGATTATGCAGCTGGGGTCAGACTAATTAAGCAGCCCTTCTCAATTGAAACTTAACCTCGTCACTGCTGCACTGCAAGCCTAAACATAGGTTTGCCAGGTATATGGCTGGTGACGTTCATTCACCCAGTCACATTCCCATATACCATCATCACACTTTTGTCAGTGTTTAAAAACAGTTTGTTTTGGGAAATTCAGTATTCAAGTCTTGAAAAATTAGATTGAAGTACGTGTCCAAGTCCATTAACCAAAAGTAACAAAGTATAGCCCAGTGGGACAGACTCAAACCGGAGCTGCCAACGTTAACATGAAAGTCCTTATTTTTTCAAAGCATTGCTTCTTTATAATATAAAGAAAATGTCAGCATATCATTTACATTCATTTTCTTGGCCTTGGTAGGTATTGAACTTAACATTGTTTTTGTCAGGGGATAAACTATGTCTGTATGTAAATCATCAGCTGAAAAACAGTTGATTACAAATACAAACAATCTTTAAAGATAATCAATATTGTAACAGAAGGATGAGCAACCGAATTCCTTTGTTGAACCTTGGGACAATGAACAGTCTTTTGGAGTCAGATCTCAGGTGTAAAGAGCTGTGTGTTGTAGGGGTGAGGAGCAGGTTCTGATACAGTGGGTGGGTAGCCTGTCCAGAATGTATTTAAAGGCAAGACGGGACAAATGTACTTTGCGCCTAGAATCAAGTGATAGCCAATCTAGTTAATTACTAATTTAATAATTATGAGGCTTTCACAGATGCGTTGCTACACTATTTCAATATTACCCCTGAAATCTACAGGCAGAAGTTCAGAGCCATGCAGCACGGTGCTACCGTTGGCTTTTATGAGCTGGTGGGCCACCTGATATCCTTGTGCAAGCAGTGGGTTTAGTGGCTGGAAATGGAAAACTTTGAGGGGCTACTAGATCTCATAGTTCATGAGGAATTTTTAACCCAGTGCCCACCTGAAGTCAGAGAGTGGGTGAAGGACCGAGATTCTACATCGCTACGGAGTCTGGCAAACTTGCAGATTCTTATGTGGTTAATAGGACCCCAGCAGTTAACAAGGGGTCTCAGGATGGTAGAAGGATAAAGCCAGAGAAATCCCATGACCTCCTCCAGTTACGCCTACACTGATATGGGGCATATCAGTGTAGCGCCCCTCTAGGGACTACTATGTTGGTTAAGGGCCTTTATGGGTTAATTGTTTTGGCTCATGCAGAGTAACGCCCCCTCCGATCACATGGTATAGTGTGACAATAGACAATAAGCCACTCTTACTGTAGGCATCACAGTATATTTTGTGAGACTGACGGATCTAGAACATCGGTTCCTTTGTAAACATTGAGTAATGTAAATATGTTCCCGTGTATAGTGATAATGTCCTGCCATTGTTTGTTGTTTTGTATTTAGGGAAAGTGTCCTATCCAGCTAGCGTCCGTAGACATGGAAGTATAGAAGCTTACAGGTTCCTATAGAGGAAGCCTATGTCCTATTGGGGTTATACAAGTAGTAGCCCTGGAATTTAATCGTAGTGGCCCTGCTGAGAGGCCCCCTGTTGTCTCATAAAACAGAGTGCTTGAGAGGCAAGAAATACATTGCATCGGGATAGTGATCCCATAGTTCATAGTTACATAGTTATATAGTAGATGAGGTTGAAAAAAGACGTATGTCCATCAAGTTCAACCTATGCTAAATTTAGACAACAGATACTTTATCCGATATCTATACTTACTTATTGATCCAGAGGAAGGCAAACAAAAAAACCCAAAGTTATACAGTATCATCCAATGATATATCTCATAAGGGGGAAAATAAATTCCTTCCTGACTCCAAGAATTGGCAATCGTATTAATCCCTGGATCAACATCCTTCCCATGTATACTTATTTGGTATATCCCTGTATACCTTTCTTTTCAAAAAAGATGTCCAACCTTTTTTTAAACAAATATATTGTATCTGCCATCACAGTCTCCATGGTTAATGAAATCTACATTTTAACTGCCCTTACTGTTAAGAACCCTTTCCTTTGTTGCTGGTGAAATATTCTTTCCTCCAACCTTAAGGGATGGCCCAGAGTCCTTTGTACTTCCCGTGGGATGAATAGTTCTTTTGAAAGCTCCTTGTATTGTCCCTGAATATATTTGTATATAGTTATCATATCCCCTCTTAGACGCCTCTTTTCTAATGTAAATAAATCTAATTTAGCTAGCTTCTCCTCATAAGTTAGATTGTCCATCCCCTTTATTAATTTGGTGGCTCTTCTCTGCACTCTCTCTAGTTCCATAATGTCTTTTCTTAGGATTGGTGCCCAAAATTGTACTCCATATTCAAGGTGTGGTCTTACTAATGCTTTGTAAAGGGGCATAGCTATGTTTACTTCCCTTCCATCCATTGCCCGTTTAATGCAAGATAAGATCTTGTTTGCCTTTGCAGCTACTGCATGACTTTGGGCACTATTGCTAAGCCTGCTATCTACAAGCACTCCTAAATCATTCTCCATCATGGATTCCCCCAATTTATCCCCATTTAATTTGTAAGTCGCCTTTTTCTTCTTGCATCCCAAATGCATCTTACATTTATCTGTATTAAACCGTATCTGCCATTTACCTGCCCACGTTTCCAGTCTCTCCATGTCCTTCTGAAGAGAAATTACATCCTGCTCTGATTCTACTAATTTACACAATTTAGTATCATCAGCAAAGCTGGAGACTTTGCTCTCGATGCCAACCTCAAGGTCATTAATAAACAAGTTAAAAGGCAGGGGTCCCAGTAACGATCCCTGAGGTACTCCACTCACGACTTTAGCCCAACCTGAAAAGTTCCATTTATGACAACCCTCTGTTGTCTGTCCTTTAACCAGTTTTCAATCCAGGTGCATATATTATTACTGAGTCCAAGTTTCTTTATTTTGAACACGAACCTCTTGTGTGAAACCGTATCAAAAGCCTTTGCAAAATCTAAGTAGACCACAACAACTGCATTACCCTGGTCTAAATTCCCACTTACCTCCTCAAAGAAACAAATACGGTTAGTTTGGCATGATCCATCCTTCATAAATCCATGCTGACTATTACTAATAATTTTGTTTTCCATGAGGTATTCCTGAATATTATCCCGTATTAAACCTTCATGTTGTTTCCCCACTATTGAAGTCAGGCTTACAGGTCTGTAATTCCCTGGTTGTGATCATGATAGTAAAAGTAACCAAAGATAGGGCCCTATTGAGAAAAAGAGTTATGGACGCTTCGCAGAAGATTGCCACTTAAGAAGATAATTAAGACTTAAGAAGCTGTTAATAAAGCTCCTGTTTGTGCTATAAAATTTCCTGGTTCCCTTCGTTATTCCACCAGCATATCTACCCCTAGCCTGTGCGGATCCAGCACCCTGGCAAAGTATGAAAGTTTGAGCAAAGCAATGTATAGTACATAGTCAATTGATGTAAACGCCTAAGAGCCAGGAAAGGAAGGTTACATTTGGCGCTCAATATGGGGCTGGACATTAAAAAAAAAGTCTGTTTTTTGCTCGTTTTGGAACTTTTGGAGTGAAGTCTGTTTTGGGGATTTTTTTACTTTGTTTTGGACTGTAAGTGTGAGCAAAAGTGTTTTGAAAATGTTCACAGTGTTTTTGTGTATTTCCCGCCGTGGAAACTGTTTTGCTGCTGCTGTACTGTAGAAATTGTTTTTGCAAGAGATAAGTGCTAAAGGCTGTGATTCATCTGTTCGCCAGCTAAAAAGAAACTAATTTGCAAGTCACTGCAGTAGATGAAATGATTGAACATGGTTTGGTTCAAGAGAAAGTATTTTGCAAGTTTGCATAGAGTAGGAGCTGTTTCAAAATAAGTGTCAAGCATTCAGTTGCAAAGTTTTCCTGATACCAGAAAACTAACATTGCAAGGTTCCTGAATATGGAGGGTGAAATTAAGATGTTGATTGCTAGAAGCAAACTGGAAGCATTTCAAAAGAAAGACATTGTCGTTCCTGACAGTGGGACCTTTATGAGCACTAAGGACTGAATTGTTAAAGTATTGTACTAAAGGAGTTTTGCTGAATTATAGTGGGCCCAAAACAATTCCTTCTAAAGAAAAAATTCTATCAAAGTAAATGAAATTGCTTTTTCCTGCCAGTGAAGCTAGTTTGCACAATTAAAGTATCAAGGACTGTTTGTCAAGTTTGTGCATCAGAAGTTAAAGTTTGCAATGTCCAAAAACTGAGTATTGTATAAAGTGTCATGTACATATAGCCTGAATATCAAAGACTTGCTCGTACATAGCCACTATACTACGCCTATATCCAAAACGTGGCTGACGACAAACTGAATGGATCATTCAAATGTGAGAATTGTAAGGTTTGCGCCTTTGTTGCCTGCCAAAAAAATCCATCTTTGGAATAACCATTGTGACCTTTATTAACTGCACAACGACTGCAGTAATTTACATGGCCTCGTGTAATTGTGGCAAAAAATACATGGGCAAAACCCGCCGTCAATTGAGATGTTGGATCTTGGAACACGTAGGGTCCGTCCGTAACCATCTGGAGACACCTATAGCGAGGCACAATATGATGCACATAAGGGCAAAATGTAAGTTCTGAAATTCTTTGGAACAGACCATCTCAGCATTGGACAAAGAAAGGTGATTGGGACAGGATCCTCCTGCAGAGAGGTCCTAAGGATCTAAATGAGGGGTTCCTTTTCACTCCTTTTCTGTAATATGGTTCATTTTTACATTTATTTTATATTATTGTATTATATATTCCTCTTTATTTATACAATGTTCTCTGGTGCATTTAGCACTTTGTACTGTATGTTGGTGTTACATCCGCTCTCCAGTATCTCACCTTTGTTTTTCCCTCAATTCCTATTGTAGAACACCACGTTTATTGTGTCAGTCCTAACTAGGAACATCCATTTTTTATTGTTTTGCTTATACCCTCGCTCGTCACACACTGCCGTTTGGTGATTGGCTTATTGCTTAATCGATCACGCAGCAGTATGGGGCTTAGGATTTTAGACGTTAGGTCATCACGACTCCGACCCAAGCGTGGCTATTGGAGGGCGCTCCGCCGAGCTCCCTCTCAGTGCATTTAAATGATTGTGAGCGACTTACCTTCAACTATATCCCTTGAGAAAGCGTTTATGCGAAACGGCCGTCGGGATCACTGCCCTATCTCCCAAGGGCACCTGAGTGCTATTGGAAGCACTTGTCTAATAATTTATTGAGTCTCTTAGCACATTGTAAAGAGACTGGGCACTGCTGAGATATAGCATTTATGAGTACTCTCCACATACCATCAGTATTGCAAGTATTGTAGTAGTTAATAGCTATCTCTTACTGTAGTTACCTGAGGTTTAGAACAGCTGGTATATCATCACCATTTGAGTGTGTTTAACCTACTCACATAGCCACAGTGACTGCACCCTTATACCTTTTCATACACTATGGTATATATTTGTTCACTTATATGTGGCTGCAGGAGGGGGGAGCTTAATTCTCTGCTCTCATCCCCCTAGTAGGGTCTAATTCATTTACGGCTGTTCCATCAACACTTCAACAAACCTCTGGCACACTGTGCCCTTGTCAGTTACTCATCTGCAGTGACCCATAGATGCTACGCTTTTACATACTTATTCTGAGTATGGACATCTCTCTAGTATAGTTACAATTGTAGCATGGTCGTGGGAGGGGGGAGTTTGCTTAGGAGCTCCCTTCCTCCTAGTAGGCTCAGTTTCTATTTTTGTTAGGCTATCCTGCCTTGTTATTACCCTATTTTGGGGACAGTAACATTTGTACTGCATTTGAGCTTACATTTTTGAAGCCCATCTTTGCACCGGGCAGTTTGTAATACCCTTTATTTTAACTTTATATTATTAATAAAATTGTTTTTATTTTATCTACATCTTATCATTACTTATATTGGATGCTCTGAGCTCTTCTCTTCTTTTTTGGTTATACCGTTACTATTGAACTTTGTAGTGCTAATGGTTGCTGTTATGTAGGGGTCCTTACTGGTCTACTGGCCCACTCTGGGTCTGTTGCTTTCCAGTTTTTCATATTCTGTATACTGTACAGTTAGGTCCGGAAATAATTGGACACTGATACAATTTTCATAATTTTGGCTCCGTACGCCACCACAATGGATTTGATATGAAACAACTGAGATGCAATAGAAGTGCAGACTTTCAGCTTTAATTCAAGGGGTTAAACAA
The DNA here is from genome assembly GCF_040206685.1 of Ascaphus truei. Taxonomy (NCBI): domain Eukaryota; kingdom Metazoa; phylum Chordata; class Amphibia; order Anura; family Ascaphidae; genus Ascaphus; species Ascaphus truei. Next base: position 347,510,162 of record NC_134483.1, read on the forward strand.
AAATATCATATGAAACGTTTAGGAATTGCAACCATTTTCATACACAGTCCCCTTATTTCAGGGGCTCAAATGTAATTGGACAAATTAACACAATCATAAATAAAATGTTCATTTTTAATACTTTGTCGAGAATCCTTTGCAGGCAATGACTGCTTGAAGTCTGGAACGCATGGACATCACCAAACGCTGAGTTTCCTCCTTTGAGAGGCTTTGCCAGACCTTTACTGCAGCTGTCTTCAGTTGTTGTTTGTTCGTGTGTCTTTCTGCCTTAAGTTTTGTCTTCAGCAAGTGAAATGCATGCTCGATTGGGTTGAGATCAGGTAATTGACTCGGCCATTGCAGAATATTCCACTTCTTTGCCTTAAAAACTCCTGGTTTGCTTTCGCAGTATGTTTTGGGTCATTGTCCATCTGTAAAGTGAAGCGTCGTCCAATCAACTTCGCTGAATTTGGCTGAATCTGGGCAGACAATATATCCCTATACACTTCAGAATTCATCCGGCTGCTTCTGTCTTCTGTCACATCATCAATAAACACTAGTGACCCAGTGCCATTGTAATCCATGCATGCACATGCAATCACACTGCCTCCACCGTGTTATACAGATGATGTGGTATGCTTCGGCTCATGCGCCATCCAAGCCTTCTCCATACTTTTTCTTCCCATCATTCTGGTACAGGTTGATCTTAGTTTCATCTGTCCAAAGAATGCTGTTCCAGAACTGGGCTGGCTTTTTTAGATATTGTTGGCAAAGTCTAATCTGGCCCTTTTATTCTTGAGGCTTATGAATGGTTTGCACCTTGTGGTGAACCCTCTGTATTTGCTCTCGTGAAGACTTCTCTTTATGGTAGACTTGGATAATGATATGCCTACCTCCTGGAGAGTGTTCTTCACTTGGCTGGATGTTGTGAAGGGGTTTTTCTTTACCATGCAAATGATCCTACGATCATCCACCACTGTTGTCTTCCGTGGACGTCCAGGCCTTTTTGTGTTGCAGAGCTCACCAGTGCATTCTTTTTTTCTCAGAATGTACCAAACTGTTGATTTGGCCACTCCTAATGTTCCTGCTATCTCTCTGATGGATTTTTTTTTTTTTTTAGCCTAAGGATGCCCTGTTTTACTTGCATTGAGAGCTCCTTTGACCGCATGTTGTGGGTTCACAGCAACAGCTTCCAAATGCGAATGCCACACCTGGAATCAACTCCAGACCTTTCACCTGCTTAATTGATGATGAAATAACGAAGGAATAGCCCACACCCGTCCATAAAACAGCTTTTGAGTCAATTGTCCAATTACTTTTGGCCCCTTGAAAAAGAGGGGGCTACATATTAAAGAGATGTAATTCCTAAACCCTTTCTCCAATTTGGATGTGAATATCCTCAAATTAAAGCTGATAGACTGCACTTTAAGCCCATATTCATTATTTAACTGTAACTTAAATTTATTTTGGTACACAGCCGAAATAACAAAACTTGTATCAGTGTCCAATTATTTCCGGACATAACTGTATCTTCTGCTTTCCCCTGCTGCAACGTTCACTCTGTTTACTGACATTGAGTATATTACAGGAGTGCTGGTGTTATATTTTTTGTCATGTACAGTACTGTGCATTACCTGTAGGGACTCTCTAATTAACTCATGTTGAAGTTCACTAAAGTAACCAACACTATGCGACTTAACACACAGATAAACACCCTTTTTTGCCGACGGGAGTTTAGATCTAATGTTAATGAAAATGATCCAGTGTAAATATGTTACCCAAACAACACTTAGTACAACACACAGACAACAATACTTACAGGATCAGTGTACAGTATCCTCAAGTCCCCTTATTGTTTCTATACCTCTTCTCCAGTCACCACGGAAGGTCATGGTTAGAGATGGCAGAAAAGTCCAAATCTATTTCTCACACAGGTGGTGCAGTGAGCCACTGATTGAGCCACCTGTGCTGAAGCTCGGATATCCTTAAACCTTGACCCGTAATGGTTGATGTACAATGTGGTCCCCTCACTTTTGCCTGAGGACTTCAAGCAACTTGATTGGTTGATGCACCATGTGATTCCTTCCCATTTTTTGAGATTAGATGTCATCTCATAGGCATGGAATCACATGGTACTCAATTAACCTGATTGGTTGATGTACCATGTAATTCCCTTACTTTGAGATGGCAAAAGGGAAGGAATCACATGGTACATCAACCAATCAGGCAGGGGTAAGTAATACATTTATTTAGGGTCAACATTTATTGCTAACTAGCTGAGAGACCCGGCGTTGCCCGTGAGTTAAATTTCCCGCTAGGAGGGGGGGGGGGGCAATGGACAGGAGGGGGGGGCAGTGGACAGGAGGGGGGGTGGACAGTGGACAGGAAGGGGGGGGGGCAGTGGACAGGAGGGGGGGACAGTGGACAAGAGGGGGGGGGCAGTGGACAGGAGGGGGGGGCAGTGGACAGGAGGGGGGGACAGTGGACAGGAGGGGGGGGGGGTGATTGCTTAAAATTTCCGGGTCCCTCCTCTCCACTCCCCCTGTATGTTTCTCCGCTCCCCCCTCTCTCTCCGCTCCTCCCCACCCATGCGCAGCTCCTGTCCCCACCCTACAGTGTCTGACACACACACACAGTGTCACACACACACACACACACACACAGTGACACACACACACACACAGTGACACACACACACGCAGTGACACACACACACACACAGTGACACACACACACACACACACACACAATGACACACACACACACACACACAGTGACACGCACACACGCACACACACACAGTGACACGCACACACGCACACATAGACACACACACACACACACAGTGACACACACACAGTGACACACACACACACACACAGTGACACACACACACACACACACAGTGACACACACACACTCACACTCTCCCATACACACACACAGTGTCACACACACACACTCACACTCTCCCATACACACACACAGTGTCACACACACACACACACACACACACACACACACACACACACACACACACACACACACACACACACACACACACACACACACACACACACACACACACACACACACATGTCACCTCTTCGTTTCCCCCCTCCCACCTACCTCCCACCTCGCAGCAGCTGCAGGAGGAAGGGGGTCCTTCCGGGCGCCGCCATCTAAGGCACTCGGCACCGTGAGGCAGCTGCGGCCCACTGCCTGTCCCCCCACCGGGGAGGGAGGTAAGTGAGCACCGAGGAGGGAGGTGAGTGAGCGCCGGGGAGGGAGGTGAGTGAGCGCCGGGGAGGGAGGTGAGTGAGTGCCGGGGAGGGAGGTGAGTGAGCACTGGGGAGGGAGGTGAGTGAGCGCCAGGGAGGGAGGTGAGTGAGTGCTGGGAAGGGAGGTGACAGAGCGCTGGGGAGGGAGGTGAGTGAGCGCCGGGGAGGGAGGTGAGTGTGATGGGGGGGAGAGGACAGGGAGAGGACAGAGGGCCTCATGCAGTAAGCGTTGATAAGGGAAATATGGCCATTTTATAGCCAAAATTGGGTTTGAGATTCAGTAAGCGCCGATAAGTGCTTCATATCACCAGGTTTCGGAGCCGATAATTTGGTTATGGCCAGTCGGCTGCCGATAAGCCTGTTTTCGACACTGATCGCCACTTTTTTAAATCGGCTGGATTCAACAAAAAAAAACAGCTTATCGGGGCTGATCGGCACTACGAAATTGAGATGTTATGGCCGATTTCTCCCGCCAACTAAAGTTGGCATTTTGGACGGGAGAACGATCGCTAAGGCTGCCGGAACGGCACTTAGAAAAAAAAAATCTTCTGTACATCAATGGAAGTCAATGGAGCGGGGACGTATAACAGTATAGTACTGTTTACGTTTCATTGCTCACAATACAAGGGGGATTTGCATTACAGTGTGGGGGCATTCCCTGCATTGTGTCACAGCTGATGTGTCTTATTTGCATAACATTCGACTTTTACATGTTTTCAGCATTTGCGGGTCACATTACTCATCATGTGATGATGTGGCAAGGGAAAATACTATACTACACTCTTAAAGGAGAACCTCACATCATATCACACATTTTACTCAACTCAGCGACAATTATTTACATGATGTCACACATGTCACACATACACCGTATATTCATGTTCCTTTACATTACACAATGCTTGTAATGTGTCACGCATCTTTAAACCTTCATGTACATCTAAATTCTCATGTTTACATCTACGTTTGGGTCCTCCCTATTTTCATGACGTCACTTATTGGACGCTCAATCACATTGCATGTTTACATTGTAACCGTTGCATTACAAGCACTTCAACCTAACTTATACACACATGTACAGTAATTCATCATTGGGACACCTTGTAAACTCATTCTATAGCAACTATCCTCCTTACACAAATGCATGCATATGCACACGACTATTCATTGTTGGCAACATGTGACAATAACATGGCTAATTACACATGTTACACAAAACTTTTCCCACGTCAATCTCAGCCTTTTTGTCTCATTACATGACTGACTCTTGCGTTCACAAGTGTTACATGATGTGCACATGCAACTATTTATTTGCAAGCAATCTTTGTACAAAGCTTCACGTCACATCATTGCCAAATATCATCATTCCCTGCAGAATACACACAACAAATACTTAGAACAACAAGTGCACACAGCTTGCCACAGAAGTACTTTATTATGTTAATGTAACACCTTGCATTTTACTATGTCACCTGACATCATCACATACCTATTTAAAGGACGCACATTACCTGCTCATTCACAGCTACTCATTTCAAAATGTTGCGAATGTTTAGGAGACGCAGGAACATTCTTTTCTATGACATGCTTGCTGATCAAGAGAATGATATAGGGCAAGGTAGGGACACACCGAGGGACAGTGACAGTGACGCGGATACGACAGGGACAGGGAGAGGGACAGGCCGAGGGACAGGTAGAGGGACAGGAGATCAGAGGAGAAGACAGAGGAGACAACTTGTGCCTCGTCCGCGTCTGTACAGGGAGAGAACCCTGTTAGATGGGATGAGTGAGGAGGAGATTGTAAGTCGCTATCGTTTGAGTTCAGCAGCAATCTTATCTCTTTATGAGGAGATAAGGGGGGATTTAGATTTTTTCACAGCCAGAGGTCGTGCAGTCCCTGGGCTTGTTAAAATGCTGTGCTCATTACATTATCTTGCTTCCGCGTCATACCAGACAACTGTGGGCATAGTGGGCGGGGTCTCGCAATCTACATTCTCGCGGGCCTTGACCCAGTTTCTCTATGCACTCAATAGACGCGCTAGGAATTATATTCATTTTCCTACAGAGGCAACAGAGTGGCTGGAAGTCAGGACTGGCTTTTATAATATAGCAGGGATACCATCTGTGCTGGGTGCAATCGATTGCACACATGTTGCTTTGATTGCACCTAGTCAGAGTGAGCATGTGTACCGCAATCGGAAGCACTACCATTCACTCAATGTACAGGTGGTATGTGATGCCACGATGAGGATAATGCATGTGGTACCCAAGTTCCCTGGTTCCAGTCACGATTCCTCTATCCTGAGGAACTCTTCAGTCTTCCATGCGTTCGAAGAGGGTCATTTTGAACCTGGTTGGCTGCTGGGTGAGTACACATTTACATGTTCTAACACAAAACACATTTTGATTTAGGAATGTTGGCATTGTACAATTTGATCACTAATGTCAGCTTATGTGTGCTCCATTCATTATAGGTGACTCAGGATACGGAATTAGGCCGTGGCTCTTGACTCCGGTGCTAAACCCTCAAACTGAAGCAGAGGAGAGGTACAATGCAGCCCATATATCTACAAGATCTGTTATAGAGAGGACATTTGGCCTACTCAAGACCAGGTTTAGGTGTCTGGACAGAACTGGTGGGGCTCTTCTATACAAGCCTCAAAAAGTGTCTGATATTATCCTTGCCTGTTGCATTTTGCACAATGTTGCACTCAGGCACAATGTACAGTCAGACCTAGCTGAGGCTTTGGTAGACGAGCATCCCACCCATGTAGCTGCTGAAAATGAACAAACAGCCAGTGGTGGCCAGACACGACAGAATCTCATCAATTCATTTTTTTCTTGTAAGTACAAACTCATATGTTCCTAGTACTACTTTTATAGTTTAATTATGTTATATTAACAATAATGTTTCTTTATATAACCTTCTGTTAGGACACAGATGAATATGGGTTGCACACCTTTCTTTTCTCTGCTGTGTGCACAAAGGGATGTGGCACCGGTATGTTATTGTTGCACAGGTTATATAATCCCTCTTCAATTGTACTTTAGTTGTGTGTATGTGAATACAACTTGGGTAACAAAGCAATAATATTTTAGCATTGTGTTATTCCTTATGCTAAGACAAAACACATATTATGCCCATAATCATTCATGCTTCTAGTATGCTTACATACAATGTTATTGGTGCAGTGTAACATGTACATCCAGATGATGTGTACACCAGGCTGATTTACATTTTGAATGTCATTAAATATACATGGTGTTGCACATTTAACACCAAATACACACTTTGATGTGTTCTTTACGGTACTGAAGATGGCATGTCAATGTTTGCAATTTATATATTGTTCCTTTGCATTATAGGTATATTTGCAGTATGACTGATCATGGTATGTATATTTGCTGACATCTCTCATAAGATGTGGCTACCTCAATCTTCCTATAATTATTGGAACTAAAAACCCAACATATTGGTTTAAACACAAATGTTACATATATGTACTTTCTGTATCATGTATATGCATTTAGCTACTCTTGAGGTTTCATGTGCATTGTATTACAAAATGATTACTCACATTTCATCACATTTTATGTATGTTTCCTTATAATTTCCATTAATGTAATATAGAGGTGTTTGGAGAAAAGGGGATAACTGTACTTATTTGTTTACTTACGGGAGCACATTCATCACTAGCATAGACACACTTTTTAAGACAACTGTTTGTGTGTGTATCAATTGGTGTAGGATCCATGTATAACACCGACAAATGATAACACCAGCTTTATTATGGTAGCTTATATCATCATATTGACTATACTATGTATTTCTAAACGATTAATAAACACAGTAAACTATAGTTAGTTAGGTTAATGAAATATACACAGAAACGTACTTCATAACATGATGGTGATGTCATATTCAGAACATCATGCATTGGAGGGGACCATAACATCTGGCCAGTAACATTATTTGCTTCAGTCCCAAACCATTTTATCTACATACCCATGTAACAAGAGATTTTACAAATAAATGGCTACTTGGTTGTAAGTGTCCTTTACATTGGGAGAAGGAGTGGCTCACTGAGTAAAGACACACACTGGCACTGATAGTTTGAAGCAGGGGAGTCTGGTTCAATTCCCGGTGTGGGCTCCTTGTGACCTTGGCCAAGTCACTTTATCTCCCTGTGCCTCATGCGGCAAAAAAACATTTGTACGTTCCACGGGCCAGGGACCTCAGGCTGAAACATGTGTCTGTAAATCGCTGCGTACAACTAGCAGCCCTATACATGAACATGCTCATATTATTATTATTATTGTTACATAGTTTCGACAGTCATACGTTCCATTACATATTAGAATACACAAATGTGTTAGCAGAGTGGGAATGGTTGTTATATATAAAACACACCATGTCATAAAATGTTAGTAGTCATTAAAGAACACTCAATAAAAATTCATGAGGCACTCTTTTGCAACATCATTATGTTAATTAAGTGCTTATGCAATATAGGCATAAGGGTATCACATTTTTAATTGTTTGTTAATAAGCGCTGCAAGCAATATAAAATTAGTTCCATATGTAGTATAGTAGTCGGTGGCTCCTCCTCACAATCATCTCATATAAAGGTAGACTCTTCTGAAATCATACATTGATCCGATTGTATCTTCCCCGACATCTCTGAAATACAGCAAACACATGATGGTCAAAGATGGCACCTTACTAGATATGCATCCGTGACAACGCGTTACGCAGCTCTATATGATTGTGTAGATACACACGTCAGTCACTTATATGTTAGAAGTAAAACTGTTCATCAGTATGTAATGTTTCTTTAAATTTGTAGCAGGCATAACTATGTATAAGAAGTGAACGTTGCCTGTATACTGAAAGATGTGCGCGCACATCTTTGTGTGCGCACGCACTTCACGCTTGGCTCCACTAACTGTTAGCGCATGCGCAAAACAAAGCGTACGTTGTGCGTTCAATACATCTTGAAAATACCATTAAACATAAAATCTTTATTTCAAATACAATGAAGACGAAACTACATTCGTTCTAAACGAGTACATCTGTATTCTTTTTAAACAGACGTGTTTGAACAGAAAGCACGGCCGATAACACAATGCGCAAATGCAATACGTGTGACGTCATGTTAAGCCAGCGTGAAACGCACGCTAACACTCCTCCCACTCAATTAACATTCGGCTAACGCCCAGGGTACGCCTACAAACACTGAGCCGCACGCATCACACACTGCAGTTACCGTTACTATAACAAAACATGACAGCCAATAGGCTTTGAGGCGCGCACGTCGCTTGGGGGCGGGGCTTACATCAGTAATCCTTTTTAAGGACGCCTTGGCCCATGACAAGGGTCCCACGTCATACGTGGTGGACCCGGTTTTCAATGTTGTAGATGTTGCATGATAACAAAACAGGTATGTGTTAGAGTAATGGAAAAATGTTGCTAATATGTTTAAAGGGATAGGAAAGTACGTATATTTATTCCGTCAGCAATGTGTACTACTCTTTCAGGTTCTACTATATTGTATTAGGAAACAATTTGTTTGTGATCGCTACATGTTATGCAGTCTGCAATGTTACGCTGTATCCACGCATTGAAAGTGAAAATGGTGGTTACAAAAAAAAAAAAATTTAAACGCAGAGTCAACGCATAACGATTGTTATATTTACCATTCTTCTAGAATTAACTCTTCGCCTGGCTGCAACTGGTCGCTCCAGAAATGCAAGGCATTTTCATCCACGCTTAACCCAACCGCTGAATCCAGTATGACACATATCTTCTCCAGGATGCGCTCATAGGAATCGCCACTGCTTTCTTCAAATAATTGGTCGGGAGGTAGGTTCATTTCTTCGGGTTCCCATTCCAATGCATTTTCAGCTGAAAGGCTTGGTACATAATCATAGTACTTTTGTTCTTGTACAATGTGGGTTTCAGGAATGGAGGCTGCAGATATTGCAGCACGTATCGATTCAAACGGATCAGTAGTAGCGGATACATTGCTATTGCCATTAGGAATAAATATGCCTTTCACGACAATATAAGTGCCTTCTTTCAGGAGAAATTGTTTTTCCGGGGCAATCTTCCAGAAACCATAGGTGTGTTGTAGCTTATCCTGGTCACGTTCAAAAAAGTCATTACTTGATAAAGTGAATCTTATTGAGGAATTTAAATTCCGTGCATGCTTACGGTCTTGGTAATAAGGATATTTTGCTCGAATGAAATCATCGATTTGGCGTGTGCTTGCTTTCTGTCCGCGACTGTTCAAGATGGCTTCACAGATCATGTACTTATACCCTAAAAGGGGATTAATATTGTTAACGAATTCATCAGCCATGTCTGAGTAGCACAAAAGCTGTGTGCAGGTCTGTGTTATTTGCTCATCAAAATGAATGTGCTGAATGGCTAACAAACTCCTGTTTTTCCTTGTCAAGGTCAACAAAACTAACTACTTTGACTCCTTATTTCAAACGCCAATTGGATTTGTTTGTCTAATTGGGTTAACAGTTGTGGTTCGTGATATGGGACTGTGGGAGAAACATTTCTCCTTCTTTTATCTCGTTTGTGAAAAACATCCCTAGACTTTGAATGCGTTCACATAGTGTTTTTTTGAAAACTAACAAAGACCACTGTGTGAAAATATTTCTTAGCCAGGCATATCAGTAAAAACAGACACCTGCAAAAAGAAATGTTTTTTCCCCGCTTACATTTCTGAGTGTATGTGAAAGTCTGGTTAACTCCCTGTCTGCATGAGTTTAAATACGTGTGTATATATATATATATATAAATATATCTCTCTTATAAAAATATATATATATTTATATATTATATTTTATTTTTTTTAATATTGCAGGAGTACACACAACATTGATGGCATTAAGTATACCTTGTATGAAACCTATTTAAATGGTGAGAAACATGATTGAATTAAGTAATAAACATTTGTTTAAGCACAATACTGTTAGAGTCTCATACTTAGGATATTTCTCAAACATTAGGCCTGTATTATTAAAATAGTGTTTTCACAAGGAAGCATGAAGTGTATTAGTTTGTAAAATACATGTATACCAGTTTATATAGTACTATATATATATATATATATATATATATATACACACACACACACACACACACACACACACACACACACACACACACACACACACACACACACACACACACACACACACACACACACACACACTCAGTGTGTGTGTATATATATTATTATACATTCTGAGAGGTTATTGAAACGAACACACAAATGATTAAAGGACAAAATTACAATGGCCAAGCAAGGCAAAGGTAAGTAATAATTTACACATAATCCTGCTGTACACGTACAAGAAAGATGTTTGCACTTACTTAGGTGTTTTTATAATTGCATGTGACTAATATGCATATGCAATTCTTACATCAATTAACACACCCAAATGCAATGTTTTGCTGCAAAGTCAATGGCAGCTTCTCTAAACTTAGCAACTGGCTCCTGGTGGACCATTACTGAACAGACGATTAAAACATAAATATTTATAACACAATTAATTATGAGTGTTAACATTTCCAAAACTTCACGTGTACAAGAACATAGTTGAAAGTTTGGAAACAACACAGTCTTCAGCATACATACAATAGTAATTAGATAATCTGAAGTCAACAAAACAAGGCCAAAGACATATTTTCTGAATTATAACATTTATTTTTTTTGTTCCTTTTGCGAGCGAGTAACAGGCCTGCTTGTTGTCTCTTGAATTTTCCTTTTTCTTTTGCCACCAACTTTAGGCACAACAGAGCCACTTTGAGTGGCCTCTGGCACTTCACGGGCAGGGCTTGTGGCCAGTGACTCACCTACAGGGCTTGTGGCCAGTGACTCACCTACAGGGCTTGTGGCCAGTGACTCACCTACAGGGCTTGTGGCCAGTGACTCACCTACAGGGCTTTTGGGCAGTGATTCACCTACAGGGCTTTTGGGCAGCGATTCACCTACAGGGCTTTTGGGCAGCGATTCACCTACAGGGCTTTTGGGCAGTGACTCACCTACAGGGCTTGTGGGTACTGACTGTTCACGGACAGGGCTTGTGGCAAGTGACTCACCGACAGAGCTTGTGCCCACTGACACATGTGAGCAAGTTGGTAGACACTGCACAAGTGATGGTCGGTCTGTTTCATGTGAGTCTTTTTTTGTTTTTGACCAAAAACTGGTCAGTAGTAACTGCTTGTGTTTTCTTTTTGTGGCCTCCTTTGTAGGTGTCAGCTGCTGAATTTGTACAGATGGCAGCGGTAGGATGTCGTCAGGAACCTGCACACCAATGTCTGCTACTTGACCGGTAACATTTGGGCCTGGTGAATGAATATCAGATGAATGTGGTGAAAACTGACCTGCATGAACAGATCCTGGCTGTGAGGTGTTGAATTGTGGTACATTAGTCATTCTCCAGTAATTAGCTTGTGTTTGCTGAACAACTAATGCTTCGAATGAGGTGTTGATTTTTTGCAACTGTTTAGGCACTTCAATGAAGACTCTGTGGAGATGTGCCAATTGTGATACTGTTTCTTCCTGCAGTCCAATCATCCTTTCCAGCACTGTCATCATGTCTGAATGGCGACGATTTTCTGCGTCCACTATTTTTCCCTCTGAAGCTACAATTGCATCGTATGTGGAAGTTGATGGACGATTTGGCGGTACAACAGTTTCTATTGGCACCTCTTCATGGTCACATGATTGTATTTCAGTCTCTTCTGCGGCGTCATCCTCATCATACTCATCATCCTCATCACCATGATGTTCTAAAAAGAAATGTACACATTATTAAATGGCATGTTAATGTATGCTGTGTTACTATGTAATTGTACTGTGTCCTAAGTAACACCTAACATGTTAGCATACGTTTTATAACCTCACATTTGTAAGGAATCCACTACTGGCTTTGACTTTTGCCTTGCAGACCTGTGCAGTTGCAGGCTTCCTCTGGCAATCAATGGCACAGGTGCTGCCTCTCATTGCAGCTTCTGCCCTGTGCTACTTCATTGGAGGAATTCTCACACACCCTCCTCCTGTGATTGGATCTCCGCCCTTTATATTCTAGGCGTTGGCTCTGAACCAGCGCCGAGCATAACTATTCCTACCTCTATGTTACTGTCTCTGCCACAAACCACCCCAGGCCTCTCTCCTAGCGTTCTTACCTTCCAAGTTCCTGAGTATCCAGAGGCCTGGTCCTGGACGTCTGTGCTGAAGCGTTGTTGCCAGCACTGGCCTGCTGCTATCTCCTTGCAGTGGCCTACCCTGGACGTCTGTGCTGAAGCGTTGATGCCAGCACTGGTACTGCTGCATTCCCTCCTAGCAGTAGCTACCCTTCCTGTCCTGTGGCCTGCCGCTATTCTCCTGTAGTGGTCATCCTGGACGTCTGTGCTGAAGCGTTGATGCCAGCACTGGTACTGCTGCATTCCCTCCTAGCAGTGGCTACCCTTCCTTTCCTGCGGCCTGCTGCTATCTCCTTGCAGTGGCCTGCCCTGGACGTCTGTGCTGAAGCGTTGATGCCAGCACTGGCCTGCTGCTATTCTCCTGCAGTGGCCTACCCGGGACGTCTGTGCTGAAGCGTGTTGCCAGCACCGGTACCTGCTGCATTCCCTCCTAGCAGTGGCTACCCTTCCTTTCCTGCGGCTTGCTGCGATCCTCTTGCAGTGACCTGCCTTGGACTTCTGCGCTGAAGCGTTGGTTCTACCCGACGCTGCCCTGCGGTGAACTTCGGCCAGCCTGCTGTCTCCTCCTGCTGAGATCGGCGTCATGGGCCGAGGCCGCTCCTCGCGCAGAAGCCACCCCCGCGCTCACGCTCCTAAGCTGAAGCGGGGAAATCCTGACTACCTGTTGCCGAACTCCTGCTTCCATAACGACGATGCTGCCTTCTCCAATCCTGACCCTGCGATGTACGACTACGAACTGCGCACTCCGGATCAGTCTGCGTGGACTCAGGTCGGTGATTATATAACCCCACCTCAGCCCCGCGGTCCGGTCCCGGTTTGTGGCGAGCATCGGCGTAACAGTATGCTCGGCCCGTTAAAACCGGACCGCGCCGTGGCGGGGGATGGCAATTTTCCAACTGAAGTTATGTCCCGTCCTGCTTATCAGTCCCACTATGAAGGCCAGTATTTGTGTGAAGTACTACCCCTGGTTGATGAACTGTGGACGTATGAAGGTTTAACCCCTTTGCAAAGACAATGCCGTTGTGATCTCTTTATTAAGGCTTACTGCATCCTGAACTTAAAACAGTCTCTAGCCGCTTGTATTCGCTCTCCTGATTCCCCTTTAACCTGGGATAACGTGTACCCTTTGGAACTGGCCGACGCCCAAGAGGCAATCTATGCCCTGGCCTCATCACTGGACATTCATCTAGTAGAACAGAGCGCCCTCCTCATGTTGGCTCAGTCTCAAGATACACTCCATGTATTTTCCTCAACACTAGACACTCACATAATAGAACAGGATCCCCTCCTTGCCAGCTATGCTGCTGCTTGGCAGATTCTCTGTGCTACCAGTCCTGTTACTAAACCTGTGGGGTTACCTCTCTCTCCTAAGAATGGTCAAACCATTTCTCTGTCGCTGCCCTCTAAGGAAGAAGCTGCCACGCTCCCTAATCCTGAGTTAACCTCCCTAAGTTCTGTCCCTGAGGTTATTTCGGTCTTAACCCCTGCTAGTCAGGCTTATGCGTTCCCCACTGTAAATCCCTGCAGTCCCCAGGTCAGTGTGTCTTCCCTAGAACCAGAGAATGAGTCCTGTTTGCCCTCTTTTCCTAAACCAAAAATTCTAAGCTCTGTTTCCGAGGTTTTTTCTGTATTAACCCCTGCTAGTCTGCTCTGTGAGGTTCCTACTGTTAACCCTAGTATTCCGCAGTCTAATGATAGGTCCCTAGGGCAAGAGGCAGAACCCCCTATGACCCCACTCTCGGAGACTAGCTTCTATTTCTCTGATTCTCAGGTACAGAGTAATTTTACCCTTGGGGTTTTTCCTATGTTAACCCCTGCAGGTCAGCCCTGTGAATCTTCCTTGGTAGATCCCTTTAGTTCGTCAGTCAGGGATACCTCCTTAGCCTCAGAGGATCAACCCCTTTTGTCCTCTGACTCGGCTAAAATTCTCGGGGTTATGCCCCCTGAACTTTCGGCAATAATACTGGCTCCAGTAAAAAGTACTCTGGAGCCGTTTGTTTCTCTAAACCTGTTCGCAGAATCCCTACTCCTAGGTATTTCACTCACCCCGTCTGTCACTCAGAGAGCTGAGACCCCTGCTTCTGAGCATAGACCCCTTTTCGTGGAATCTGTTGTCGTTTCTGATGTCCCAGACACTCCTTCCCAAATACCCACTTCAGAGACCAGCACAGGCGTGGTTACCCCACTTGCACTGTCTGAGTTCTCCTCTTCTCAAATCCTAGGGTTTAAAGCGAACAGTACATATTATGCTCCTTTCCAAGTGACCCCTACTGAGATCAGCGTATCTGCTGTTGCTCCCTCAGTACCATTAAAGTTAGGGCCCTTCTTTTTGAAGGATCAGGCTTTCGAGTTTGAGACTCCCTTTATCCCTGACTTTGTAAATCTGCAGTCCCTTCTCACTGTAGTTAAAAGTTCTCCAGCAGCCGCTGAGTTAAGCTTTGCCGCTGCCAAATCTTCTGTTATAGAAGCAACCTTGCCTAGCTTACTTCTGTCTGTCCTATCTGTGATGCCTATCACCTTTACTAAAATTTCTGTTTTGCAAGGTATTTCTCCTATTAAATCTGTGATACCTGCAATTCCTTTAATCAGTTCCAAAACCCCTGTCACTAAGTCTCCCATGGAGTCTGATGCCCTCACTAGGGATTCTCAGGGACCCAATTCTGTAACAAGCAAGATATCCCTTGTGTCTGTTGGAGAGTTTACCCCAGTTTCTCTCACGGATCATGCCACAGCCTCCGGGATGATTAAAAATGACTTAAAGTCTGGGATGCCCATTCCTGTAATAATACTGTTTCACGCTGATTCGCCCACAGTATTCGGGGTATCCACTACTGACTGTATGTCTACTACCACGAACTCAGGGGTATCGCATTTGGAACGTTCCCTTTTTTCAGAAGATCCCGTCTTTAAAATGGACTTATTTTTCTCTGTGTCTTCCACAATACTTGGGGTACTTGCTATTGACTGTCCTGTCCCAAAACTAGGGTTACCTCTCAAAAAGGTGCCTGGAGCTACCGATGTTATAGACCCTATGTTTAAAACAGTAACAATTTGCATTGCTTCTCCCACAGTATCATGTGAGACCTGGGTACCTGGGACCTCCACTCCGAAGCCAAGCTCTAGTTCTCTGTCTTCTTTCTCTGTGTTGGAGGCACCCAGCTTTAACCCCAAGACTTTTTTCCCTAAGGTTGATGTACCGCGTAACCGCCTGCCTTGTTTTTTGGATAAAATCTGTTTTCTCACCTTTCAAACAGACTCCTTACTCGCAGGTCTCTGTGCGGTGCCCAAAGTGCCCGTTCTGTATGGCAATTGGCCTCTCCCTAAGACGAAGACACCCTTACTGGACCTCGTCGCTTTACCTGAAGCGTCCGTTCCTATTCTCTATGGTTCCACTATGGGTATAGACATGCTTATTATGTCCTTCGCCAAAGCCACAAATTCGGATTTCATTCTCTCTAAAGATCACAAACCAAAGGAAGCGGATCCTTCTTCAACTGCCAGTACCATGACCAAGAGTTGCATACACACTGCTACAGACTCTCGCAAATTGCTTGGGATAGCAACCCTGCTTGGTATCAAAAGTACCGCTGCAATAGTGTGTAGTGAACCCTCCCGCCCCATTCCCTTGCTAACCACCACCCGGAATTCCTTGGAAGCTAAAGACTCTCGCAACTTCCTCCGTGCTGATTTCACCAAAGACATTGCCTTCTCTGAAGGTCCCTCTGCCATTTTTGTCCGACAATCTGTGTCCTGTGTCCCGTACTCTTGGACTATTACTATGCACCGGACACCTGGCTACTGTCCTTCCGATGTTCCCATTCCGGAGCCCTCAGGTCCCATTGTCCATGTACCAAGAACTGCAGTACCACCGCTGTCTTTCATGGCACTCGCCAATGTACATCTGGATTGTGGACCTAATTCTCGCCGGAGACACTTCAGGAACAACTCAATGTCTCCCAGACCTATGAATGGTCCTGTTCACCCAGGCTTCTCACCCAGTGGTGGGGGTACTGTAAGGAATCCCAACAAACTATGGGCTTTCAACGCCACCTCTCGCCTAAGGAGGTTTAGGAACAATTCCATGTCCCCCAAATCTGTGATGGATCTTGTTCGTCCGGAGGTCTCACCTGAAGGGGGGGGTACTGTAAGGAATCCACTACTGGCTTTGACTTTTGCCTTGCAGACCTGTGCAGTTGCAGGCTTCCTCTGGCAATCAATGGCACAGGTGCTGCCTCTCATTGCAGCTTCTGCCCTGTGCTACTTCATTGGAGGAATTCTCACACACCCTCCTCCTGTGATTGGATCTCCGCCCTTTATATTCTAGGCGTTGGCTCTGAACCAGCGCCGAGCATAACTATTCCTACCTCTATGTTACTGTCTCTGCCACAAACCACCCCAGGCCTCTCTCCTAGCGTTCTTACCTTCCAAGTTCCTGAGTATCCAGAGGCCTGGTCCTGGACGTCTGTGCTGAAGCGTTGTTGCCAGCACTGGCCTGCTGCTATCTCCTTGCAGTGGCCTACCCTGGACGTCTGTGCTGAAGCGTTGATGCCAGCACTGGTACTGCTGCATTCCCTCCTAGCAGTAGCTACCCTTCCTGTCCTGTGGCCTGCCGCTATTCTCCTGTAGTGGTCATCCTGGACGTCTGTGCTGAAGCGTTGATGCCAGCACTGGTACTGCTGCATTCCCTCCTAGCAGTGGCTACCCTTCCTTTCCTGCGGCCTGCTGCTATCTCCTTGCAGTGGCCTGCCCTGGACGTCTGTGCTGAAGCGTTGATGCCAGCACTGGCCTGCTGCTATTCTCCTGCAGTGGCCTACCCGGGACGTCTGTGCTGAAGCGTGTTGCCAGCACCGGTACCTGCTGCATTCCCTCCTAGCAGTGGCTACCCTTCCTTTCCTGCGGCTTGCTGCGATCCTCTTGCAGTGACCTGCCTTGGACTTCTGCGCTGAAGCGTTGGTTCTACCCGACGCTGCCCTGCGGTGAACTTCGGCCAGCCTGCTGTCTCCTCCTGCTGAGATCGGCGTCATGGGCCGAGGCCGCTCCTCGCGCAGAAGCCACCCCCGCGCTCACGCTCCTAAGCTGAAGCGGGGAAATCCTGACTACCTGTTGCCGAACTCCTGCTTCCATAACGACGATGCTGCCTTCTCCAATCCTGACCCTGCGATGTACGACTACGAACTGCGCACTCCGGATCAGTCTGCGTGGACTCAGGTCGGTGATTATATAACCCCACCTCAGCCCCGCGGTCCGGTCCCGGTTTGTGGCGAGCATCGGCGTAACAACATTAAAAACTACCTTGACTTACGAATAATGTTTGGACTCAGTATGAAATATGAATGAATGAAAAGTTGCTCTAAACTCAGAAGTCCTACATGATAGTTCACATCACTAACACAATACATGTTGCCTTACACTTAATTTGCACTGACACTAAGTAATCCTATTTAAAGAAGATGTGCAAAACAAATAATGAACATGACAACATAACATATAGAAGAGCACATATTATATGGCCAGCAAATGATACACTCACCTTCTAGTTGTGTTGAGCTGGCTGACCCAGGTGAAGACACTTGTTCCATCTCAGGTGACACATGTCCTCCAGGGGCAACTATATATAACAATAACATAAGTTTTACATTTACATGTGTAAATATTGAACAAACACTTATTGTATGTTCTGTATTTATGATTAACTAACAACATCAGTTCCTTAACCGAAAATGTGTGTGAAAGTGAACATAAATAGTTGTAATAACACTGTACATGCCTGTGTACTTAGAAGTTTTGAGTTCCCTAACATACAACATACTATGTTTCTGCAGTAATGCGTGAGGATAAATAGATTAAATTAGTACATAAAAATCATATGTTGTGTAGTGATATCAGTATCATAATGTACATAACTATCATGAGATGACCATTCACAATGGTTATCATGAAGGTGGTCATATTGCAAAAAGTGTTGTTTTTGGTAGAGGATATGTGTGGTACATTAATCGAAGATGTGGCACACCTGAATGTGGCTGTGACTCAACAAGACAACACATGCAGTGTGTGATAATGTGTCTTTGATAGTAGTTCAACTATAGATATGAGTGAACTAATGTGTGACGTACGCTTTGATAAGTAATGAGTTGTTGGGGCATTTAGTAGCTAGAGTTAAGCTTTCAAATGAGTGTGATTAACTTCAGTTGTGCTATTCAGGTTGCAAGAAAGGTATTCCCTTCCCCAAAAAGCCTAATCAGCCACACCTTTCAATTACTTGAAACAGGTGAAAATGGTGTGAACTAAGTTGACCGTGAAATGAGGCTGTAATTAGTGTGTGTGCTGAACCCCACCCCCTCTGTTGAAGTGTATGCTGTGATGAGATATTAATTGCAGCTGCTTTAACACAATGGTAGATGAGCTAAGTAGTCATCTGCAGTGTTTAAGTTATGAAAACAATGACATAACATATGATACGTGTGCCTCATTATGCTGTCTGTATATGACATAAAGCAAAAATGGACCTTTTCATAAGCAACTATAGATGTGTTAGTGCCAGTGATGTTTGTAGGCCGTTACATGCAATTTCTTTGATGCATGCTTAAAATAGGCAGTAATGTCATGTTTGTCGGAGTAAAATCAATAAAATACAAAATAATATGATACATATTTCTGTTCTGTACCTGTAGCTACTAATAATTTCTCATGAACATGTGTTACACATGTGTACTACCCTGTTGTTCCCCATCTTCGCCCACCATCAATTGCTTCCACTGCAGCTATGCATTTTGGGAATTCACATGTAAATGAGCACGCAATGGCACGTGCTATATTAGTTACTGCTTTTAGTAGGACTACTACATATATGTCTATTTTGAGATATATATATATACAGAATCAGACATATACATATATAGATGCAGGTATGCTTATATTGTGAAGACAGTATAAAAAGCAGTGTAAATATGCAAAATAACTGTAAGCAACGACACGCCTAGTACAGTAATATTTATCACCTGCTGGAAATTGTGACGGATAAATTCCAATGTCACGGTCACCAGCCAAGCCTTCCACGACGACGGTAAGTAATTTTGGCCGAAGCAGCTCCTCCAATGGAGTCAATATGAGACGTTGTGGTGTGGGCCCACCTCCAGTGCCAGTAGCATGCACGCGTTGGTCTTGTATTTTCTTTTTCAATTTGGACCTAATATCATCAAATCTTTTCCGACAATGATACTTGTCCCTGACACTATTCCCACAGGCATTGACACCAATGACTATTGTGTCCCACATTTCTTTTTTGCTTGCTGCACTTGTCCGCCCTTGAAAAACATATAAAAGATATGAGGTAAATTAATAATAATATAAGCACCAGTTTCCTACACTGCTAGCTGTTCCAAGAGATAGCAAACATGCTGTTTTATGTGTAATATGTGAAGCACATGAGCATTCACTACTAAACCTATACATGTAAGCAAGGTTGCATTCATATTGTATGCAGTTCTGGCAAATTGACCGCCTGTGTTTATTTGTCCTTGTAAGGCATGATAAAAAGCTGTGTTTCCACACTAATGAACATAGAAAGATATTGTGTACCCATATTTGCATATGAACAAAACTCAGATGACCTAGGATCACATGTATTTGAATAATAAATGTAAAGGTACACTTACCTACTAAATGTCCATAGAGACTGTCATAGTGCTCCAGAATGCCAGTGACAAGAGCCCTATTTTCCTGGTCATTGAAGCGAGGATTACGTGGCTTCTCCACACGTTTCTTCCGAGCAGGTTTAGGGTCAGAGCTTGGCTGGTGCTGACTGGACTCTCCTTCTTCCAATGGAAGAGCCTCCAAAAGCTGGCCACCAGAAGCACGCCACCACCAGACACCCCATCAGCAACTGCGCCACCAGCAGCACTCCCAGCACCAGCACTCCCACTCCTAGCACCAGCACTCACACTCCTAGCACCAGCACTCCCACTCCTAGCACCAGCACTCACACTCCTAGCACCAGCACTCACACTCCTAGCACCAGCACTCCCAGCACCAGCACTCCCACTCACAGCAACAGCACTCCCACTCCCAGCAACACCACTCGCAGCACCAGCACTCCCACTCCCAACAACAGCACTCCCACTCCCAGCAACACCACTCGCAGCACCAGCACTCCCACTCCCAACAACAGCACTCCCACTCCCAGCACCAGCACTCCCACTCCCAGCAACACCACTTGGTGCACCAGCAACATCACTCCCCTGAACAGAACGTTCACTCCGACGCGTACTCGCACGAGTAGCACTCCCACTCCCACCAGCATCACTCTTCCCACGCTTTGCGGGCATACTTCCAGCACTCACAAAAAACAGACAAGAAATGTACAGGCAATCACACGACCCACTTCCACATATAAAACAAGACAAAGATGTAAACAAAACAACAAAGGACAAAGCTCTCCCAATACACAACAAGTCTCTCAGTCAATATGCAAATCTTCAATCGTCCAGCTCTGTGCGTCTCTCTCTCTCTCTCACTCCCAACAACACAGAGAATGATTAGCAGTACACGTTGCCTTTAAATATGGCGCGCAATCAAAAACATGCTTGTTTCGCCTGATTCAGAAAGATTTGTGATTGTGCAACCTAACAGCACCCCGCCACGCACGCCGATACACCTGTGTGTGATCGGCTCATCATCGTGAGAGTGGGCGGATTTGTTTTCGGCTTGATTTTGAATGTATTCGGCACTTACTGCATACGGAGAGGGAAAAACGCCAATAACATGACTAATCGATAAGCTTGCCGATTTCACATAATCGTCGCTTACTGCATGAGGCCCAGAGTGTGTGTGTGTGTGTGTGTGTGTGTGTGTGTGTGTGTGTGTGTGTGTGTGTGTGTGTGTGTGTGGCCGAGGGGGAAGAGAGTGGCAGTTGGGTGACGTCAGACCCACCAATCTGATTGGCCAGAGGCTGAGAACCAATCAGATTCACCGCAGCTAGCACTAACCTTTCGATTTTCTTTATTAAGATGTGTATATCTAGGCTCCTATTGAAGGGAGCTAGGTAGCCATAGTGACAATAGATAGAGAATTGGGGTGCTCAAACCCGCAGCAACTACATCCAATAATAAAATAATGTGGCCCCTGGAGACACCAGTGGGAGTGGGCAGGCAAATAAGACTTGTAAGTAACACAATGACTTTTTAACAGTCAGACTTAACTATAACAGTCTAAACCAAAACGCCCCACTCACGTCATCTCCAGGGTTTCTTTGCCGGCGTGCAAGCCAAGAAGGATCCAGAATCCAGATATGTCCAGTAGAAAAAACGAATGGCGCACAGCCAGGGAGTCAGGTGTGGAGTAAAAAAACGTTTTCTTTATTGCAGCATAGTAGGAGACAAATTCACCCCCTTGGGGGACACAGACAGAGACCTCCTACGCGTTTCAGACCAGCAGGTCCTTTATCAAGGAGTATGGGATGTGTACAGAGTGGGCACCTTTTATATCTAATGCTTAATTAGCAAATATCAAAAATCTGTGCAAAATTGAATTACGGATCCACTGGGCATGCGCGTGACGTCATCCGGCGCGCCACTTCAACAGCCCAGGGGATAGTGAGTAGGGACCGCCCCTAATGTCGCCCGCGCATGCTCAGTGTTGGCCGTGAAGGAACAGAGGGAAATTCCCTTACTCTCTGTATTCGCTCCCGCCCTCCGTGACGTCATGGCACTCCCCGATTGGCTGGAGTACACCGCTGCACCACCAATGAGTATGTGAGGCAGACGAGGCTGCTCCAATCGCGCAGAGCCTCGCATATACTGTACCCACGGAGGGAAGGGAGAGGAGACAGAGAGAAAAAAAACAAACATATACAAACTGACAGAAACGGACAAGCTAAATAAATCAGTAAAAAAGTACTAATAAAGGTGCACAACCCAAATACAAGTCCCACATATATACAGACATAACACAGTGAATGACATAAATAGGATCTGTAATCCATATCAGCAAAAATGCTGTCACTATTGCACATATACACAACACATATTAAAAACAATTGAGAGATAATCGACAAGACTTGATGTATTATGTCTTGTTTATCTGTACCTCCAAAGGTGAAGAAGAATCAATAGTATTATTTGATTTTAAACAAATTCTATGTCTGCTAAATAAGCCATTTTGACATAAATGCCCAAAAAGGTCAATATTATTCAAAAATGATACTCATAGCAATTGCCCTATCAGGAAACCGCCGTACTAGATATCACATAAACCATAGATCATAAGGGTTCTAGCCATATGTCAGGGTCCAATACCTACACAATATAATGGACTAGTTGACAGAAAGTAGTGTTGAGAATACAAATGTAAAGGCAAAAAAAGACAACTCATATCATACTTGCATATATATTTACAGAAGCAAGTCACCACTACAACAAAGTAGTAATGAGATGCCTGTCAAACACAATACCGTATTAAATATATATAATTTGTATTTAGAAATAATTTTTGTATTTTAACAAATTTTATGTTTTAAGAAAATGGCCCAGGTTCCACTCAACATTCAGACCGCAGGGTGTTCTAGTTTGGAGCATAAATATCCAATATGCCTCCCTGCGGTCCAAAAGGTTGAGTAAATCACCCCCTCTTTCTTTCGGAAAGATCTGTTCGATTCCTTGAACTTTTAGCCCATTAAGACTACCTTTGGGGCATTGGGTGAGGTGTTTGGAGACTGGGTGTGTTATATCCCTTTTTCTGATTAGTCTAATATGCTCAAGGATTCTGATTCTGATTAGCGTGTACGCTAATCTGTTTATGGGGTGGTGGGAGTCACTGTTTATTTTTTCAAGCACAAATCCTTTTCGTAAACACATGACATTTTATAAAAGGTTCATTGATGACCTGATTATGGTTTGGGAAGGGGAATTAGACACTTTGCACAATTTCTTTTTATATATTAATTCTAATCACCTTAATTTAGCTTTCACTCATAACTTTAACACACAGCACATTGACTATCTGGACCTCCGATTATTTATTGACATCAAAGGCCATATCCAAACGGAAACATTTAGAAAACCGAATGCAAGAAACATGCTGCTACGAGCAGACAGCTGTCACCCGCCTGCAGTCATTAGGGGCATCCCCAAGGGCCAGTTCCTCAGACTGAGGAGGAATTGCTCCACAGAGGAGGCTTTTTCTCGTCAGTCTGAGGAATTATGCCATCGCTTCCACCAGAGGGGCTACAATATGGAATCTTTAACGAATACTTCCAAAGAAATTGCATTGACGAATAGAGAGGATTTATTTAAAAAGACCAAGGATGATCCACACAAGGATAGAGTAACATTTAGTAATAACAACAGACAAGACACTGGATTTACGAAGGGGGATGTCCCACTTATGATTACTCAGTATAATAGATGTAGTAACAAAGTGCAGAACATTATACGTAAACATTGGAGCATCCTACTAATGGATAGCAGCCTCAAGGACTGCGTCAAGCAGGGCCCCCGTTTTGTCTATCGCAAGGCAAAAACTATTGCTAGTTATGTTTCACCCAGTTATGTTGCGTCCTCCACTCTGCCCACTAGAAAATTTGTAACCAAGGGTTCATACAGATGTGGAGGTTGTAAGATCTGCCAGTTCATGATCCCTTCACAGCACTTTGGAGGTTTAAGATCTAATGTTGAATTTCCGATAAAATCATTTATTAATTGTGATACACATTACGTGATTTATCTCTTAACTTGAGGGTGTGGGATAAACTACGTAGGGAGGACAATAAGACCACTCAAGATCAGAATCCTTGAGCATATTAGACTAATCAGAAAAAGGGATATAACACACCCGGTCTCCAAACACCTCACCCAATGCCCCAAAGGTAGTCTTAATGGGCTAAAAGTTCAAGGAATCGAACAGATCTTTCCGAAAGAAAGAGGGGGTGATTTACTCAACCTTTTGGACCGCAGGGAGGCATATTGGATATTTATGCTCCAAACTAGAACACCCTGCGGTCTGAATGTTGAGTGGAACCTGGGCCATTTTCTTAAAACATAAAATTTGTTAAAATACAAAAATTCTTTCTAAATACAAATGATATATATTTAATACGGTATTGTGTTTGACAGGCATCTCATTACTACTTTGTTGTAGTGGTGACTTGCTTCTGTAAATATATATGCAAGTATGATATGAGTTGTCTTTTTTTGCCTTTACATTTGTATTCTCAACACTACTTTCTGTCAACTAGTCCATTATATTGTGTAGGTATTGGACCCTGACATATGGCTAGAACCCTTATGATCTATGGTTTATGTGATATCTAGTACGGCGGTTTCCTGATAGGGCAATTGCTATGAGTATCATTTTTGAATAGTATTGACCTTTTTGGGCATTTATGTCAAAATGGCTTATTTAGCAGACATAGAATTTGTTTAAAATCAAAAATACTATTGATTCTTCTTCACCATTGGAGGTACAGAAAAACAAGACATAATACATCAAGTTTTGTCGATTATCTCTCAATTGTTTTTAATATGTGTTGTGTATATGTGCAATAGTGACAGCATTTTTGCTGATATGGATTACAGATCCTATTTATGTCATTCACTGTGTTATGTCTGTGTATATGTGGGACTTGTATTTGGGTTGTGCACCTTTATTCGTACTTTTTTACTGATTTTTTTAGCTTGTCCGTTTCTGTCAGTTTGTATATGTTTTTTTTTTTTCTCTCTGTCTCCTCTCCCTTCCCTCCGTGGGTATATGCGAGGCTCTGCGCGATTGGAGCAGCCTCGTCTGCCTCACATACGCATTGGTGGTGCAGCGGTGTACTCCAGCCAATCGGGGAGCGCCATGACGTCACGGAGGGCGGGAGCGAATACAGAGAGTAAGGGAATTTCCCTCTGTTCCTTCACGGCCAACACTGAGCATGCGTGGGCGACATTAGGGGCGGTCCCTACTCACTATCCCCTGGGCTGTTGAAGTGGCGCGCCGGATGACGTCACGAGCATGCCCAGTGGATCCGTAATTCAATTTTGCACAGATTTTTGATATTTGCTAATTAAGCATTAGATATAAAAGGTGCCCACTCTGTACACATCTCATACTCCTTGATAAAGGACCTGCTGGTCTGAAACGCGTAGGAGGTCCCTGTCTGTGTCCCCCAAGGGGGTGAATTTGTCTCCTACTATGCTGCAATAAAGAAAAAGTTTTTTTACTCCACACCTGACTCCCTGGCTGTGCGCCATTCGTTTTTTCTACTGGACATAGTGACAATCAATGGTTTCAATGCTTTACTTTTATTATTTATTGTAATGTATATTTTGTGATTTTTTGCTGTTGTAATGTTTCAATGGACAAAAAGCCTATTAGCCATATATGCCAATAGGGCTATTGCCCATTACTGTAGGGGGGAGAACATTGTTGGGGGTTTGAGGTAGTTTTCCCGGGTTGGGTGGTTAGGCTTCCCGGGGGGTGGCTGGAGGGGTTAACCCTTTCATTAAGCCAATGTTACTAAAACATTGCTTAGCAATGCTTTACTTGTCATTAAGGTTGTCAAGGGGGGTAAGTAATGTATTTTAATATTGCAATTTGTTTTTTATATACAGCTTAGGTGTTTCGGGAGTGGTTAACCCCTTGGTTACCTTTGCGGTAAATAATGCATTGCATGGCAATTCTTAACTATCTTCTAAGGTGTCAAAGGTGGGTATGTAGTGTATTTTAATTTTGATATATACTCATTTTCAGACCTTTGTGGTCAGCTAGTCATGGAAACCCAATAATATGTACTATAATGTATTTAAAGTTATATTTTAATATCTACTGCTGCGGCCGAGTTAATTCGAGCATTTTCCCGTTCTCGGCCGCAGCAGTAACCTGGCGCGCGCCAGAGGGTGCCGGGCGCACGCCGAAGACACGGAGGAGCGCCCTCCGATCGGGGCTTTCTCCCTCCCGCTGCCGGGTCCGCCGGGTCCCCCGGAACCCCCTGCCGCCGTCCCCCACATCGCGGGACACCAGGGCTCCCTCGGGGAGCCCTGGACGCGCGTGCATGGGGCACAGGCACCCGATGACGCGTGACCGCGTGTCGATGACGCGTGACCGCGTGTCGATGACGCACGGCACGCCGAGGGAGTGCGGCTAGCATGCCGGGGCATCCCCAGGCTTGCGGAGCTAGCCGCACTCAAATAAAATGTGCCACCTCTGTATTTCATGTTACGTTATCTTATCTTGTCTATGTATCTAATGGCAAAAATAATGGCCATTATATACATAGGAAAGATAGGGGTAACGCCAGCCTGGAGCAGGTAATAAAATAATTGTGGTATTTCTGGCATTAATCCTGTTCCGATAAATATCGTAACTTGATACAGTTGTTAAAATAAAAAAATGCGGGTGTAGGCTCCTATTTTATCAGATCCAAAATATTTTTCGTGGTGCAACATGAAAGTATTGCACTATAAAAATAACACACTTTTTTGGCGGTGTAACGTTGATGACTGCAGGACAGGATACGGACCCACAGGGCAGAGGTAGGGAGTAGTACACCGTCCTTGGCAGGAGTAGTCAGTCCAGTTCCGGGGTGAAGGCAGGCAGCAGGTAAAGGGTAGTCAGGTCCAGTTCCGAGGTTGAGGCAGGCAAGGGGTAATCAGGTCCAGTTCCAGGGTCAAGGCAGGTGGCAAGTTAAGGGGTAGTTGGGTCCAAACGAGATCCAAGCACAGACAGGCATAACAGTGGCAAAGGCAGAGATCAGACAGGACAAGGTACCAAGTACTTTGCACGAGCAAAGTCCAGTAGCAACTGCCTGCAATTTAAATGCCAGAGGCAGCTGCTGGCAATGAGAACCAAAGACAGGCTGATTTCCTGAGGGCAGGAATGCCAGGAAGCAAAATGGCCACTGTAGTATCAGTAAGGGTGTGAGGTCATATCCTGTCAGCAGCCATCTTGGATTTTCAGACAGAACCCTTGTAGGTGGTGTAGCCATGTGTAAAATTGGTGTACATATCTCTTTCTCATGCTGGCAGTAAACCTGGTAAGTATGCAGGATTGCCAGTAGTCATCATGGAGGTTTGCCCTCAACCCCTGGTTATGTGTAAGATAGTAGCAAAGGAAGTGACAGCCTGTCTGTTTCCCCTGTTAGTGACACAGAGAAGAGGTGGGTCTTTCTGGAAGCTGATATATTGCACAGCACTTCCTAAAGTTAGTTCAGTTCAGTTGGTGTTTTGACTCTGTTCAGGAGAGTCACGTGGAGGTCTGCAACAGTGTTGCAGTGGTCTGATGCAAGAGCTGTGAGTCTGTGCAGCTCTGAGCAGAGAGACAGAGACAAGCTGGTGAATCTCCTTGAGAGGAGAGGTGGAGAGCAACTCCATTAGGAGAAGGAGGAACCTTCCAGATGGAGTGCAGCAGAGAGATGAGCGGCTGAGCTGCTAGCTGTGAGGGGCAGCTGGCCCATACCACCATGCCAATAAAGATGTCCTTGATAAAAGATACCCCCATGTATGAGTCTGGAATTACTCTGCAGAGGAAGGCACCACAGAGGAGTTCCTCATCAGAACCATCCCCATGTGGATGCAGGGATCCTGATGAGGTGGAGGTGCTGCACTGGATATAGGTAGGACTCGCACACACTACCTCAGCTGCCTGTCTGGGTTGGCATTCCCCACACAACATCATGTGGGAGACTCAGGAGTCCTGTTGCCAACAGGTGCACCACCAGACACGACCATGTAATGGGGACTGGTTAGACCACAGGGGCCAATGTGAGATTGGGTGGGTCAGGCCAGAATACACGTTACATTTGGAGGCGCTGCTGAGATACCTGTCAACAGGTCAGGCTTTTGCTAGGCACACTGGAAAACAGGGAGAGTGTATGCTGCCACATTGTGCTGTGTTGGGACAGGACCCAGGGGTAGTCAGGGGAGCTGATGGAGTTGTCAGATCGCAGGGACGACCTGGGAACCTGAGAGGAGTTGGGAGTCTGGAGCCGGGCTATAGCTGTCCTAGTCACCTTGAGGTAGTGCTAGTGGTAGGATGCCTAAAGGGATAGCCTGTTAACGTGGTCAGGAATCCTGAAGAGGGTCTGCGCTAGGCTGACCAAGAGAGGTAGACGCCCAAGTACTGCATGGAAGAGCCAGAGTACTCTAGTCCATTCCAGACCACTTACCGAAGGGAGCACAGACTTGGAGGAAGGAGATACAGCAGACACAGAAAGAGTGAGCCTAGCCTAAGGTAGTGCAAACACGAGTCAGATCTACATTAGGTACATAAGGTGGTGCACAAGGCATGTTTGTTGTATCGGTATGGCAGCTGCCCCGCAGAGAGGAGCTCCATGTACAATCAGAACGAACACAGTAATCCAATGGCGACCGCAAGAATGGAGGATCCGCGCGGTGCGGAAGGTCCAAAATGGCGGACGGAGGCCGATGGAGAGAGCGCACATGGCGTGTGTGCGGGTGAAGGGCAAGCTACAGAAGCGACTTTTGCGAGCCTGCTGTGGAGTGGCGCCAAGGCTGTGGCCGCGCCGTTTTGATCCTGCCTAGGACCTAGGGGTACTACCCCTGAGGACATTGAGGAGGACATTGTAGTGATGTGTGGGAAAAATGATGGATTTGCTTGTCAGTCGGCGTACAAACAATCAAAAGCTACCTCAACTGTTAAAGAGATTGGCGATGCAAATCAAAATGGCGGCTCCCGCTTCCCTGGGAGACCGCGTGGGCCAGTTGCAGACAATGCGTACAATGCTAGACTTGCAGAGAGTTGGCCAGGAGTGGCGCCAACAGGAGAGCCCCACCCTGATGGGAAGTATGGCGCAAAAGCTGCGGCCGCGCCTTCATGGACTATGACCAGCTCAGCCCCAGTGCTGCGTCACCCGATAAATCTATGGGACCTCCCCCTAATCTCAACCAGGGGGAGTGGTTTCCAATTATGCCCCGTGGGCATGAATCCAGCGGAGCAAGGAGCTGGTGAACCGACCATACCCTTACAGAAAGTAGTTCCTGTAATCAGTGCTGCCCACGGAAAAGAGGACACGGATTTTGCAAGCAAGGTGGCTGCAGGAAATTGGCCGGGATTGGCGCCAAATAAGGAGTTACGCTCAGGGGGTAGTGGCGCGAAATCGGAGGCCGCGCCCCCAGGACTGTGAAAAGTTCAGCCCCTGTGCCGGGGCATCCAATTAACTTGTGGGACCCTCCCCAAATATTCACCAGGGGGAGGGGTCTCTATCTCTGCCAGGCGAGACCCGAGTTGTCTGAGGGAGGAGCTGGATGTGAGCTTCCTGTCCCACAGTTGCGAGGAGCTGGTGAACAGGAGAGACCACTGTGCAAAGTGTCTCCCGTAACCAGCACTACAAAGAGCGAGATGGACATTGGGGTATATCCCTATTCATTGCCAGGAGGCTTCCCGGTAGTCACGGCTGGGGACAAAGAGACATTGCGGTGCCTGTGCATGCAGTGCAGGTTGCCCGGTGGAGAAGCCAGCACAACGGCTAGGTGCCCCCAATGTGGCATCCACTACCTAGGGGCCGTGCAGCCCTTCGTACCAGGGCAGACCGTGGAGGTGGGAGCGGATACAGCCAAGCTGACGGCTGAAGCCTCGCCCTTGGTCAAAGCAGAACCAGTTGATCCCAGAGAATGGTGATCGCTCCTCATGATAAAGACGGAGCCTGAGGAGAGAGGGGTCTACAACCACGGTGAGAACCCGGAACCTCACCGTCGGTCCGCTATGGGAGTGCCACTCCCTGAGTCGGAGTTATGCACCTACCGGCGGACCACTACAGCGGTGCTGGAAAAGAACCGGCACTTACCTGTGTCGTGGCGGAGCGGAGTCTCATGTCGCCGGTGGTGGCAATGGCGGAGAGAGGCCTGGCCCAGGCCCGAGCAGAGCAGAGAGCAGAACCATCACTTCCGGCGGCGGATGTCGTTCTGGTGGAAGAGGTTTCGGTTGGGAGCCCAACGCAAGATAGCGGCAGCGAGTCCCGTGAGATCCATGACATCATTTCCGGTGGGCACAGCGGAACCGGATGGAACAAGGACACGAGTGAACCGGAGTGCCAGTCCGATGGTACCGGGCAAGGTAGCAAGAAGTTGCGGGTCGTTGCCCCGCGTATGCCGGCAGTGTTTCCCTATGCCCAACCCCCGGCCATAGTTAAAACTCCTGCCCCTGTCACTTTTTCCTATGGGTCCCAGTCTAGCCAAGGGATGTCTGGGGATTTGGGTAAAGTTTCTCATATTGTGCCTATTGCCTGGGGAACCCCCTATGTACCCCCAGTGTCGGCAAGAGTAGCCAGGGATCGCCAAAAGTTGTTACTTTATTTTCACCTTCCAGGGGAGAGAGACATCGAGTTCGAAATGGGTTCCACTGATGAGGATAGGGGATATAGTTCTGGTGAGGAGGAAGGATCAGGAGAAGAAAATTGGGATTCTGATAGTTCCGTAGAAGATTGGGATGCTGATAGTTCTCTAGAGGATTGGGATCCTAAAGTGTCAGACAAGAAGTGGCGTAATCAAGAAAAGATGGCTTACATCTCCAGGAGATGCCTTGGGGAATTGTATGGGCATAATCCTCTCAGTCCACTAGCATCCATGCCAGAGTTATGGGCTGATTGTGGGTGTCCAGTATGTCAGCCAGAGTGTTACAGCATTGCTGCTCTAAACCCAGTGGACCATGCTGTGTGCAGGCCACCTTAAAAGGGTATGGTAGTACCAGTAATAGATACTCCATCAGGGAGTAATCTTGGTTGTTATACATCATCTAAAGTTAGGATGTATCTGTTATTATGTTTATGATGAAAAGATATATACTGTAATGTGTATTGTTTTGTTTTGCAGTGCTACCTGAAAGAAGGATCCGCAAATTTGATCCCAGACGGGACGTTGGGTTCCACCAGGGGAGAATGTAGCCAGTGTAAAATTGGTGTACATATCTCTTTCTCATGCTGGCAGTAAACCTGGTAAGTATGCAGGATTGCCAGTAGTCATCATGGAGGTTTGCCCTCACCCCTGGTGATGTGTAAGATAGTAGCAAAGGAAGTGACAGCCTGTCTGTGTCCCCTGTTAGTGACACAGAGAAGAGGTGGGTCTTTCTGGAAGCTGATATATTGCACAGCACTTCCTAAAGTTAGTTCAGTTCAGTTGGTGTTTTGACTCTGTTCAGGAGAGTCACGTGGAGGTCTGCAACAGTGTTGCAGTGGTCTGATGCAAGAGCTGTGAGTCTGTGCAGCTCTGCGCAGAGAGACAGAGACAAGCTGGTGAATCTCCTTGAGAGGAGAGGTGGAGAGCAACTCCATTAGGAGAAGGAGGAACCTTCCAGATGGAGTGCAGCAGAGAGATGAGCGGCTGAGCTGCTAGCTGTGAGGGGCAGCTGGCCCATACCACCATGCCAATAAAGATGTCCTTGATAAAAGATACCCTCATGTATGAGTCTGGAATTACTCTGCAGAGGAAGACACCACAGAGGAGCTCCTCATCAGAACCATCCCCATGCGGATGCAGGGATCCTGATGAGGTGGAGGCGCTGCACTGGATATAGGTAGGACTCGCACACACAACCTCATCTGCCTGTCTGGGTTGGCATTCCCCACACAACATCATGCGGGAGACTCAGGTGTCCTGTTGCCAACAGGTGCACCACCAGACACGACCATGTAATGGGGACTGGTTAGACCACAGGGGCCAATGTGAGATTGGGTGGGTCAGGCCAGGCCAGAATACCCGTTACAGTGGTAATACAGCATTTTTAGGTTGCTGCAGTTTGATGTATACGACCCATAGATGGAAGAACATAAAATCAACTATTTTTGGAAAAAAATAAAAAATATGAATGTTTATGATTTCAAATATTATAGGCATTTCTCTTAGTTTTATCTCCACAAATCTCCAGAATAAAACATAACAAAGAAAGTTTAGAAAATTGTTTAAAAAATAACAATCGTTTTAAAATGCTCCATCACCATCACAATTTAAAATTGAGCATGGCGTGTTTCAACCTTAGACCTGTCCATAAGATTATCCAAAGTAAGATTATTTTTAACTCATCTTTGCACTGTTGAAGACATACTCATAAATGTATCAATCATAAAGACTCATTAATTAAAATCAGAAAAAAAGAATAGTAAAACTGGAATAATGTCAACACTAATGCGACAGTGGAAGAAATGTGATACATACGCTTTTCAGTCTTTCTGAAAATTGTTTTAGAACGGGTCACCTTCCTGCATTTTTAATGTGTTCATCGCTTGTCAATCTGGAATTATACAAATAATTTATTAAAAAATATTAAGAGCAGTAACTTGGCATTTTTTAATGGGAAAACCATAGTTTGTATTATGCATGATACGTCATAACATGTTGCTTTCCTTAACTGTACTAATAAAGTATATTAGGAAGTGCCTTTTCTGCTGAATGTCCAGTTTTAAAGAAATACTGTAGGTAATCCCACTCAATATAGTATGTGGAAATAAACTGCAGCACAGATAGATTCAGCATACAAAATGAAATATTGAAGTCATTTAGATGAATGAGTACTTTGGCTGGCCTGTGTAACACCTTCAGTTTCATCCCAGCTATTTAAATTATTACAGCACGTCTCTTGTTTTCCAGACATCATTTCTTAAAACAGCAATCCCTTCTTATCTTTTTTTCCGCTTACCTGAACTAGGGGATCCCCCGTGGACCACACAGTTCTCAAGATATTTGTATTTTGTTGGTGCCATTTTTAACACAAAAAAATACTAATATGACCACCGGGTCCTAGACCGAAAGTCATAAGGTCAACCAACCATGGATCAGCACAGACTGCTGCTATAATGAACCACTTAGAACCACAAAAGAAATCATTTGGATATTATGATACCTACAGGTAACAAATTAATTTCAATAATCTATAGGGTCTTAAAAGTACATACATATAGAGAACATTTCTCGACCTCCCACCGCCCCCTAATCACAAGGTCGGCTAAGTGAAATATGGAAATCAACATGTCACTTGGAAGGGTATGCCTAAAATTGTTGCAAAGCAGCTTGGTTGCTTTTTCCCTTTGTCTAACTGTGTTCAGTTTTGGATTTCTAAGTCTCTATTGTTGATAAAGATACAGACCTACAGTATTTCCAACCAGAATGCTCTTTTATTGGAGCTTCAACACAAGGACTGGAGAAACATTTATGGTAACACAAAGCCAGGTTGGTAATTTTGCCTCATCAAGTGTGAAACTCCTCTGGAGTAGCTCTGAAAATACAAAATACATGTTAGCAGGTATAAAGCCTGCCTCAGCTGAGTCTGCTTATTATAATAAGGATCAGGTGCTGCGCACAGTTGTTACCTTGGCAGCAATCACTTACAAAATAGAGCAACATGGTGTACCTCCTTTCAGCACTGAAAGTGTTAATGCTGTAATAGTTTACCAGAAGGCAGGTATGTACCCACCAGCAGGAATCTGAAGAAAGCATCAAATGCTCGCTGGCAACATTCCAGGACTGATTTTCATAAAATTGCCACCTGTCCTCTTCCATTTCTTTCACATGATAGCATTATCTTTAGCACAGGTGCCAAACAGGTTTTAAATAGGAGCTGAGATAGAGTACTACTGCATCAGGATTATATTATCATATACTTGTTTTCATGTAGACAAGATAGAGAATGCAATGTATGTGTTTCTTGATTCCTATTATGCCTTGAATGAGTATCACGTTGACATTTGTTTCCTTTGCTTTCAACTTTGCATTATCTTAAAGCAGCAGTTCAAGCTGACGGTCCGCTCCCCCCTCTCCCCCTTTAATATGTGCATCAATACAATCCACAGAATGATAAGTAATTAGCTAAGTTGCCAATTGATCCATTCTCCTGTGATCGATCGGTGAAGATTCAGCTCATGGGTTCACTAAATGGCTGTCAGCGCAGCAGAAAAGGACCAAAGATGCCAAGTTCTGTGGGGAAGTTCAGGTGACCAGGCAGTACATACGTAGATACAATTGGGCACTGCTAAAGCGAGGGCAGGGCTCAAAAAGGGGCGTGTCAGAGCTTGTTTCAGAAGAGAAATGGGATGTGACTTTGAAAATAGTTGCTATAGAAACAAAAGATGCTTCTTACATTATAATACATTTAAAATGTCATTCAGAGTTGCTTAAAACAAATGCTACAAGTATTTTCTCATAGTACAGGACTGATTTATTAAAGAAAAAAACACACGTATGATATTGCTTGTCTGCATCTTTAAGAAACATGCTTAGCTGAGAATGGTTTTGCACTATTGCAGCTTCATAAACAATAATTTTATGAGTAGATCCTCAGCAGTCTATTAAATCTGGGCTACTAACGTGATATTACCTGTATGTGCATAGAATGTGAAAGAAATGGAAAAACTGCAAGATCCACGATAGTCCATTACATTTTTTTCTAATAAGTACAAAAAACCAAGTCAAAATTGTCCTTACAATAAAAATGGTTTAAAATCACATATCACCTGCTAAGAGGTACGGCTGCTCTTTAAAAAATGATCCAGGCATCTATTGAAAATATCTTCCTGTTCCTGTGATTGCGGCTACTTGGAATCAGAGTGAGTGTGTATTATTAACCTCTGATCCTGGGTCTGGCGTGTCTCTACTATGAGGCAGATCTCCTGATGGAGCCTCCCCCTTCTCACACCCGCAGGGATTTCAATTCCAGTGGTCTGCTCCGATGTTAGGTAACTCTGAGCTGTTGTTTTAAGTATTTATTGAATTAACAACAAATTAAAGTATAATGTTAAACAAAAAAATACCTTGAACAGATTGACTGGTAAATACTGATGGAGTAGTGACAGGTCAGATGGTGCTATCTAATTCTATATGCCCAACCACCTATTATATAATATATATATAACATTTTATTGTATATGGTAAGCCAACAGATAAGAGTTTTAACTGTTATCGTGACTGAAATAATTTTACTGGGCTAGTTATCATTTTATACATTGTAGAGTCAAGTCAGATTGTACAGTGGTAGATCTGTGATCACAAATATACTGTAGTTACTCAAGTACCCAACCGGTTAACTAAGGAACGGTGTTAGAGAGAGTTGAGACAGGTCAGATGGTGCTACTGTACTGTAGGTATCAATGCCTACTGTACCTAAATAACTAACAGATAAGGGTGGTAAAAACAAAAGTGTAGCTGATTGACTGGTATACACTAGTTTTATTTCTGTGAAACACCCACACAAATAAAAATAAAAAAAACATTACCCCTAGTCACTATACTGTAGTTGCAGAAATAGAAGCTACAGATGTTGGCTCTATCTTTGTCTATGAGCATGCGTGTCTATGGAACCCATAGGCTATGCGTCTCATTGAATTTGAATTTCAGAGGAGGTGGGAAAAGGAGGTGGCCAGAAGGAGTTGGGCGGTAAGGGGGGGGCTGAGTTTCTCTACACATGAGGGAAAGGCAGATAATAAGTGAGAATGGACCTTGGCCACTGGCATTTCCCCGGGGAATAGAGTTTTCCACTTGGTAGAATCGAGGTGGGGGAGGGGGACTGCTTTGTTTATTCTATGCATCCATCCAGTCGATCATTAGACAAAGAGACATGTGTTCATTTAATCTTTTCTTCATATACCTGCTTTACTGAACTGTAGCATTCAGCGTTTCGTAAGCAAAGATATTCAGTGTCGGACATGCACTAAACTGCAACAACACAAATAATAATTCTGTCTGACCACAAACGAGGTGCAGTGCAGTGAGGTGCACAGCGAGGCCTCTGATGAGGTGCGCACTTTCGCACAGCTGTTGAACATAAAGCAAGCTTTATCTGTATATTGAATATGGAGTACATGAAGGATGCTTTTCACTTTGTGGCCTTATGCACTTGCTATTTTATGCTGCAAAAAAAAAACCTTGTTTAGCAGCAAAGAGCAAATCTGTTGGGTAGAAAAGATACTTAATTTTATGAAATTATTAATCTAGAGCGCATTAACTAAAAAAATATTGTAGGCCCAGGAGCAGAATTCTTAGTGTTTGGACAAAAATGTTCATCCTCGTATATAAGTATTATGTTGGACATTGAATGCATGAAGGTGACGGTGTTTCAGGTAAAACTGGAGAAAAAAATACTCCTATTTCTCTAACTATACCCCTCTGCTGTGGCGACAGAAACAAAACACTGTTTTGTACATATATACATTTTCCACTGAGGAATAAATAAATAAAAGATGTATCTCCTTGGTCCCTCCTTCAACATTTGTGTACCCACATGGATTTTAATTCTTTGGTCAGTAGTGCTTTACAAGTGCTGGTTATTTGAGTTCCCACAAAATTGCCACAACCACGCCACCTTCACAACCCTCCTATTTTGTTAATAATATACAACTAATATACATATTATTTTTACTGTTGTGTGTGTGTGTGTGTGTGTGTCTGTGTGTGTCTATGTGTGTCTGTGAGTATTCCCACTTCCATTCCAACTTCACAAGTCAAATAGTGTGTGCCCCTTCTATTACTAATTATTATATTGGTGTCAAATAGCAAGAAGGATTATGGAATTGTATTATAATTCACCTTCCTCATCTTGATCATAGCTATTGTATTTCTATATGACCAGTCAGTAAAAACTTCTCTTGTTCTACTCTTAAAACATATATATGTTTTGCTTATATGCCTTTTTCATATTGTAGTACCCTTCATTGTTACCCTTTTTCACAGTTGTTGCTTGCGCCCGTAGCCTTTTGGTGAATCGTATGATGTGCACATCAAGTTGTCACCTTCTCCTGATGTCAGAGTGTTGTCTACACTCCTGGATTGCCATTGAAATCTAATGATATTTGTACTTTTCATAAGCAGTGACTTTATGGAACCTGATTTTCCCTATTTTATAGTGGTTGTACTATTCATAAATGAGAAAATTTCACTCGACTTGTCTAAGTGGCCAAGGATTGGTTGTCTTGTCCAGATGCTGTTTTGAAATGTAGGTCTTTCATATTAGAATTTTAATTAAGGTTATACTTTGTAATTGTAACCTATTTTTCTTATCGGATTATGCTTCTACAATTTTTAGTGCATCCTACTTATAGGTAAAGGGAGGCCTTTCCCTCAAGAATTTACAATCTAAGACTGTTTAGTTTCAACCATGGTTTCCCATGTTTATACAGTATGTCAAAGATATGAGTCTCCCTTATTGAAACAGAGGTTAATCTTCTACATAAGGATACTCCAGCCTTAAAATTATCATGCATTTATTGTGATGTCGTAGTGATTAATATTTAGATAAAAAGGGAGAGACTAAACGTAATCTACTTATCCAAATTCATATGCAGTATCTAGCCATACAATTGTTATTTCTTGCAAAACATTTCCTACCATGATTATATTATTTACTATGTATGTTGTATTTATTTGGGAGAGGGTGGCTCTTGTTTTTCTGTAGCAGAACAACGTATTTTTTTCTCAGTTATTATTATTATTTATTTAATTTTTACATCAACCTTGTGGATATTGAATTTAGACATCCTATACCTGTCAGAAAAAACTGGGTTCAGGTCTTGATTTAATCTTTTAATGTACAAAGAAACATCATACATTCAATTGCTTTATAACTGATGGTGCGTTAAGCGTGCTCACTTCACAGACTCATACAGATCAAACTAATTGTGTGGCAGGTGATTGATAGCAATTAACCTCTGGACTTGTCCGCGGCTGGGGTCTTCCACTTTCTCCTCTTAACAAGGTACCATCAGGGGTTCAGTACATTGCTGATGAATGCGTACAATCCATACATCATAAATGGAAACCATATACATAATAGGATAAAGTACTTAAATCATATAAAAAAACATGCATTACAGTGAATTGATCAAATTATGAATGATGCACATTAATCATAAGATTACATTTAAATCATATCAGGAAACATAAATTATACAGAGTAATGCTGGGGTGAAAGGTTCACTGAATAATGAAATGAGCACTTATGACATAAGGATAGTAAATTGAGTGCTACGGAACATTTCATATATTATATACATATTACATATAATGCAGCAGTGTTAATCATATCATGGTTCATTAGGGCAAAAAAGTGACCTATCTGAAAAATAACAACTTAAAAATAGCTATTTTATAGGCTTAATTTGTATTTGTTTTTATTTTTCTTAAATTAGAAAAAATTGACACATAAGACATCTTTACTTGAATATAAAAGAAACAATAGTGTTCACATTCCAGTGTGCAGACAAACAGACAATACATCTCACTCTCTCTTCTCACTCAATCCCTCCATCTCTGAATCAATCCCCTTCTTCTTTAACTCAATTTCCTCCTCTCTCACTCAATCTCCTTTCTCTCAATCAATCCCTCTCCTCTCTGTCACGCCCCTCCTTTTACTCAATTCCCCCCTCTAAATTTTTTTAGCTGGGGCCCCAGGGGTGAATTTGAAAGTTGGGCCTGACTTCGGGCGGGGATGGGAAATTTTGCGAGAGGTCCCCGCAGCTGAAGAGAGCTGTAGCCCTGTAGCATACCGAGTTCCCACAAGCTGAATGTGGAGTTGGGCCGACCTTTGACTGGGCGGAACTTCCAGTACTGTCCGGGCCCCGAGCCAGGACACTTGTCCCAGCTCTCCCCCCCCTTTTCGGTGGCCAATACAACACACACATCAGGAGTGTACAGTCCTAGATTCTTTCACCTGTGTGTCATCCAATGTTGTAGACTTGATGACATGCACACAATGTCCTAATGGTCCTAATGTCCTTTTATAGTTGAAACAAGACAAACAATAAGAAAAAGAATGAACACCCACCATCATGCATCATCAATTACCATTAATCATTAAAAAAAAACAAAAAACACAAATACACCTATGTGGAAACACTTTCTAGCCCCAAAACATAATATTAATATCATAAAAGTTAAAATTACCAAGACGAGTTTCAGTACTCACAGAGAAAGAAACAGAAGATATTATAAACTCATGCATAGTTTGGTACATTCAATATAGGACTCAATTGGGGTAAAAGATTTATTTCTCAATATAGAATATAAATACATGATACCTTTGTAATTAGGTATTCATACATACAAACAGCATGCTTTCTATTCCACACACCCTTACCATAATCCCTGCCCAATTAACTTTTTTTTTATTTGTTTGCATTTCCATGTTACTTTGTGTATCACACTCATATATATCTGTCTATCCAGACTAGAGGGACTCCGCAGCCTTAAATCTTTACTTAATGGGTCATCTGTAGAGAAGAGAACTGATTTCAACTGAATTCTACTAAAGGAAAAAAATGACCCTCCAGTGCTGAACAGGGCTACTTTTTGGCTGTTGTGTTTCAGCAAATCATAATAGTCCCAAAATCCTGTGAGTCGTGTGGGACACTGACCTCATGCGTAACCTAATGATGAAGCACAAAGCCGTGGGAAACACTTAGCGGTTACGTAACACCACAACTGTTCCTGTCCGGTGTCCCATGTAGACTGTTCATACATGCAATATCGTCCCACGTCAGAGCTTCCATCACTGATGCATCAAGGAAGTGTTGGACGAGTTGCACCCACAGCACGAGATCTGTCCCAGCGCACAGGAGGCAGAGTTGCACAACGCCTCACCATCCTGGACGTCTAGCCGGCCCGGCGAGCTTTGACTTGCTCACCACACATTACTTCACTGTAAAGGCGCTATGCACTAAGCAGTGATAACTGCTTTTAAGACCGATAAATGACATTTAAGACCGATACTGCCTGCTGTGCGATTCACTAAGCAGTGATAACAGTGCTTTATCGTCTTTAAAAGGCCTTTTTTCAGCCATGGGAAAAAAATACGTCTGATCAGGCAAAAAACAGCAAACGCGCCATTTTTTGCCAGCCCGCGTGATTCACTAAGCAATGATAAGTGAATCATACTTTAAAAGCACGCCAGATTTGTGTACCAGCTTAAGGCTGGCACAAAAGAGCTAGAGTGTATTTCAGCACACTATTAATACAACAGGCCGGGGCCCTCGGGTGATCCCCCCCGGGAGTCTTGGGCCCTCGGGTGATCCCCTGTGGGAATCTGGGGCCCTCGGATGATCCCCATGGGAAAACGGGGCCCTCGGGTGATCCCTTGGGGAGTCCAGGGCTCCCCGCTGGCCTGCGGTACCAATCGTGTGTCTAAAAAAACAATACTTTTA
The DNA here is from genome assembly GCF_040206685.1 of Ascaphus truei. Classification (NCBI taxonomy): domain Eukaryota; kingdom Metazoa; phylum Chordata; class Amphibia; order Anura; family Ascaphidae; genus Ascaphus; species Ascaphus truei. The sequence goes on from NC_134483.1 coordinate 347,550,756, forward strand.
AATATATATACCCCTCTCCCCCCCTCACCCCCTAACACGTACAATACAATAATGGGCAAAATGAATATTATCCAGATATGGATAATAGTTCATTTGTCCATTTAAAATACAACATTAAGCAGCATAAATAAAAGTAAATACATCTTGCAATCACCCCTGCCAGGCTGCCACGATGAAGGCCGTCCTCATCCTCATCATGGTCCATGTCCTCTGTTGCCACAAACAATACAGTACATAAAAAAAAGAAAATCTAATTTCCGCTAACCCTTTAATCACCTTAACGGTTAGTAACTTCTATAGTAATTAAGGGGTTAACCCACCCTCTGTCACTTCCCACACAGGAGTTCTAACCACCCATCCCAGGTAACTACCCCCACCCTTCACCCATTCATTGGTACAGTGGATACATCATGCTCATATAATATGGGCATGATTTACCACTATAGCAAGAAATGGTGAAGGAATAAAAAACAGGCCCAAATAAAACATATTACATTGCAAAATAAAACACATTGCATAGCAAACTAAACACATAACAAAGGCCAATAAAACAATTGAATGGCACAGTGGGTACATAATGTCCCTATAATATGGGCATCATTTAACACTATGCCAGTTATGGTCAACCTAAAATACCCCATATCATAAACAAGATCCAATGCAATAAAAACAACCAGAAAAAATAAAAATAAAGAAGTAAACAGAACAAAATTACCACCAATCAATTAATCCAATCCAAAATAAATAAATACCAGAATTAACAATTAAAACACCAAAAACAAAAACATGGATAAATAAATAAATCTCAAAATAAACACAATCATTCAAATTCAAAACAGCAAATGAACCACTATTAAAAAGCAAACACATCAATAAATAAATGAAAGCTCAATTTAAACACCATCAGTCAAAATCAAAATACCAAAAAGAAGCCACTAATAAAAAGCAAACAGCAACCCACCCTCCCTGAAATAAACAATTTAAAACACCACTAAAAAGCCATCATACTAAAAAAATTAAAAATAAAATAGGTCAAACATTTCTAAACATAGCAAAATACATTTAACATACATAAAAAGCAAGCATTTGGCAAAACGACCATTGCTTGTCCCTGTATGTATATATATCCATAAAGAGCCATACATAAATACAGTGGCAATGAATGGTCATAAAAAAAATCCAATACCAATAAAAGTAGAATGAAAAAGCCTTTAAAAGAAAAACAACATACATTAGATTTTCCCCCTTACCTTTAGATGTCTTCACTCTCCGATTCCCATGTCACCGCAAGCTCTCGAACCAATCCACGATACCAAACAGCAACGGGCCACTGGTAAAAAAAAATCCAAAGTCCTTTTCTTCTTTCTTTTTCTTCATCTGTAATTTGTTATCTAATTTTGGGGTCTTTTGTGGTCTTCTGGGGGTCTTCTATCTTCTTCTTCTTCATCTGTATCTTCTTCTTTTTCATCCGGCATGCCCTTGTATTTCTATTGGAGGAGGAGGTCCTCCCTCCTCGGCTTCTTGCTGTCAAATGAGGCTGCACAGGCTTTTGTAGGCCTGTGATGTACATTTGAGTGCACATGGTTCATTGAACTGCTTTAATTTCTGGCTCAGGGACTCCTGATTCCCGAGTTACAGGCCCTGGTATGGGGCATCGGATGTCAGTGTCTCGCCGCCATCTCTAAAGTGTCCACGTTACGTGACGTGCGACATGTAAATAATGGAGATACCGGCACCCCATATCTGGGCCTGTAACTCGGGAAGCAGGGGGTCCCCGAGGCTGAAATCAATGCGGTTCAGCTCAGGGGATCCCTTGCTCCTGCACAATATTAATAAAAATTATATTAAAGCAGCTTCATTAGCATAGTGGATAGCCGCTACGGTAATGAATAATTTTTTATTGATATGTGTGTTTTGATACTAGTGTACATGAGCAGGGGGACTCCTGAGCTGAACCGCATTGGTTTCATCCTTGGGAACCCCCTACTTCATGAGATACAGGCCCCGTTATGGGGTGCCGGTATCCCCCTGCAGGATTCAAATCCCCCAGTCATGTGACGTGGGAAATTTAAAAGCACGGGAGATTCTGGCACCCGATAATGGGGCCTGTATCTCATGAAGTAGGGGGTCTCCGAGGCTGAAACAAATGCGGTTCTGCTAAGGAGACCCCCTGCTCATGTACACTAGTATTAAAATGAATATTTTTACGGTACGATCGCCTGTAAGAGCCATGTATGGAAATGCAGCGTCTCCACGTAGCTCTTACAGGCAGCTTTTTTTTCTATCAGCTATCGTGCTTTACAAGTTAAAGCACGAAAGCAGGGGGAAAAAAAACAGCTTGTTAGTGAATCCCGTCTCTGGCTTCATTTTTATAAGTACGATCACAAAATGCCTATGCGAACGCAAAAGCTCACTGCTTAGTGCATAGCCTCCTAAGTCTCTACATGCTTTTTCTTATTGTCAAATATAATTTTATACTTACCTCCGATGTGCTCTGTGTTCTTTTTTCGTGTGTTCAGAACAGATTAACCATTTCGCTGCCGGGGGTGCCCCCAATGCATATACTGCTAGTGAAGTAGGTATCCAAATGTATGTACGGGACGGTTGATGTAAGTTGTTAACTTTGATATTACTGTAGCAAAACAAATCTTAATATCATAACTAAATGTTAAACCTTCGGTAGTGTCTGATGTAATTTAAATTCTGTAGAGCTAATTGATAGGTAATTGTTTACCCAGAAAATGTACTTACTCCCTCTTTACTTCTCGAATCGCCTCCGTAAAATTTAGCATAGGCAACATTAACATTGTGGCCAATTGCAGTAGGGCAGAAAGCAGATCCAAAGAAGGATCCAACAAAACCAGTGAATGTTGTTGTATATAAAAAGAGTATAAAAAGACAGAAAGACGCAGCACTCCAAAAAGATTTTGTTGCAAAAAGTGTAAGAACAAAATGCAAATTTACACGGCAGGTAAGAAATAACAATGACTATAACAAAAAGATATAACATCTTTACAAAAGATAATCAAACCAAAAAAAATAATGATGGAGGTGCGGCTATGGCATAACATTTCGGGGGTACAAGCTCCTTCATCAGATGACGCCTAGGTGGCAACTGTGTTACCGTGTCAGAACACCACTGCTCCTATGTATGTATAGTGCATGGAACTCATACATGGTCCAGTGAATTATTGAGCATGCCTACTGAATGGAACGCATATGTGTTCCATTGAATTGCTCTATAAATATGGATGAATATGTATTAAATGGAGCAATAGTTGTAATGTCCTCTTGCTCCATATGTATAGAGCTTTTTATATGATCTTCTTACGTCTGGTGTTGAGCAAAAGACGTTAAAGTCATATCAGACCTGGTGGACTGAATCGACACAACCCTACTCCATTATATTACAGAAAACTTTGATACATCTCATCATACTATTGCTTCAAGCAACGTCCCTCCTAACTGCTCCAAAATTACTCCCTTAATTATTAATTGACTTAAGTGAAGAAAAACTGATGCAACGCAACGTGATACATTGACCCAAGAGTGACATGGAGTCCAAATGATGCAACTGTATTTGTATAATTTTTGCAGCACTGTTCCAAATTTGCTCCAACTGCGACACAATATGTATCCTTCATGTAGGATTGTACACATACAGTACAGTAAAGGATTTTGCACTTTTGTTTAGAAAAGAGGGAACTGTTTTGCGTATTTGCTTAAGTGTTTCCCAGAGCCAAACTCCATCTACCTTTTTAGAAACTGCAGCCATCATGAGAGAGTAACCCTTTGCAAAAAAAAAGGAAACTCTATTTGCAATGCAGAAGAAAATGACTGAACCTAAGAAAGAGATTCAGATTTATATCAGATGCGGTTGCCAGAAGGAAAGCATACTGTAGTGAGAGCATTCATCTCCTCCTGTCAACAGTGGCCACAGATTGTTTATAAGCAAGAGCTGGAGAATGCAATCCCTATTTTTCATTGTGGTCATTTTTAACACAAATCTAGCCCATGCCACTGTCCATACTAGTGACAACAACATATCACTGAATAACTTATACTATTACATTGAATGGTAATGTTGTGTCACATAGGCTGATGGCTTCTGTTTTGGGGATATTGCTGCAATCATTTTTAGACAGTATGTATATTGTCATCCTTCCATGAGTGAAGTTTAACTTGGGAGTAGAACACCATCTTTTAGAGGACTGCTCCAGCTAAGAAGACACTAGACTAGACAATATACGTCATCTAACTTCTAGACAAACATTGTAGGTGCTTCCAGTGTTAAAATGAATTATTCCAAAAGGTTACACTGCTGATGACCTTCTGAATCTGGGATTAACAACTCCTGCTGTTACATGAAGCTGACTGAGATGGAAGACTGACATGCATGCCTATGAAACACACAACTGCAAATGAAAGTAATCATTACTCAGTAGACATGTCTTCTCAACTATTAGAAATGGCCCAATATATCAGCGTTTCTAGTGTTCTTTTCCATACAATTATCACAAATCTACACACACCCATATATTCTTGATTATTATGTTTGTGTTCTACGTAACAATGTCCAAGTCCATAAAGGCCACAATAAAATACCAAGGCCTAGATGCACAAAGCTGTGTAAAATCAGGGAACATACAGTAATGTGATGGCACCTAAATCAGGAACAGACTTTAACGCTATACTCATTCTTCAAAATAATAGGGTTAATGGCACATTAATGTAGGATAAGTTGCATTATCTTCCAATAACATGATGTTACTATATGTCAGTCTTGACGTTACTCAAATTCTGACGCTGAAATAAGACTTTTGCTTGCGTGGAGAACGAGGAGATAAGAGGAAAATAACGACAGGAAAAAAACACTATGTTATTTAAATCATAAGTAACTTTAGCATTACCCATCCAGTCGCTGCAAAAGCCTATTTTCAGGGTCTGAATTGGAGTCAGGTTAAACCATTACTTTAAATTGTAATGTTAAGTCCTAACAGTAACCTTAATTGATATTAGTGAATAGGAGATGATCTGAAAATGCCTCCTTTGCATGAACGTAAGAAGCCTAACGGAGCTTAGTGCATCTAGATCACAGTGGGACACTTAAATACTGAACTTCAGTTTGGTTGATGTTATTTAAGTTAGCAATCCACCGCAGAATTTTTATTACCTTAATAGATCTGGTGGGTCCAGTTACTATAAAAAAAATGGGCAAAAATGGCAAGCAATGTCACCAATAGAAAGCCACATGATCAACTCCTGATGATGTTGTGTCTATGTATTGATCGCTGGACTCAAGGTTAACCCCAGCGGTCAAATTCTTCTCCCTGGCAAGTACAATATACTTTTTCTGGGAGATTTACTCTGTAATTTATCAGCAAATGCGACATCCTGGAGTCAGGAGCATCGTGGTTAGGTTGTGCAGTACCCGCCCAGGTACATTTATGTAATTAAAATAATTTCCAGCAGGGTTTTACATATGTGTTCAAATTTAACTTTGGTTGAAGCGGCGCCATACAGTAAATAATAATAATAATAATATAAATATTCTTATATATTTTATTCATATCACTTTTTTCATCCGATTACACTATTTTAATTGTTTTCTAGTTCACCTTTGTTATCCATAGAAGCACCTTTCTGTTTGTTCCTTTTTTTTTTGTTTCAGGGCTCACATTTTTCACTAAAAGTGAAAATAGTGCATGTTTGTACGGGACCGATAAATGAATGTCGTAGAAAGTTATTTCCAGCTACATATACGTTCCAAGTGAATTTTAGAGAAAAAAAGGATGACAGGCAATAGATCAACAAAAAGAAACAAATCGATTAGTATTACTCTGGACGAAACAAAATCAAGATAAGTGCATGTATTGTACACTAAAATACTCTCAAGAAAGTGCGTGTATTGTATACCAGAAAAGGAGTGAAAAAAATATTCTGCTCACTATTGTTTGAAAGAACAAAGGCCAATATGTTTAAATCTTCATGATTTGATACAGCATTTTCAGATTTCTCATGGTAGTCTGGGAAACAAGATGTACAGTAACAAGCATCAATGTACAAAGGGCAACGGTGATTTTGCCGATGTCCTGTATTATAACAGCTACCACAGTATATGAACAAAAACAATATTTGTGCTTTATCATGATTATTAGCACAACCATATTCATATTACAATATTCACATATTTGTTTCCCTTTACTTGCTGAAATCCTACTACTTTATATCCTTCCCTAAGACGTGAGAGTTATCAGCAAAAAGATGCAGCTGAGAACTAAATCAAACATCAAAGGGAATGACACTGACATTGGTAGGAGCTGCTAGGCCAAAGAGCAGTTTATCAGAAAGAAATACACCAAATGTCTTTGCTTTGCTCTCAGAGGTGGTTTGCTGCTTACAAAATTTGGCTTCTTTTTTTCAGAGGAAAAATTATTAGAGAACAGCAATTTATTGAAATAATGGATTTTGTCTTTCTCTAAGGGCATTACTAGCAGCAGTGTTTAGCCTCATTTTTTTTTTTACCTTACAACCTATGGTTAAAACACTAATCACTATCTATTATAAATGATGTCTGTACATAACAACATGTTTATCAGAAGATGATCAACTATGTCATAAGTCACGCCTCTCCATGGAGCAAACTTCGGAAATAAAGAATTGCTAAGAAGTTCTTTAGCTGGTGTAGTGGTGTTCCCCTTGCCGCCCCCCCCCCCACTCCCCCGTTGTACCTCCGTTGCGGGTGCTGTAGTGACGAGCGGCAGACCCGCTGGCAATTCAGGAGGGTGGGGGCAGAGCAGGGAGCGCTCCGGTGCTTTGCAGGCTCCGCGGCGACCCGGAAAGCATAGGGCGCTGCCATGTTTGATCGTTGCGCATGCGCAGTGCAGATGTGCGGCGGGCCGCCCCTGGTAGGTCGCGCATGCACAGTGTACACTGGCGACACACTTTATTCGAGCAAGGCTAGTCCCACGAATTCGGGTATACCCGGGTGTATTGAGGTTTGTGACTGTTTTCTGCCCGAGTGCATTGGGTTATTTTCAGGCAGGGATTGAAGCATTTTATTCCCGCTGGCTGCAATACTGCACAGTATATATATATATACTGCATTACAATTCATGAATTTATGTCATCTGGTAGACACGCGAAGCATTGCAGCCTATTAAATCCTAATCATTATCATTTAACAGATCAGCCGCCCGTCAGCCAGGCATGAACCCAGGCTGGGAAGGCAAACGCAACGGGGCTTGTCAGAGGTGAGGAGCGGCGCATTCCAGGTATCTGCCAGGTACATACTGGGTATTTGCTCGAATAAAGTGTGTCGGTGCAGTAAGCGCGCGAGCGGCTGGCCAATAGAGAGGAGGCTCTGAGGTGGGACTACAATTCCCATGAGCCTCATTAGAGCCACATGACACCAGGGAACGAATAGGAGTGAAGGAATTGCTGGCAGGCAGGAAAGGGAAGCGTGGGGGAGAGACCACGCTAGCAGAGGGTCCTGGAGGAGCAAGGGGAGAGGAGGTTTGTGTTGCAGGGGGTCAGTGACCCACTGCATAGTCCAGAGATTCCCCTTAGGCCCTAGTGCAGACCCTGAGTCACCACCAGCTTGTGGTACAGCAGGGAACAGCCATAGATAGGGATAGCATACCCTTTACTGTAGTAGCAGACAGGGACACAGTATTCTTCTTGCCTTGCTGTGCTGCCAGTGGTTTGGGATCAAGCTGCTGGAGTCAGGCAACTACTCGTGAGAGACCACGCTGGATCGGCGGATCCTTTGCGAAGTACTGTTACCGGCTGCTGGAGCGGTCGGAAGGTAGTATATAAGTGCACCAACACCGGTACCTGCAGGCGCTGAGCCCGCCTTGGGGAGGGTTCTTTGGGGACAATGAGGGTTAAGTGACCAAGGGACTGGTCCAGTACATTGAACACGGTGTGGACGCACACGGTGGTGGGTAAAGGACATTATTCCAAGGTGGAGTGTGGCAAGGCCACTGATATCTAATTATTGCATTGCTATATATATGTATGCACTGTGGCTATACGGGTGATATGTGTATGTTCATGCTCTGCATTCAATTAATAGTAAAAGGTTACAACGTTGTGGATTATTATTATTATTCTTGTCCAGGGGAATCTTACTTATTGGGGATCCTGAGCAAGTGGAGGCGCTGCCAAGTACATATTGTTACCCCAAGCTCCCAGTTAGCGGAGGCCCAGATCTCGCTGAGCCAGCAGGTATATACAGTATTAGTAGTCTCTATATCAGCAGGAAAGAAGGCTACACTGGTTATTCACAGGTTTTCAACAACTTCTACAATGGATACAGCTTTCCTTGATAGTTCCCATTAAGTAAGGAATGCTGGTCTTCTTGCTCCAGAAGATTGGAAGAATGTGCAAACATCTGATATGAGATCTTCGTTTAACATACAGCAGTCCCTTTCCAAAAAACTATACCATACTTTTATCCAAGTTCCAATGCTGTACTTGCTTTGTTTCCCAGTACAACATGCACAGAAATTGTAACAATAGTTTTGGTGATATGCTTTTTAATTTCAGTGATGTATAAACACTTGCACGCCAGTTTTTGTTTTTTGAGTGAGGAAATACTGAGCCAAAATTAGAATTGGATCCAACATGTTTGTAGGATACAATCTAAATTGCGCATGGATCTGTTTATAAATTAGAATTTAGACATTCACAAACTGCAAAGCAATCACCCAAGATATTTCAGATGCCAACAAATATATAGTATTTAATTTTTAAGGTAAATTACAGTAGCTACTGCAAGAACCTTAGTTTTGATTGGGTAGTCTGCTCTTTTTGTCTTCCTCATAATGATCAACATTAAGGGATACATTCTATATACTCATAAGCAGTCATTTGGGCTGTTTGCGGTTGAAAATCCCCTTTAGAGTGTATAGAATTTACCACTAATTCTAGGTACACATGTAGGCAATCCTGTGAGAGACGGCTTTATGCAGGCTGAGTGGACCACACCATTAATAGGATTTCTCTAGGCCATCATTTTTTGCTTTTTATACTGTAGCATTGCTCCAGGAATACAAAGTGGCACTATATCTGTAGGACAAACATTTATTTGTATAAATAGTATGTTACTCTGTGAATACATTCTGTACCTGGAGGTTTCCAAGTTCCCTCTTCTCTTTTTATATATTTTTAAAACATTCTTTAAATTTAACTGATTAAAGTTTTCATAAAATTTGTTGGGAGTACGAAAAAAAGGGAAAGCGGATGCAATTATATAAAAAAAAGGTAAAAAAATAACATTCAAGTAAAATAAAATAAACAATAAGTACATAGTAATGGGGGGAAATTATATAAAAGGAATGGGAAGGGAAGAGATTTTTGAATAAGCTTCTGAGAAATGCATTTAGGTGATGACGTTTATTTTCTCTTTCTTATTCATAGTAATAACTATAGCTCGAGATCCAGTATTACATTTTTGGCTAGCCAAGTAAAGATTGATAACACTTGACTCCTAAACCATAGATTCATTAGGAAATTTCTCTTTTTAAAGATTCAATATCCCCAGAAACTTTTCGTAAGTATTGTTGGTCATACTGACTAATCTTTCCATCAACAATACAGCCCAAACTCTACTAATAACTTGCTTTTTGTAGGGAGGTGCAGACTGTTTCCATTCTGCTGCTATAGAGCATGTAGCTGCTGTAAAAAATGATGTACCAACGTCTTTTTAATGCAATGTTATTTCACAGGTACAGGTTTACCCAGAACTTATGTCCATTTATAGGTAGAATAGGTAGTTTCTACCCATAATTTTATCTATTAATATTATCATATTTTCTGAAAATGTTTGTATGTTTGGGCACGACCACCACAATTCTAACCGGATTGCATTGTCTCCAACTCTTATCTGATGAGTTGTATATATGTCTGAGTATTGTTGATATACTGTAAGATACATATTAATAATATTGTATAGCTATTTTCTTTTATTGTAGAACATATAGCTGATTATTTAGCTCTTAGCCAGATACAGCATGTTCCCAATCGCCCATCTCTAAGGTTGACCCAAACTCTTTGTCCCATTTAATCATATATTTTAATTTAGTTTCTGCAGATAAGATATAAATTAAAGAAATTATCCTTTTTCTCACAGTGCCAGATTCACAAATGACTTCATATGTTTTAAGCTCCCTACATGTTCGTGGAGTTCTGCTTTGAAACTGTAAGAAGTGTTTGATTTGCATACATTTCCAAGACTCTGTATTGGGAGCAAGATATTTCTCTTTTATCATTTTGAATGTTTGTATTTTTCCATGGTGGAATACATTTTTTAATCTGACTGTCACATATGACACCCCTGCGAGCACGTGACCAGCATACGGGAGAAGGGTTAGTACTCATGCTTGCAAGTGCTACCACTTTTCACCTCCGCAGAGGTCCCTCAAATGGACAATATCTCCTCTACAGGACAAGGGTTAATATGTACCTCTTAAGCTGCCCCACTCTTCACCTTCTCAAAGATCCCTCAAATGAGTTAGCATCTCCCCTGTCCATCCCAATATACCACCGTCACGAACAGTACACAAGTGAGCACGTGACTTACTGCTGCGGCCGAGTTTATTTGAGCATTTGCCCGGTCTCGGCCGCAGCAGTAACCAGGCGCGCGCCGGGATGTGCCTGGTGCGCGCCGAAGCCGCGGAGGAGCGCCCTCCGATCGGGGCTTTCTCCCTCCGCTCGCCGGGTCCGCCGGGTCCCCCGGAACCCCTTGCCGCCGTCCCCCACATTGCGGGACACCAGGGCTCCCTTGGGAAGCCCTGTACGCGCGTGCAGGGGGCACAGGCACCCGATGACGCGTGACCGCGCGTCGATGACGCGGCACGCCGAGGGAGTGCGGCTAGCATGCCGGGGCATCCCCAGGCTTGCGGAGCTAGCCGCACTCAAATAAAATGTGCCGCCTCTGTAGATATGCAATCAGGGTTAATACACACATGGCTACTCTAGCCAACTCACCTTTTACCTGATTAAGGTATCTTCAATTAGTTCATATTAACCCCCTGTTGCAGATTACATGCAACCACACACGCGGGTTCTCTTGATAAGGCTTCTTTATTGAGCCTAAAAAATATACAGCACACAAAAACAAAATAGCTTCTCTTCAGCAGACAAAAATAATATAGCTTCTCTTCAGCATAGAAAACAAGGCAGCTTCTCTTCAGCATGCAGGACACAGACAGTTCATCACACATGTACTTTGAAAAACAGACCTTATAGCAGTAATCTCTTCAGTATTTCAGTTCTGTCTCCTGACCAGCTAGCTTGCATGTGTGTACAGCCTGGGGGTTTTAAAACACCTTGATTATGCTGCGGGGGTCAGACTAATTAAGCAGCCCTTCTCAACTGAAACTTAACCTCGTCACTGCTGCACTGCAATCCTAAACATAGGTTTGCCAGGTATATGGCTGGTGACGTTCATTCACCCTGTCACATTCCTCCCCTGTTAGTGTGTGGCTGGGGCCACGCAAGGCTGAAGCCTGACCATCCACCCCTTCTCTAGAAAAGAAGTCAGCATTTGCATTTTCTTTTCCAGGCCTGTGCTGAATCTCAAATGAGAAGGGTTGGAGGGCCATATACCACCTGGTCAATCTAGCATTGGAGTCCTTTATACTATTTAACCACTTTAATGGAGCATGGTCCGTCACCAGAGTAAAATGGACTCCTGCCAGGTAATGCCTCAAATCCTCGATTGCCCACTTTACTGCGAGGCACTCCTTCTCAATCACTGAGTAGTTTTTCTCCCTCGGGAACAATTACCTACTCAGAAAAAGGATCGGATGTTCCACTCCCTCAAACTGTTGTGACAACACTGCCCCTAGCCCTATCTCTGATGCATCGGTTTGCACTACAAAAGGCCTGTTGAAGTCTGGGCTTCTAAGGACGGGACCCTCTGATAGACACCTTTTTATGTCCTCAAAAGCTCTCTGACACTCCCTTGACTATACCACTTGTGTAGGGGCACACTTTTTTGTGAGGTCCGTTAATGGGGCTGCAACAGCAGAGAGCGTACCTGCATTTTTGTTTGGGGGGTCGGAACTTCTTTCAGGGCACTACCTTGTCGGCTAGTGGCCTTACTTTTCCACCTCCCACTGCATACCCTAAGTTTTTGGTTTCCGCCTTACCTAAGGCACATTTCTTAGGGTTGGTTGTGAGCCCTGCCTCTCATAGAGATTTGAGGACCGCTTTCAGCCTATTTAGATGGGCCCGCCAGTGTTTACTATAAATGACAATGTCATCTAGGTAGGCTGAGGCATAAGCCCTATGGGGTCTCAGCACTTTATCCATGAGTCTCTGAAATGTGACTGGGGCTTCATGCAGTCCAAATGGCAATGTCACAAACTGGTATAAACCCATGGGAGTGACAAAGGCTGTTTTGCACTTGGACTTTTCCTCTAAAGGTATTTGCCAGTATCCTTTTGTTAAGTCCAGCGTGGATATATATTCCGCGTTACCAAGGGCGTCAATTAACTCGTCCATCCTTGGCATCGGATATGCATCAAACTTGGATAACGCATTGACCTTTTGGAGGTCCACACAAAATCTTACCTTCCCATCGGGTTTAGGGACCATAACTAGTGGACTACACCACTCACTGCATGATTTCTCAATCACTCCTAAGTGTAACATTTCTTGTACCTCCTTCTCTACCAGGGCCCTACAACTTTCAGGCAACCTATAAGGACGGGAACGTACTTTTACCCAGGTGCTGTCTCGATCACATGTGAAATTAAATTAGTTTGCCCTGACAAATCAGAAAAAACATCATGGAATTGTGTAATTATTTCTAACAAGTCACCTTTTTGTTCAGAGGACAACTGTCTACCCATTGGGATTTTATCCTCACCCACGATGTTCTCCCGTGGGGGCTGAGGACCCAAGTCCGTTTCCTCCTCCACCGGGTGGATGAATAGAGACCGCTGCATCTTCCAGGGTTTCAGCAAGTTCACATGGTAAATTTGTTTACCCTTCCTGGACCCTGGATGAGCGATCTCATAATCCACATCACCCGTGTGGCGGAGTACTTCGAATGGGCCCTGCAATTTGGCTAGGAGTTTGCTCTCACAACTGGGTAACAATAACATCACCTGGTCTCCTGGGTGAAACACTCTCATGCGAGCATTCTGATTGTAATGTCTCTCCTGACTGTCCTGGGCTGATCTAAGATTCTCCCTAGCAAAATGCCCGACCACATCTAGGTGCTTCCTAAGGTCCAATACATATTGCAGGGTATTCTTAGAAGGGGACCGCTGTTCCTCCCAGGACTCCTTTAGGAGGTCTAGGATACCCCGGAGTTGGCAGCCATACAGCAGTTCAAATGGAGAGAATCCCGTGGAGGCCTGGGGAACTTCCCGCACTGCAAACAGCAGAAAAAGGAGAAGTTCATCCCAGGCTCTCTTCTCTGAATCTACAAATTTCCTCCGCATCCCTTTTAGAATTCGGTTAAATCTTTCCACCAACCCGTCAGTCTGTGGATAGTAGACCGATGTCCGAACAGACTTGACCTCTAGTAATTTTAAGACATCAGTTTAGCCATACAATTTGTACCTTGGTCTGTCAACATAAACTGGGGAAGTCCAACCCGTGAGAACAGTTCCAACAACTTGTTGGCTACTTGCTTCGCCGTTGCTGTTCTCAGGGGGAACGCCTCAGGATATCTTGTTGCATAGTCAACTATTACAAGAATAAACCTCTGTCTTTTCGCAGAAGGTTCTAGAGGTCCTACCAAGTCTACCCCAATCCTCTCAAAGGGAACTGACACCAAAGGGTAGAGGAACCAAAGGGGCTGGTTTTTGTCCCTTTGGACTAGTTAGCTGGCACTCCGGACATGCCGCACATAACTTAGCAATATCACTATGCATCCCTGGCCAATAGAATCGGGACGAAATACGGTCCAATGTTTTATCCCTGCCAAGGTGACTACCCCAAGGGACAGTATGGGCTAGAGTGAATACAGATTTAACAAACGCCTTGGGAACCAATATCTGTCTGGTTACCTCCCCTGTTTGTGTTAGCCTATTCACCCTATACAGGATATCATTTGATAATTCAAAATGGGGGAATACTATCACCCCTTGTGCATTCAATATCTGCTCATCAATTTTGACCACCTTATCATACTGTCTAGCAAGGACTGGGTCTTCCCTTTGCCTCTGGCAAAAATCAGGGAGGTATAGGTCTGGTAAATCTCCAGGGCCCATATCCCCCTCCCTCTGGCCATCCCCAGCCATCATTTGTGACTTCTGGCTACTAGAATGTCACCTTGAGACCCAGATTTCTGCAACCAGTCATGTTTGTCAGAGCGTCTTTGCTTCCGAGTCTTTGGAACCCGGTGTCTACTGGGAAAAAGGTCTGCCAAGAAGGGGAACAGTTTGCCAGGGTTCTCCTGAGCCATAGAATAAGGCTCCTCATGAGAGACTGGAGCCATTAGGTCCGAAAAGAAAGGCCAGTCCCGGCCGAGCACAACGGGGGCAGGGAGCCATGGAGCGACTCCTACTTCGAGGTAGGCCTCCTGACCTTTTTCCTATAGCCGGATTTTGGCCGTCGGATTCCGTTTTACATCGCCGTGTATACATTCTATACTCCATGGAGAGTCAAAAGAACACACGTTAGGTGGTAACAGTTCCTGGAAGACAAGAGTTTTCCCAGAGCCCGAATCTACAAGGGCCTGGACGGTTTTTCCCCCAACCTGGGCTGGAAGTAGCCAGGGCTTGTAATTTTCTCCAGTGAAGGCCGAGGCGATGGTCCTGTTAAAGGAACAATCCATCTGTGGACAGTCCACATGCCAGTGGCCTTGTTCTCTGCAGGCGGAACATGGAGAGGGTTCCCTCGCAGGAGGGGGCCGTGGATAGCGCTCCGCTGGACCGGATACTGGAGACCAGGCATCTGGTGAGTCCTGTGGGCGATGTCCTCGGAAGTTCCTCTCATTTGGCGACAAGTCGACATCAGGAAGGGGATGAGGGTCTCGGCGGTGCCTGGTGTTTTAACTTCTTCTTTGTTGGAAGTACTGCTCCTTTCGTGGCACTTGGCGGTTGCGCATGGAGGGGCCGTAGTTTCCCCGTTGTTCCAATCTCCCTCTTTTGGTCTCCGAAAGTGCTGGTGAAGTTGGATCCGTCGGGTCCAGGGCACTCGCCTGATCCTCGGCCCCAAGGACGTTCTCAACGAGTCGGACCGCCAAAGCTATTGTTTCAGCAGCATGGCGTTTTACCCACGAGCATGCAGAAGGGGGTATTATCTGTAGGAATTGTTCCAACACCACTTGCTCAAGAATTGTCTCCTTAGTGCACTCCTCGGGTTGTATCCAGCGAGTACACAAGTCCAATAACCGCTGAGCGAGGACCCGGGGTCTCATCTTAGCGGTGTACTTCAGGTTCTGGAACTGCTGCCGGTAGGTCTCTGGGGTCAGACCTAAGCGATCCAGTTTGGCGGCTTTTACTTGTTCGTAGTCCATTGCCTGATATGCTTGGAGGCCCTGATATGAGGCCTGGGCTTCTCCTATGAGGAGCGGGGCCAAAGCAGTTGCCCAGAGATCTGCAGCCCAGCCCTGAGCTTCGGCAACCCTTTCAAATGTCAGTAGAAAAGCCTCTGGCTCCTCGTTCGGAGTCATTTTCCTCAAGAGGACTGGGGTTTGTTCGCAAGTTCTGGATTGGCAGACCCCTGGAATTGGGTCAGCAGCTTGGCCATCCGCTCATCCTGTGCTGCCTGCTGCTGGGTTAGGAGCTGGATTTGCTGCTGCAATAGTAGTTGGGCCTGCTCCTGCATTAACAGTCCCTGCTGTCTGGTCTGCTCGCACAGAAACTCTTTTAAAAATTCTTCCATTTTTCTCATTTTTGTGTGTGTGTGTGGCCCTTCAACTGCAGGGGCCTCTCAAAATCCCGGCACTTCTTAACACCATATGTTACAGGGTACATGCAACCACACACGTGGGTTCTCTTGATAAGGCTTCTTTATTGAGCCTTAAAAATACACAGCACACAAAAACAAATAGCTTCTCTTCAGCAGACAAAAAAAAAAGCTTCTCTTCAGCATAGAAAACAAGGCAGCTTCTCTTCAGCATGCAGGACACAGACAGTTCATCACACATGTACTTTGAAAAACAGACCTTATAGCAGTAATCTCTTCAGTATTTCAGTCCTGTCTCCTGACCAGCTAGCTTGCATGTGTGTACAGCCTGGGGGGTTTAAAACACCTTGTTTATGCAGCTGGGGTTAACCTAATTAAGCAGCCCTTCTCAACTGAAACTTAACCTATTCACTGCAATCCTAAACATAGGTTTGCCAGGTATATGGCTGGTGACGTTCATTCACCCTGTCACACCCCCGTACTCAATTGCAATCATATCTATACACTTCCACCACCTGGGTTATGCAAATAAGAGATGTCAAATTAATATTTGTGAGGGTCTCAGGTTCCTGCTAATTTTTATTATAGAAAAAACTATGTGCTGTTACACACAAAAATCTGTTGTAGTCAAATGTGTCCGAAAACTTAAATACGCTCTCCAGAACATGCAACAGTTCATTCAGAGCCCAAAGCATTACTTATTAAATATTTTAATATATATAAATACAGTGATAAGGTTACAGATAGAAAGTATTACAAGAACATCCAGTTATAATAAATGCAGAACAGCTTCTTAACATAAAAGGATAAAACATAAAATAGAAATCCCTATACAGTACATTATCCAAATGTTATAGGTTTTCTCTCAGAGAGGTCACTGGCAAGAGAAGATGAGATATCCCGTATTTGGTCTCAAATACACCACTGTGGACATCTGATTTTTCATAATCTTTGCCCAGACTTAAATATTCTTTCTTCTCATGAAAACCACATAAACCCACCTCCTGTCGTAAATCAGCTGTTAGATTGACGGTTTTACAACAGAGGAAAAAAAACGCTTACCAATAACGTTTGAATTGTGCCTCAGTATATAATTGCACTCATAACTTTCCTTCTGTAATACTTACACACACGTGAGACACATCAATACATTCAGGCACTGAAGGAGGACCCAACGAGAACAAACATGACCACCTTAATCCTAAATTTAAGTGACAAATGAATATCTGTCTCTTATCACAGTACCTCTTAAACCTACAGTGTGCAAAGAATGTGCCTGTCAGTGACACGATTATAGATTTGAAACTCTTATTATGCAGAGATGACTTCACAGGATATTCTCATTTTTAATAAAATCATTTTCATGTTGAATACTTTTTTAGCCACGCCCCTTGACCATCCATAAGCCTCCTTATTTGAAGCTTGCTATAAAAAGACCATGTTTATAGAAAGTTGTCACAGGGGCTATATTTTATTCCCACCTCTGCCCTTGTCTCCAGACTTTCAGCAACATGCAATCCATCTGGCATATTTAGTGGGCCATGCAGGATAGGCACCCCCAATTAAGCCCCTTTGAAGTTCAGCACCGAACCATAAAGGGTCCTGGCCTTTTACAAACCCGATATATATTGTATTTTAACTTCAAACTGTAGCTCATTAACCCTTGAAGCACTTGATGGATTAAAATACATAAATCTCATGATATTATCATGACACTGACTAAGCTATTATTCTTCCAAAAGTGCCAACCTATATCTTCTCCCAAAATAATGGCCCCTTAATATTTACAGAGTTTGGATTAGTAGAGATATGATAAAAAATATACAATTGGTCCATATATTTGGGCATTTCAACAAAGAAAACCTGAGAGAATTGCATGTATACTTCACATCCTGTCCCTTGTAAAAGGCTGTTGGACGTCGGTCTAGGACATTTGGTTGTGGCCATTTCGCTGTGACCAAATGAAAACCGGTGCTTCGCTGTGACTTACCCCGCCATTGGGACCTGTTGCTGGCTGATGTTTCAGTAAGTGAAACCCTGCTAAACCCTCTACCCCCCTAGCCTAAGCCCTTACCCTAAAACCCCTAAAAGTAACCTCCTAAATCCCTTTAAATTAACCCCATACTCTAACCACTAAATCCCCTTAAATTAACTTCCTTACCTAACCTCTAAAACCCCCTTAAATTTACCCCTACTCTAACCAGTTAAACTTACCTTAGAAGGGGTAAGCGGCGGGGTTTCAGCGGCTGTGGTGGAACGTCGGCGGTCATGGTGAAATGGCTGAGACCAAATGTCCCATGCCGGTTGGATTTATTGTTAATCCCTCACAGTCAGTTTATGAGACATGGTTCACTTTTTACAGGAGTGTACCAATCCTCATTGTAATACTGTATTCTCTGCGGGTGTATTACCATACATAATCTCTGCTTCCTAATGTTTAACAGGGCAGTTCTTCTATAAATTCCCTTAGTACCATTAAGACACAGTTCAGTACTACTGAGCACTGAACTGAGCCTGGTCTGAACTTTAAACCTAACTGTATAGTAATCAGGTGCATGAGGCTGGTTGTGTGAGAGATATCTCATATGTACTGTAAAACAATTGAAATCTTCCCTGTGAATTAAAAGTCAGCACACACTGATCATTAGGGGAGTTGTTTAAGCAGCCCAATACAAAATACCATAGACTAGACACCAGCTATGGTGAATAGAAAATATAACAGCAGTGTTAAAAACTCTGGTAAAACGGTAATACAAATCCTCCTATGGGATTAAGCTAAAAATATAATGCTGAAGGCAAAGTTAATGAAATGGCCATAAGAAGCACTATAGCATTTTTACAGAGATGTACCCACAGCTGCATGGCTGAGAAACATGGCAAAGCACTCCATTTGGGGTACTATTGATTCCTATGGAATCTTCAGTGTGCCGTGCTGACATTTTTTCACAAAGCCGGTGAACCTCTACAGCTGTTAATATAAGTCACAACTTCATCTGTGGAACATGTGTGAACTTGAAGAAATGAATCCACTGCTTGTCAATAGTCTGCTGCAGTGGTGTGCGTAGGCAGTTTTCTGATGTCCACAGTTGGCTCTCTAGCAGGAAACCTAAGGGCCCCCTTCAATATGTGCACATACAGTACTTTACTCCTACAGTACAGTACTTTAGCCCCATTCCTCTCACACTGAGAAGACACAAAATAACTTCAGTTTAATACATATATTACTTCTTAACTAGGTCACAACACAGTGGCATATTTAGTGTTATATTCATTTGAATTATATCTAAAGAAAAGTGTCCATAGTTAAAACAAATGATCAAAACATTGTTATTTTATAGTTGTCAAAACCTGTTTATCCTGCTATCTACACCAGTCCCAAATAATCAGTAAATGGTTAAATCTTTGCACTGTACAATGATCATTTTACTATATGATCTATGTGTTTCATTAGTCGAGGTACACATTTTCTTATAATAAATGTGCTTTAACAAATGATATATGCATTTCTTTTTGAAATGTATGTGTTTCACTGGAAAAGGTATGTGTTCATCAAGTATGAATAATGTCCTTAACGGCACCACATTATATTACTTGGCTGGTATCCGCTCGGCATTACACATCCATTCCCTCGTGACCATGAAGACAGCAGTCTGAGAAGAGACACATATCAGGCGCTGTCAGTATTTACTGTAGGTGATGTTGTGCATGTGCTTATGGATTTGCTGAGGGAGAATAAAAGGGCAAAAGGAGGAGAATAGAGAAACCTTTTACACCTTGCTGCATAAATATAGATGAACAATACAATTTAAGCTATAGGAGGTATTTAAGACTTTCTAACATCTCTATATTGTTAACAACACAGTTACTGTACGAACATTTAGGTCTACTTTTGAAAATATTCAATTAAAGACCAAAATCTAAATCTAAAATTCGTGATTTTCTAGCATTTTCTGGACATTTTTTTTTTTAACAGTAGTGATCCAAAACAAGACTTTCCTTCGATCTTATAGCATTGTGACAAATTAGTAAGAGGCACCAAAGTTAATTGTAAGCTTTACAGGGCAAAGACTTATTGTGCATGCAAAATTCTATGTACAGGCTGCCTGCAGTGTCAGCACTATATAAAAAAAGAATATTATTATTATTATTAAAATTGCTAATGGATCAGTAAAAAAAAGAATAGAACCTCAGGACTGGAAAACTATTACACGATTGACCTAAATGTAACTGTCAGGTATGCTGACAGGTTGCAGCTAATTCTTACTTGTTTTTCCTCACACCTATGCACTTATATTGCCCAGTTTGAATTATAGGACTTTTAGAGATCCTCTCTACATGTAGGTGATTTTTTGTTAATCTCACTAATTAGTTGTCTCACAGACTTCAGTTGTCTCAGTGAGAGAAATCATAAATATTCCATAATTTGTCAATATAGTGAGGAAACCCCAAATACAGTATGACTTACAGTACTTTTGTTCTTGACGGTTTACATCTCTGGACTTTTGCTATCTTCCGATAGGTAGTGTAGCTTCCTTCCTGTGAGGCTAAAAGTAACAGTGAAGGCATTAACTGCGGTTAGGTGCTCTTACACTATACTGTGAAGTCACTTCTAAATTGCAGGAAAGTTTGAGTTTCATTCAAGTGAATGGAAATCAGAGGTACACTGGCGACACACTTTATTCGAGCTCGGCTAGTCCCACGAATTCGGGTATACCCGGGTGTATTGAGGTTTGTGACTGTTTTCTGCCCGAGTGCATTGAGGTATTTTCCAGGAAAATAAAAATATGGGGTAGAGGACCCCAATCACCCGGTGCTACAGAGCTTTGTATTAACCCACAATGATAAAAAATGAGTATATCTAACTGCTTTAGAACCGGGTCACTTAGTGTGAAAATGCGTGCTTGAGGCTGTGTGCATAAATCCCCTAGATGGCACAAGGTGGCAGAGATATGCAGAGTTGTAAGGGGGGAGTCTTGAAACCCCCCCCTGACCTCTCCAGTCTCTCTGAACTGAATTAGTCTATATGCCTGGGGCAGCTCTCATGGGGCAGCAATAGTACTCACGTATGTTTGAAACCACCGGTTCTGTGTGCTCCAGGCTGATGTAACAAGCAGAAGAAGTGTACCTGTTCCGGTGAGGAGAGGCAATTCAGCGGGCACCACGAGGCAGATGAAAAAAGTTGCTGAAGCTGGACTATGCTGTGTAACAAATCCTTTAATAAAGCATGGTTAAAAAGAGGGGGGACGCATACCCCTGCGCCTCTAACGCGTTTCACCTGCAGTAAAAAAGCCCAATCTGCGGGTGAAACGCGTTAGAGGCGCAGGGGTATGCGTCCCCCCTCTTTTTAACCATGCTTTATTAAAGGATTTGTTACACAGCACAGTCCAGCTTCAGCAACTTTTTTCATCTGCCTCGTGGTGCCCGCTGAATTGCCTCTCCTCACCGGAACAGGTACACTTCTTCTGAGGTATTTTCCAGGCAGGGATTGAAGCATTTTATTCCCGCTGGCTGCAATACTGCACAGTATATATATATATACTGCATTACAATTCATGAATTTATGCCATCTGGTAGACACGCGAAGCATTGCAGCCTATTAAATCCTAATCATTATCATTTAACAGATCAGCCGCCCGTCAGCCAGGCATGAACCCAGGCTGGGAAGGCAAACGCAACGGGGCTTGTCAGAGGTGAGGAGCGGCGCATTCCAGGTATCTGCCAGGTACATACTGGGTATTTGCTCGAATAAAGTGTGTCGTGCAGTAAGTGAATTAAACTCAGAGGTCCCCTGCCATGGAGAAGTAGCTTCATAACATATTGAATGAGAGCCTTAGTGATTGGCTTGCCACCAGCTTCCTGTCAACAACTATTTCAAGTGCTCAAATACTAGGGTACATCAGAGCTGCATTTCTACCAAACTTGGTAGAACAGGGCGCTTTCCATTCATACATTTTGGCAGTCTTGCTCAAGGAGTCCCCCAAAACATGGCGGCTTCCAATAAGGGAGGATTATCTATTCCCTGCCCCTTCATCCGTTTGGGAACACATTTCGGACTAGTTTGGGGTGCCTCTAACTCTTGGGCAGTACGAACTGTTCCAACATGCGGGGTACCTTCTTTTTTTTCTATCCTGTGCTGCTTTTTGGATTTTCGGGGGCGGAACCTGGTAGGAAACAGAGCCGGGTCAGTAAAAGGGAACAATTCCCACAGCGTTATCTCTGTATTTCTCGTCACCTGGGGCCTAAGGGACAAAACAGAAATTGTGAATAATTCGGAAAAGAACCTCCAATCCCAACCTAAGATCACTGGGTATGGGAGTTCTTTGGTGACTTCCACCAACAAAAAACTCTGAGCGTCCTCCCACCATTAGTTTTACTCTGGCACGGGAGTACTCCTTGACATCCCCATGTATAAATTCAATGCGTACCTGGGCCAACCCTTTAAATGTATCTAAGGCCAACATTTCCTGCTGTACCAGTGTCTGACTACAGCCAGAATCCACAACCCCTCCACCTTAATTCCTTCTTCTTCCAAAGATATGAGGAATTTAGTTCTGGCAGGGACTATTGCCTACCCCAGGGTCAAGTAGGCGTGAGCATAGTTACAGTCCATGTGGGGACAATGTCGAGACAATGTCGGGACATGTGACCTGGTTCACCACAGGAAAGACACATTATGGGATCTGTGGCAGACACCGACTCCTTTCTTGCTTCCGGAGCCTCTTGTTGGCCCCTATGGGACACCACCCCCCCTCGCCCAGTTGGGCCTGGTTGGCGCATACTATGTCCCATATTGAATGCTGCTGGAGCCCTCCATTTAGCCCCTGAGTCTCTGCCTGGTGGAGGAAAATGGCCTTTTCCAAATGTACTGGGTTTCTTTAATGGCAACCCCCCCCCCCCTGTGGACCATGCGCACAGGACTGTTGTGCGGCCAAAAAGTTCTCCATTCGTTTTGGAGGATTCAAAGAGGGTCTTTGCTGGATGCCG
Organism: Ascaphus truei; assembly: GCF_040206685.1. Taxonomy (NCBI): domain Eukaryota; kingdom Metazoa; phylum Chordata; class Amphibia; order Anura; family Ascaphidae; genus Ascaphus; species Ascaphus truei. Next base: position 347,573,616 of record NC_134483.1, read on the forward strand.
ACAAACACACTCCTTCCGCCTAGGGGGAAAACTTGCAAAAACTGTTTTAATATACTGACCAGATGGGGTGCTCATCCCACTTCTAACACCATATGTGATGGAGCAGCCTTGTCGGTATGTCAGAAAAGAGCTTACATACCACTTTCTTGCAATGTGAAGTGCTTTATTTCCCTTACCAGGGAAGCAGGTTGTAGTTGCACAGAGAATAGAGCAATGAAAGTAAATGACATGTCTGCAACACATACAATAGTCTTTAGTCCCAGGTACACAAAAGGGAATTCAGACTCTCCCCTCAGCCAGGCTCCTTACAACCTGTTTCCTCACAGGTTGAGTGCAAAATGACAGCCTGGATGAAATTGGCTGTCTTCATTTTAACCCTCCCCTTTCTAATCAGTTTTTTAACCTCTTGTATACTTCCTCAGGGTCATAGAGCTTTTGGATTACTTTCATTGTTTTATTATTTTGTATCAAGGATGAGGTACTTGCCACTGTAGGTATATTGAGTGGGCCTATGTAGCCAGTGATAATTAATGGGTTTATATTTACAATGCTTGTTTTTAGTATGTTTATATATTGTATTATTAATTTTAATCAACGTATTTTGTATGTTTATTTAATTTTATTGTACTTATAGTGGCCAAAAGCCTTACTACCCACATTTGGTTTGAACACCATGGAATGGTGGTGGCTGTTAACCCCTTGTTTGCCTTAGCGTTAGTCAAGCATTGCATGGCAATGCTTTACTAGCGACATAAGTAGCCAAGGCGAGTAGGTTGTGTCGTTTATACCTGTAGTGCCTGTGATATACCTTGCTAACCACAGGCATCAAAGAGGTTCATGTATGTTCTACCATAGGGTTAAACCATAGAAATTAAGCGAAAAGCGTACCACTCCTAAATAGTGCTAAGGTGGTTAATATTTATTCATAGAGAGGATGACAGCACTCAATATGAAAAATACACTGTGTCTTCGATATTCCTTACAAGGATGATGCTCACAAAAATAGTAGTCTTTTCAAAGCAGGTGCTGCATTTTATTTCTTTCAAGGAAATAAGGGTTTGGGACTCTGGGCCAATGTGCTTAATGTGATCCAACAGCATGGTGGTTATATGTTCATGTTTTCTTAAATATATAAATGGCCATCAGTCATGCTTGCTTGAGCCAATTGGAAAGCTGCAACATCATGGGAAGATGAGGTTGCAACTTTCTATTGGTCATATTTGTAGTTTCATTTATGTCACACACTGACACAAAAACATATCAGAGAGAGAGAACCAGGGTGTTTCCAGTGGTCAAAGAACTACAGATCAGTTCCTGGGGGACTGCTTAGTCCAGGTACATCAACATAAGGAGTGCTGCTTTAACCAAAAACATCATCCTTATCATTAAAGAAGGTGATGTGGGACTCCATTGTGGTCCTCTTGAGTAGTTTGTTGCTGTTATATATTTTATTCCATCTTTTAAGGTTACACGATTGCTTCCTAAATCAGACATGAAGAAAGTCCTAAGTCCCAGGAGAGATGCAGCACTGTACGTGATACCGGTATATGATAATCCTCATAGAATTATCATGAAATATTATTGCTATTGTTATCATTGATATATTGTCTGCACATTCTGTAGTGAATGAAAAAGTGTCACTCAGTGATCTTGTGAAAAAGGTACAAAGATTTATTGAATGTTGATTGATGTTTCGGTCAGCTTCCGGCCCTTTCCCAAGCGGATCGAAACGTTAATCACCATTCAATGAATCTTTGTACTTTTTTCAGAAGCCCACTGAGTGACACTTTTTCATTCACCCCTGATTGTCGGTAGCTGCTGCCTCACCGCTGGACCACTGCAGCTGAGCACCGGTGGTAAGAATCCTTCTCAAGTGAGTGCAGCAACCTTCCGAACTTCACATTCTGTAGTACATTACATTACAAAAGAAAAGCCAGCAGTACATTTTGCAATCAATTTTAGAAATACAGCTGGAAAATGCAGGACTGGACGCTCAATATGAATTTGAAGCCACATCAACCCATCTCTTTTACTGGGATCATACATGATTCGGTGCTATATTTTTTAATTAAGGCTGCCTTTAAAAAACTTCTAACTTTTTTCTCATTATTTGCAAGTTTACAAATATGTACTGTATATCAAAAAAATATATCACCTAATTGAAACTTGACATACTAGCTTCATCTGATGCCACATCTAATAGTCCAGCCTGTAGTATTTGGGATTCTGTAGAAACTTAAAATGAAGAACAATGCCATTTTTTTTCATAGAATACATGACAAATCAATCACCAAACTTTGGTAGTATTATGAGGTTCACAGTAAATCACTAGTTAGTAATGGAGAGCTTCTGCAATAGAGTTTGTTGGGTGTAACAACATGCTTTATCACCGTGACAAATATTACTATGAAGATATAATGCACTCTTCCTATTTTGTTTCTGGTACAGATTCTATTTTAATGGACTAAGGGGCCTATGCAGAGAGCAGCGAATTTTCGAAATTCGCCATTTTTTGGAGATAATCGCGCAGAAAACAGCAGAAAATGGAGATTTCCGAAAATCGCGCCAATTTTTCATTTCTATTTGTAAAACTCGCCTCGCGGCTGGCGAGAACCGCAATCTCGCCAGTTTAAAATATATCCGTATGCAGAGAGGCGCGAACGGCATCTAGCGGCTGTTCGCGCCAATAAAATGGCGCGATTGTCTCCGTTTTGCCTCGCCAAAAAAAACTGGCGCTCGCGGCCATTGCAAAGGGAAAAAAAAAGGCGCGAATTTGTTTTTACATGTTTCCGAAGCGCGCATCTCGCCAATTTAAACTCGCCAGACGCATCCATGTTAAACATAGCAGAATTCGCACTTTTCTGCATATGGAGATTAAAACTCTCCAAAAAAGCTCCTTTTTATGAAATTCGCCATTTTTAAAATTCGCTGCTCTCTGCATGAGGCCCTAAGACTGTTTCTCACCATAGAACATAGGATCTTGTAGAATATTGTCCAACTTTTGATTTAAATACTGACTATTATATTCCCAAGACAAAATAATAGTTGGGACATTCTAAAATATTGTGAGACAAAATTGCCAAGTAAAAAATGTCACAAGTCACAATGCACAGTACTGTACAGTATGTTAGGAAGGTACTAAATGTGCTTAAGAAGCTACAGTCAAAAGAACACAGGGAGGCCTGTGATAACCTGCAGTGATTACAGATGTATAGGAAATGGCAATTGGTCAGTCTAATAGTATACAGAAGAGATGTTCAAAGAAAGGCAAATATATAGCTTGCCTAAGTAAATTGAACTTGCAGTAAGTGGAATTTAACATGATGTTCAAACATAATTACACTTACTTTGCAACATTGACTGTACTCAGAAATATTATTCATACCATAGTAGCTCCATCAGATCTCTAGTCTCTTTAAAACTATTAACATGATTGTACTGAGAAAAAAAAAAAGAGAAAAAGCTTACTAGCTCATTCACAACTAATTTTCACAGAATAAACTCCTAAACAAGGAATCAACTGAGTTGATTCTGGACCCTTTAGTCATTATAAAGAAAGAAAATAATTTGTTTGTATTATTATTTAGACAAGGTTAGAAATGTCGGGAAACTCAAGCACATAAATATGCTTATAAATACATATGAGTATACAGTACCTTATTAGTGATTTAGTTCATATTTATTTTGCTATCACACCTCCACTTCCTTCCCAAGGATATCATTTTTTTTCAAAATACATCAAATTTATGGTAAATACTAACCACCCGAACACACTGAAAGATATAGACAAAAATACAAGTCGGTTAAGCAAAAATATAGGAGGATGCTTAGTTAAAATGTAAAGTAGAAAAGATGACAACTTCTCAAGAAATTTTAAGAATCTCAATAGGAAGACAAAAATATTAAATATGAGATACACTTTGAAATGTCAATATAAATTGAACACAAAGCAAAATGCAAAAATGAACGATTAAATTATTATTAAACTATTACATTAATTAATTGTTAAGAACCATGAGTTTAATAGAACTTTAACATCTGTGCCAAATCTGTATCTGTCATGTGTAATTATGTATGTGTTTCACTATTTTATTTGTTTTAAACGGAGAATGGGGAGCAATAATAATGTAAGATTCTCCATTGGGGAGCAGTCTGAAATAAATGTAGGTGTTATACTACTGTATGAGCCTCATTCTAGTAGCTTCGATAACCAACTCATCGCGGATTTTGAGCCGCTCTCGCAAAATGTTGCTAGGTAGGTACTCAGAAAGCCTCGATGAGTTGGCCAAATCGTATGGGGAAGGCATTTTTTTTGAGATTTCTCGCTACTGCTCAAACACATGGAGCGGAAGCAGGGAAAATCATAATAGCGCCATTTCGATAAAATTCAGCTATTCTATAAGCTATGATGAGATCATCGGAGCTCTGAAATAACGAGTTTATCAAAGATTTCATCTCGCCAGCTCTAGGGTGGCGAAATGGGATCTGAGAGCAGGACAGAAAAAATAATGCATTTTTCCTGCATCGGATTGATGCCAGGTGTTTCTGGAGCTGATACACATTAATATCGGCTCCGGAGACCCCCAGCTTCAATCCAATGCAATAAAAATACATTTACACAGGCAGCTTCATTACCTTAGCAGCTAACCACTAAGGCAATGAATAGGTTAACTACCAGTGCCCGGTTTAGTGTGCGTAGCGGGGGAGGGTGAAGGTGGTATTTGGTCCATGGCGGGTGTTTAGGCCTTGCGGGGTGGGTTGTGGGAGGAGTTAACCCTTTCATTACCTTAGCAGTTAGTACAGCTAAGGTAATGAAGGGGTTAACCCCTCCCACTAACAACCCAGTAGGTATAAACACCCACCACGAGCCAAATACCACCTTTACCCACGCCCACTACCCACAATAAACATTCAAACACAATACTAGCCGATACACCCATTCATTGCCAGTGTGGTTACCTATGCCCTCAGTGGGAGCAAAGATAACCCTAAAAGCAAGGATTGGGCACCGCCACTACCCCTAACAACTATAACATTACAGTACAGTAATTGGGCAAAATTACTATTATCCAGTTCTGGATAATAGGGCATTTGCCCATTCAAAATAAAACATTATCATTTTTTAAAGTGTGTTGGGGGTAGAGGGATTGGATGAAGGGGTAGTTGCCCCAAGGGTGGGTGGTTAGGCCTCTCGGGTGGGTAGCGGGAGTGGTTAACCCGTTCATTACCATAGTGGTTCCCACTGCTATGGTAATAAGGGATTAACTCTTCCAGCAACCTTCCCAGCAGGCCTAACCACCCACCCTTGGGCAACTACCCCCTTCATCCATCCCCTCTGCCCCCAATAAACATGGTATTCTGGTTTAACCCCTTCATTACTTTCAGGTCAGAGTTACAGGCCCTGTTATGGGGTGTCGGTATCCCCATGCAATGTTTAAATATCCCGTATTATTAGTCTGGAACATTTAAATGCATAGGAGATACCTGCACCCCATATCGGGACCTGTAACATGGCAAGCATGGAGTCCCCAGACATGAAATGAATGCGATTCAGCTCCGGAGACACCTGCTCCCGCACACTAGTATTCAAATTTAAATAACAACAGTGCGATCACCTGTGAGATCTGTGCAGGGAGAGGCGGCTCTCCCTGTGCTGCTCAGATTGCGAGAACATCACAGGGGGAGTGTAACGGTAGACCAAGCTTATTAACACCTTAATTACCGGGATCATTGATTGAGCAAGCAGAGAGATAAAATAAACTGTGATTTATTTACATGAAGAACGTACACAGCTATGTTACACAAAATACAGGAAAAGACACACTTACTTTGGAAACTGGAATATCAAAACTAATCTTTCTTAGTTGCAAACACTCAGCAAAATAATCCAGGCCACTTTTCATTCCTGTGGCCTCTTGCTGTTGGATTCTGGTCACATATCCTCTGAGAAATTTAGATGATTTATTCAGAGCTGGAACTTCTCAAATAGGACTGAATCTCAGGTGAATCCCACAAGATGGAACTGATGAATCTCTTTACATGATAGAACTGATGGAACTGACCTCCCCACTGACTGCATGAACTTTTAAATACTCCAAAAGTCCATCCTTTCAGTTTGCATCGAATCACTGCATGGGAACCAAACCTTCCACCAATAGCATGCTCTGCCAGCACTTCAGGTAACCTGGCAGAAGCTTCAATGTATGCTGCGAGCATGTGCCAACTTTGCATTTCAGCCACTTAGCATATCTAGCCAATCCTACTTCCCTGGAGACGTAACGCCTCCCTGTCGTAAATCAGTGGTGAGATTGACAGTCTTACCCAGAGTAAAACTCCTCCCCCCAAAGTACATTTAAAAACGGCATTTCATATCTAAATGTACACATAACTTCAGTTCTATAATACTTCCTGACATGTGAGACATATTTATACATTCCGGCATGCATGCCGGTCCCAATGATACTAAACATAACTGGGTCATCCTAAAATTAAGAGATATTAATATCTATTTCTTAGGACCTGCTAGACCTCATGTGTCTGTAACCATCATGTGTGACTTGGTCCCACCAATACACACATGTAATTTTTATCATATTCCGCAGTGGACGTCTCATGATATTCTCATATTTAATTAGGTCACTCACTTTCATACCTTCTGTAGCCACGCCCCTGGCCATATACAGGTGCAACGACGAGTATTCTAAAACTTGCCTTGGGAATTCTGGGGCAATATCCAGGTAATGCTGCCAACATTTCAGTGAAATTTCTGCAGACAGACTAATGGCCCATCGGATTAACACAGCGGGGGTCCCTGGCAGTTCCATGAATGGGACTGCCTGGGACCCCTGCTGTGTTAATCCGATGGGCCATTCGTTTTTTTCTGCAGAAATGTCACAGAAAATGTTGCAGCATTACTGGGGTATTGTTGGTGATTGCCCCAGATTTTCCAAGGCAAGTTTTAGAATCCTCGTCTTCGCACCTGTACCACATAGCATCTTGCTTTTTTAATGAATGCTCCTTTGGATGTAAGGATATCGGTGTTTCATCTAGCCCTTGCTTCTAACAAAAGGGGTCATACTTCTACGTCTTCGCTTTTGAACTAACTCTTTGAAACTGCAAATATGGGTGCTTATTTAGCCTCTCCTGCTAACACACGGATCACACCTCTCGGACAAATGTCTCTTTCATCTATTAGCCATAAGCCACCTCTGGGTTTTTGCAGGACTAAAGTTTACACATATTAATCTTGGGGAATGGTTAAAACCCATGCTTTTTTCCCCCTGATTCAAAAACATTGTTATCATAATCCATTTCATTTAACACATGATATGATTTCCCCCCCTGAACCCCTATCCTGGATTCAGAGTACCTGGGCATTACTCGGGCTTCCTCCCTTATACTAGGGAACCCTGTGCCTCATTTGTCCTTTTCCTGGATTATGCTGAAGCAGGACGTCCTAGTGGTGAGTTGCAGGAACGTTTTCAGGATGAGGTCTGCCCGGAGCCCTGGGATTCTATGTATCCGGGAATCTCTCTTGATTCCCAGATACATTTCTGGGGTAACTCATATCTTGAGAACCCCAATACATAGCCACAATCTGTAAAGACTTTCTCTGGCAAACCCACCCCGAAACTTACCTCCTGAAAATCTCCCGGTCCCAGCACCTCTGGAAAGGGCAAAACCCAAAAATGGCAGTTGTCTCATATTTTGCACACAGTCACAGTAATGCATACACAATGCCCGGGCCCAAGAGCTGACACTCGAGGACCCCAAAACACAGGTCAAGGGTAACCAAGTGGGCTTAACCTGTATTTATGGAGTCTGGTTACCCTTCCCCCGCCACAGGGAGAACTTAGAAAAAATCTGAGATCACTTTGCTGCTATGCCTTACGGTATTGGCATTTTCCTGTCTCATAGTTTCAGATTCTTTCTGAATACCGTGATAACACAAATGACAAACAGTTCAGCGGGAACATGCCAAACCTTGTGAGATAGCAGCAAAGTAATTGAAGCTGCTAGAATAGGCCCCGGTATGTGATGGTAACTCAATTGTTCCCAATTTGGCCAGTCGTTACTTACTATTGCTCCACACTAGATTAAAAGTGCATAAAAAAACATTTTTTTAATGTAACCTCTACCAGAGTGGCCTGTAGTGCATTGTCAAGAAAACAACTGCATTTAGGGTGGTGCAGCATGACCAGGTAGCCCTGGCCATGCCCTCTACCAGTTCACATGGGAAGCTAAGGGTTCTGTCGGGGGAGTGACCTCAGGCAAGACCTTATACGTAAGTGTCACATGGGAAAGGCCTCTTACTTTGTGGCCTTCCAGTGAAACATTTCCTTACTCTCTCTCTATTTTCAGAATAAAATAAGAATTCATGTCATTTTGTTATATTGTGAGTAAAAGTGTGTCATATGTAACAGTTTGGCGGAGCTGCCTTGCCAGGCTACGGCCCAATTACTTGGATAGTTGAGTTGTAACGGCAGTATCATGGATCACAAGCCATGCTAATACCGCGGACTCAAAAGCACTGAAGGGCAGCATGGCAAGTTCATCTGGTTCTTTATATAATTTAATATATCTTTAACCTTGTTTCTCCAATGAAATGCTGTGTGTTTATTTCATTCATAGGTCATGCTTCCTGAAAATAAGCTTCTGTGTGCTTAGGCCCGTATCGTACACCTCTGAGCAAATAACAGAACGTCCAATCACATACAGTACAGTACTTGGTATAATTATAATGTGACTCTTAGGTCCTTATTCTATAAACTGGGAAGCTTCTTCCCTATATATCTGAAAAGAGAGAAACTCTTCTCAAGCGCTGGACAACGGCATTGCAGAATATTGAATAAATGCCAAGGATTGGACTGTAGGTGGGTTACAGAAAGAAATGCTGATGGATTCTAAATACATTGATATTATGTATTTATAGTGCATTGTTTCTTGCTTTAAACCACATATCTTTCATTCTTAAAGGTACAGTCCTTCCTAATTCCAAAGTGAATCTGTGATAGTTATATGCCCAAAGGGTTAAATCCTAATGATAGATGCTCAAATCAGATAATAGCGTGCATTTTAAATCATTGGTTAATCTTATGCTGGATTAAGCTCTTTAAATAACAGCCTGATATGTGGAAGACATTTGCTTCTATGGTCTATGAATCAAGGCAACAGTGGTGTAACTCAGGGGCAAAATAGACTGCAGCAGATGTGTCAAAGAATTGGTTTCAATGGAAACATTTTCCTTGAAACAAATGGTTCAAATGTTTTGCCTTGATACGCATTCCCCCATTGTGTTAATTTATTTATTTATAAAACATGTTTTACCAGGAAATGATACATTGAGAGTTACCTCTCGTTTTCAAGTATGTCCTAGGCATATAGTTAAGATGACAAATAATACATGGTTACAATACATAGTTACATAAGTGAACAGGGTATACATTATACAGTATACAGGCATACCCCGCTTTAAGTACACTCACTTTAAGTACACTCGCGAGTAAGTACATTTCGCTCAATAGGTAAACGGCAGCTCACGCATGCGCCTGTCAGCACGTCCTGAATGGCAATACTGGCTCCCTACCTGTACCGAAGCTGTGCACAAGCGGGGAGGCTATATAGCCTGTTACACATGCGTTATTTACATCAGTTATGCACGTATATGACAATTGCAGTACAGTACGTGCATCATAAGTGGGAAAAAGGGAGTGCTTCACTTTAAGTACATTTTCACTTTACATACATGCTCCGGTCCCATTGCGTATGTTAATGCGGGGTATGCCTGTACAAGACATTGCATGCACAGTTAAAGATAATATATAATAGGCATATGTAACAATTACAGACCAGATTAAAATGTGAGACGGCTTTAGTTTTGAAAGAACTTAGCTTAGTGGTGGCAGTGAGTGTCCCCGGTAGGCTGTTCCAGTTTTGGGGTGCATGGTAAGAGAAGGAGGAGCGGCCAGATACTTTGCTGAACCTTGGGATCATGAACAGTCTTTTGGAGACAAATCTCAGATGATAAGTGCTGCATGTGGTAGGGGTGAGGAGCTTGTTCAGGTAGACGGGTAGCTTGCCCAGAAAGTTTTTGAAGGCAAGACAGGAGAAATTAACCTTGCACCTCAAGTGATGACCAATCTAGTTCTTTGAGTATTTCGCAGTGATGTGTGTTGTAGTTGCATTGGAGAACAAAACGGCATATTGAATTGTAGAGGGTATCATGTTTGCTAAGGTGGGTTTGGGGTGCCGAGCCATATATATATGTCCCTATAGTCGATAATTGACATATTATATGCTAGCAATACGCTTTCTGACCAGCAAACTTAGGGAGGATTTGTTCCTATAAAGTACAGTTAGTTTGGCATAGGTTTTGGAATAGAGGCTCCAGAACAGATCCTTGCGGGACACCAAAGGTGATATCCAAGGGGTTAGAGTTAGAGCCTGAGATGGACACATGTTGGGATCTACCTGATAGGTAAGAATGAAACCGGTTTAAAGAATGCTTCCCTAATCCAGAGCACAGGAGTTTAAGCAAGATAACATGATCAACAGTATCATAAGCCTTTGCAAAATCTAGGAATATTGCACCAGTGAGTTGTCCCATTCCACACTGGATTTCATTGCAAACTTTTAGGAGGGTAGTTACTGTGGAGTGTTTGAGGCGAAAGCCAGATTGGAATTGGCTAGGGAAATTTGTCTTGGTATAGTAATCGCTTAATTGGGAGTGAACACATTTCTCCATGACTTTGGATAGTATTGGGAGATGAGAGATTGGCCTGTAGTTTGAGACAGTGTTTTTGTCCCCACTTTTGAAGATTGGGACAACTCTGGCAGTTTTTTCGAGGTCTTAGGGATATGGTCTGCAGACAGAATAGACTTGACTATGGAAGCAATTGGTTTGGCAATGGCTGGGGCACCAAGTCTTAGGAACTTAGATTGGAGTAAGTCAGGTCCACATTGGCTGCTTAGTTTTAATTTGAGGAGCGCTTGTGTAATCTCCTCTTCGGGACTGGGACAAATTGAAAATTGTGAGCAGTGTTGGTAGAGGGTGGGGCTATAGGGGTTCTCACAGAATGAGATTCATGTTTGTGGTTTGGGCTGCGTTTGGCTAATAAGTTGGTAGCACACCTGACAAAGTAATCATTGAATGCATTTGCAATGTCAGTGGGATTTGTCAGAGTAATATCTTCCTTAGTGATATTACTTGGTAGTTGATGGCTAGAAGGCTGAAATACAGGTAAACCCCGTTATAACACGGTCCTCGGGGTCCACCCCGAGACCACCGCGTTAATAACGGGGTCGCGCTAATTTAAAAAAAAAAAAAATGGCCGCCGCGTGCCTGTTCGGGAGGGAGTGAGGAGGGAAGGAAGGAAGAGGTGTCCGGAAGCCCTACATGCGGGCCACATGCCTCCTCCCTCTCCCTCCCAGCCCCCTCCCTCTTCCTCCCAGCCCCTTCCCGCGAGAGGGAGGCCCGGGGAACAGAAGAAAAAAAAACTGCCGGAAGTCATCAGCTCCGGCGCGAGAGGGAGGCCCGGGGAACAGGTGATCAGCTGCTTGGACCCCCGCAGCACCAACTCCCCCAGCACCGTCACCACCCTCCCCCTCGGAGGACCGGGCCCCCTCGCCCCGCCGTAGCACAGGGTCGTCCTGCCACTCCGCCGCAGAGCAGGGCCCCGCCACCCAATCCACCCCCCCACCCCGGGCCGTACCGCCAACCTACCTGCCCCCCCGCGCTGCACCGGGCCATCCCACCAGCCCCCGCAGCCATCACCCCCCTCCACCGCAGCACCACCCCCAGCGGCACGCAGCGTCCCCCCCCCCTGTAGCCACATGCCTCACCAATCATCCCCAAGGTAAGGCTGATTTATGTGTGTGTGTGTGTGTGTGTGTGTGTGTGTGTGTGTGTGTGTGTGTGTGTGTGTGTGTGTGTGTGGTGTGAGCAATGAGCAGTGTGTGCAGTGTGAGCAGTGTGTGCAGTGTGAGCAGTGTGCAAAAAAAAAAAAAAATTTTTTTTTTTTAAACGGGAGCCACGGGAAAACCGCGTAATAACCGAATCGCGGTATAGCGAGGCGCGTTATAACGGGGTTTACCTGTATATTGTTGATAACCTTCCAGAAGTTAGCTGGGTTTGATGTATTCTGGTGAAGATTGTCAGAGTAATATTATGCTATTGCATGTCTTGTTTGCCTCGTGCACATATTCCGCAGGCATCTGTAGTTTTTAAGATCCTTGATAGAGCCAATTACTTTGCAGCTTTTCGACAAGGCATCCCTGAAATGGTAGAGTGCTATAAGGTGAATTGTAACGCACAGAAGGTGGGCTCCCCGTACTCTTATTCTGCGTAGTGGAGCATGGGTAACACAGAGTTTTAAGAACTCGGATTAGAAATAGTCGAGCGCATATTACGGTGTGTCCACTTCTTAGCTTTTTCTTCCGTGTTTTTTTTTCTTCCAGTTTTGGGCCTTGTAGGAGGATGTGCGCAGAGGTATGCAATGGAGACTTGTTAAGGTGAAATTAAATAAGGCTTTTATTGCGCCTGTTTCTTTAACATAAGAAATTATCCAAACATATTCAAGTAAGGGGTCAAAAAAACTTTTGTTCACTTGGGAGTATGTCTAGTGAAACCTATGCAGTCCACAACTCCCTTTAGATTAGCATGTCTCCCAGCCCCAAACATATATCTTGATATGTGCAGATACAAAGTCTTATAAAGGAAAGTCTTATCTGTTTTCTTGTAGTTGGAGGGAAAATCTTCTCTGTTCCTGGGTGGCTGCCTTTTTCCTCAGGCTATATCAGCATTAAGGTTCAGAAGTGCTTTCCCCTGTGTCTTGCAAGCAGCGTGCAGTTTTTCTTCTGGCAGGCTCAAGACTTCTGTTCCTATGGTCAGTCCAACTACTTGTGATACTCAGGAACAATCTCCCTTCCTGTTTCAAGGGCAGGCTTTTCTAACAAACTTAATCAGCCAGGTGGTGTTGGTTAATTAACTACCAGCAGTTAACCACCACACTGCTTGATTAGAGGTACATTTCCTGAACAGGGATAACTCCCCTGTTACAGGCCTGAATTAATATTTTATGAAGTGGCAGTTTTCAGAGAATTTACGAATCAGAACCTTAGGTTTTTTTTTTGGTGGGGGAGGGGGGTGCAGGAGTAAATCAATATAGACCAATGATTGATGAAACAGAAAACATACAAATACAGGTAGAATTAACACACCGATTGTATATTGTATTTTTTTTCAAAAACAAAATAAAGTGGAAAGTGCACTGTAACAGGAACACATCCCTGTTTAAATAAAGCAGCTTCAGAGCTCTGATGTAAGGAATCGGGGGCCACGTCCCTTGTGGTGTGACCCCTCCTTACCCACTACCAGTACTGCAGCGGCTGCTGCCCCTGCCCCCCGTCGCCACCCATGCCGCCGCCCAGTGCATACCTTGACCTCTGCCGTCGCCATCTTGGATTCTGGCACTGGTGTTACAGACTCTCAGCTGTGCTCTACTACTTCCTGGTCTCTCAGCCACTCACGAGCAGCTCCTCGACACGCCTCCACCATGCCCCTCGTCCGGATTGGTCACTGTCGCTTTAAATATTCTGCTTTGGCTTCACTTCCTTGCCGAGCATAGATCCTTATGGGATGTTACCTGTGTTTCTGCCACAAGCCTTGTTCTCTCGTTACGTATCTCTGTTTTTGTTCCAGTTCGTTGTACTCGTCCAGTTTCCTCCAGGCCTGCTGCTGCTACGCTGAGTTCCTGGTTCTTACAGACCTGCTTCGTTTGCGCTGTAACACGGGGTTACTAGTGCTGCCTGGTGGTGTGCCTATTGCGGTCAGTCTTCCCTCTCCTAGACCGGAGCCATGGGTCGTGGACGCCACTCGCGTAAACCTCGTTCCCGACCTGCAGCGATTGCGCTGACGCAAAAGGACCAGCTTGATTTCCTGTTGCCGACTCCCTGCTTGAACTACGACTACCCGGATATCTCCTACCCCGACTCTGGCTTGCCCAACAACTATGCTGTTATCTCCAGTCCTGAACCCGGCCTGTTTGACTATGAACTGCACACTCCGGACCAGTCTGCGCGGTATAAGGTTGGTGATTTCATAACCCAGCCTCAGCCCCGCGGTCCGGTCCCGGTTTGTGGCGAGCACAATCGTGACAGTATGCTCGGCCCCACAAAACCGGACCGCGCCGTGGCGGGGGTTGGTAAATGTGTAACTGCACCTATGTTCCAGGCTGCGGACCAGTCCCTGTTTGAAGAACAGTATTTGTTTGAAAAACTGCCTCCGCCTAATCTTGCTTGTATGTACGAAGGGTTAACCCCTGCAGAAAGACTGACTCGTAAAGAAATATTGACTAAATCTCAGGAATGTAGAGAGTTAAAGAAGATGTTTCAAGCCCAGTATTCCCAACTGCTCCTTCTTAAGTCCACTCCGGGACTGGAAACTGGGGATTTTGGGGTACTGGTTCAGGCCATAGACACCACCCTTAAATTATTCCTGGAATTTGACAGGAACATAAGCGAGCATGAACCTCTACTTGCTGCCTACGCACAGACTATTCACAAACCCTTTTCTGTCAGTCCTGTTGTTAAACCTGTGGGGGCACCTCCCTCTCCAAAAAATGTCCAAACCACCCCACTATCACTGCCCCCTAAGGTAGAAGCTGCCATGATTTCTAGCCCTGATTGCACCTCCCATTGCTTAAATCCCAAAGATATATCTGTGTTAACCCGTGCCAGTCAGGTCTGTGAGGTTCCCGTGGAGTATACTTGTATTTCCAAAGCTACAGCCCTAGTATCTGAGAATCTACCCTCACTTTCTAACTCAGAATCCCTAACTCCTGTCCTTGAGGTTTTTTCTGCTTTAACCCCTGATAGGCAGCTCTGCGTGCTCCCCATGTCAGAGAAAGAACCCCTTCTGCTTCAACGTTCTAAGTTAGAATCCCTAAGCTCTGTTCCCGAGCTCATTCCTATATTAACCACTGCAGGTCAGCCCTATGAGCCTCCTTTTGTAATCCCCTGTTCGCCAGCTAAGGCCACATCCTTGGCTCCAGAGGAGGAACTCCTTGTATCCTCAATTTCAGAGGCAAATCTCCCTCTTTTTGACTCTCAGGTACTATCTACATTGATCCCTGTAAATCCTTGCTGCCCCCAGGCTAATGCATCATTTCTAGCATCAGAGAATGAATCCCCAAGTCTGACAGCAGAGGTTGCACTGAATGACTCCCCTAAGCTTGCTGAGTCCTTGAATTTTGTTTACTACAATCCCCCTGCTTCAGCTCAAGTTTCCGTTGCCGTGTCCCTTGAAACTTCTGCTAAAATCCTGGTTCCAGTTAAAGGTATTCAGGAACCGGGTTTTTCTCTAAGCCTGTTCGCAGAATCCCCACTCCCAGGTATTTCGCTGACACTCCTTCCCAAGCAACCCCTCCAGAGATCCGCGTATCTGCTGTCACACCCTTAGTACAGTCAGAAACCACCCTGCCTACATTACAAATTCAGGTGTATAAATCTGAGCTATTTTGTCTTCCTTCACTTGCTAAACCTCAGTCCTTTAGCACTGCATCTAAATGTGCTCCAGCAACCGTTGGGTTATTCAGGGCTAAGATTAAAACCCCTGTGTTAAAGGGTACCTTCTCACACATATCCTGCAAACCTAGAACTTCCGTGATTAGTCCTAAGTCACTTTCCACAGTATCTGATTTTCTTATTAGTGTAACCCAGACACCCACATCACTGGCAAGCAGTTCCGTTATCAGAATCTTTGCACTAGTAAATATACCTATTTCTGATTTTGTCATGACAAGTACCCCAGTTAGGGCCCTTGCAGTTTTTGATAAAACTCTTTTTCCTACTAAGGTTTCTGCTGTTAAGAGTTTCCCCAGTTCCAACTTATCGCTTATTGACCCTCTATCTTCCCCAGTACCTGTCACTGAATCCCAGGTGTCAGCTTCAGACGCTAGTTCTCCTTCTACCAGTGTCCCTGTTACTGATTCTGAGCCTCCAGCTCCAGACACTAGCTCCCCTCCCTCCGCTGCCCCTGCACTGCCTGATTGTCAAGTTGCAGATATTAAAGCTCCAGAGCCTACTCACACTCCTATGACAAGTATGATGCCCTTGGAGTTCATTGCAGCACGTAATCCGCCTCATGCGGTTGTTCAAATCTCTGCAAGGCCCTGTATACCTTCCCCGCACTCTGGTGCCATATCCGAAGTAACCCTTGCTGCGCTCCAAATCCCCAGTGCGGGAAGGCAGTTTCTTTTCACGGACCATTCGGTGGCCCCTGAAGTACCTCAGTATGACTTTAACTATGGGGTTTCTCTCCCTGTTGTCTCTGGCTTGGACTCTGGGAAGTGGAGATCACAGACTATATTGTCTCTCTCTGAGCGTTCTACAATATTTGGGAGCTCCACTAATGATTGCTTCTCTGCCTCAGCGAACCCATGGTTATCCCTCACGGAACCTTCTGTTGTGCCTACATCCTCTGTGTTGGAAATACTCAGTTCACACCTCAAGATTTTGGTCCCTAAGCCTGGTTTACTGTTCACCTTGTCATCTACTATACCCATACCTGGCAATGCACCCACCCACCCTATACCCTCGCTGACCACTACCCGGAAAACCTCTGGAGGAGAAGACCCTCTCAAATTCCCACGTGATGATGTCAGCAAAGACTTTGTCTGTCCGGAAGGTCGCCCTGATAAGCTCTTTCAACTATTGGTGCCTCTTGTCCTGAATTTTGGTACCATTACTAGGGACTGGGCTCCCAACGGGGGCCCTTCTGCTGTTTCTGCTCCAGAACCCCCTGGTTCTTCACAGCCTTGGATTTCCAAGCCATTTCGCGTGGCGAGCCACGTACCAATAATTTCTCTACCACCACTTTCCTATCCTAAGTTTGTACTCGCCAATGAACTGCTGGTTTACGGATGCCCTGCTCGCCTAAAACAATTTAGGAATAACTCCATGTCTCCAAGACCAATGAGTGCCCACGAGTCTCTGGACCACAACTTTACTCTCCATCCTAGACAATTCCGGAACAATTCCAGGTCCCCCAACTCTAGGAGTGGTTATGATCGCCCTGAGGTCGATCCTGAAGGGGGGGGTACTGTAAGGAATCGGGGGCCACGTCCCTTGTGGTGTGACCCCTCCTTACCCACTACCAGTACTGCAGCGGCTGCTGCCCCTGCCCCCCGTCGCCACCCATGCCGCCGCCCAGTGCATACCTTGACCTCTGCCGTCGCCATCTTGGATTCTGGCACTGGTGTTACAGACTCTCAGCTGTGCTCCACTACTTCCTGGTCTCTCAGCCACTCACGAGCAGCTCCTCGACACACCTCCACCATGCCCCTCGTCCGGATTGGTCACTGTCGCTTTAAATATTCTGCTTTGGCTTCACTTCCTTGCCGAGCATAGATCCTTATGGGATGTTACCTGTGTTTCTGCCACAAGCCTTGTTCTCTCGTTACGTATCTCTGTTTTTGTTCCAGTTCATTGTACTCGTCCAGTTTCCTCCAGGCCTGCTGCTGCTACGCTGAGTTCCTGGTTCTTACAGACCTGCTTCGTTTGCGCTGTAACACGGGGTTACTAGTGCTGCCTGGTGGTGTGCCTATTGCGGTCAGTCTTCCCTCTCCTAGACCGGAGCCATGGGTCGTGGACGCCACTCGCGTAAACCTCGTTCCCGACCTG
Organism: Ascaphus truei; assembly: GCF_040206685.1. NCBI lineage: Eukaryota > Metazoa > Chordata > Amphibia > Anura > Ascaphidae > Ascaphus > Ascaphus truei. Next base: position 347,591,295 of record NC_134483.1, read on the forward strand.
CAGCGATTGCGCTGACGCAAAAGGACCAGCTTGATTTCCTGTTGCCGACTCCCTGCTTGAACTACGACTACCCGGATATCTCCTACCCCGACTCTGGCTTGCCCAACAACTATGCTGTTATCTCCAGTCCTGAACCCGGCCTGTTTGACTATGAACTGCACACTCCGGACCAGTCTGCGCGGTATAAGGTTGGTGATTTCATAACCCAGCCTCAGCCCCGCGGTCCGGTCCCGGTTTGTGGCGAGCACAATCGTGACATCTGAGAATCCAGCAGAGAGATAGTTAATTGCAACCACTCAATTAACTAGTCTCCACCTGGACATTAATGAGAGCTCTGTGAAAAGCCTCCTGTTGAAAATAGGAGAGAGATTCCCTGAGTTCACAATTGGGCTGACAGAAGGAGAGCAGAGAAGCCTGAACACAGACACTGTCTTGAGCACAAAGGCTGTGCTGAGTTCAAGACATCCAGACACCCAGAGACCTATATTTCCTGGACACAGAGGATCCAGAAACCTGCCAGAGACTGATATGGAGGGCCACCTGCTTAAGGTACCTCCTGAGACTTTGGGGTGATAGGCTGGTAATGGGAATATCCCTCCAGTCCTGCCGATAGGGTCTGGGGAAGTAAGTTAGCCCTTACAAAGGGATAGTGGCTTGTTATTTTAATGTTTTTGTATGTTTTGCATGGATAAAAGAACAGGCTCAATAAAGCCAAGATATAATTTCACCCTAATCGGTCTCCATTAAATGTACCTCTGCACACATCTCTTATATGCATGTTCTATTTAAGGATTATTAAATGAGGTTTAGGAAGTCAATTACTGTACATTTGTCTATTTTGATTTACTCCTCCAAAAAACATTGTCCGAGTGATACTGTACATATCCCTCTCCCTGCCTTAGAACTAAAGTCCTTACATTTTTTTCAATCACATGGTGCTATCACTTTATATTGTGTGTACATGCTGTGGGATTGTGGTTCCTTTGCAATGGGTGGGTGCTAAAGATGTGCACTGTATTGATGCTATACTGTAGACATTCATAGGAAAAGCTGCCATGAGGTGCTTGCTTACGATCCCACCTTGCTGGATCAAACCAATATAATATTTTTAATGTAAAAAGTGGAATTTTGGTTATTTCAGTCAATTGGAACATTGAACCTGAATCAGTATGATTAAAACTTATTTTTATTGTGCTATGTGACATGTAAACCTATAATCCAATCTGAATAGAAAGGATCTTGCCAATTAACTAGTAACAATGGTGAGACTTTTTAGGTCATTCTTGCAGAATTTAGACATTACATTATTATCCCCCTATACTTCCCATACCTATTGTTGGTTACTTACAATCATTCAATATGTGTTTTTTTTAATTTTATTGTTATTAATCTCTTTGTTTTTGGATGTTGCCTGTAACAAATGGCAAACTACAGCAGAGCAATGTATTGCATGCTTTATCATTATAGAAAGGGATAATGGGGACTATATATCAATGTCCTCCTGCAATACACTATGGTTGATTTACGTAGCTAATAGAAGGAGTATGGCTGCTGTGAGTCTTGTGTTTTGCACAAACGATTCTATTCATATAACAATACTTGCATTCTTGGTCTTGGTAATTATTTTGTCTATTGTAGGCATGTCATTGTGCTGTAGCTGTTATGATGACTGCTGTGACTGGAGATCTTCTGGGCAAGAACTCCCTGCTCGCATTGCATTCATTTATTGATGTAGTTCTTATCTTTGTATCATTTGGACTTACCCAAAATTGTAAGTACTGTAATTTGATCAAATGTTGAATCATGTGTTAGATGAGTACAGTTACAGTACAATTACAGTATGAACAGTAGCCACTGCATAAGTGAGTTATATGAGTGGTGTCCTTATATGCAACAGTTTAAGCATTTAGGTCCTGATTCATGAAATGTCCATAAAGTGGAGATATTATCGAATTGGTAAAAAAAAATTTAGGGTGCGTTAATAGCGAAAGAATAATTAGTGATTAATCAATATTTCTACGATACTAAATAAGGCGCAAAGTGTTATTGTACAGTAAGTTTACTTATTTTGTCTATAAAGTTGCAAGAATGGTCAAATGGAGTCAAAGTGCAAAGTTTAAATGTCCCGATCACGTGATGTAGGATATTTAAATAATGCAGGAAGATACCAGCACCTCATACCGGGGCCTATAACTCGGGAAGCAGGGTGTCCCCGGGGCTGAAATGAATGCGGTTCAGACCCCTTGCTTCAATATTGTGTTAATAAAATAAAAGCAGCTTCATTACCTTAGCGGCTAGCCGCTAAGATAATGAAGGAGTTAGACCTAAGTAAACACGGAAAAAGGTATATGGGCGCTGCTAATTGTGGTGGGTGTACTTGCAAATGCAAAACAACAACACACGTGCTCGTGCCTCAAATTACAGTGTCTCAGTGAACAGATAATAATATCACAGATGTGAAAAACAATAATACAGTGTGTATGACCTTCACCTAATAGTGAAAACAATACATGTAAAGGTATATTAAGTAGCTCTAAACCCTGTAATAGACCGTCCTCAGGTCCAAGTTAGATAGTGTTGTCTTCCGGATAAGGGGAGGGCATGTTGGCCATGATGTGGATATGTGGAATAAACAAATGCATATAATAGTGTAGCCAATCGTGAATAATGAATATATATCTATAAAAGTGTGTTGGTCCCACTTAAAGATTTTCATTGAATATAAGGCATATCAGAGATCCAACCTCTCTCTGATGGGAGCCCTGATGTAGGTTCCCCCCAGGGAAGTGTCTGCTTTCCATCCAGTGTTTCTCGAAAATGCAAATGGAAACTCAAAATAATGTAGTATGTCTATTGCAAAAATATTGCCTACTGTAGGAATAAAATAGGAAAAGCTGCACACCACAATAATAGAATCAAAGATACTTGCAATGACCGGTGCTCCTGGTACAGGGATATCTGCCTAAAAAATCCAGTAAATGGAGAAAGATGAATGATCCAGGGACACTTCGGATTTTCTCAAAAATAATTTAATCGGCACAAAAAACACAATCAATTTTTTGTGCTGATTAAATTCTTTTTGAGAAAATCCGAAGTTGCCCTGGATCATTCATCTTTCTTGCATACTGTAGGTACAGTTCACAAATTTTCACTCACATTTAGTACATATATATCATTCATTGGTGAGGAACTTGACGGAGGTCTGTGGCGTTCTGCCGGTCTCAGCCTGCTATGATTTTTCTTCAGCGTACATCACTTCCTGTTATGTCTCCTCTCAGGGCGGATGTAGCTATAATCAGGATCTCTCGGCTGCTAGGTCCAGAGTCCTGTCCTCCACACAATGAGTTCAGGTTCAAACCGTTTCGCTGGCGCTTCGTCAGGAATCATTGTTACAACTGTTAATATATTTGTTGACATATTGTCTGAAATTACTGTTCCCTTTTTTACCAACAAGATGAAGTACCTTATTATGTTGTTGCAGACTAAAGTGTAACCCTAGATAATAAAAAATGCACAAATGCGCACCAGGGATTAGTGGAAGGTAATTTATTAAAAATACACAAAAACTGAGGGGATCCAACCCCACCTCAGAACAGCTGTGCAGCTGGACGGCTAAGTACTACCAAGGAGAACACCTGATGGTGACTAAACCCTAAGCTGCACAGTATACAAATACAGTAAAATTTATATAAAAAACATGAAAGAAAAAAACAAACATGAAAACAACCTATAAACAGATTTGTATAGAAACCGCCATAGGGTTGGGCACTGGCAAGGGGAAACGGACACTCACACTGAGACACACTGACTCGCGGTGTCTGCACAGGATCCGGATCTCGGCACACCGCGGAGATGGATAAAACCGCTGCTGTCTCCTGCAGGCGCCGTCTCAGCTTACCAGCATACACGCGCAGGACGACCTGTCGTGACCTCTGTTTTACGCGTTTCGTACCAAGTACTTCGTCAGGAGGTCACGTACAGCATCATCCGCGCGTATATATAGGCGGCAACTGATTGAAGAAACCAGCCCCCTCAGAGAAACACCCTTACTTTGCCTAATTGCTACGCTGATTGAAACACCTTGAAATAAGGTTACTAGGCAACAGGGTGTATGGCAACTCATGTGGGGGATGTGTGCAAGTATAAATTAATCATTGCACTCAGCCCTATGAAAAAATACAGGAATAAGACCTCTAACAACATAAATTATATACTATGTAAACAAATCATGCTGAAACCTGTATATGAATAAAAGAAAAAAGAACAAATGATTAAATAAAAACAAATAAATATAAAAACATACATAAATGTTAATGCAAATAAATGTTAATAAATTCATTTTATTAAAAACGGAATACCTTATCTTAAAAAAGGAGTCAATTCAATTAATTCATTGAAACCATAGGGATGTCTGGTATGCATTTCATAAATCCAAAATTGCTCCCGTTTCAATAAATGATTATCTCTATTTCCCTGTCTACTACCTAGTGATACACTTTCAAGTCCCTTAAATTTAATACAACCAGGTTCACTGTTATGCACTTCTTTAAAGTGTTTCAAAAGCGGAGTTAATGGCATACCCTTTGCTATTATTTTTGGTATGTTTTAACATTTCTCAGGTGCTCTAACATGCGCATTTTAAACGGTCTTTTTGTGTTACCAATGTACTGTAAATTACAGCTACACTGTAAGGCATAGACCACATGCATTGTCTGACAATTAATGAAACTTGTAATATTGTAGACCTTGTTAGTAACTCCTGATGTAACTGTTTTCCCTTGACAGATATGGTTACACGCTTTACACTTTCCGCATTTGTACGTGCCTTTAACTCCTAGGCAAGTTTTAATATCTCCAGATACAATGGCCTCTCTGGAGACTTGACTTGGAGCCAGAATGTGTTTAAGGTTAGGTGCTCGTTTGAACACTATCCCTGGTTTGGACTTTAGATGGGGACCCAAAATGGGATCAGCTTTTAATATCCCCCAATGTTTTTGCAGAATTTTTCTAACATTGTAATGGGTATCATTAAATTGAGTAATAAATGCTGGGATTTGATTTTGTCTCTTCTCACTCTTTTTATGATGATATTTCATCAAAGATTTCCTAGGAATCCTTTCTAGTTTTTTGAGCGAAGAGTTTACTAAATCGCTATCATATTCTTTGTCTAGGAATCTTTTCTTTAAAAAGAAAGATTGTTCTTCATAATCCACAGCCTTAGAATAATTTCTCTTTAACCTGAGAAATTGATTAAAGGGAATATTTTGGACCCATCTCTTATCGTGACAACTAATGGGTCTAAAAATGAATTTACATTTGTAGCCTTAAAATGCGTTTTAGTATGTACAGTTTTGGCCTCAATGTAAATCTCTAAATCGAGATAATGAATGCTTTCTGAGCTATTTTCACCACTAAATTTTAAATTAAAATCATTATTGTTCAGATTTGTGACAAACTCAAGATAGGAATCTTCTGTCCCCTCCCACACAATAATAATATCATCGATGTATCTCCTCCACAGCTTAAGCTGCGGAGGAGTACATCTAAAGATCACCAGAGACTCCCACTGTCCCATATACAAATTGGCGAATGACGGGGCAAATGTTGTGCCCATCGCCGTCCCCAAGATTTGCAAAAAATAGAGGGAATCAAACAAAAAATAATTGTGACTGAGGATGAACTCAATTGAGGATAAAATGAATTCAACCTGTGTAATGGGAAGTGTTTGTGGGGTCAATAAAAAGTGTCTAATTGCTTCTACCCTTTTATTGTGAGGGATACTGGTGTGTAGTGATTGAACATCTAATGTGGCTAATCTATAATTATCTTCCCAAACGAAACCATCAAACAATTGTAAAACCATAGTGGTATCTTTAAGGTGAGATGGTAGTGAAGTGACCATTGGTTGTAGAAAAAAATCAATATAGGTGGATAAATTAGAAGTGAGGGAATTAATCCCGGAAATAATGGGACGTCCGGGTGGGGAAGTGAGAGATTTGTGTATCTTGGGGATATAATAAAATATTGGAACAGTGGGAGTTTCCGTGAACAAATATTGATACTCCAACTTAGAAATAATACCAAGTTCCAGAGCTCCATACAAATGTGTTTTAATGAGACTCAAAAATTCCTTTGTGGGGTCCCTCTTTAATGTGACATATGAGATGGGGTCCTGTAAAAGGCGATGAGCTTCCTTAAAATAGTCCTCAGTATTCAAGAGGACTATTCCGCCTCCCTTATCAGCTGACCTTAATACAATGTCAGGATTGGACTTTAGTTGTTTAATACTTTTTTGTTCATCCCAAGTTAAATTGGAATATAATCCTAGTTGTTTTTTCTTACACATATCTCTGAAATCCTGTTCAACCAGTTTTCCAAATAATTCTATATTGTGTCCTCTTGAGGCATATGGGAAAAATACAGAATTTGGTTTGAAACCAGTATGTGTGTAACTTGCAAAGTTGACAAAGTCAGGGTCACTCTCTTTCAGTAGTGCTTCTAGATCTTCAATAATAGTCATCTGATCAACTGTAATATCAATTGCCTCATTGTGAGAAATTTGATCTGATGTAGCTTTATTGCTACTATAATGACGCTGTAAAGTCATTTTTCTTAAATATTTTTGAAGATCAACATAGAGATCAAATTCATTTGATTCTCTAGAAGGGGCAAACGTAAAGCCCTTCTTAAGCACTTGAAAGAGATCTTTATCTATAATCAATGAAGATAAGTTAAAGATCCCATTACTGGTTAGTGTCAATGGCTCAGGGATCCCCTCTTTGTGGGCGGGCTTTCTCCCTCCTCTCTTACCTCGTCTGAATAACCCCTTTTTCGATTCATTTTTTGCAGGGGTTTTGAGGGGGGGGTTGTCTAGGTCCCAACTTGGTCTGTTGGGCTTGTTTTTGATCGATTTCTGAAAAAAACAATCATTATTATCTTCATTTATATCACTTTCATTACCGTCAGCTCTATCTTTTAATTGATGAGACTTATTTGAAACTGGTAATTCAAATGCAATACTTTTGTCCCCTCTACTGGCATATTGGTTTTTCCTTTGATGTTTATATTTATGTTTTACATCCTTGGATTTACCATTTTTGCCTACCATTGACCAGTTGTCACTTTGACTCCTCTCTCTATATTTATGTTGATTAGAGGTCACGACAGGTCATCCTGCGCGTGTATGCTGGTAAGCTGAGACGGAGCCTGCAGGAGACAGCAGCGGTTTAATCCATCTCCGCGGTGCCGAGATCCGGATCCTGTGCAGACACCGCGAGTCTGCTGACTGTCTCAGTGTGAGTGTCCGTTTCCCCTTGCCAGTGCCCAACCCTATGGCGGTTTCTATACAAATCTGTTGATAGGTTGTTTTCATGTTTGTTTTTTTCTTTCATGTTTTTTATATAAATTTTACTGTATTTGTATACTGCACCGACACACTTTATTCGAGCAAATACCCGGTATGTAACTGGCAGATACCTGGAATGCGCCACTCCTAACCTCTGACAAGCCCCGTTGCATTTGCCTTCCCAGCCTGGGTTCATGCCTGGCTGATGGGCGGCTGATCTGTTAAATGATAATGATTAGGGTTTAATAGGCTGCAATGCTTCGCGTGTCTACCAGATGGCATAAATTCATGAATTGTAATGCAGTTTATATATATATACTGTGCAGTATTGCAGCCATAGGGAATAAAATGCTTCAATCCCTGCTTGGAAAATAACTCAATGTACTCGGGCAGAAAACAGTCACAAACCTCAATACACCCGGGTATACCCGAATTCGTGGGACTAGCCAAGCTCGAATAAAGTGTGTCGCCAGTGTACTGTGCAGCTTAGGGTTTAGTCACCATCAGGTGTTCTCCTTGGTAGTACTTAGCCGTCCAGCTGCACAGCTGTTCTGAAGTGGGGTTGGATCCCCTCAGTTTTTGTGTATTTTTAATAAATTACCTTCCACTAATCCCTGGTGCGCATTTGTGCATTTTTTATTATCTTGTATTTCAGGGTGCCTTCCCCCCTTTCTAAGGGGGGTTCACCTAGATTTGAGAGTTTCTGGGGAGACGCTTTATGTACATGCTGCAAAGGGATCATCCACACCATCACACAGCACGAGCGCTGAATATCCTGTTTTTTCTACCTTAAAGTGTAACCCTATTTGTCAGGGTTATCAAAACTTTAAAAACCCTGATTAGATATGGTGAAGTGTAAAACGGTAATGTTGATAACTAAGAAGATTTTGAGTCATGTACTACAGTAAACTGTACAAATCAATATTTTGCAGCAAAACAGATAGGGGACAGTTTTTCAATTAATGCAACACAAATCAAGCAAAGATCTGTGAGGTAGAATACCCCAGTCACAATTCATAGACACACTGGCAATATACAACTGTAGTGATTGCTTATCATGAGACCTCCATCTAGAGATATCACTGCCGTTATGAGGACTGCTGATCTCAAAAGGCTTCTATATGCTTCTAAATAAACATTCTAAAATGGTGTACTGGAAGCAATGCATGTCCCATTATTAAGCAGGGGGAGCCAAGCACACCAAAAAGTCATGTGAATAGAGATAATGCAAAAAGGTAATTTAATGACTAGGCACGTCAAAAATATCCACCTACATCCCTGTGAAGGTGCTTCTCACTGAAATGTTGGATATTTTTAACTGTCAGTCATTAAATGACCTTTTTGCATTAACGTTATTCTCATTACTTTTGGTGTGCTTGGCTCCCCCGGCTTGCTATGCTGCTCTCTAACTTAGATTTGTTGCCTCAAGCACCCATTTTATCATGTCTTAGTGAGTCCCCACGATCTAGGAGCATCCCAAGTTGCTTTTTCCTGATCCCTCTATTTATTTTATGAGTCCCATTATTAACCCACTTGTAAGAAAAGGGTGTATAAGACCAATTCGGTATTGGTAAGTGTAATAGTTCTCCTGGAAACATACACAATCCCTACAAGCTCTAATCCCAACACCCACCACACAATAACATATCTATTTGTGTCAAAAGGAGTGCTATTTGGTGTAAGCAAATGTACACAACAAAAGACAAAATATCCAATGCTACATCCAATATGACAACAATTATATAGTTAAATACTTATCTGTTTGTTGTCTTCTCATAAGTAAGGGTCATTTAGTTAAACACTTTGGCCAAACCACTTAACTAAATGGCCCTTATTTATGAGAAGATAAACAGTTATGTATTTTGACTATATATTTTTTGTCATACAGGATGTAGCATTGGGAATTTTTGTCTTTCGTTGTATAGTTTTCCTGGACCCAGATTTGTCACTTCATGACAAAAAAAAGTACTGCTGAAGAACGCATTAAGAAAATGAAAAAATATAACAAATGCAGTAACATTACTGTAAATTACACTGCTATTTTGCTGACCTGTTCAGTGCGGGTAAGTTAAGCGAATGCAAATATTTCAAGGCTTAGAAAAAAGAGTTAGAACTTCGTAGATACGATCTCTTCTCTAAATTTCACATAAGCTAGACACTGCCTAATTGCTGACACATGCAGTGAAATATTGTCAAGGCGTAAGTCTGCAGACATGGGATATTGGACAGGGATGTAAACAATAAACATGCACAGGTGTTTTAAGTTATATTGTCATCTCTGTTAGAGATTAATGCTATGGGTATATTTTAATTGATTTCAATTACTTATTAAAGCAAATACAAATGGCAGTCACTTGATATTTCACGTGGAATATCCAGTTACTCTTTTTTTGTATTATGACCCATTTTGCCAAGTTGTAAAATGCAAAAAACAGAACTTGCACCGACCTTGCACCGACAGTGCTAATAATTGGAACTTGTGCTCAGGTTCAGTACCTTCACCATCAGATGCAATACATATACATAGAAAATGTTAGATGAGACCAGTACTCATAAAAATGTGCGGAGATTCGTGTGGTGAATCTGTACCTCTTATTTTCAAACTTGCTATTAGACTTTTTGTCAAGTTATTTGCCTTAATTAAGTAGATTTTTGTAAATTTACTTTTTTTTTTTTTTTTTTAAATAAATTACTATTTTGGAATCAACTGATGAGGTAGCAAGTTTTAATTTGTATTTTTATGAGTGCTGGTCTGATCTTATTTTTTCTTCATTTTGACAAGTTGCCATTTGCTTTGTTTTACTTCACTAATTTTATCATCTCAGCTTGTAAATAAATATAATATGCTGTACAGCTGTATGAAGGGTTATTGATCCCGCTGGAACATCATGGTGGTTTACTGTATGTTGTGTGGCAAACAGCTCCCTTTGTGTTGTGCCGCCGTTTTCCCAGGCTCTTCGCGACACAGTCTTCTAGGGTTTAATTTGTAGAAAGGGGGATAAACATGTGTATACACACAAGGGGCACTCGGCCCTCAACCTTCAGCGGATTATTTTTCCATTAGTGACACTAAACATTTTAAACACTGTCACTTTAAGAAACAAAAGAAATCATAAAAACAAACATCTACTCCTGTCAGGAGTCTAACTCGCATGCATATCCCTATCTGCAATGTTGGATGGGTAAGCAAGTTACCAACTTTAAATAATACACAGATATAACATTGAGTCCTTAACTGGCAGATGGGGCAGCGTCCCAATAGATCCTTAGATGCTGCAACACGTGGGGAGGGGGGTCTACCCCGAACTGGATCCTGGGGAGCAGCGTCCTCCCAGCCTCCAGGTTCTAAGAGAGAGACTGAAGCAGTCAAACTAACTGCAATATATTCATCTTTATTAATTAGGAGAGCAGGTGAGTGAAAACCAGAACCACTGTTAACTCTGGCCTGGAGTTTCCAGCCCACAGTTTCAGCAAATGTGAAACTGTGGAATGGATCATTTCCCCCCTTTTTTTTGTTGTTGCATTTTCTGCCTTAAATCAGATATACAGCTGCCTCATATTCTGGGACTATGTCACATATCCCCCTCACCCCCCCCCCCCCCCAGCTTACACCTTCTGGGGTGAGCGACCATGGATATACAGTATACAGAAGTGTCCCCTCTAAAACACTTGAGCTAATTCCCACACATTAAGTGTTCACTGGAAACTAATATGACGCCTTTTAGTCCTATTCTTATTAGAGACAGATTCTATTCTTGATATCCAGATTGAACCACTGTAGCAGCTTTTCCATTTCCTGGTAGCGTCTTTGTTGCTGATACTTCCTAACCTTTAACGGTAGTAGAATCATGCATTCCTTCAAGTATTGATACGTCTTTCTTTATATGTATTTGGGGAGTAGGGGTTTTCTTATATGTATTTGGAGGGTGTTTTGGTTTTTTACAAGTGTTTGGGGATGGAGTTTTTTTTTAAAATATGCATTTGGGGACTGTTTTATTGCAATTTATCCTTGAGTCCTTTGTCTTCTTTTGCTAGGGTTGATATCTCGATATCTCTCTCTCTCTCTCTTCTCTCTCTCTCGTATTTGAGGGGTGGGTTTTATTTTTATATGTGTTTTATATATATATTTGGGGCGTGTTTTTTTTATATATGTATTTGGGGGTGTTTTTTTATATGTATTTGGGGGGGTTGGGAGAGTGGGGGGTTTGGGTGTGTATTTTGTGAGGTGCATTGTGTGAGGGAATGAAGGGGGATTAAGTGAGATTCGGGTAATTGATGGAGGCGGGAAGAGTGAGAGGAGGGAGTGAGTGAGGAAAAGAGGAAGTAAAGAGATGCAGGGGAGAGTAATACATGCGAGGCAGGGGGGAGGGATTGAGTGAGAGTGGGGTAATTGATGGAGGGGTGCGAGGAGAGAGGGGGTGAGGAAGAGAGAGTGAGACAGAGGAGAGAGAAATATATGGGAAGAGGGGGGGGGAAGAGGGGGCCACGAGGAACGAAATGGGGCAGCTCATAATTCCACCGAAACGGGGGGCCCCGGTCGTAACTCTAGACCTGGGCCCCGGGAAATCTGTCTGCGGCCCTACTCACACTGATGAGATCCAAAAGTTCATAATAGCTGTCGGTGAGTATGTTACTTCTTTAACCCAGTCTTTGCTGAGAAAGCTGTGTAATGCAGCAGACATAAGCTTATAGGGCTCCATGTTAAAATGGATTTGAAGCAAAAGGTGACACTGTGTGCTCATTTGCACGTCCTATGCCAGAATTCCTGGCTGCAGTGGAAGCACTGTATGCTAAGAGATAATGGTAAATAGCAGGGTTGCAGATCTGTCTGAGACATGTGAATGTGCTCACAAGTGATTTTTTTATTTGCTGTTATTGTAAATAAAAGAAATCTTCAAACAATAAAATTTATTTTCTCAGTTACTCACACTCTTTATAATGTCAAACACAGTCAAATACACTAGAGATAGGCAAGATCCCACTGACTTACGTGGATAAAATAGGGGCGGGACTAACACGCTCATATACACAGCAGATTTTAACAATAAAAGTCTGTTTCACCTGCTAGTGCGTTGTGTACAGTATGTCTTGCTGCAATATGGCAGCGAGAGTCATACTACATATGTTCCAGAACCTTACATTTAAAACTCAAAACCCTTAATATTCTTAAGTTTTTATGTTATATTATGTTCATTTTTAACTGTTTCTGATTTTTTTTAAAGCATTTTTTTCATGCTTTGTTATGCTATTTAGCTTTCATTCTTATTTTGATTTCCCCCCCATCATTTGGTATAAATCCCAAACCAAACAAATTGAATTTTAGCAAAACCAGAACATACATTTTTTTTAGACCCAAAACCAAAGTGCTCACCCTTACTATAATTTACATACAAATATCTTGTCTCTCCAGCAGCTGTTCATTGTAAACTCCTATACCTAATGACATATTTAAGGTCTTTTAATGGGTGTTCTGTTGTCTCACTTCTTCACTCATCCCTCAGACACTGAAGTGCACTTTCAATATAAAGACATCTCCCCCTGAAAGTCTACAAAACTATATTTGTGTAAAAAACTCTATATAAGTGAAAAATGTAATTGTGCTAGGATGCATTGAACCAGTTTCTTTATTCCTCTATCACTGATTTAATTTGTTCTGAAAAGGAATTCTATTTCCAGTGTTGAAAATCAATGCCACAAGTGGCTTTTAAGGTAAAATGTGTAGATTAAATAGTTTTGACATTAAGCTACCATTTTGTTTCTCAACTGGCTACCGGCAGATTAGTTTAAGAATCTAAATTTCATTGCCTATTCTGCTTTATGGTTCTAGTACACTATTGATTTTAGGTCATGAGAACTCTTGAAGATAAAGTGTTTTAAATAGTTTATCTTATTAAACTCCTTATTATAGTTATCATTATACATGATTCTTGACCTGTATCTTAAAGAAGCAATCCCCCTCAAAAATGTCAGGTGTAGGCTTTGCTTTTTCAAGGGCATACTATTAGAATTCAATACGTTGTGCTTCAAACAGAGCTTAGGCTTCTTCAAAATACTACCTGAATCCATAAATATCCCAACTTCTGTACTATTATTTTCTACATCACCTTTGAAAAAGTGTAGTGTATGCCAAACGTGCATCGGGTTCAAGGTTCACTGTGTGTTGACATCATCACTAATATCACACGCTAGCATTAGGTCGGTGAGGTTATCGGCGCGGCCGTCCTGCAGGAAACCGATAGTAGCAGGAGATCCATGCGGAGAGACACCATGTTATGCAGTGTTATGCTGCTTCTATCCGCACCCATTGACTGCACTTCCTGGTACTTTTAGAATGGCATATTTTATGCTGTAAATTGATCTTAGGCTTCCTCAAACTACTACCCCAATCCCTAAATATCCCAACTTTTATACTATTATAAATTAGAAGAGCTGCTAGTGTGCTCTACAATGTACCACTTAGTGCAACAAACGTGATGTAGTGATATTAAGCAGCTCAGTGACTTACATATTTGGATGTCCAGTCACTGATTACACTGATAACATTTGGTGTTTGCCAAACAGCTTTACTACAGTATGTTGTTAATGTGTATAGTATCCCAGAGATGCTGATATTTGTATTTTTTCAGGGGCTTCTGAAGAAGCGTGTCGATCACGCGAAACGAACGTCCGTCGGTTTTTATTGACGTCACGATGGTGACTTCAGCGGTGAGGAAGCGCGGCTCGGAGCTGCACAGCTGAACTGATTGTATTGCGGTTGCTTTTCTACCTATATTACTTATGTTCTTTCAATTATTGCCTTATACTACCGGCGAAACCACGGGATGCGCTCACCTTCATACGAGTGCTCCGCTATGGCTTATATTTAGATTACCGGCTTATACTGTATATATGGCACAATAAGAACACCCAATTTGCATCCGCATGTGCCCCCTATGAAATGGAATAACTAATTCCCCATAAACACGGTTCCTGTTTGGGGAAGCATAATATAATACTGAGAGACACCCGCCTATCTAAGTTTTCTGTATAGAAATACATCATTATTAACCATATGCATTAGTGGGGATACAGTCATGGATATCAGTACATTTGTTGTCTATATTTAGATCTTTATGCTATGCACATGCTCCTGTGACCCATGTATACAGCCTCATTAGCCCCCCATGGGTTTCATATCCCTATGTTAAGGGTATCTAATGGCATGTTATATACACTCCCTTAATTATTTGGAACAGCTTCCTCACCACCAAGGTTTTTAACTATGTTTCACTGTATGTATGTATGTATGTATGTATGTATGTATGTATGTGTGTATGTATGTATGTATGTATGTATGTATGTATGCTATATATATATAGCAAACAGCAGGGGGTGCCCAGTGCTACATCCAAATGACAAAACATACATGGTAATAATTACAAGAAATAATGCTTCAGTACTAATAATAATGCTAATACTAATAATAATAAAATATGTTTTTTTAGTTAGATATTTTGGCCAAAGCATCATAAGCCTGCACACCAAATCGTCAAGGTAAACCATAATAAGTGCAAGCCCTACACTACACTGCATTTGTTCCCTATACCTCTGTATGAGGGGGAAGAACCATAATAGATTCCTTACCTGCAGGATTTGCACTTATTATGGTTCTTCCCTCTCTTACAGAGGTATAGGGAACAGTATGCAGTGTAGTGTACTGTAGGACTTGCACTTATTATGGTTTACCTTGACGATTTGGTGTGCAGGCTTATGATGCTTTGGCCAAAATATCTAACTAAAAAATCATATTTTATTATTATTAGTATTAGCATTATTATTAGTACTGAAGCATTATTTCTTGTAATTATTACCATGTATGTTTTGTCATTTGGATGTAGCACTGGGCACCCCTGTCGTTTGCTATATTCATGTGCCACAGCCCAGTGGCACTCTATGTGGCCTTACATACTGTATAGTCAAGATTAGGTGAGTGTGGGCGTTTGAGCTTGCTGGGTTTGTGTGTTAATTAATTTCTGACTGGAATCAGTTGTATGGAGGTTGTGGCACCTCCCCCAGAGCTCACGTCACCTCCCCCTTTTTAATGGTGGATCTCATATTGCTGCAGATAAGGAATCTATTATGGTTCTTCCCCCTCATACAGAGGTATAGGGAATAAATGCAGTGTAGTGTAGGACTTGCACTTATTATGGTTTACCTTGACGATTTGGTGTGCAGGCTTATGATGCTTTGGCCAAAATATCTAACTAAAAAATCATATTTTATTATTATTAGTATTAGCATTATTATTAGTACTGAAGCATTATTTCTTGTAATTATTACGATGTATGTTTTGTCATTTGGATGTAGCACTGGGCACCCCCTGTCGTTTGCTATATTCATGTGCCACAGCCCAGTGGCACTCTATGTGGCATTACATATAGTCAAGATTAGGTGGGTGTGGGAGTTTGAGCTTGCTGGGTTTGTGTGTTAATATATATATATATATATATATATATATATATATAATAAAAAAATAAATAGATGATACCGTTCTGTGGCTAACGAAATGCTTTTATTTGTGTGAGCTTTCGAGATACACTGATCTCTTCTTCCGGCGATGTTACAATGAATGAAGCAAGCAAAAGCTATACTATAAACAGTGTCTATTGGAAGGTTATCTGTGCTGGTCCTTCCCCCGGTGTGGATGTGTTTTATGGCTGGAGGTGTCAAAAGGTTCCTGAAAGCAAGTGATGAAAGAGTGTGTATGTGTATCAGTGTGAATAAAAATGAATGGAGAGCCCACAGTATATACAGTGCTTTACAAAAGGTGTGTGTGGAGTGGGAGTGGATATAAATGGTGTGGGTGGGTGTGGAAATGTGAGAGTTAGAAGCACAACTAAAAGTGTGTGTGGATACTATGTGGTCCCTAGGGACCACTCCCACTCCACACACACACCTTTTGTAAAGCACTGTATATACTGTGGGCTCTCCATTCATTTTCATTCACACAGATACACACATACACACTCTTTCATCACTTGCTTTCAGGAACCTTTTGACACCTCTAGCCATAAAACACATCCACACCAGGGGAAGGACCAGCACAGATAACATTCCAAGAGACACTGTTTTTAAGTATACCTTTCGCTTGCTTCATTCATCGCCAGAAGAAGAGATCAGTGTATCTCGAAAGCTCGCACAAATAAAAGCATTTCGTTAGCCACAGAACGGTATCATCTATTTATTTTTTGTTTATATATATATATACCCTACCACCTGCAACCACAATTGAAGCAACTAATACCTGACAACCCAGGAGTTGGGATCTTCTACATGCTTCCCAAAATCCACAAACCAGGAAACCCCGGCAGACCTATTATAACAGGTATGGATACACTCACGGAACAAATATCAGGCTTAGTGGAGAATATCCTCAAACCTTTAGTCAGAAGCACCAACAGCTTCATACAAGATACCACAGATTTTCTCAATAATCTTAACAACATCAACCAACTACCATCCAACACACTGCTAGTTACCATGGATGTAGAATCTCTTTACAGCAACACCCCCCACAAAGATGGTATTGAGGCATGCCTGCATTTCCTTACAACATCTCCCCTGGATCAGAAATACAGCGCTGATGTAATTACCAAACTGATAGAATACATCCTCACACACAACTACTTCAGCTTCAACAAGGAAATGTACCTACAACTAATGGGGACTGCAATGGGTACCAATATGGCACCGCAATATGCCAATCTTTTCATGGCAAATCTTGAACAAAGATTCCTAACTATATGCCTCCACAAACCCTACAAATACTACAGATACATTGATGACCTGTTTATAATATGGACAGAGGGTGAAGAAAACCTAAAACAATTCCACGAATCCCTGAATTTTTTCCACCCATTAATTAAACTCAAAATGGATTATTCGGCAAACCTAGTAAACTTTCTAGATACTACAGTAACACTGAAAGATGGCAAACTACACACATCTGTATACAAGAAACCAACTGACAGATGCAGTTACCTCCACAACTCCAGCTTCCATCCCACTCAGACAAAACTAGGTATCATACACAGCCAGGCTATAAGATACCGCCGCATATGCTCTGACACTGAAGACAGAAACAGGCATCTCACAACCCTGACCGAATCCTTCAGACAGAAGGGATACAAACCAAAGATCATTGCCAAAACTATTACATCTGTACTAAAAGCCCCACGAGAACACCTGCTACAATACAGACAGAAAGAACCTACCACACGCATACCACTAGTGACCACATACAACCCTACCCTAGAAGGTATACGAAAAATAATCAAAGATCTGCAACCCATGCTGACAGAGGATGCAACATTAAAAGAAATCTTTCCCAAACCTCCCATTCTTGCATTCCGGCAACCACCAAACCACAAACAGAAATTAGTCAGCAGAAAACTTCACAATGACTTTAAAGACATGGATAATGGCACAAAACCGTGCAACAACAAACGCTGCAAACTCTGCAAACAAATTTGCCAAGATCCCACAGCCAGTCACAACCATAGAACATTCAATGTTAAAGGATCATACAGCTGCACATCCAGGAATATAGTGTATATGATTCAGTGCAACAGATGTGACCAAGGTTGCTACATTGGGGAAACCAGCCAAAAACTACAAGGAAGAATGAATATTCACAAACACTCTATACTCCATCACGAAGAAGGAAGATACTGCTCACCTGTGGGACATCACTTCTCACTACCAGATCATTCCATAAATTATTTAAAAATCAAAATCCTCAATGGAATGTTTAAACGCACCCAAGAACGGAAAACATTTGAGCTCAGAATGATACGCTCTTTGACACCAAAACCAAAGGACTTAATGCGGACATGGGTTTTCTCACACCCTATCTAAATTGTTTGTAATTATCCTGCTTGCCTCAATTCTTATCCACACTTTCTCTCCCCCCCCCAGCATCCCTCCCCCTCCCCACCTTTCTTTGTCACTGTCCCCTGGCTTCAAACACTTTTAACACCCTACCTTATCTACAGTAGATATCTGTTTTTTTCCCTCTCTCTAAACTGTTTTAGCCATTGAATCCTTTGTATATCAGTATTGCTGACCTGAAGAAGAGAGGATAACTCTCGAGAGCTTGTCCTATGACATAAATTGTTAGTCCAATAAAAAAAGGTATCACCTAATACTGAAGAACTCATTTATTCTGCACTATAGCAACTGGACTAACACGGCTATTTTCTGCTTTATATTATATATATATACAGTTAGGTCCGGAAATAATTGGACACTGATACAAGTTTTGTTATTTCGGCTGTGTACCAAAATAAATTCAAGTTACAGTTTAAAGTGCAGTCTATCAGCTTTAATTTGAGGGTATTCACATCCAAATAGGAGGAAGGGTTTAGGAATTACATCTCTTTAATATGTAGCCCCCTCTTTTTCAAGGGACCAAAAGTAATTGGACAATTGACTCAAAAGCTGTTTCATGGACAGGTGTGGGCTATTTCTTCGTTATTTCAGCATCAGTTAAGCAGGAAAAGGTCTGGAGTTGATTCCAGGTGTGGCATTCGCATTTGGAAGCTGTTGCTGTGAACCCACAACTTGCGGTCAAAGGAGCTCTCAATGCAAATGAAATAGGGCATCCTTAGGCTGCAAAAAAAAAGAAAATCCATCAGAGAGATAGCAGGAACATTAGGAGTGGCCAAATCAACAGTTTGGTACATTCTGAGAAAAAAAGTACACACTGTGGGCTCTGCAACACAAAAAGGCCTGGACGTCCACGGAAGACAACAGTGGTGGATGATTGTAGGATCCTTTCCATTTTAAAGAAAAACCCCTTTACAACATCCAGCCAAGTGAAGAACACTCTCCAGGAGGTAGGCTTATCATTATCCAAGTTTACCATAAAGAGAAGACTTCACGAGAGCAAATACAGAGGGTTCACCACAAGGTGCAAACCATTCATAAACCTCAAGAATACAAAGGCCAGATTAGACTTTGCCAAACAATATCTAAAAAAAAGCCAGCCCAGTTTTGGAACAGCATTCTTTGGACAGATGAAACTAAGATCAACCTGTACCAGAATGATGGGAAGAAAAAAGTATGGAGAAGGCTTGGAATGGCTCATGATCCGAAGCTTACCACATCATCTGTAAAACACAGTGGAGGCAGTGTGAGGGCATGGGCATGCATGGCTTCCAATGGCACTGGGTCACTAGTGTTTATTGATGATGTGACAGAAGACAGAAGCAGCCGGATGAATTCTGAAGTGTATAGGGATATATTGTCTGCTCAGATTCAGCCAAATTTAGCGAAGTTGATTGGACGGCGCTTCACTTTACAGATGGACAATGACCCAAAACATACTGCGAAAGCAACCCAGGAGTTTTTTAAGGCAAAGAAGTGGAATATTCTGCAATGGCCGAGTCAATCACCTGATCTCAACCCGATCGAGCATGCATTTCACGTGCTGAAGACAAAACTTAAGGCAGAAAGACCCACGAACAAACAACAACTGAAGACAGCTGCAGTAAAGGTCTGGCAAAGCATCACAAAGGAGGAAACTCAACGTTTGGTGATGTCCATGCGTTCCAGACTAAAAGCAGTCAATGCCTGCAAAGAATTCTCGACAAAGTATTAAAAATGAAAAATGTATTTATGATTGTGTTAATTTGTCCAATTACATTTGAGTCCCTGAAATAAGGGGACTGTGTATGAAAATGGTTGCAATTCCTAAATGTTTCATACGATATTTTTGTTCAACCCCTTGAATTAAAGCTGAAAGTCTGCACTTCTATTGCATCTCAGTTGTTTCATTTCAAATCAATTGTAGTGGTGTACAGAGCCAAAATTATGAAAATTGTGTCAGTGTCCAATTATTTCCGGACCTAACTGTATATATATATATATATATATATATATATATATATATATATATATATATATATATATATATATATATATATATATATATATATATATACCTCTCACACATATAAGATGTTTCTTTCAATGTAATAAAGTTTATTTGATCATATTCTGTTGATCCATTAGGATGGCCCTATGAGGGGACATTATTACCCCTGGATTATATATATATATATCCAGTACATGTTATTTCAAGGGTGCATCATACAGGGATTCTTTTAAGCTGGTCCTCTTTCTGATCAACCATATGTGTATATCAAAATTGTTAGCCAATTCCAACTATGCATGAACCCTGAAAATACTGTTAATGGTGTACACGCAAAATTAAGATGCAATGTACTGTATCTATCCAATTCTTTTTTTATGAAGCATGGATATTTCATTATATAGGTTAACAAAATGCATTATTTTTATACTGTGGCTGTAATAAACCTTTGTTTATTTAACTCTTGTTCTGCCTGGTGTTTTACGATCCTGTAAAAGTCTGGTCTATCTCCCCTATCGTTACTGTGTGCTGCTACTACCTGCAAAAGATACATTAATTATGCATCAATAAAATGACAAGAAATTATAATTTGTGTGAAAGTGGACTTTTATGAAGTCTTAAGAACATGTTTTAGCTTCTAATCCAATATAGATTGATACAGTGTTAGATTTAATTCTAATGAGATCAGTGGGAGAAGATGCAAATGTGGAGATAGAACACAATGGAAAATTTGCCACAACAGGATCACTTTTAATATTATAAAGGATTAATTTAAAAATGGGTAAAATACAGCTATACAATTTTAGTAAAGCTAGCGTTCATCGGCTATATTCTAGGGCAGGAATAAGCTTAAACTTACAGGCAATGCAGAAAGAAAAAAAGCAAATCAAGCAATAATATTCAGTTCTAATTCATTAAACAATAAGTTGAAGGAAAGAGAAAATCAGTAAACTGTATACCTTTTACCAAATAGCAGGGGTGCAACACAAAAAGCTTATTAGAAAGGGCAAATAATCACAGAGAACATAAATATGAGCTTTAAAATACATATTACTGCAGTGGTCAAGAATAACTGCTTCTTATACAGTATATGTAGTAAATTTAGGGGCATGTACTTTGTAATTGGACCACTCTGTGGCAGAGATGTTATTAACATGGAAATTGGTAAAGCTACAGGCAATTCATAGATTAATAATTTCCTTGAGTTTTAACTAACCTGACATGCAGCAAGTGGAAAAGTCTAGGAAGAGTAAATTGACAGTGATAATATTTCTATTACCTTAAAAGCATTAGAAAGAAGTAACTAAAAAGTTACAGTAACTAAAGTAATTAATCTGGATGAATTAAACTCCAGGCTTCCTATGTGTAGCCCCCCTTTGTAAACTACTAATTGAAATAAGGGGTTAACAGCTTTAATGGGTTAACTGTGTGGGATCATTCAAGTTGCTCCCCTCCCCATCATGTAATGAAGGATGACTTGCAGTAAGGATAGCCACTCCCCAATATGTCTCGTGACCAGTAACTTCATCATAAGGAGATTGGAGGGTATATATAGCTGCCCCGAATGTTCTAGAACCAGGTTCCTTGGGTGTGGCAATTGGAATGTTTAAGTGTACTGTATATGAGTATTTAAGTGTTATGTGCTGTAAGGATGTCATATAACTTTATTGTTCTGTTAGGGAATGTGCCCTATATAGTAAGCGCCTATAGTAATGGCCTAAGATTGTTCTCATTCAGGAGAGGAGTAAGCTTGTGCTCAGCAGGAGTTCTCAGAGTAGTAGCTCTGGAGCATAATCGGATCAGCCCCACCATCAGGTCTTAAGTAAACTCCTGTTCCAATATGCATGGACAAGGTAGGCAGTACATAGAGGGACGGGATACTGATCCCTGATAAGTAGTGTGTACTCCCACAATAGTGACCCCTGAGAGATTGGACACTCTTGATGCTATACAGGAGATTGCCAATCAAACCAATACTAAGGGACACAAGTACAAGTAGCTACTGCGCGTATGACTGAGAGCTACCAAGGTTTAAACAAATCACTTGCCAGGAAATCAACAAGTTGTTTGAAAATGAACAACGTAACATCCCAATTGAAATCTGGGGGAAACTTGAATGTCTATGGTTGTAGATCTAGCTAATCTACCACTAACATTTTTTAAATAATTTCTTAAAGAGAGTGTATCAACATTTGTAAGACAAACTAATCACCAGAAGTTGGCTAAGATAAAATGCAAGTGACTACTTGTGGACCCATTTTACTAAAAGTGAACATGACAGCTCACTTAAAGCTGTCTAAATATTCTACTACAGTACTTACAGAAAGGAGAACAAAACATTATCTGCGGAAAATGATAATTGTTCCCCCTGCTGCTTGCCCCATTGCCCAATGAAAACCAAGAAGAAAAAGTATATTTAAGTAACTTAACCCTAACTTGGGGACAGTGTCCTTGCCCTTCCAACCTAAAGAACATTGCAGATTTAGTTACAGCGGTACAGTCACACAATGTGTGCAATACCTATCCAAAGAGAGGTACATGAGCAACAAGAGGAACAGTTCTATAGTAGATGAGGTTGAAAAAAGACAGGTTTTATAGGTTAAATGTACACATGGAGCCAAACCCTGGCACGCTCCCTTGGTTCAAATGGTGTGATATCCCCGTCCCTTCTTTCGCATGCGGCTGATTCAAAACAATGGCAGCTTCTCCCGCTGGCGCATTGTGTATGTCCCACTCTAGTGCGCCCTGGGACTGGGACCAAAGGAGTGGCTCAGTAAGTAAATGCACTGACTCTGAAAACCATGACATAGAGTTTGAGGCAGGGGAGCGAAGTTCAAATCCCAGCTGCAGCTCCTTGTGACCTTGGGCAAGTAACTATCACCCTGTGCCTCAGGCACACCCCCCCAAAAAAAAGTGTACGCCCTGCAGAGCAGTGACTCATGTCTGCAAACATTCTATGTACCGCGTTGCATGCACTGCCTGCACTATACAAGAAAAAACTATTCTAATTATTAGATTCTGTAGTTGACTGACTCCTTTTAAGAAAGAAAACAGACAAGCATACAGTAACAATTTTAATTAATTTTTATATTTTAAATATCCCCATGCTTTGGTGAGTTTTTACAATCTAATGTATTTTAGTGATGACTGTTTGTATTTCCTCAAATCTATAGAAAGCGTAGGAAGTAGTGTCACTCATACTCACTTATACTTTAAGAATAATAATATATTTATTGTACAAATATCAATGTTTCGGTCTGCTTACATATACACATATACACATATACACATATACACACATACACATCCCAAAATAGTCCTATATATTTATATATTTATTTATATGTTTCGGTCTGCTTACATACAGTATACACATATACACATATACACATCCCAAAATAGTCCTTTATATTTATATATTTATTTATATGTTTCGGTCTGCTTACATATACACATATACACATCCCAAAATAGTCCTTTATATTTATATATTTATTTATATGTTTCGGTCTGCTTACATATACACATATACACATATACACATATACAAATCCCAAAATAGTCCTTTATATAACACATGAAGAGATACCTGTGAACAAATCAGAACACACCTATAACTAGGACAAATGCTAATTGGGATATGCAAAGTACATTCAAATGACTTTAATTAGCATAGTTCAGAGTCTGGGTGGGAGTAACGTCACCTTAAGGTAAGACATGACTAATTCCAGATGTATTTTTTAAGTAATAATCCCAGAAGAACAGGGCATTATGGCCAATAATGCCCTGGCTGGAAGAGCTGAAGGCCCAAGGTGAAGCCGAGGGACTTTAACCAAGCCAGGGCATTATTGGGCAGTAATGCCCGTTCTGAGGGGATTATTACAATTCTAGGCTAAATGTAGGCTTTTTTCATAAAATAATAGACACTTTTGTAAAGATATATAACTCGGAACTATGCTAATGCACCTGTGTAGGAAAAAGAAGTACAGTAGCAAATGAGAGGGGAGAGAGGTGGGGGGGGGGGTGGGAAGAGAGAGGTGAGGGGGGGAGAGAGAGGTGAGTGGGGCAGAAGAGAGAGAGGTGAGGGGGAGAAGAGAGAAAGGTGAGGGGGGAGAAAGAGAGAGAGAGATGAGGGCTGGGAGAAGAGAGAGGTGGGGGGCAAGGGAGGAAGAGAAAGGCAAGGGTGGGGAGAAGAGATTGGTGAGGGGGGATTGAGAGAGGTGGGGGAGGGGAGAAGAGAGAGAGAGGTTGGGGGGGCGAGGTGAGGGGGGATCAAGGTGAGGGAGCGAGGTGAGGGGGGAGCTAGGTGAGAGAGTGTGGTAAGGGGGTGGGAGGAGAGAGATGAGGGGGTGGGAGGAGAGAAATGAGAGGGGAAAGAGAGGTGAGGAGGAGGGGGAAGAGAGAGGTGGGGGGAAGAGAGGTTAGGGGGAGAGAGAGGTGAGGGGGAGAGAGAGAGAGGTGAGGGGGAGAGAGAGATGAGAGGGGGAGAGAGAGATGAGAGGGGGAGAGAGAGATGAGAGGGGGAGAGAGAGATGAGAGGGGGAGAGAGAGAGGTGAGGGTTGGAGAGAGAGAGGTGAGGGGAGAGAGAGCTGGGGGGGAGAGAGGTTTTGGGAGAGAGAGCTGAGGGGGGAGAGAGTGGTGAGGGGGAGAGAGTGAGGTGTGGGGGTGAGGGTAGGGGTGGTGTGGGGGTGAGGGTTGGGGGAGGTGTTGAGGGGGAAAGGGATGAGGGGGAGAGGGGAGGGGAAGAGGTGGGTGAAGGGAAGAATGGGAAGAGAAGTTGGGGGACAATGATTTTAACTACAAACTTAAAAAAAACAGATACAAATTACTTTAACAGAAGCTTATGAGTTGGTAAGGTGCCAAAAATTCCGGCCGTAACTGAATGAATAATGCCCGGAATTCTAACCAATCAGAGAGCATGAATTTCAGTAATGCCTGGAATTTTACTGCTTTAGCCTATAATGTGGAGTAAAGTATAGTAATAATCTGTTGGTTATTACTATGTGTTGGATGAAAGTGGGTGAATTTAAGGCACAAAATATGTACCAGGATGCTCTGCAGAATTTGGTTACTTGAGGTCGAGGTTTCTGTAGGTCAGAAGTTTATAGGGAGAAGTTTTGTTTTGTTATGCATTTTCTTATTCAATAGAGATTTAAAATCCCCCAATTTCCCCATGTAATGCTTGATTAATATTTAAAAATAATAATCTTTCAGGAAAAGGTGCAGGATTTTGATATACCTAATACAAAAACATAAGTGGGCACAATAGAGACTTTATTGAATAACGGGGGACATGAGAGGGAGAAATGAGTGGTTGCATTGAGAATAAGATACTGTAAGTGTTTGAAGGGTCTAGAGAGGAGCAAATACGGAGTTTGAGAGAGGCAATGATTTAACAAAGAGAGAAATGGGATAATTGTTTTTCATATATATTTCTTACCAATGTAACCCTTCTATGGTACCCCACCCAACATGAGATTGGGGGGTACACTCCTGGTCACTCTGAGTGGTCTTGGTGCTGTGACCTGCTGATAAACAGGATGGCTGAGTGCTCCGCGGTGTTGTGGGGAGAACCCAGGACAGGGACAGGAGGTGTGGTATGGGACAGGTTACCTTGTTGTCTCAGGGTGCACAGCGCCTCCAGCCAGTAGGGATCCCCTGGGGTCTGCAGAGGAGAGACCCCCACTGACACTCCATTCTCCAGACACAAGGTTGCTTAGACCCGCCCCTGAATATTGCTACATACTCAGAACTGAAATGCAAAACAGGCCAACTGAAGGAATTAACCTTTCCACTGCCGGTTCTAACAGGACTGACAGAGGAAAGGCCCAGAATTAGCAATAGCTGCCGAAGCACTCCCCACTACCCCATATGCTCTCATTCTCTCCTACCCTCCCTCTATCTCTCCCCCAACCCCTTTCTCTCCCTCCCCTCCCTCCCCCACCCCTCTCTCCCCCACCCCTCTCTCTTTCCCTTAATTATTTTCTTTCTCCCCCATCAATCTCTCTCTGCCACCCCTCCCTTACACACCTCTCCCCCATACCCCTATCCCCCACTACACCCCTCTCTCTCCCCCATTATTTTCTTTCTCTCCCATCCATCTCCCGCCCTGCCACTTGGCGAACACTAGTGTTAACGCTGCCAATCACACCAATCACACTTGTGGTTAGCGATGTTGATTTCTTTATTATTTATTTCTAGACAAGGTCTTAATAAATGAGTGATTTTTATGAAAACATAATGTGATGCATTTTTTTTTATATTTTACCAATTTTACATTCATAAAATCACTTCCTTTTTATTTCTTTAGGAGGTGGCATACACTTTATTTTAAGGAGGGGGAATACTATTAAAAACCTTCAAATTTGAGTAGACATGATCTGCTTTTCATACTGTTTATGGAAATATCACACACATAGAAACATGTTCTCAAAGGAGTTTTAACTTTTATTACATTTTAAAACAGCTCAAATGATTTTCATTCTACTGTAATCATGCTCGCTCATGACAGCTTTAGCCAAAGACGGCTTCACTTCATTGCACCTTTCCCCACCCCTCACCCTCCCAAAGCCAAGGAAAAAGGCATTCTACAGTACAACACCTCCCCCAGCCATGAGGTTTAGCGGAGTCACCTCGCTAGGCGTTAACGAGCCTGGTTATCTTTTGTCATTGAGAGAGGGGGATTAGGACAGACTGTTATTATGCACAGTGATGGTGTATTTATAATGTAATGGACCTCGCTGGACAGGTTAAGTATACAGTACGCCCACTTTTAACACCTGCAGCTCGTGTCCATGCCCGTCCAAAGATTCAAATAGGGACACAGTGCATAAAAAGGTGACACAAATTGCATAGCCTCCTACATGCTGATCTCTATCTAAATGAGCTCTTGTACTCTAAACGTGCTCTATTGTGCATTTTTCATTCTGCATCCATGGATCAACCCTAATTCTACGTACGCAGGAACTGGCTTTCTTCTGATGTGCCGACCACGTGAAAGAGAATGTTGGAAGCTGTTTCCAAGCCAAAGCCAAAGGTGCCTAAAGAAGAGGCTCCAAAGGCTCCCAAGGCAAAGAAACCTGTCCCTTTGTACGTGAAGAAGAAAATGGCCAAAATCGACCATGATCATGTTCAGTGGCCCTGTACCCACCGAAGCCAATTTTGAGGCTCCGGACTTTTCACTGCCATCAACCAGCCACGCCAATGTTCACCCCGATGTCCCCTGCTGACCTCCGCCAGCACCCTGTCACACCGATGTTCATCACGAAGTCCCCTGATCACGCCGCCAGCACCCAGCCATGCCGGTGTCCATCAGAAGTCCTTGCACAAGATCCAGCTCTGTCGCCCGCATGCTAGATGTTTTTAGTGGTATCCACTGACTACTCCATAGAGCAATACAGGGGCAGAATGGAGGCAAAGATGGATCGTCTGTTGGAGCACATGGAGAATATGGATAGGTGCATGGGTGTTCATCTGGATAAGATTGAGAGGAACATCGCAGGGCTCTATTCTTTGCTTGGAGTCCCTGCCCCTGTATGTCGGACGCAGGAGCAGGAGGGTGACCTAGTGGTGCCTTATTCTCCCATGGAGGAACCATACTCCCCTGTGCACCCTCTCAATCCCTCGATTTGACCTTCATGCTTCCAGGTTGCACACACTCCCTTCTGTTGGAGGTGATGACAACCCCAGTAAGGCCACGACAGGAGGAAAGCATCTCCCAGACCATCTATCGCTGCCAGAAGCACAGCCGCTCCAGCCCCCAAGATTTTGTACTGTCCCAGACATCATGCTGAGAGACCTGCACCCAAGCGTCCGTCAGAAATACAAGATAAGATGTGGTGTTCTACCTCAGAAATATGCCCAGTTCATTTTTAAACACCACGTCAGTTTTGAGATGTACACCGAGTGGACCAAAAATGTAAATTATGAAGGTTATAAACACATGATGTGTCTTGATGCAAATGTAAGGAGAACAATTTTGGAAGAAGTGAAGTGCTATTTTAATTTTAACAATCAACTTGTGAAAACTGTCAGAGACAGCATCAATGCCTTTATGAGGCATACAAGGGCTCTTCCCTCGAAGTCCTTCGACCTGTTTGACGAATACTTGTTATGAATTTATTTAAAATTATAGATGCGCCGCTAATGTTTTTAATCTAAAAAAAAGACAGTTGATTGTTTAACATTATTTCATTGTTTAATGCTTATTTTCTATTTTGCATGTCTGGAGCTGGGCAAAGAGAACGCGCAGGAAAAAACTGTCCTTGGTGCAGGAAACTCTCCTGGCAATACTGCCAGGTAAGACACAGTGCTGCAATCCATGCATGCCAAGTCCCTTCCCCCCCAAACCTAATGTAAACCTCTAGTCCTAATGTAAAGTGCGGTACCCGAAGCCATGCATGCTTTGTCTCGGCCCCTCCCCATCCCCCCCCAAAAAAAGCAGAAGATACAGTTCTGAATAATTATGGTCTGTACTGGTGTCATGGTATAATAATTTTTTTCTATTTATGTTTTGCAGGTGCATGTGTGGAGCTTGGCAAAGGGAACACGCAGGAAAAACCCTCTTTGGTGTAGGAAACTCTCCCGGCAATACTGCCAGGTAAGACACAGTGCTCCAATCCATGCATGCCAAGTCCCTTCCACCCAAACCCCCAAAACCTAATGTAAATCTCTAGTCCTAATGTAAAGTTCTGTTCTGAAGCCATGCATGCTTTGTCCCCCCCCCCCCCCCCGCCAAAAAAAAGCAGAAGATACAGTTCTGAATAATTATTGTCTGTACTGGTGTCATGGTCCTTTTAGCTCATTTTAGCCAAGGATACACAGAAACAATTTTCCCACTGGAATGTGACATTGTTGTGGCAATACTAACTTGAAAGTCTGACACTTACTGTAGCATACTGTAGCAGCACTAATACACACTGTTTGAATAAGTCCTGTATGAGTAGCCAATTACAATTAATCAGTGACTCTTGGCGTACTGTAGATAATGCTGAAAACTTGTGAGAAGATGTAAATAGGCATTTTTAACCATACTGTATGGTGTGATTGATAATATAGAATACGGTCTCTCTTTACAGACACAGATGTCCATGAAGCACCAGACATTGCGAAGAAGGAAAGGACAAGATTGTAAATTTTGAAGAAGAGGCGACTTTGTATTGTTCTATTATTATTTTTCCCTTTATTATCGTGTCCAAATAAAAATGATCATTCTTTAAATATACTTTTTTGTGTGTTCATGTTTTTACTGTCTAGACACTTACAGTAGTACTATACCTAAAGTTTTAAAGGAATTTAAATATATAAAAATGACATTGATACTATGTCATTGATATTGATAGAGCAAACACTTTAATTTTCTAGCTTAATACTGTATTTTGTACATACTGTATTCTGTACAGTATACAGTATGTACAAGATACAGTATAAAGCTAGAAAATTAAGGTAGAAGGAGCGGCTCAGACACTGACTGGCACTGAGTTTGAAGCAAGGGAACCTGGTTCAATTCCCCATGTCGGCTCCTTGTGACCTTGGGCACGTCACTTTATCTCCTTACAAATCTACGTAAGTACCAGCACTCACTGTCTAATAGCTAAATGATGAACACAGTTGTAATGCAGAAAATACATTTAATAATAAAACAAACCAGAAATAAATCAAATGTGTTTGCAGAAACCAGTGCCACAAATGGGCATGTCACAAAGTGAGGGGTTGGGTGAAAAAAGGAAAAGGGGAAAAAAACATGAAACACAAGGAATATACACAAAAAACGGAGAACGGAAAGTATGCTAGGGGGGCGACGTTTCGAGGGACTACCTCTTCATCTGGCACATTACCCCTGGTCCAAAAGGTCCCAGAGGTACTTCCCTAAGCCTCCCTTCCCCTATAACTGGTCAAATCAGACACCCCTGAAAATAAATAGCAATCATGCAGTGTAGGCTAAATACAGCTACTGTAA